>NW_026294551.1:61400362-62036195 GCF_007827085.1 Peromyscus californicus insignis
GTGAGTTGTGCCGGGCGGTGGTGGCACACGCCTTTAATCCCAGCACTTGGGAGGCAGAGGCAGGCAGATCTCTGAGTTGGAGGCCAGCCTGGTCTACAGAGTGAGCTCCAGGACAGCCAGAGCTGTTATACAGAGAGAAACCCTGGAGTGTGTTGGGGGAGCAGCCAGGATTTACCACTAGAGGGAGCCAAAGGCCTCATGGTGCCTGCCAGTTCCATGCTCTAAGTCTAACTGGCTCCCCAGCCTGCCTACAACTTTCTCTTAGGATCTGGCCCTGGAAATATCAAGCCCACTTCCAGCGCCAGAATAGGAGGAACTCAGGGCCTGTCTGTTGCAAGCACCTGGTTTTAGAGATAGGGAACCTGGGGTTGGAGGGAAGGTCCGTGGCTTTGTGGTAGGCCCACTACATTTCCTCAGGTTGCCTAGCCTCCATCAGCTGCAGGCTCCTGGGAGGAGCTTGAGCAAGAGTCAGTGACTGAGGGAGTTTGACCAGCCTAGTCTTCTGCC
Source organism: Peromyscus californicus insignis (assembly GCF_007827085.1). Taxonomy (NCBI): domain Eukaryota; kingdom Metazoa; phylum Chordata; class Mammalia; order Rodentia; family Cricetidae; genus Peromyscus; species Peromyscus californicus. The sequence continues at coordinate 61,400,870 of NW_026294551.1, forward strand.
TCCTATGGAGGCGGCCTAGCCAGTTCTCAGGACCCAGAGAGGTGGGTGCTATTTCCCACGGCATCAGCAACATCATACCACAGTCTTTTCTAGATGCTCCCAGAGAATCATGGCGGATTTTCTCTCTTTGGGGATTCCTTTCCAATTTGAGGGACCTGGCCTTGAGTTTCACTGTCCCCCTCCCACTATCCTCTGACCCCACCCCCTTCCTCCCAAAACCTACCTCCTGGAAGAGGCCTGATCCTGGCCTGCCCAGGGCCCACTCTACAGTGTGTGTGTGTGTGTGTGTGTGTGTGTGTGTGTGTGTGTGTGTGTGTGTGTGTGTGTGTATGGGGGGTGGAGTGGAAGGATACACAAGACAGACAACCCCGGGGCTCCAGTGAGGAAGAGATGGGACTGGGCCTCAGTGGGAAAAGGGATGTGATAGTTAGGGGAGGTGCCAAGGAAAGAGATGGAGGCCATCACTAGGAACGCCTTTGGGATAGGAGCCTGTGAGGAGAAGCTAGACTGGCCATGAGAAGTGGGGGACCGAGGCACACTGGCAGGCATAGTCTAACATTCACAACAACAGTCAAGTGCCACCCCTTGCTCTGGGACGGACAGATTGCTCTGGAGGGACTGGAGACTGCAGCCTTAGGCTGTGAGAGGTCCAAGAGCCCCAGAGGGGGTGCCAGGGCCAGCTTTGCAGAATCTCTCAGTTAAGCTGGGGGAGAAGGAAAACGAAATGGACCAAATGGGGTGGTTCCTTTCCCATCTAAGGCCTCACGCCTGGAGACTCCAAGTGAGCCACTGGGCAGGACTTCAGAGGGCAGAGGGAAGCCCTGTACCTAGGAGCGGCCTGAGAGACAAGCCCATCCAGCAGCTGGTGAGTCCCTCACCAAGGTCTCGGTGACTAGGCCAAGGTCAGCTAAGATCCAGGTCTCTGTCAGAACCACAACAGCCAGGATGTGGCTTCAGACTCTGCCTTGTGGGTGACTCCGAGTTACCAGCTGTAAATGGGGAGCAGTCACGTCAAGGCCTTGCCTCAGCACCAGGATGGCTGCCTGCAGAGGCTGAGGGGAAGCGGGAGGAGGCACTAATTGCTGCGCTTGGTTTGGGAGAGGCTGGGCCCGCCCTGGGTCTTGGCTTCGGAGTGGAGCTATTTGAAGTGCGTGGGCCACAGTAGGCCCAGACACAGAGCCCAGGAACGCCCTGCTTGTCTGAACAGCTTGTCCAGGCAGAGGTCACAGGGCCCTCCTGCTGCTATTGTTCAGACAGGAGCACCAGCACACAGAAGATCTACCACGGCAGGTGTGGAAAATCACCACCAGTGCTCAGAGCCAAGACTCCGAGTGCAGTCCCATCACTGTGGGGTTCTGGAAACGGGAAAGTGAAGTGTGACATCACATGCCCCTCGATACAGGATAACCATGCCCATTGGTGATCCATCATACCACTCATGCTGCCTCACTGACATTACCTCTCCCTCTCCCCTAGAATTGCACACCGCACGTCAGCCATATTGGCCTCCACACACTTCCACAAACACCAGGCAAGTTTCTGCCTCAAGGCTCTGCACTCGTGATGGTCCCCCAACAAACACTCGTCCCTGGGGATGCATGCTGCGCCTCACCTCTCTGGGGTCTCAAATCTCTCCTCTTTTACCCCTGTGCCTGCAGATCTCACCCCTTATTTTCTCTCCCTCTTTCTTCACAACCTCAACATTTTCTGGGATTATGAATAATCGACTTAGAAAGTCATAGCTGAGTGTGGTGACCCACCCCTGTAATCCCAGCATCTGAAAGGCAGGAGGATTGCTATGAATTCAAGGCCAGCCTAGGTTACAGAGTAAGACCCTGTCTCAGTAAATCAAACAGAGAGTGTATTCTCACCAGGCGGTGGTGGCACACGAATTTAATCCCAGCACTCAGGAGGCAGAGGCAGTCGAATCTCTGAGTTCCAGGCCAGCCTGGTCTACAGAGCGAGTTCCAGGACAGCCAGGGCTACCCTGTCTCAAACAAACCAAAAGAAAAAAGAAAAAGAAAGAATGTATTCTCCATCTCCATCTCTCGTCATTGATAAGCCCAGTGCCATTGTGTGCCCACACTGCCCATAGGGTCGAAGGAGATAACAGCCAGGAATTGGCTCTTTTTTTTTTTTAACCCAATGGGGTCTAGAGAGTAAATTACTTCAGTCTTGGACATCACAGTCTCTGTCCTGACCCAGCTCTGCCAACTATGGACGCTAGTACCATGGGATGGGATAGGTTTGGCCGGTCGGCTTCAATGCCATCCCCTGATCTAGGGAATCATGCCACTTACCATGTGCCCATCCTGTGTTTGGATGTGGGTGAGCAGGCCAACCCCGAATGCACTTTCCAGACAGACCCTGTACACAGACAGAGCAGCAGAATCCTAGTGAGGAAGCGATCGTAGAGGTGGAAATAGAAACAGGAGAGCCCGCCGCAGGCAGCAGCGGCGGTGCGCGCTGTTAATCCCAGCACTCGGGGCGGGGGGGGGGGGGGCAGAGGCAGGAGGATCTCTGTGAGTTCGAGGCCAGCCTGGACTACAGAGTGAGTTCCAGGACAACTGGACCTACACAGAGAAACCATGTCTCAAAAAAACAAAAACAAAATAATAAAAACAAAAAAGGAAGGAAGGGAGGGAGGGAGGGAGGGAGGGAGGGAAGGAGGAAGGGAGGGAGGGAGGGAGGGAGGGAGGAAGGAAAAGAAACAGGGAGCCAGCCGGGGCCTGGAAGCCTAGTCCTCTGCCCAGCCGTTTTGGGCACCCTCTTTTTCTCCTTGCATAGGTAAGCACAGGCAGGGCGGCAGGGCGGCAGGGCCGGCAAGGGGCAGGGAGGGAAAACGGGATGGGCATTTGGAAAGAACCCTCGGTGGCAGCAGTGGTGAGAGGCAGAGTGTGGCAAAGACAAGCAGTCCTCTTCTGAGCCACCTTACCCCGACCTGAGACAGCCCCCATGAAATGGCCAAGGCCCTAGATAGGGAGCATAGGTGACCCCCGGAGGGCTCACAGAAATTCTGTGCTGTTCCACAGAGGAACGAGCCCAGAGAGAAAGGGGGAAGGATGGCGAGGAGCGGGCAGAGACCCCCAGCCGCCGTCAGCTCCTGGGACACGGCATGAAGGGCCCATTTCCTTCAGGTGGAGATGGAGCGAGGCTCTTTTGGAAACAGTGGTGCTTCAGCTCCGAGCCGCGAGCCCAGTGGCGCTGGCCCTTGCAGGTGTCCCCTCCCCATTTCTCACCCTCCTGTCCAGTGAGTTCAGGGTGAGTTGTGAGGCAGGGGGAGGGCGCCGAGCTCAACACTGAGCTCCTTGGGGAACCCCAGAAGCTTGAAGGCCCAGGGTCCCACAGCAGGAAAAGATGGCCTCGTCTGCTTCCTGGGACCATGGGACTTTAAGCAACGTAACTGCTGTCCCATGTCGACAGTCGTCTATGAGGGACTGTGAGCATTAGAGGAACCATAACAGGCATATGTGAACTCAGAATGTGCCTGGCACACAGACATGTATCCATTATCAAGGCAGGCAAGATGGTAAGGGCTTTCTGGGACAACAGGGCTCAGAGAACCAGCTGGGCACAAGAGTTGGCAAGGAATCCCTGTAGAGAGCTTGGCAGGGTATGGCAGTGTTGCTGGGGAAGGGGTAGAAGGGAGGCCTGTGATCCGGTGAGTGTGGGCCAGTCAGAACCGACAGCAGCAGCAGCAGCAGCAGCAGCAGCAGCAGCAGAGGCCTGGCTTGCCTCAGGCCTGAGAGTGGCCCTCCGTTTAGGACGAGGATGCCCAGTGCCGTCCTTTCGACAGTGTCTCTGGGTTTTGCCAAGATAGTCAAGTTCCTCCACTGTCTTGGCCTCCACCCCCGACCTGTGTCTTTGGGGAGTTAGGCTAGACTCCGTGGCTTCCCCCAGATCACTAACAAAAGGCAGCACAACAGACAGGAAGTCCCAGGGAGGGTCCCCATCTTCTGGACCTTTGATGTTAGGCTAGTGGGTAGCGAGTGGAGAGGGCTGCAGGGATGCCTGAGTGCTGCTGGAAACAAGCAAGTCTGTTCCACACCTGATGCCCTACTTAACAGAAAGGACCGTGATGACGCAGGAGGAGGTGACCTGCTCAGAAGGTACAGGACTGCGCCACCGAGGACAGCCCCATGTCCTCACAGCATTAGCTTCTGTTAGTACGAGGTGGACGCTTAGGCTGGGCAGCTGGGGTTCAGGCAGGCCTCACCAGCGCCTGCAGCTCCTCCCTGGGTCTCTCTGGGGACTGTGGAATTCCTCCTGGATGATGGATGACCAGAGCCCTACCCCAAATCTCTGTGCCACTGGCCTCCCAACCCCTTTTCAGCTGTTCTGGTAGAAGGCGGGGAAGGCAGGAAGGATAACCACGGATAAGGTGTGGGTCAGAATGGGGAGCCTGGAAGGTGAGAAGCGGAGAGCAGACCGTCCCAGGCCCAGGAAGCTAGAAGCCTAGAGGTAGCACAGTGCTGGAAGTGAGCCGCTGGGCAACAGCCAGGCAGGGGACTCTGGGAATAGCCGGCTCTCCTAGACGCAGTCTCACTTCTGGCCAAGCCTCACCTGGTAATGCCAGGTGTAGATCTCTGGAAGGGGCCTGGCTTTAAAGAGTCTCTTCCCTCCCTGAGCCTCAGCCTCTTCAGTCACACTAAGTAGGGTCTTTCTCCTCTGACGCGTAGCATTTCTACTCAAGCTGAAGGCTGACCTCGCCCTTGTCTTTCCTATACCACTCTGCTCCCCCTACACACACCCCCAAAGCCAAGGGCCCAAATGAAAGCATCAGTAGTTAGCTGAACACACCAGATTAGTTTCCAGACGGGTAGATCTCTCAAATGCAGAAAGGAGCCAGCAGGGAGAGGTGTGAGGGGGACTGGGCATAAGAAAAAGAATATGGTGCTGATGCTGTGTGTGTATACATGGCAGGAGAGAGGTAGAGATGAGAGGCGTGGATGGGGGCAGGAGCATATGGGAAAAGGCTTTGGAGAGACATAAGGGAAGTGTATGGGGAGAGGTTTTAAGGAACAGGGTTGTTGAACTGGATTCCCCTCTGACATCCTGTCCCATCCCTGGGGCCTAGATCATGGCACCTAGGTGCCAGGCTGACTGCTCTAACAGCCAGGCCCTGAGGGAGTTCAAAGGGTCTGGGACCCACGTCTCCTGGGCCGCAGGAAGGCTGGGCTTTGTGCCAACTTGATTCAACTGCAGGTTCGGGTGACCCATGGCCCTGCACCTTCTCAGGGACCTATTGGTCCCAAAGGTGGTACTTGAGTTGTCCTCCCATGGCTTATTCAACACAGAATGGCAGGTTTGGAAACAAGAGTTCTCCCAGTCCTGGTCCTAAAGCCTGGGCTCTACTTGCTCAGGCCCAGCTGGTGGAGGGCCCCCACCCCCACCCCGCGCGCCCCACCGCCCTGGGACCAGCCTTTGGCACACCTATCTCAGGTAAACTCGGCTGAAGGGCAACAAGATTGTCTTCTGGCTATTTCCAGCCATTTCTGGGGCTCAGTTTCTGAGACTCTGGAGGAGTTCCTCTTGGGCGCCTCCTGGTCACGGTCCCTTACGGAATTAAGGGGACAAAGCTCTTTTATATCCCCTGGATAGGGGCCAAATTCAATGACAACACTGCTATCTGGTGGGCCTGGCCACTTTGAATTTTATTGTGACAGTAACATCCGCCATACATCTGAACATGACACACAGCTGTCCACAGCTAGTTCTCTCTCCCACCCTCAATCACCCCACCAGGTGATGCACAGTTCGTGTGTGTGTGTGTGTGTGTGTGTGTGTGTGTGTGTGTGTGTGTGTGTGGTCTCTCTATTCCTCTTCCCTGGGACAGCCACACTCGAAGATGGCTGAGGCCAGGTCACAAGTCAGTGAGGACAGCACCCGAACTCTGAGCCCTGCACCTCACTATAGTGCTGACTTCTGCCCAACTCCGCTTTCCTCAGATTGACCTGTACGCAGGAGCCCTGTTTGTTCACATCTGCCTGGGCTGGAATTTCTACCTGTCCACCATCCTTACGCTCGCCATCACAGCCCTGTACACCATCGCAGGTACGGTTCCCGAGAGCTCAACAGGAACAAGGAGCCTGGGATACAGGCAGGGGAAGCTTTCCCACAGCATGGGGAGCTCCTGGGAGTAGCCAGTTCACGGGTGATCAGATGGGGATGGGGGGGCTGGCTAAACGCTTAGGTGCTTTGGTGCTCACCTACCCCCAAGGACAGCAGACCCACCGGGAGCTCTGGTGATGGTCATCAGACAGCCTCTCCTGGCTCAGGGACGGGACACTTACTCCATAGCAACCTTGTTCCCGGCAGGGGGTCTGGCCACCGTGATCTACACAGATGCCCTGCAGACGGTCATCATGGTGGTGGGTGCGGTCATCCTGGCAATCAAAGGTGAGGTCTGGGGACTGGGCAAGGGTGGGCTGTCCCAACACCCTGAAGAGTTCTTTAGGTTAAGCCACAGCGGATCTGCCCGCCTGCTGGCTGCCTAGGCCAATGGGCTCTGCTTCTTCCTGCCTATAGGGGCACAGTGGTGAGGTGCTGACTAGGCTCCCTCAGGGCTAGGCAGGCCCCACGGTAGGCAGCTGTGCAGGTACACAATTAGCAGACCACAAGATTGCAAGAGGTGCTTCATCCAGCGCTTAAAGTCATGTACAGAGTCCTAGGAGGTGATGCTGTCTCCCGCCAGACAAAAGCCTGCAGGGAAGCAGGTATGCTGGACAGGTAACACTGGTCTAGAGACAGACAGGGGAGTTCTACTGATGCCCTGGGAGGGAAAGAGCTGGGGAGGCAGGGAGGAAAGACAGGTCTTCAGGTGGGTGGCTTTAAAGGTGAGGCCTCTCAGCTCAGAGTCTGAGGGCCTGTGGCAGAGGCTACCCCTGGGCCTCCTCACAGATTCCTGGTGAAACACTCTGGCCTATCCAGGCTCCTAGCGCACACCCTGCTGGGAAAGGGAACCTGGGGCGATGCCAGAAGCTGTACTCCATCAGGTGTGCCCCTCCCAGGGTAGCAGCCCCTGTGTCTCCAGAAGCTACTGCAGGCCAGGGACCAGGCCAGGCACAGGCTGGACAGACAGGCCAGGGCTTGGCCTTGCACCACCCAACCCTGAGGTAGATAGGACATGTTCTGGACTCAGAGGAAAGAAAGACCCTTGGCCTGAGCCCTACCTGCGAGGCTGACCATGAGGCTCAGAGGGGCCTCTGCCTCCCTTCCCTGTGTCTTGGAAGGAAGGGGCCACAATGCCAGTAGTGTCTCAGCTCTGGTGAAGTCACAGCCTTCAGAAGCCCAGGTCATGGCTTCAATACTAGATGACTCAAATACCGAGAAAACCACTTCCACCTCCTTGAAGGGCCAGTCCGAAGACTGGCAGAGAACCCCAGCCTGAGGCCAGCAGGCTTCCAGAGACTAGCCATGACTCCTGCTGGCCAACAGGACACTGTGGGCCCATGTGCAAAATGCTCATTTAATAGTTATTTTAAATACAAATAAAATACTCTATTTCACCCTTTTTCTTTTTTTAAACCTCAGCCCTTCCTAGAGCAGGCAAGGTGAGGTAGGGACTCCAGTTTGACGCATGAAGTTATCTGGGAGATGAGGGCAGTAGGGAGTCAGGGCCACCAAAACCAACCCATTCTGCCCAACCCTCCAGCTTTCAACCAGATCGGTGGTTATGAGCAGCTGGAGGCGGCATATGCCCAGGCCATCCCCTCCAGGACCATTCCCAATACCACCTGCCATCTGCCACGAGCAGACGCCATGCACATGTTCCGGGATCCGTCCACAGGAGACCTCCCATGGACTGGGATGACCTTTGGTCTGACCATCATGGCCACCTGGTACTGGTGCACTGACCAGGTGAGCGTCAACACTGCCCACCCCCCACCTGCTGCCCTCTGGGGCGGGGTTGGGGTCCAGCTCGGCTGCTAGGGTTCCTTGTGGTCACGGGCCCTGCGCTTAGAGTCGGATGGGGCCCACTGGCTGCCACCTGCTCTCGCCTTTAGGTGTTTCGACTGGGACAATTTTGAGTATGGGATTCCAAAGGGACTCGGATGCTCCTCGGTGGCCCTGAGCTCTGCTCGGAGGCGAGTGTTTCGGGTTGGCCTTGGACTCCCAGGATCTGGTAGCATTCGGGGTGCTGGGCCACCCTTGGGCTGCCAGTGGTGGGGGCCTGCTGTGGCTGGGCTTGCTTTCTTGGGAGAGCTCTGGGTGCCATCTGTAGCAGGCCGGTAACGGGGAGGCCCTGGGGTCCTTGAGGTAGTGCCCCCATGTCGGTGGAACTGCTGGCCCTGGAGAGACAAAGGAGAAGGAGGTCTGGATGGCATGATAGGAAGGCAAGGACTCCTGCTGCATAGACCAGGACAGCCTGGTCTGCCTCGGCCGCTCACCAGAGGCTTCTCAGTTTTCCCGTCTGTACTATGGAATGATTCTCCCCTTTGTGGTTCGTGCCCCAGCCCATCCATCTGCAAACAGGCTTAGATATGGACAGAGGGACCAGACGGGGTGGCTGGTGGCAGTGCCTCCATCTGAGCTTGGATTTCTGAGGAGGATGAGGTAATTCTGACCTCTCCTGATCGTGAACCCTCCAGATGACTTCAGACAAGCCACTTTCCTTCTCTGGGCATGAGGGATCAATGCCTGCCCAGGCTATCCTGAAGGCTGTAGGCAGCCCTAGAGAAGTGGAGCAGGGGAGGGTCCTGGGATGGGCATAGGTCCACTGATCATTGGTGCCTAGAGCCCCACTCACACTAAGCCCACCACAGGATAAGTCAACAAGGTCACGGCCAGCAGCTAGTGAGGCCTGTAACAGTTTACAGAGGGTCGGTCTTATGTACACACATGTGCCTCCCCGTGAGTCCGGCAGGGCCAGCTCCACTCACAGGCTGAACATCAAGGCCTAGAGACAGACCTGATGCTCACCAACTGGAAAAACATTTCACACAGATTTCCAGGAGTGGGAATCCATATGGGCTGGGAAGGCACAGAGGCACTGGGAGGCTAGGCCTTCATCTTCCCCTTGGTAACCTGTTCTCGAGCAGGGCTGCTCTCCTCTGGGACCCCAGATGCCTGAGGTCCCCATCTGGCCTTTATCTCCTGCCCAGGCTTCTCAGGTGGCTTGAAGCAGGCGTTATGCTTTTCCTTTGAGAACTGGGGGCCAATCCAGGAGGGTGAAAGGCAGCCTGGAGGGCCTGCTAGGGGAGTAGACGGGCCCTAATCCCTGCCACCTCTTGTTTCCTCTCACCAGGCAGGCCCGGCCCAGCCCCACATCTCTGGGTAGAATGTCATTTGGAAGCATTTCCCATGAAGGCCAATGAGTCAGCATCCATCCTGCCCTCATGGCTGGATGAGGGCAGGTAAAGAGCCCACGAGGCCTAGAGAGGGCCACCAGGGATGCGGAGGACGGTTCATGCAGACCCTAGGTGGTCACAGCATCAGCCATGCCTCTCTGGCCTCACCTTGGGCTGGGTCTGCTATAGGATGCCAGGCCTTGGTATCCCAGACCCTGGGTCCCAGATGGCCTTCCCTGACACCTAAAGGTCTGACTGAACTCTACCCTGCATGCTGAACTACATGCTTTTCCCTAGCTACATGTCCACCCACAGTAAGTGACCGTTTTGTCATCAGAAAACCAACAGTAGGCTGGGTGTGGTGGCGCACGCCTTTAAACCCAGCACTTGGAAGACAGAGGCAGGCAGATCTCTGTGAGTTCAAGGCTAGCCTGGTCTTCATAGGGAGTTCCAGGTCAACCAGGGTGACATAAGTGAGACCCTGTCTTAAAATAAACAAACAAAAAACCAGAAAACAGGACGATAGCAAACGAAACATGGGCTCTGCTACACCACCACCCCTCCCAGGCCTTACTCTCCCTGGATTTCTGTACCCAGCTGATATGTGTGGCAAGAGGTGGACTGTCTTCCTGCTGGTCAGCAACATCCTCCACCACAGTCATGACTACGAAAGCGGCTAAGAACTTCAGCAAGTGCATAGCAACCCAGGGCCCTGGGGAGCCAGGCGCCAAAGGGACCAGCTTCATCCTTGAAGCCATACTTGGTTGGGTGGCAGTGACCCATGTTCAGATGAGGAGACACAGCCCTGGAAGGTGAAGTGGCCCAGCCAGGGATGGGAGTACAGGCCTCCCCAGAAGGAAAGAGTAAGCTGGGTAGTGAGGGCATCCCTGTACTGTTCCCATCTGGGGCAACAGCATCTGTCACAGGGCTAGCTGCTCAGGTTGAAATAATGGAGTCAGCCGGGCGGTGGTGGCGCACGCCTTTAATCCCAGCACTCGGGAGGCAGAGCCAGGAGGATCTCTATGAGTTCGAGGCCAGCCTGGACTACCAAGTGAGTTCCAGGAAAGGCGCAAAGCTACACAGAGAAACCCTGTCTCGAAAAATCCAAAAAAAAAAAAAAAAAAAAAAAAAAAGAAATAATGGAGTCAAATGTGTCCTGTCCGTGTTACAGGCTCAGGAAAATCGGGGCTTCTCGCTCATGCGGCTGGAGTCTCGGAACTGTGATCATTTCAGGTCGGCAGAGGGCAAGCCTCCGCCAGGGCCTCCCTGCAACACCCTCACTGTGCAGATGGGAAAGAGGCCTGCAGGGAGGCAGTGGGAGAAGAGGAATGGGGTCTGCTGCCCTGCACTGAAGGGGCAGTGTTAGCAGCCATATGTGAAGGAAGTGATTACTACAGCTACTTCCTATTTGTGAGTCCCAGGTGGTGACAATCAACGAGATACCACGGGAATAACACATCTCAGGGTTACACTTGTATAACCCCGTGAGCAAGCTGTGCCAGCAGAACAGCTGCTCTGAACAGTGGCCCACACACGCCCTACACGTGCTGGCCTCACAAGGCCGCCCGGAACCTTTGGGAAGCAAGGCGCTCTCACAGGGATACACCCCAACCTTCCACTTTTGCCAGAATCAAATCCAGATGTGGTCACTTATGCCTTAAATCCCACTGGGAGGCTGAGTCAGGGGGGACTGCTGTGAGTTCAAGGCCAGCATAGGCTACAGTTAAATTCCAAGCCACCCTGAGCTACAGAGTAAGACAATGTCTCAAACACAGAAGGGGGAAAAAAAAAAAAGGAAAAAGTTCTAGCCAGCAGCAGAATCAAACAGCAGATCTCAAATGCCACCTATTTATGAGCCCAGCCCGATTCTGCAGATCCGGAAACCGAGGCCATCAGGATTTACCTAGCAACCATCACTCCTACCGAGGTGCCAGTTTCCCTCAGCCTAGGGTTCAGGGCTCTGCCCTGTCATGGAGTCAATATCAACTTCTGCTCCCAGGACTGATGTGAATGTCTGTGTTCATGAGGGTCCAGAAGGTGTGTGTGTGTGGGGGGGGGGGGTCTGGGAGTCCAACACACCGAGGCCCTCTTTGGCTCTGACAAACACCAGGGGACTCATGCTTCCCTGTTGGATGGACAGGGAGACCGGGTCCCTGGGATAAGAGCAGCTGAACAGATGAGCATTCCTGCCAGTCTAGGGATAATCCCATTGTGTCACCTTACAAGGCCCGCTAAGGAGATGCTGATAAAGGCGTTCCCAAGGCTGAGACTCGTTTCTTTCCCTCTGTGTCCCAGGTCATCGTGCAGCGGTCCCTGTCCGCCCGGAACCTGAACCACGCCAAGGCAGGCTCCATCCTAGCCAGCTACCTAAAGATGCTGCCCATGGGCCTGATGATCATGCCGGGCATGATCAGCCGAGCGCTGTTCCCAGGTAGGATGGGCTCTGCGGCCACACCTTCAGTGGCAGGGCACCCAAGGCTCTCCGGATTTAGTCTACCAAAGCCACTAGGTAACAAAAGAGGGACCTGCTGTTGCCCAACACGGAAGCAGGGGGGGGGGGGGGGGACTGTCCTCAGGAGCACAAAGGAATCTACAGGGAGGTAGCTTAGACAAAGTCCAGACAAGGAGCACTTACAGCTGTGTGACCTTGCGAGTCTAAAGGAACATCTCTGTGACCAGGGTTGAGCCTTGTCTGCAAACTAGGGACTGTACCTTCTACCTGGTAGGATGTGTCAGACGCCGTGACTCTGGGCATGTGGAGATGTGTGTTTTTAAAGGTTGTTTTGGAGAAGACCCTAGCACTGAGTCCCCAGCACAGCAGTGGCCAGCCACATGGTCCTGCGTGGCTCCACTGTTCCCCATTCACCATCACTCTGTGTGACAAGAGGCGTCACTGGAGCCAGGGACACAATGGCCCAGGGCAGGGCATTCTGGACTCTTGGGGTGACTGCAGAAGACCTGGGGACGAGGGACCAGACCCACCTGAGTCTGCCTGTCCACAGGGCGCTGTGCTTGCATCCTTGATGTGTCTACATTTTCTCTGCCCCGACCCCGGGCCCACAGGGCGCCACTCAGGGGACCACCAAAGGTTCCTCGGGTTACATGAGGGGCACTCAGCTGTCGTTGGGGTGGGTGGCCTGGCCCATTGGCCATCTGCTCTGAGTGACGCCTCTGGAGAGGTGCTGACCGCTCCCTCACTTCAAAGTACTCGTCTGACACGGATGAGGCCACTGAGGGTCGCCGGTGGCCAGGGCCCGGGCCAGAGCTGCCTGAGAGGCTGTCCTGGTCACTGAGGGTCACGTAGTCATCATCATCTTCTTCCTCCTCCTCCCCATCCAGCCCATTGGGGAGTCCTGTCTCCAGGCCATCAGGGTCATCCTGGGTCACAGATAACTGTCGTTGTAATGGGTCCTGGCTTTGGCTGGTTATCCTGGGTAGCCTGGGGTCTATCCCATTTGGGGGTGTCTCCTTTTCTGGGGTCTCCAGGGCCCAGCCAATATCACTACCATCCTGGGCAAGTACATTTACCACAGGGACTGTCCGGGGCTTAGGTATAGGGGTCTGTGGTTCAGGGTCCCCCTGGAGGATGCCATTCTGAGCTGGGACCACATCCTGGGAGTCCCTGGGCGCTGGGGGAGTGCAGGGTTCTGGGCAGGGACGGGCCTCCTGGCTCTGCTTCCACAGCTGGTGCTGGGTGCTGGCATGGGCCGTGTCACGGATCTTGATGCGGTTCATCTGGTTGGGCTGAGGGTTCCAGATGTTGGGATCAATGATGTTGATGTAGCCCAGGATGTCACTGCCAGGCTCTGGGTCCGGCTCCACCCATGTGGGCAAGTACTCAAACATGTTGGCCCTCTCCAGGTTGAGCAGCCCTGGGTGGATAGGTGGTAGCAGTTCAGAGAGGTCCCCTGGGCGTTCAGCCACAGCGTGGCCCCGCAGCCCTGGGGGCCTTGCGACCTCCTGATTCTCAGAGGAAGTCTTGGCAATCTCATCCACACTCTTGGCCTTAACCAGCGCATACTTGGGGTTGACCAGCTTCTTGGCCATGGTGCCTGTGGGTGCCAGGGGCACCACAGATGGTAGCACAATGGGCTCCGGCTCCGGCTCCTTCTCCATGGGGATGTCCTTGAGGCTGACACCTTGAGACATGAGGTACAGCTCCTGGAACTGCCGATCAAACATCTCTACCACCTGACCAGACAGCACAGAGATCACATTCCGGTCCGTCCTTGCAGCTGACCACGTGAAACTACAACATAAAGGCAGAGGAGGACGTCAGGCACAGAGTACATGTGCCTCTCTGAAGCCCTAGAACCCTGATTTAGCGAGAGTCCCTGGCCCGAGGCCGGGGCCGTCTACAGTGTCTACTCCAGCTGGGCTTTGTCGGACTGGCCACTGGGCCCTAGGATAAAAACCTAAGTGGCACTGGGGTGGAGCACAGCTGGGGGGGGGGGTCAAACCTGAGTCTGGGAGCCTATGTCTAGCTCTTCCCCAGCAAACCTCTGGGGCTGTACTGGACTCATGAAGGCGGCATGAGGACGCCGCTGCAGACTGAGGTACCAGGAACTACCCAGCACAGTGGCCATCACCGCTGTCTTTGCTGTCATCAACCCCAGCGTGTCTGTGGCAAATCTGTCCTGCCTCATGATGGTGCAGAACTGGCTCTGTCCCCGAAGATGGCTCTCAGAGTGACTTCCCAGAGGGCTTGGGCAAATTCACCGTGACCTAGCCCACCCTACCCCTGGGCCAGTGACTGTGTGGGATGGAACAACAGCCTGCTTGGACAAAAGTCTTGCCTGCCTGCTTCTAGAGACAGTGGGTGGACCCAGGCCGGCACACAGCTCAGCAGTTTGGGGAGCAATGAACTGGAATAACCAGCGTGTCACATGCAGGGATTAAGGGCAGAAACTGACTGGGAACCAAAGGCAACTCCTCCCCAAGTCCCGGAGGAGAATCACCTGTAGGAGCCACACACAGCCCGATCTCCATCCACAAACATGAACTTCTGGGCCAGGACACCCTTGAACTTGGTGGCTGACCGTGTGAAGAACTCTGTTCCCCCGCTGCTGCGTACCCTGAGATTCTGTGTTGGGAGACAGGGAGGCAGAGTTAGACAACTACAGGCAGTGCTTTCACAGGCAGAGGCGGCGGAGTGCCCAGAGCCCGGAGACAGTTTGTGGGGAATGAAGACGGGGAGTGAGGTGCAAGGCGCGAGAAGGGCGGCGGATCTGGGCTGCTGGGCCAGGCAAGGGCGAAGGGAGAGGCTGCCGCTGAAGGCCGTGGGCCAGGATGGTCTCAGCTTGTCCCTAAGAGCATCCACAGAGTAGCATGGGGCAAGATGAGACCTCAGCAGCAAGGTCCGTTTGGGAAATGCTGTTGTCCAGGCTGCTGTAGGGTCTTGAGTGGGAGGGTTAACTTTTAGGAAGGTCCTATGGACAGCTGGGTGGCAGGTGAGGGAGGGGAGTGGGAGCAGGAAGAGGCCACCCTAAGGACCCTGGGTCTTACACTCTGACACATCCAGGGTCTTCCGGGATGACTGACCACAAGCCTCTCCCCACTCCTGACATCCCCTGTCGCTGACTCTGCTGAGCAGGCTCCCTTGAAGGCACTCAGAGAGAACTCTCTCTGGAGATGGGATGAGGTCTGGCTCCAGGGATGGTCTCGTAAATGGTCAACTTCAGTCCCTACCACATGGCCTGGGTTAGAGCCAGCAGGGGAACACCCTCAGAGTCCATCTAGGATGTGGGTGCTCCAGGACCCAGTGCTGGTACAGGTGACCCAGAGGTGAGGAAAACCTGACTGAAATCTAAGCATGAAGGGACTGCTGAGGCTCACAAAGTAAAACAGCACGTAAGGGGCCGAGGGTCCATCTGGCCTAAGCCTCACCAGCGCTTTCTAACTGGCCTACTTACACGCCCCCTGTGACGGAAGTCTCACTCCTGTCCAGCTCTCCGTTCAGACACTGGCTGGTGACACAGTCTTCGTCAGACTGAGCTGTGACTCGCCTGTCTGTTCCCTCACCCACTCAGCGGTTCCAGGTTATTAACTGCCCACATGCTCGCTTGTTCACTGACCCCTGCTGAGGCCCCCGGTGGCAGACAAAGATGACAGTGACAGGATGCTGCTGTGGAGGTGGCAGTGAGGCAGATGAGTCAAAACAACAACCTGGAATGCCCAGAAGCAGAGGAGGGGATGGAGGTAGGGGCTGGGAGGTTCCCGGGAAGGGATGACGTGGGGCAGGGTAGGGAGGAGGGCAAGCGCCCCAAGGGAGGGATGCAGAGGCTGGGCAGCGGAAGAGCAGGCTGTCTGCACAGCTGGACTTGACTCCGGTGAGAGGCCCCACCTGTTTCTGCTGTGGGCAGCAGGAGCCACGCAGAGTGAGCGAGAGTACAAGCTAGACCTGTAGGTCAAAAGCAGCGCTAGCCAGCACATGGGGAGGGTGCATGAATGAATGGGCATACAGGAGGCAGAGAACGGGGAGGCTGGCACATACAAGGGAGGTGGCCTGAGTGAGGGCACCACCCACGGCAGTGTCCGATCTAGTGCTTCCCATTCTCAGACCGCCCTGGTGGCCCAGAGCACTATCCACAGAAGTCGACAGGGGTGGTCCCTGGGTGGGTCCCTGCACGATGTCCACCCAGCTGTGGGGTGAACAATTGTCTTGTTGTTGGGCCCGACCCAAAAGGCAGATAAGCTGTTTCCAGGGCCAAGCTCACACTGGCCCCGCCTGCCCACGGGCCTGCCCACAGCCAGCTCAGCAGGAAGCTGGCTAGGGCCCAGGACAATTAGCACTCGTGACTTTGTACCCAACACATTGCACACTCAGGGACCAGAGGTTGGAACAAAGACCTTAGAGGCCTTCCCCGTCACCTGTGCCAACCACAGCCCGGCTCTGTGGCATCCTATGGTCTCACTGTCCAACACTCTGGGTGCTGGGGCCGTGCGCCCCACATAGGCAACCAGCCTGCACACTTCTCTGACCTGTGTCTGCCTCTACTCACCCCGAGCTTTGTCTTCACGAAGGGCCCGGAGAGTCATTACTTACATCTGGGAGTAACTCAGCCACGTGCAAGGCAGGCCTGTGTTGTACCACGGACCTGCTGTGTGATTCTAAGTGAGCCTCTGGCCGTCTCTGGGCTAAAGTTTCCCTGTCTGCATAGTGGGGGTTGTTGGCACTGGACCCATCGGCTCATCCGCCACTGGGGCTGGGCAGCAGGCAGGGGCTTGCATCAGGCCCCCCACCCTCTGCCTCCTGTTCCTGGTAGCCTCGCCCCATGGGCCTGGCCCAGATGAGGTAATGTCTCAGGTGTCTGGGCTCGCGTGAGCAGAGGTGGAGGATCCCACAAAGCTGCATTGTCTCAGGTCCTGGGATGCCCCTAGTTGGGGATGAGCAGGCGGGTGGAGGGTCCTTAGACTCTTTCAGACCTCCACAAGGCACTGTGGAGTTGGGTGGGGCCGGGCAGGACGTGGAGGTGAGTCAGGTTGCTCTGGCCCCAAGGGCTTGTGGAGGACACAGAACTGGGGTACACTATGCTGGTCTCCATCAGGCTGGCCTGGGCATTCTAGAACTCTGGTCTATGTGACCGCAGACATGGTGCCAGACACTGACTGGGCCTCTCCAGGCCTCAGCCCCCCACCTGCAGCATGCACCTGTCATCTACCTGGCCACTTGCCCCTTGAGGGCTTAGTGAGCTGCAGGGAGTGGTAGAAGGGACTGAGTTCTCACTGGGGACACACTCTGCAGCACATCTGAGACAGCCCGGACTGTCCAGGGAAGCCAGAACTGTCTGTCAGACCCACTTGGGGGCCAGCCTAGAGGACTGAGCAAGGGAGGTAATGAATCTTTGTCTCTCGAGAGGATGTAGCCGGTCACACTCCTGACCTTGGCAGGGTGAAGGCATCAGTCAGCCATGCCTGGACCGGAGGAAGTGCAAGGAGATGAGTTGGGGTGAGAGGCAGGGCTGTAGCTTACCCTTCACCTCTTACCCTGACTCACGGACCGACATAATAGTCAATGGGAAGTCCCTTGTAAGCTGGGGCTTAGGCACGTGTGAGCCTCTCCAGCTCCAAGCCCAGGTGTGAGTGCTCCTGGCCCTTCTCCTAGAATGACTGACATGGTGGGCTAGCTCACTGTTGGGCTGTGCTGACACTGTGATGCTTAATAACAGCTCTGCCTCTACCTACTTGATGCCAATGGTACCTGATTCACAACCAGCCCAGTGAGGTGAGCCCCTTTGCCCCCAGATACAAGCCCCTGGTATATGTCCTTACCCATCAGTGGCCCAGACCCAACCACAGGACATGAGCTCACTCAGGAAGGGACAGGGGCTGTGGTCCTGCCCACCTCCCCTTTACTCTCCCCAATAATTCCAGTCGAAGCCTGGCAGGACCCAGCTTGAGCCTCTCCTGTCCTTCTTGGGCCCAGTTACGTATCCTCGCCATGTGCCTTCCCACGGCTGTCAGATGGCTGGTGTTTCCCTGCTTGTTGGCTATGCAGTCAGCTCAAGTGGCTGCTGGTTTTTCCAGTTTGCCCGCACAGGCCAAGGAGCTTTTCACATTGCTAGGTCTTTCACAGCTCTGGCTTGGCTCCCACTGGCTCATGGGTACCTCTCAGCACTAGGGTCACCCTATAGATGACCTTGTCACTGCCCTGGCCCTGTGGCCCTGGGAAGGGATCAGGTCAAAAGGCTGGGTACTGTTTTCAAGACCTATTTCCCATCTGTAATGTAGGGGTTCATTTCCTTACTGCCTCCAGGGCCAGCAGACTGTGGTACCAGGAGCAGCTGAGACCCCCACTTTGGAAAAGGCTGTCTATGTATGCCAGTCCCCTTCATGTGGGTCAGCCCAGGTCTAACCACTGGCAAAAGAGCATGGCTCCTACCGGACTACTGTTTTGAGAAAATGAGAAGCCACTTGGCACTCAGAACAGAGCTGAGGGGCATTAGGAGCTTTGTCCCTAACCACACATGGCCAAAGGAACCTCCGTCTCACTTTATGCCCAGGACAGTCTCCTGTGCTCTGCACAACAGCCCTGCCAGAGGGAAGGCATGAAGACGGGCCCATTTATCACCTGAGCAATGGAGGCCAGGGCCATACCTATGGTGTGAAGGCACTTGGTGTCTTCCCAGTCTGGTACCTGATACCCCACTGTCACAAATGTGACCCCGCCAGGGCTACCTGTAACTTGGGCCTACTGACTCTGGGGCAGGTTGGAGCAGGGCTGGGACAGGGCAGTGGGTGGCTGAGAGCATCCCATGGTTTACCAGTGCAGGAAGTGCTCCTGAAACAGGCCCAGACCTAACCAGCCCACGGCAGGGACGCTGGCCAGGAAGGCAGACTCTCCTCACAGTGACACCTGGCAGGGCTGTGCCCACAGGAATCTCTGACCACTTATTTACCCAGGGCTGTGGTGAGGCTGCTACAGATGAGAATTAAGAAGCTGGGGTCACTTCTTGCCCATGAAGATGTCTGCCTCCTAGGATGATGCCCTTCAGACCTGATCACCTTCCCAGAGAGAAAGCCAAGAAGGGTGGAACAGGACAGGTTACTGACTCCAGCAATCTGTCCTCCTGCCCTGAGGGTCCTGGGACAGTTGAAGGCTAATAGTGGGATGGGGCAAACCTCCCATAGCCCCCGTCCTAACCCCAGGCTGGCAGCCGCACACTTACTCAGCCTCAGTATCTGCACAGCTACTAGCCTGCAGTTGCAGACAAGCAACTCTAGGTGCCAAGTCCCACAGTGGTCGGTGGGCAGAGAGTCCATGTGGGCAGCGCCAAAGAATTCTGAGAAACAGGTCTGCACTTTCCTTGTCAAGCCAATTTCTTATTGGCTTTTAGATACAAGTCATACCTTCCCCTAGACCTTAGTTTCCCTATCTTTCTTGTGGGAGACTAGTCTGAACAGCTACAAGCATCAGGGTTCAGACATCCCCATAAAGCCACAGGCAGAGCCTTGTAACTACAGGGCCAAGTCCCACTGCTTCTCAAGTCCTGAAGCTCAAAAAACTCCAGACTGAAGAGCCATCGAGAATCCCCTACTAAGAAGGGCCCTCAGGTACCATGGGGCCGGGGCCTCCGAGCAGACAGCCTGGGTGAGGATACCCCTTAGAGCCTACAGGTCCCAGCCCTTGTCTGCCTCTATTATCGGGGTGATGGGTCGAGTGGCACACATGTTAAGGACCACCAGACTGTGGCAAACGCATGGAGTGGGGACCTTCCTGGAGCTCCTGGAGCTGCTGCCAGTCCACAGAGCAGCCAAGTTCCAAGTCACCTTTTCTGAACTTCCACACAATGGCTCTTTCTGGCATGAGCTGTCTGCTACCCCAGAGCCATTTCTAGGTGCTAATTACATGCCAGGCAGGTGTGAGGCTTGGGGTCAACCTACCTGGAGACCACATGAAGAAGTCCCTGAAATTAGAGACTGGTCAACAGAGAACTCACACCCACTTGAAAGGCTCTCGTAGGGGACCTTGACAGATGCTGACAAATTACAGGTTCCAAGCCCTGCCACCACCACCAGTCCCGTGTGATGACCATCTGGAATCTGTGTTCCAGTCACAGGCCTCCAGCCCGGGGCACTTGGCCCTCTTCTCTCGTTTACTGGCGGTGACACCAGGCAGCTGCTTTTACTGCTTCATCTGCAAACTGGGAATGACAGCTCCATGCCGCTTGGGTTGTCAATGGGCTTAAATAAGTTAAACTATGGAAGGTGCCTTGGACAATCACATGCTATGAGAGCACCAGCTGCTTCTCCAGACTTCCCTCTACTTACAGGCATGTGCTGTACATCGCTGCTGAACAACGGTTGGGCAAGCCACCAAATGCTAGGGGGTCTTAGTGGGAGAGCCTAGCAACACCGATTTATCTACCCATCAGACCAATGAGAGCCTAGAGCCTAGAGTGGTAGGCCACAAGATCTCAGACAGAGCAAAGTGCAGCTGAGAACCCAGGCACTGGCTTTCTCATCTCCAACTCCCTTGCACTGTGTCTCCTTGCCCCAAAGACGTGTTCTACTCTGTTCAGGCATCTCAAGTCCATTTCAACCCTGACCTAACATAAGGGTGTTTCCCATGTCTGAGCCGGATTCTAATGCCAACCAGTAGAACTGATGAGATACATTTAGGCTTAGCACAGCGAAGGCCTTCTTGGGGGTCAGAGCTCTCTGGGAGAGGCATGAGCCGCCTGTGGAGGCTGTGAGCACACACCTATCACCAGAGGTATGCAGGCGGACAGGAAACCTATGTGGAATGGGTAACACAGTACCTGGCAGGCGCTCTGGCAGCTGGTTGAAGGCATTAGATGTGTGTTTATCTTATCTGCCTGCTGGAGGTAGTAAATATCTTATCCTTCAGGGCATTCAAGTTGTGTGACCACCTGGCAGAAAGATGCAGGACAACTGAACTCTGGTACGAGGCACTGTCTACGAGGCAGTATGTGTGTTGACTGACTGAATGACTTCCACCTTCCAGCTGCACAAGCAAGGGAAGACAGCTTACCTTGAGGTGGCCCAGGTGCATGCGGGCCCGCTCACACATGTGCAGGAAGTACTTGACGTTACTCTCATCCACAATGATGTACACAGCCACCTTCCTCTTGAAGCCAGCGTCCAGCAGGTCCTTGAAGATATCTACGTCAGTGAACATGTCCATGACCACAGCTATCACCTGGGGACAGAGGAAGACAGGGTGGTTTCCCAGCACAGCAATGGGGACAGCACCCCTGCTGTTCCCGAGACGCAAGTCTGTGAAAAACCTAGCTCCATTACTCCTCTAGGTGGACGGTGTTGGGAGGAGTGCAGACATGCCACGAAGGTGCAGGAAGGCTGGTGACCTAAGAGCAGGGGCAAGGTCTATGTCACAGTTCCACGTGTCCAGACTGGTCCTCAGGGCCTCCTTCCTCAACCAGGTTGGGATTCACTGACTGGTGCTGCCACCAGAAAGGTCCAGGGAGGCCCTGAGCGCAGCCAGGGACTCAGCCCAAGAACTTGATTTGTGTTCTCCGGGGTCAGATCCAAAAGCAGCTAGCTACATGTGCCCCTTCCTAATTCCTGGGGATCCTGAAACAAACCAGATATGGCCACAATGGGGAAGAGGCCAGCAGATGGCATGGCCACCAACTTGGAACCTTTCTTGAATCCTGGTCTGCTGTGAACTCCAGGAGGATGCCTATCTGGACCAGACAGGACCCACATCAGCATGCGCTCTTCCCGTCACTTGCCAACACCTATGCCCACCACAAGTGATTTCCACTCTCCTGAACCTGACTAAGGTTGGGGCTCCAGAGGTCAAAGTATATCCACACCTGGCCCACCCCAGCAACCACCTGCCTCAGTTCCCTGCCAACCATAGCCGCTGGAGCAGGACTCAGAGTGTGAGACTTGGCCCCCAGTAGAGCACGGTAATAGTTAGACCAGTGATGTTCCCGACTCAGCTGCCTGCTCCCTACCCTGCCCCTTCCTTACTGGCTGCCAGTGCCTGGAGAGCTGGGACAGTGGGGCTGGAACCCACACTGAACCTCCTGAGAGCTGAGCTCATGAACGCAGCTCAGCATCTTCCTTCACTGAGACCTGCACACGCAGGGTGACAAGAAGCTACTGGGAGCCTGCTGGGGACGTGTCTGCACACCCACAGTGAGCTCACCAGGCTAGCCCCTGCAGGCCCGTCTGGGCTCCTCCCGAGCCTCTGGCCCCTGCTGATGCCTGCTGCTCATCTGGCATGAAAGTCCAAACTCTTCAACAAAAGGAAGCCCTGGGCCTGCCCTGCAGTGAACTTGCTGAGTGACTTCTCCGTTAAACCCTTCAACAACTCTGGGCTCTTGTTTTCTCATCAGCAAAACAGGCTCCATTCATGAGAAGCGACCACACTCAGGGCAACGCATGTCAAAGACCCCAATCCAAGGGGGCTTCTCAGGGATGCCCACATCCTGCCTTCTCCCCGGGCAGCCTTGCCTGTGACAGCCCCGCTCCAACCTCTCAGGAACAGCAAGGTGAGATACCAGCACATCGTTGAGCAAACCGAGGCTGGTGAAGTCATGAGGCAATCTGGAGCAGAGCAAAGGCTGCCCACTCCCAGATGTGCAGGGCTGTTGTCTGGCTCTCCTTTGACCCTGTGGTCTCCAGGGCCTGAGGGTGCTAATCTGCTCAGAATGAAGGGGCAAAGGAGGCTGAGCCCTAGGGACCCGAGAGTCTTCAGAGGGGAGCCACTCATCATCTCTTAGGGCTTGTCTGGTGGTAGAGTGGGCACGGGGCTGACACTGGCAGGGGTAAGCTGGAGGACAATGCCAGCACTAGATGAGGAAGCACCTTCCGCTGCAGAGTGGGAGAGGTGAGATGAGACGGAGGACCTGAGAGCTTCCTACCCAGCGTGTGCTTGGCAAAAGCCAGAGACTGCTAGGGAAGCCTGCCAGCAGGTGGGCTCCCAATGACCTTGGCAGACTGACCGACTCTGTGTGGCAGTGCGTGCGTGTGTGTGTGTGTGTGTGTGTGTGTGTGTGTGTGTGTGTGTGTGTGTGTGCGTGCGTGTGTGTGTGTGTGTGTGTGTGTGTGTGTGTGTGTGTGTGTTGAGGGGGCTGCTGCAAGGATCCCCTTGCCTGAGATCCCACAGGCTGCAAGCCACTCTACCCACGATGTCCCCTTGGTTAGACCACTCCTGAGCAGGCAAAACAGCTTCATGCACTGCCCTGGAAAGAAGTCTGACCTGGCTGGCACAGTGCTCCCTGGAGGCTCTCCAGTCCACTGCACCCCAGATCCGTCACAGCTGGCTCCAAGCTGTGGGCACCATAGCAGACTGAGATGTGCCCCAGCAGGACAGGGGACTTGATCCAGGAATCACAGGCTGCCAAGGTGGACTTGTTGGGACCTATGTCTCCAGGTAGATCCCTGACAGGGTCCCATGGCTGGCTGGCTCTCTTTAGGTGTTGGATTCTATTCCTAGGATGATAGAAGGAAGACTAAACAGCTATCAGCTACCGGGAGGGGAGGACTGCCCGGTGCTCCTGGGATCTGAGGTGATGCTGGAGGGGAGGACTACCAGGTGCTCCTGGGATCTGAGGTGATGCTGGAGGGAGGACTGCCTGGTGCTCCTGGGATCTGAGGTGATGCTGGAGGGGAGGACTGCCTGATGCTCCTGGGATCTGAGGTGATGCTGGAGGGGAGGACTACCAGGTGCTCCTGGGATCTGAGGTAATGCTGGAGAGGAGGGCTACCTGGTGCTCCTGGGATCTGAGGTGATGCTGGAGGGGAGGACTGCCCAGTGCTCCTGGGATCTGAGGTGATGCTGGAGGGGAGGACTGCCCGGTGCTCCTGGGATCTGAGGTGATGCTGGAGGGGAGGACTGCCCAGTGCTCCTGGGATCTGAGGTGATGCTGGAGGGGAGGGCTGCCTGGTGCTTCCAGAGTCTGAGGTAATGCTGGAAATGGAGGTGCTCACAGTGCTCTGGTATGTGAGGTAATGCTAGGAGAAGGCTTCTCACTACTGTCCAGCAACCCCACATCTTAGTCTGTCCATGATCAGGCCACAGAAGTTCCCTGAGAGCTCTTGGGACATGTTAGGATATATTGGCTTTGTAGATGGGACTGTGGAGGCAGTCAGTGAGAGAGGCTGACGCAAGTCTGCCCCTGCCTTGTACCCCTCCTCCAGCTTGGGATGTCTAGGGCTCACAGCTCCTGACACCAAGGCCATTACCTCTAGGATCCTCACAAACGCTGCCACCAGCAACTTTCCCTCCCATTCACAGGAGAGGACACTAAAGCACTGTGCCTCAAGACCACCTGTGTGGATGGACTAGCTCATCTTGTCAAGGGGTGTCCTCACTGGGCAGTTCTCGGGGAGTTTTCATCTATCAGTGAGACAGGCAGGGTGGCCCCAGAGCTCCTGCAGCATTCAAGGCCTGGTAACTGCCATTGCCTGCCTTAGGTCCCTCAGTTTCCACATCTATGAAATGGGATGGTGGACAAGCTACCAAAGCCTGTCCTTTCTGGTGTCCTTGCTGAAGCACCTGCCTTTATGCATCTGAGAGCCCTGCTCACAGCCCAGTGGGGTCTGTATGGGCTGGCTGGAGCAACCTGCCATGCCAACAGGGTCTGTGAAAGGACATTTAGTTGGTTGCTGCTCCTCAAAGAGTCTCATAGGCTCCAGCCTTGCCAGGGGCTGACACCAGCCCAGAGCTCCCAACATCCACAGCAGCTTCTTCTAGGCCCCTCGTGTCTCTAAATCTCACCCAGTAGGAGCAAAGCGTCCTCATGGGACAGTGGATGGACAGGTTTCCCCACAAGCGCCAGAGAGGAAGGGCAGGTGAGGAAGCCGGCTGGTCTGAACATAATTGAAAACTACTGGGGTACTGGCCCAGCTTCTGACACACCTCTCCTGAGAATCCTGACCTCACTGGTTCCTCTCCCCAAAAACATCCTGTCTTGAGCATTCGACACAGGCAGTCTCCAAGGCCACTTGCCCATTTTGCTCATATCTGGAGAGCTGTTCAGGGCCCCTCAAGCTGAGTCAGCTGGCAGCGGGGTAGCTCACTCATGGAAGGAAACATCCCAGGCTGGAAGAAGCCCCAAATGGGCAGCTACAGCAACAGATGGTCCTCATACAGGACCACAGGAGGCTCATGTCTCCCTAGCTAGGGTAGAAGCCCTCCTGACACATGGGGCCTGTGGACAGTCCACAAAAGGACGCTGCCTAGGTAGTGAGCAGGAAGTCTCGGACCAAGTATAGGCAAACCTCTGCAAAGAGCCACATGTAAACAGCTCAGTTCCCTAGTCCAAATGCTTGGATCTGTCAGTACGGCAGACAAGTGGCATGGGTGGCAGGGAATGCATCTGCATTCCAGAAGTGGTAAAGCCATCAGAGGGCTTGGTGTGGCCAGTGGGCCAGTGGGCCTGCTCCTATCCTAAAGTCTATTCTGTGCCTTCCTAACAAGGTTTAGGAGCAAGACTTCCAGCGTTCAGCTGGGGCCTGGTACAGCAGCGACAGGGGCTTGTCTGTCACGCTGAGGACCTGGGTTCCACCCACAGCCTACACCCCACCCCAAAAAGTGTTTGTTTCTAAGAAACTTCACTGTGTTCTACAACAAAGCTCTAAAGAATTTTAAGACATACACACCAGAGTCTACAACAGAAAATCCATTGTTTCTGATACGCATTAGAGAATTACTACACAGACAAAGAAATGGGAAAATAAGACTCACTGAAGGGGCAGGATGAGGCAGCGCACACCTTTAATCCCAGCACTCGGGAGGCAGAGGCAGGAGGACCTCTGTAAAGTTTGAGGACAGCCTGGGCTACAGAGTGAGTTCCAGGACAGCCAGGACTGTGCAGAGAGACTCCGCCAAAATAAATAAGTAAAGGTATGGAAGAATTAAAAAAAAATCTAACACGAAATGAAAATATATAATGGGTGGCATGAATAGTAGGTTAGGTGTCATGGAAGAATAACAAAGTTGAAGGCAGAGCAGCACCCAGTATCCAAATGTCACACAGGGAGAGACTGAAGAAACAGCATGCCATCGGCATCCGTAGTTAGCTTCAAGATGTCTAACAGACGAGAGCTGGGGCCTCAGCGCACTGCAGGGGATGGAGTGCGAGAGAGATTAGAAACACACGTGACTAAACAACTACTCAACTTTACTTCTCCACTTGATAAGAACGGAAGTCCACAGACTCAATGACACACACGGAAGGGACGGGAGGAAAACTGCTAAAGTGCCCAGAACCGAATCACTCGAAATCAGCACAACGGAATCTGAAGAAAACGCAGAAGGAAAACGGACCAGTGCAGGTGGGGGAACGGAGCCAAGCCGACGTCACACCAGAGTCAGCGAGACAAGAAGCAAGCACTACATGAAAACCAACTGTCCAACGAGAAGCAGACGGCCGGGGAAAATAACTTTCAGAATCGAGGATAACGTGAAAACTGACGCACAACGCTGCGAGAGTTCTTTCCTGGCAGGAGTGCACTGCAGCAATCACCCCCTTGTGAAGATGAAGAAACAGGCTGGGGGACTGCAGCCAACTCCACGGTGGGCCCAGATGTCTCCCTCTCAGTCAAGGCACAGAGCGGAGACAGGAGAATGACTTCCCTGTCCTATCTTGTGTTCCAGTAGTAGGGCGGGACTCTTACTTCTTGGAGTGGAGAGGTCTGATCCAAGCCACAGGAAGAAGAGCAGGCCACCAACACTCACATGTAGGGAACCGGAGTGTTGCACTTCCCAGACATAGTCACAGCCCAGGGCTGCACACTCCTCCCATGGTCAGGATCATGTATCTTTCCTAGCTCTGACTCCACGCCACCATCTCCCAGAGCCCACCTTATCCTGAAAAAGACCTGCCTCAGCCTGTCCAGCCCTGCCCTGCCCTGCCCTGCCTCACTTTCCCACTCCAACACTCAGTTTCTCTACTTGCTAGAGTGCTATGAAGGAAGATAGGATGGACCTCCACGCACCTCACTCTCCACTCTGAAACCCAGCTGCCGCTTGGGAACATGCCACCTATTAGAAGGAAGCCTCATTAAAGCCAATTAGAGGATGGCTGCAGCCAGCACAGGTCACAGACAAGAAGCCATGCTGCTCACTCCACAGGCTCTGCTGAGGGGTGTGGGGGTTGTTCTGAGACTCCCTGCACCCCAGGAAGACCAGCATTCTCTCCCTCCCCGGGGCTCAGTGAAGCTGGAAACAAAGTTGTAAAGCCGTGGAGGTGACACAGATAGGACCTGCCGTGTGGCTCCTGGTGACTGTGAAGATGGGGGAGTGAAGGAAGAGACCTGGCATTCACTGGACGCAGCTTGGCACCACATAACACACTGAGGAACAACCCACGCTCTCTTATGGTCATTTAAATCTCTCCTGGACTTTGACAAGCAGCTGTCAGTCTTACCGAGGTCAGCCCAGTACAGAAGTGAGGAACTCTTAGGAGTTGCCAGAGACAAGACAGGACGGGGCTTGGACCTGAGCCTGCCGGACACTGAAGTCAGTCCTCCCCACGTCCCACATGGAATGTACCCTGGAAGGTACCAGCCTGTCTGGGGGCCTGTCCAGTTGGGGTCAGCTGTGAACCCTAGTAGTGGCCAAGTGGCAGGCAATCTAGGGCCTCTCTCAGCCCATAGGGTGACATTCAGTTTCAAGGTGACCTTTCAAACTACCATAACCAAGAGCTCCATGGAACCCAGTCCAGGCCCAGCCATACCAAAGACCCAAAGTTCCATTCTGTGCTTTGGTCTCATCTGTGATATAAGCAGGTGGCAAGGTCCCATCCTGGCATGGCAGAAGGGCTCCTTCCAGGCAGAGCACATCTCAATGCCCCATTAAGATGCAGGTTCTTGCCATGGGGTGGGGAGCCTTGGAGAAGTCTGGAGCCAACACCTGGGATTATGCTATCTGATGGCTCCCACCCCAACAGGTGCGGCCTGGCCCACGGCGGGAGCTGCCACAGCAGGCAGAAGGCAGCTCCTGGCCCACAGAAGCCTCTGTGTTGGGGGCTATTTTGGTGCAGTCATGTGCCACGGAATAAACAGGACACATCCTCAGGCATGCACTGTTGGATGTTGTCTGCAGACCTCAGTGTGCTCACAGACTTGGACAGCGGCGACGGCACTAGATGGCATACCTGCCCTTACCATACTGTGGAGAGCATGCAGGCCAGTGTTGACTGAACCTTCACGACATAGTGTGTGGCTAGCCTGTGGTGCAGAGGGATATGGTCCCCAGGGGGTTGGACATAGCTGTGGCTCCCCATTTCAGGCCCCACATGGTCAGCTTTCCTCCACCTCTGGCAGCCCAGTGTTGTACAGAGCCTCCAGTTCTCAGTTCTGAGGCTTTGGGCAAGTTGCTCGTCCTCTCTGAGCCCCACCAAACCTTGGATTCTTTCTGTGGACAATGGAGGCAACACCTACTTTATGGAGCTGTAGCAAAGATTACACAGAGCAGGTAAAGTGCCTGTTCAGCACTTGGCATATAGTTGGTATTTAATAAATGCCTCATTAAGCTGCCTTTATTCTCCTGGAGCCAAGTGGCAGGCCAGGACTCCAGAGTGTAAAGGCAGAGACCTGACAGGAAAGATGTGGGGTCAATCGGGCGTCATGAAACTTGGCTCCACTTTCTTCCTGCTGTGTGGCCCTGGGCAAGAAACACAACTTCTCTGGGTCTCCATTCCTAAGCCCCGGCTGGAAGGCATAAATCTGGGCCTAGCTGAAGGCTGGCGCCTGACACCCCAGCTTCCTTCTGTGTCCTCCACAGTACCTTGGGGGAAGATATGACTGGGACTGGTAAGGGGACCTAGGGGTTAGTCCTTGGGGGGGGGGCACTAGGATCTGCTGGAAGAGCCTCAGACTGAGGCCCAGCTCCACCCAGCCTCACCCTCTGGAGGCCACACTTGCTCTCATCCCTCCTAGGCGTGATGCTACAGGCCTCTGGTATGCGGCTGGAGCCCAGGGGAGGTTCCTCCCTAAGGCTGGGAGAGGGGTGGGGGAGGGCAGGCAGGGGCTGCCTCGGAGGGCAGCTCACTGCGCAACTGGACAGCCTAAGCGGGTAGCTCAGGGCCATATGCGCGAAAAAGTATGATGTGGGCCCCCACTGTTCCCTGTTCCAGATGAGTCTAGGATCCTGGGCAGCAGGTGGCAGGACCAAAGGGACCCTCCACAGTCTTCAATGCCTGTGCCCACTTCACAGACAGAATGGCCAAGGCCTAGGGAGGAGGAGCCAGGGCTGGTCCAGTCTTACAGGGAGGCAGCCAGCACCGGCTCCCTTCCTAGTCAGACCATTGCAGTTTTCAGGGAAGGGAGGATGCAGCAGAGTAATCCTGACAGGAACACGGCCACTAGGGGTGGCTGAGGTGGCATGAGCTGAGTGTGTGCTGTGTCATTTCCTTGCCTCGGGGTCTGTCAGTTGTGCTGACTACTGGCCGGGTGACTCAATGCCAGCCGCCAAGCTGCAGAAGCCCCCATGGCAAAGGGCTAGTCAGCAAAAGCCCCGTTCCACCCCTAGGAGGGGCTGGGGTTCCCCTAGCACTGGCAGAGGGTGAAAAGGGGGGGTGGGTGAGGGGTAAGAGGTGACTCAGGGAGAGAGATAAGACAGAGGAGCTCCCACAGGGAGGAGCAAGGAGAGGGCGGGCAAAGCGCTCCGTCAGCAGCCACTGGCGTCGGGGCCTGCCCCAGGAGGCTGGGAAGCAGCAGGAAGGGGTAAAGACTCAGGCCGCCTAGGTCAGCTGCCTCTCCCCGCTAGTCCCTGCTCTGCCGCCAGGTACCACGCCAGGGGAGGTCCCGGAGTACAACAGGTCTAAGTGATCTTGGGCAGGGACGACTAATCAGTCTGGCCTCAGTTTCTACGTGTGAAATAAAAAGAGGCAGATAACACTACCTGAGATTATAAAGTGCCTGTACCCCACCGAAGCTATTATTAGTCTTCCCACGTATTGTGTGGGCCACTGGACAGAGATGGGGAACAGGGACTCACACAGGTCCATAGGGGAGGGGCTGCCTCAAGACAGCACAGTGGGGCTGTGAACAAATCCTTAATCTCTGTAAGATGGGCAAGCCTCGGTTAACTCTGAGGACCCTCAGGGACTTCCAACAGGCTCCAAGTGTAGGAAGCAGAGGGCAATACCTCTCTATGATAGGAAGTCACCCACTATAATGTCACCCTAAGATCAATGTCTTCCTGGCTGTCACCCTCGACAGGTGTCATCAATAACCTTGGAGAAGTGGGACTGGACGAATATGAAGCTATAGATCTGCGGGGAGTGGGTACATCTCAGCTGTGGTCACAAGGATGTGGACAGGAAGCCCTGAGGGTACAGTTTGGCCCCAGGCACCCGTATCTGTCCCTATCACTGGTTAGCCCTATGTCATTCTGTCTGTACAAGATTAGAGCCTGTGGCTGTTCCCAGGCCAAGTTGGGAAGGGGCAGCTGCCTCCTACCTGCTGTGAGAGCGCTTGGCACGGCAGGTCAGGCCCCATTAAGAGTCCTTATTCTTCCTCTCAAGGGACTGACTGGGCTCTGCCACAAGCGGGAGTCACCCCAGGCCCTTTTAGGGGCAACAGATTTCTAACTATTGTCAGGTGTCTAGAGGATTATTCAGCCCTTCCTCATTCCTGCTACCCAATACTCCATCATCACAATGGCCAGAGATGCAGCTTGTCCCTACAGACTAGAAACCTTCAGCTAATGGCCCTGTGGAGAGAGCCTCCACCCTGCTGGAAACCAGCCAGGCCACCTTCTCAGCTACTGACCCACTTCTGGTCTCTCTGCCCAAGAGCTCCCCAGGCCCTGCCAGCAGGGCAGTCCCCAGGGTCAACATCTGGCCTTGTATACTGACTGCCCCATTCCGGACCTGAACAGGGAAGAGGGTCAGACCCAGCTAGGAACACTCTCACTACCACCAGACCTGCTCCAGATAGAACAGTTTGCTGAATTACCTTGCCTGTCAAATCAGGCACGTCTCCTCTCACAGCCATGGCCACCCAGTTATGGTTTGGCTGTGTGTCCAAGCCGTGCACACTGCTTCTCAAGATGTGTGTCAGTGTGTCAGTATGGAGCAGTCACCCATAGCCAGTGCACTGGGCAGCCCAGGGTATCCAGACAAGGCCTGAGAAGCCTCCTAATGACAGACCACAACCCAAGTAGATACTGTCACCTCTCCCACTGGTGAGAACCTTCAACAGGTGGCACCCTGTTCCTTCAGACACTCTGGCCTGGACAGCAGCTGCTACTGCAGCACTCAGAAAAAGGGCTCGGTGAAGCTGAGCAGCAGTCACTCAGCAGTTAGGAAGCAGGCAGGTTTGCTCAGGGCCCCAGACCAGCCTCCCTGCCTCTCCCCGAGACCCCGTCCAGCAAGCTCATGTACAGTGTGCAGGCTTCTATCTTCCAGCGGATCTGAGGCAAGGCAAGGGAGAGTGGGCGAGAGAGAAAGCCCAGATTCCTCCCACCGGCCTCGTGCATTGCATTCGAGGAGCTCAGAAACACTCCAGCAGGACACGGAAGCCCCTTTGAGCCTGGCAGCCCAGTACCACCTGCTAGAGGAGGTGAGCATTCGGCGGCTGCTGCCCGCAGAAGGAGGCAACCAAGAGGCCACTCAGTGGTCCCAGGGCCGTCTGGGGTCCCCATGCGTGCCCGCTGCATGGGGCCCCGCCGTGGCGCCTCACCTTCTGCGCCTGGCTGACCATCTTGCGCACCACTTCCTTGATGTGCGGCTGTCCGTCGATGGGCGGCTGCATGTAGACGCTGGCCCGGGTTACACCCCTGTAGGCGATGGTGTCAGGCCAGCCCAGGTCCAGCTGCGGGATGGAGCGGTCCGACTTCTGGGGCCAGTACTCCAGCGAGGGCAGCGGCTCGGCGGCCGTGGCTGGGGGCCCTCCCGCCGCGCTGGCATCCTCGCTGGCGTCCGCGCCTCCTCCTCCGTTGTCCTGGAGCTCGGGGCGGCAGCCCGAGCCCCGCGGGTCCTCGGAGCCCGGGTCGTAGACCTCGATGGTCTCGACGATGCGCGCGAGCTCCAGCTCCGACAGGAAGTCGCGGATGTTCTCGCGCTTCAGCACCTCGTAGAAGGCGTCGCGGCCGCGGGCCACCAGGGCCTCCAGGGCCAGCCGCTGCTCCTCGCTGTAGAAGAACTCGGGCTTCGACTCGCTGGAACGCCAGTTCACGTGGTTGTCGTCCAGACACTGCACCTGGGAGAAGGCCATGGCGGCCCTCGCTGTGGGAACGCGGCCCGACGGGCACCGCGCTCTCGTGCTTCACGGCCCCGGCGCCTCTGCGACCCGCACCTGAGGGAACCAGCAGAAGACCACGGACCCGGTCAGAGGAGGGCGTGGGCGGGGCGCTGTGGGGTGGGCGGGGCGCGGTGGGGGTGGGCGGGGCGGGGATGCGGTGGGCGGGGCGTGGACGCGGTGGGCGGGGCGTGGGCGCGGTGGGCGGGGCGTGGGGAGGGAGCCGGACTGTCCAGGGCCGCGGTTCGCCTCTGCGTCTCGGAATCCGCCTGAGGTTCGCGGAGCCCTGGGAATAAGCTGGGGCTGCCAGGGAACCCCGCCCCAGTTTGGAGTAAAAGCAGCGGCGCAAGCCCGGGGTCGAGCTTCGGGAAGGACGGATCGCAAACCCGGAGGCCTGCCTGGAAGAGGGAGTCGCTTACCGGGCAGGTGGCGCCGTACAGAGGGGGCGACCCGAGGAACCACAGGCGGTGGTGGTGGTGGTGGTGGTGGCAGCGGGCAGGACTGCCGGTGACTAAGGACGGTCCCGCCCATCCCCTCCGCCCTCACCTGGGGTCACGTGCGGCCCCGGGGGGCGGGGCCGGAAGCTGATTCATCTCCCCCAGACAGAGCAGAGCTGGACGGTTTGCTGCCTTGGGCCGCACAGAAGCCTTCCACCGCCCCCAGTTCTGCTGGCGATCCTGGTCCAGCCCTAGCCCAGTTCTGTCTTCCCCCTGCTGGGATGCTCAGCTGTCCGGTTGTAGAGAGAGGGTTGGGTCATGGGGCTGCGGCCCCTCTCCCCCTCCAGCTGCTTCCACACTCTTGATGTGTGCAGAGCAGGTATAGATTGGTCCTTAGCCCTGCTCTCTGCTGAGATTCCCACCTGTCATGACCTGGTGCACACCTTGTGCCTAAGCCCTGTGGCAGGGAAGGGTGGAGAGGACCCAGCTCTTGGCTAGGTGTCCCTCATCAATGGAGAATAGTTGGGTCCACCTCTGAGGGCAGGGTGTCAAGTGCGAGTTGGCAAAACCCAGTAAGCTTTGCAGATAAATGGCTCCTTCCCTGAAGCTTTTAGCTCCAGGGCATCAAGGCAATCCTGCTCTGTCTTCCCAACCCACCCACCAGCTCTGGGCCAGGATGGAGCTGGTTTGAGTCCCAGTGGACCCTGGCCTTATCCAACTGAGGACTGTCTCATGGCATCCTTGTACCCCTCCAGACACATCGCCACTATCCGTTATCCTGTGAGGCCTCCTTGCCCTGCATCTGCTGCCTCCCAAGTCTAGTTTAGTATGAGGGGTCTCATCATTGACCCCCAGGTCCAAGCCCTGCACCCCTAACCTTTGGTCCCTCATCCACAGCAGGCTTACACCATGTGAATCCTGGGTTTCCACACCTGTTTGCTTCCGCGCTCTTTCTCCCTCTAGGGTACCTGAATCACCTCTCCTCCTATTCCCAAGGAGCAGAGAGAGGCAGTGGTGTGAATCTTGGACTCCCTGCAAAACTGGACTGGTCCTCAGTTTGTGCTCTTGTTCCTACCACTGCAGAGTTCCTGGCTTCATTAAGGAGCCTGGCCCTCAGTCTTGGTCAAGTCACAAGAAGTTGTGAAAAGTGCACAGGGAGACTTTTGATACCTTTGGCCACTTCCCCGCAGTGGTATATCATGACATAACTGTCTCAGCCAGAAAAGACTTGGTGCCATCCACAGAGCTGCATCAGATCTCACTAGTACCTGAGTGCGTGCGTGCGTGCGTGCGCGCGCGTGCGTGCGTGCGTGTGTGTGTGTGTGTGTGTGTGTGTGTGTGTGTGTACACACTTGACACATGTATAGATTTGTGTAACAACCATTACCATCAAGATGTGCAAGGCAGTGTACACTTGTAATCCCAGGACTTGGGATGCTGGGGCAGGAGGATTGCAGGATTACAGGCTTGAGGCCAGCCTGGAATAGCAGAACTGTAGAGACCTTACTCATTAGAACTAGGCATCCAGGTTCCCACCCTAACCCTGGTTGCCATTTTCTCTCTCCTGATCCTGTGAAATGACAATGTCATTAGCAAACTTCCAGAGTGCAGCCTAGAGCTCTGGGCCATCTTCTAGCCCCACTAACAATGTGAACGTCTCCCATCTGGCCAACACATGCTTGTCCATTCGCATAATCGTATAGTATTTCATTGTGGTTATTATTTATTTATTTTGCATTGCCAGCGATGGAGCCTAGCCTTTCATGAAAGCACTCTACACCTCAGTAGTCTCTTTCTTTCTTTCTTTCTTTTTCTTCGAGACAGGGTTTCTTTGTGTAGCCTTGGCTGTCCTGGAACTCGCTCCATAGACCAGGCTGGCCTCGAACTCACAGAGATTCGCCTGCCTCTGCCTCCAGAGTGCTGGGATTAAAGGCGTGGGCCACCACCACCTGGTCTGTGATGGATTTTGAGCTAAGTTTTCATAAGGTTTGATGGTTGGGTTGTGTTAAGTTTTTGTCCTATGCAGGAGGAAACAGCCTTGGAGACATTAAGAGATCACTCTACATCATACAGCAAGGGTCTGGAGAAACCGGTTTCCAACTGGAGCCGATGTGCCTGTTTTCAGTACCTACTAGCCAAACAGCATCTGAGCGGGCTCCCAAAGGTGGGCTAGGATGTGCCGGATGGAATGTAGTGAGGACTTGAACTGCCCTTTAAGGCAGTGCGTCTGGCTTAATGACCCTTAGGAGAGGGTCATTCAGCTCATCAACAAACTTGGGCGGTATTTGCCATATGTTGGCTATGCTAGGCATGACTGAAACCCAGGATTCTCCCAGGGACCCCAGAGCTGTAGTGGGATGGGGAGCTGACAGAGTTGTGAGGTTATTGGTGCTGAGGAAGATAATGCTGCCAGGCCTGGAGAAGCCAAACATCCTTCTGTCTTAAGACCAGAGGAATGAGTTTAAATTCCTTGGAATAATGAGGGGGGAGGGGTGTTCCAAGGAAAAGGAACAGCAGATGCAGAGGCTCAAAGATGCCCACGAAAGCCTGGGTGCTGCCTGCCTGCTGTGGGGGCAGAGAATGAAGGTGGGCAAAGGGTCAGGGTTTGGCACAGTCTGAGCCTTGAGACCCTCTGTGAAATATGGGGCACCTCCCAGGGTGGTGAGCAGGCCAGGCCAGGGCAGACTGGTAGATAGAAGGGACAGTGAGGAAGTGGCATTCTGTCACTAGGAACCAAGTTGGACTTGGCACTAGCCATGGGGAAGGAGGATGTGGGGTAGTGAGAGGTGGTCCCAGGCACAGGGATGACACCAGCCTCAGGTGTCCAGGGCAGAACTCACATGAGGAGTCTGGGTCAGGCACAGTGACCTTGGGGGATCCCTTCACCTGACTTTAAGAGTCCTTATGCTGGGGTGCTGTCCCTTCCTCCCAAGAGGGTTGAGTCTCCAGTGGCAGAACTGGCAGGGCTGGACCTAGGATGCAAATCTGTCTCTTTAAGATTCTGACCCATGAAGTCTCAGGAGCCTGCCACAGAGTCCCAGGCTCTGTTCTGGGTCTGTGTGTCTCAGCAATGACGTCTTCCTCAGGAGTAATACACCCCCCAGGTTAGGCAGTGGGAGAAAGTCCCTGAACTGCATGGGGCTCTTCCTGGGAACCTTTCTCCCTTCTCTTCCTTAGCCCTTCCTCCCTCCTCCCTCCTCCCTCCTCCCTCCTCTCTCCTCTCACTTACTCATTTCTTCATTCAGCAAAAGTTCAGACTGTCTCCTCTGGGCCCAGCCCTGGGCTGGGCGAGGCCTGGAACTTGGGGGATGATTCAAACTGGTGTCTGCCCTTGGGGTGCTGGCGAGGAAGGTGGCATAGTAAACAAACAGCAGGAACTGATCCTGGACCTCAGGAGCTCGAGGCAGGTGGACAGGTAGGGGCAGTCAGGAGCCTCAGAGGAGGCGCAGGAGATAAACCAAGTTGGCCATGGGTGTCCATAGGACAGCAGCATACAAGGGAGGAGGGCCGGTGTCTTCAGAGACATGGGGGCATCCAAGTGCCGGGTGTGTACAAAAAAAAAGGACAAGCGAGTAAGATGGTCCTGGGTGCTGGGGTGCTAGACAGACGTTATGGGACCAGCCACCCGGCGGGCTATGTCATAAGTGACATGCCGCTGAGTGGGCAGGAAGGCAGGGAACAGGCCTTTCTTCTCCTGCTTCTACCTCCCACCTTAAGGAAGGTGGTTGAGACTGGCGATGGGTGGGTGGGTGTAGAGGCGACAGGCACCTGCACCAGGTCACAGGTAGGGCACACCACCAGTCACCCCTGGCTTTGAGCTGGGAGTCGGGAACAACCGGATGAGGGCCCCTGGTGGAGGCAGCAGCAGGGAGGGTAACCAAGGGCCAAAGCCCCAAGGGCTAGCTCTGGGAAACTGAGGCAAGGAGCCAGAAGAGCAAGCAAGAAGCTCAGGCTAGCCTGGCGTATGTGTGTGTGTGATGCACGGGTATTATTTCTCACAGATGACGTGGGCTGTGTGGTACCATCCGAGTGTCTGCGGGCCTGTGGGACTGAGATTGGTTGCTCCAACATTGCCTACCCAAAGCTGGTCATGGAGCTGATGCCCATAGGTGAGTCCCTACGTCACATACAGATGAAAGGCCCTGGTGAATGAGGGTTGGGATTGTGGGGACAGCTCTGGCTCCTGTATGGGTCCCTGTGCCATCCGATTGGCCAGACAGAAACGACCATAAGTAAAAACCCAGGCTTCCCACATGTTGCTTCTTTTTTCTCTCCAGACTGCTCAGCTGGGCTCATCTTCATTTAAAGATGGGGAACTTGAGGTTGGAGAGATGGCTTAGTGGTTAAGAGTACTTGCGGCTCTAGCAGAGGTCCTGAGTTTGGTTTCCAATACCCATATGGCAGCTCACTTGTAACTCCAGTTCCAGTGGCTCTGAACCTCTGTGGGCTCCTGCATACACGTGTGATAACCATAAACTCGTGCAAGCAAGTACACATACACATAAAATAAATAAATCAATCTGTAAGAACAAAAAAGAAAGCCCTAGAAGGTGAGGTGACCTTGCTAAGGTCACAGGCATGCCAACTACTACAGACTTGACCATACGTATCACCCCTGGAGAAAGGCTACCTACTGCCTTGTCTTGACCTTTTTATTAATACCTTCTCATATGGGGAAACTGAGGCCCAGAGTGACATGCAAACTGAAGTCTACTGCTTACTCCTTTGAGATCAGGAGTCCAGAACTCTCAGCACCCATATTTGCAAAAAAAATGAGCTCCACAAAGATACTGTTGCCTGTAAGAAGGGCTATGGTGCAGGTTTTAGCATTCCTCATGGTCCTTGTGGTAGCTTTGCTATTCTAATATTGGGTGGTGAGTTCCCCAGCCAAGGAGGTGTGCAAGCAGAAGCAATGGTCTAGGGCTGGGGGATGTCCCACCCTAAGCAAAAAGAAGAACCATCTCCCCGAGTCCCACAATCTTGACTCATCTGGAAGTCGAGGCTCTTTCCTGCCTCCTTCCTTCCCATAGGGCCAAGCCTATATACACATACCTGGGAATAGACCTTGGCTCTGCTACGTGCCAGCGGAGTTATTTCGAGCACATCACTTCTCTGCTTGGAGCCTGATGTCCCCGTGTGTAAATTGGGGATAATGAGTCTACCCAACCTGAGGGTTGTTGCCAGGATTAAGCCTAATGACACAAGGATACTGCCTGGCCCAGGGCCTGACTACCACACTGTGGACTCCCACCTCAGGGTATGCCTCCCCTTCCATACTGAGCTAAGGACTCAGACTAGCACTGACACAGTGTAGACTTGTTGGGCCTCTAGCCTTTTCTATGCCTTGAGCTCCCTGTCTGAGAAATGGGTACAATAAGCACCAAGTCAACCACTTTCCAAGCACCAAGGAAGGGAGATAAATGTTTAGGGGAACCATGGCTTAACTTGCTTTCCTTTAGGCCCCACCCTGGTCAGCCTGAGTAGTAAACAGAGCAGGTCATGGGATGCCTGGGAGTCACACTACAGAATTGAGGTCAGGCTGTATCAACACCCCTTTCTAGGAGTGGAAGGCAAAGGCAAGGAGTCTGTCTGCTAAAGAGGGAACACCCAGGAGGTCCCCAGACTGAAGAACCACAGCCCTTTAGAGCCTCTTACTTCCAAAATGCTGCCTTGCCTGGCTAGGGACCTTGCACTCACAGGAAATAGGGTGGATTTCTCATGCCCTCACCTCCACCAGAGCCGAGAAGGGATCCACCATGCTTGCTGGGACTTGCTGTGTACAGGAAGTGATGTGGCAGGGAGTTCCAGAGAATAGGCCACTGTCTGCCCAGGTGTGACCTCCCTGCAAAGGGTCCCATACCTGCCCCCTCCTGCCCCCTCCTGCCCCACCGTTCTGCCTCTGCCCCTGGAGCTGTCTTGGGCTCCTCACTCTCAGGCAGGTTGGATCAGGGCAGGAAAAGTGCTTTGTCAGCTCAGGCTCTGCAGAAGGTAGACACCAGGGCTGAAAACAGCCCTGCCATGTGGGTAATTACTCCACAGCCCTGTCCACAGGCTGCCATTGAAGTTCCGCTCCTTCCCAGCGGGAGCGGGTCACAGTGGGGGGCCCTATTCTGCCCTCAGGTCTTCGAGGGCTGATGATAGCCGTGATGATGGCTGCGCTCCTGTCATCACTGACCTCCATCTTCAACAGCAGCAGTACACTCTTCACCATGGACATCTGGAGGCGGTTTCGGCCCTGCGCCGGAGAGCGGGAGCTGCTGCTGGTTGGACGGTATGGGAGGGGCGAGGAGGGGCTTCTGCAGCACCGTCTGCCTCACCACATTCCAGTTTAAGCAGAGAAAGAAGGAAAGAGGCCCGAGTATCTGGGATACACTTGCCATTCCTGAGCTGACTCCTCCAACTGGGGTCAGCTCGGCTTCCCCCCAACTACACCAAAAGTCTTTCTGAGACTTCTGGTTTGCTCCAGCTACCCTGCACGGATCCCAGAGCTAATCCTCAAATTGGCCACACCCGGACCACAATGATACCCTGGGCCATCTGAGGACCTGGTGTTTCCTCCGGCTGGCTTATCGTTTCCTCACTCAGCCCAGCATTCATCTCTGTCCTCTGTACAACTCCCCAGATACTCACCACCCCCTCGCCCTGCCCAGAGAATGAGTACTCCCCACTGTGCCCCAGACCACTACCAGATCCCTCCCTCACATGTGCAGCCAGAACATGTCAAAACGAGCCCTCCCTGCAGGACACTTTTGCCCAATGCTTGACTGTGAGCCTGGGAGGGACTGGCCAGGGCAGTGGAGAGTGGTCTCCTGATGTGCCCTGCTCCCTTCCCACTAACAAGGGCTGACTGCAGCCTTCCTCCGGGAGCCTGGGGCAGGGGCTCTCCCAGCAGTTGTCCCGGGTGATGCAAAGCAGCCAGCCTCTGTGCGAAGAGCCCCTGTTGGGACAT
The DNA here is from genome assembly GCF_007827085.1 of Peromyscus californicus insignis. Taxonomy (NCBI): domain Eukaryota; kingdom Metazoa; phylum Chordata; class Mammalia; order Rodentia; family Cricetidae; genus Peromyscus; species Peromyscus californicus. The sequence continues at coordinate 61,440,232 of NW_026294551.1, forward strand.
GCCTGGGAGCCGGGGCGTCATGAGCTCATCTGCAGGAAGGGAGCCTCTGGCCTCTGTAGCAGTTCAAGTTCTTATCTATCAGACCCGGTCACGTGACATCTGGCCACCTGTTTTGCCCCTGCCTCTCTGCAGCTGCTGGATGACCGGAGGCCTGTCCCTCTGAGATAGCTTTTTCCTTGAAAGAAGCCCTTCAGACTCCCACCTCCTGGGCCCTGCAGTGGGTGCCCCACTCTCTGGCTTGGGACTCTAGTAGCCCCAGCAGCCTGGCCTGTGGCCCTCATGCCTCCTGTCTCCCTGGCCTCCCAGAAGCAGGCTCTTCCTAGCTGGCCTCACTATAAGCCTGAGAGCTGTCACGGGCGGCCGAGTTGGGGGTGTGGGCCAATAGTGATGTTAGGACCCTGCCCCCCTCCTTTACTTCCCTCGCAGCTGACCCATTCTGTCTCTTCCCTTGGGGTTCTATGTCCAGCTGAGCAATTCGGAGGACTCAGACACCCCCCCCCCACACACACACACCCACAACACACACCGTGCCAGCCACTCAGGAGATTGGGTGTGTGCGCGCCCCCTGGAGGCTCTTTTAGGAAGAGGCAGCCGCCTCCTCATCCAGAGGCCCGGCTTGAACCGAAGGCCAGCAGTGAGATAAGGCCCGGGACTTGCTAGGCCCTCGGGCTGGAGGGTGGAGGGCGTGTCGGTGGCGACCGCCTGGCTTTGAAGAGGCCGCGCCCAGGCTGTGCTCCAGTCTAAGGGTTAATTAGCCTCAATCAAAGCGGCACCGCCTCCTTCTGCCACCTGTGCCCCCGGCCTGGCCAGGAGCAAAGTGAGAAGGTGGGGGAAGGACCCACCCACCTGCGCCCAGCCCGTCGGTCTTGCAAGGCGCCGGCCGTAGGCCTCGCCCACCGTACCCTTGAGTGAGAGGGGAGAGGACTCAGCCAGGTGGGATTCCGGCCCTAGCAAGGTGGCTCAACCTCTGAGTTCCCAGGGTTCCCCCTGAAGCCCCCAGATCCACACGTTGCCCCCTGGGTTCCCTTGGGCGTAGGATGGGTGGATCTGTTTGCAAGGTCAGCCCCAAAGTATGGCGAGCTTCCAGCAAGGACTTGGGAGGGGCAAAGCGGGTAGGTGGGGGGGCAGAGGGGGTGTCACCCACCAAGAGTTGAGGGCTAGGGGACAAAGATAGCTGGCTAGGGTGGTGCAGCTTCCGCCAGGGAGTCAGAAGATCCGTATAGGTGTTCCTAGGTCCCTTTAGGCTGGCCCAGGTGCGAGGGCCACTGTGTCATTCACCGACCCCAAATGCCTAGCGAGTTTAGGAAAACACGGGCACCCAAGCACATGCCTGCCTGCAGATAGGGGTACACGGAGCGGAGAAGGCAAGAGCAGGGCTGAACGACTAGCCCCCCTAAGCCGCAGGGAGCCACGGCCGGAGATGGAGCAGGAGCGCCTGGTTCCTGGAGGCCTGCGCTGAGATGGGCAGAGGGAACCAGAGCGCAGGTCTTAGGGAGCAGGGGAAAACACAGAGCTGAGGCAGGCCTGGCCGCTGCCACCCGCAGGCTGGTCATCGTGGTGCTCATAGCTGTGAGCGTGGCTTGGATCCCAGTCCTGCAGGGCTCCAACAGCGGACAGCTCTTCATCTACATGCAGTCGGTGACCAGCTCGTTGGCGCCGCCTGTCACTGCCATCTTCGTCCTGGGCATCTTCTGGAGGAGGGCCAATGAGCAGGTGGGTAGCACAGACAGGTCGGATGGGAGTTCCCTTAAGGGTGCCCCGAGAGTCCTTTGAGGTCTTCCTCTGTCTCTCCTTTCCTCAGGGGGCCTTTTGGGGCCTGATGGCCGGGCTGCCGGTCGGTGCCCTGAGGCTGGTCCTGGAGTTCCTGTACCCGGAGCCCCCCTGCAGCCAGGCAGACCTGCGGCCAGCCCTCCTCCGCAGTGTACACTACTTGCATTTTGCTATCGCCCTCTTCCTCCTCACCTGTGCTGTAGTGGCCGCTGGGAGCCTACTGAGCCCGCCCCCTCAGCAAAGACAGGTGAGGCAGTCCTATCCCCGGACCCCACAGGCCCCATTCCTGACCTGACTGATGGATTCCTGTCTCTGCTCACATGCAGATCTCTGCTCCTCTCTGACTCCAGACATTCCCACTGTTGACTCCTAACCCTTCCTGGTCCAGACCTCTGTCTTTCTTTGAACTAAGTTTCTTTCTGTAACTGACCCACATACTCTCCGGGACCACTCCGTCCTGCCACACCTCTTCCCTGCAGATAGAAAACCTCACCTGGTGGACACTGGCTCTGGACCACCGGTCCTTAGGAACCAAGGGAGGTAAGTGGGTACCCCTGGCACTGGTCCTCATCCCACCCCCATGCTGGGAGTATGGACACCCAAGTATAGCCTGCATCCCTCACTGACCTACCTCAACCCCCTGCAGGTGATGGCCAGACACCCCAGAAACGTGCTTTCTGGGCCCGTGTGTGCAGTTTCAACGCCGTCTTCCTCATGTGCGTCAACATCTTCTTCTATGCCTACTTTGCCTGATGCTGCCCCCCCCCCCACACCCCAGTGGAAATGTGGAAGCTTCAAGTCCTCAGGGCCACCCCCCTTCCTAGGTTGGACACAAAGGCCCAAGGAAACAGAATGTGTCTACAGCTAGACCGTGGGTCAGTACCAAATGTCTGGCTGAGCCAGCAGAACTGGAGCTCTGAAAATAGAGTGGAGAATCATTTCAAAAACAGCACTAAAGATGTCAGATATGGTTGGGGGGGGGGTCTGGAAAGAGAGGAGGGAGGGGACTGCAGTCGGGATGGAAAAACAAAAACAAACAAGCAAATAAATAAAAAGAAAAGTCAGATATGGGGAGGAAGATTCTGTTGGATGTCTACTGGATAATGTTTTATTTTGAATATGCAGGTACGGGTTGGGAGCATAGGGTAAGCCAAGCTCAGAGCTTGAAGGGTCTTGGGCCAGCCTGGACTCAGGGGAGAACCCCTGCAACCTGGGCTCTTCAAGGGACTAAAGACAACCACAGAGGCGTGCTCTCTCTCTCTTCCTCCCTCCCCCAAAGCCTACCACCATGCCAGGCCTTGTTAAGTCTGACTCAGTTTTCCCAACTGAAGGTGCTCTGACTCTGGGCAGAGGCAGCTCAAGTTCCCTCGATGGCCAGGCATCACCCCTTTGGACTTATGTTCACTCAATGCTGGCCATAGGCTGGCTGTTCCTCCAGAACCAGCAGAGCCCAGGCCTCTAGGCTGGGCTCTCTCTGTACCAACAGGAGGGGATCCACTGTATGGCTTCTGTCCCTAATGGGCCTCTATCAACGGAACTCACCTCTACATAGCCCCATCCTGTGATGATGGGGTAAGGTCTGGAGGCCCCAAGTTGTTGAAGTGGGAGAAACTACCCTGCACCCTTATGGAAGTCCAGGTTGCTCAGGGCTAAGCCATGTTCCCAGCAACTTGCACAACCTGAAGGGTGCTTCTGGAAGACAAGCAGCAGGTGACTGACTGCTCAAGGGGAGCATTCTCTAAGCTGGGCCCTAGCCATTAGTAGTCGGTCCTCAATCCTGGAGAGGCTGGGCCTTGTCAGTGGCAGGTGACATCATGAACCCGGCAACCAGCCTGGTGACCAGACTAGGTCCTGGTTAGTGTGAAGAGGCTGAGGCCGGAGCATTGCTCCTCTGGTCTCGTGGGGTCACAGTTGTACCGGTTGCACGTAGCTCCGTGGGAAAAAACCCAGGCGCCCGCCGGCCCGGCCCCGCCACCAGTGTGGGTCCCCACACTCCACGACTTCCACGATGTCACCTCGGCGGAGGCTGAGCTGAGATGGGTCCTGTGCCGAGAAGTCAAACTGGGCCTGGGCAAAGCAGGCCCGGGGCGGCTGTGGAGGAGTAGGGGCAAAATAACCAGTCAGTGGCCATTGGAGGCAGCGAGCCCCATGGAAGACATGAGCTCCTGCTAGGGGACATGGGCCAGGCCCTCTGCCACTCACAGCCCTGCTGCGCAGTAGGTTGAACTTTAAGTCCTGGGCCTCAGGTGGGACTTGGTTAGGCCCAACTCTCTCTGGGTCCGATTCCCTACCTCTGGGCCCACATAAACTTGGTAACAGACGCCAGGCACGGAAGAGCTCCCTATCTTGGAATCCACTAAGGAGACATTTCCGCCACAGCCCCCTCAGGGTCGGCGGGGTGGAAACCCTTCTCCCGCTCTCTGCTCTCAGGTTTGGGTCCTGGGTGTGGCTTTGGCTCTTCTCTGCCTCCTCAGCCCTACTGTCATCCCGGCTGCTCTTGCTGGGCACCTGCTACACCCCAGCACAGGCCCTCTCCTCGGCCTCTGCTGAGCCTACAAATCTTCAAAACATGATAGGATCAGTGGGCTCTGCCCAGGAAAGAAGAGGCTCACCCCGCCCCCTGCCGGTGGTGACCCCAGGGCTCTGGCAGAGCCAGTGTGGAGGAACACAGGTCAGGTCGGCCCCTCCCTTCCACCAGGCAGGGTTGGCCTAGGTGAGCAGGAGGGGCCGAGGTTTTGGAACACTAGGTCCCAGAAACTAGGAGCTTCCAGCCCACCTTAGCCCACCAGGCCAGGCAGTGGAGCCATGTGGGCACCACTGGGGTCTCCGAAGTCTCTCCTGGTAAAGCAAACCCCTCAGCTCATCCTATGAATGTAGGGGAAACCAAGGCCGAGCTAGCCACATAGCAGGGTATCAGAAAAGGGGAGAAAAACACAAGGCCAGACTGTGCGGAGTTGGGCAGCCCTCCCCAAGCCTTGGCTGGAGCCACACTCCCCTTCCTCTCTGAAGTGCTCAAGTTCAAATACGCCCAGGTCTTGATTTGTCCCGGCATCCAAGCAAAACACTGGGCTGCGCTAATAACCCGGTCGGCTGGTGTCGTTATCCTAATGAGAGTGAGAGCTGCTCCTGGCTCCTGGATGAAAGGATTGGCTGCCGGCAAATTGCTGTTATTGTGAGGACTAGGGGCAGATGGGTCTCCCTACACCCTGGGCCCAGCCAGGCCTTGTCCCCGAGGAGTCACACTGCCCACATCCTGTCCAAGCTCAGCTCCTCCTTAGGGAGCAGAGAGCAGGAGCCTCTCATTGAGCTGGCTCGCTCTCTGCCTCAGTTTCTTCATCTGTATAACGGGAATGGTGAGGTGCTCATAACGCACAGAGTACCAGGCTCATCCCAGTGCTTAGGAAGCTGAGGTACGGGATCACTGAGGCTTCAAGGCCAGTCTGTTCTACCTAGCGCCCCTCAGGCCAGCCGGGGCTACACAGAAAGATCCTGCCTCAAAACAAACAAAATCTGCCAAAACAGAGAGCACAGTGCAGCTCAGTGTGTGGGACTCAGCAGGTGCCCACACATTCATTCATTAGCAGGCATTTATTTTCACCTATTGCTCACTCCAGACAATTTCAGTCTGTGTTGGCAGGGCCGAGTTTCTGCACTATACCTGCCTTCTACACCATCCTTCCCCCCTTCCCTTGCCCCATCCTGGCTTAACTCTTACAGGGAGCACACCTGTACCACTTTGGGGACCGTGGGCTTCTGGGGAGGGTAAGGAGGTGCCCCTCAGACTCAGGGCTCCTCGTCCCATCTTTACCTGGAGCAGAGGCTGCTCATCACACAGGAAGATCTGCCGCCTCTTGGCGATGGTGGTAGTTCGGTAGAAGTCGACCAGCTCGTTGAGGGAGTTGAACTTCTCTTCCCACAGGAAGTACTTCCCTGAGGCCTCTCGAAGCACCTTGAAGTGCTGCACCTGGTCACCATAACTGAGGGGAAGACCCAGTGCCTCAGACCTATGCCCACCTCTGGAGCCAGGCCCTGCTCTGGGGGGGTCTGGGGTCAAAGGAGACAAAGATTCTGGGAGCCATCCTGGCAGTGGAGTATGGGACTCAGGGTCTAGCCTCTAGACAAGGCTACTTCCTTGCTGTGTGACTTCAGGCAAGTCATTTCACTTCTCTGAACCTCAGTTTTCTTATAGGGAAAACACTTCGTTGGGATAAGAAAGCTGAAAACAGCATTGACTGGCTTGTTGGCATCGCCACTGGGTACCTCTGGGCGCATCTCTTTCCTAACTCTTCAGCATCTCCTCAACTTGGACATTCTCCTTCCTTCCCTGCCCACCCCACCCCACCTCACCCCCTGCCCCAGTCCTCACAGTACTCTAGGGAGTGAGTCCCAAGATCACCCAGACTCCGACCAAACTCTGTGCCTGTGAGAGATACTCCGGTGTTTTGAGTATTCCATGTCCTTTCTTTGCCCTCAAGAGCCTACCAAGGTTGCCATGGCCCTCATGATAAACCCAGCTGTTCGGATTCAAGTGCTGGCTCCTTGTCTCTGCTGGCTTCTCTGACACCAATGGCCCCTTCCTTTCTCGTTCTTTGTTCAGCTTTCAGACCAATGTCACCAAGCTGTACCAAGTCCATCCCAGTCCCGCTAAAGCAGACCATCCTGTTAGGGACTTTGCCCAGGAACCTGCCCGGGCCTAGCCTGCAACCTGCCACACACCAGGACAGCCGGGCAGCTTCAGAGGTGCAGGTGTTAATGGGAACGGGGGCAACTGTTAATTCTGGGACCCCTTTCCTGTCACAGGGTGGCTAGTCCTGCCTCCTGACCCTGTGCACTGTAGGGAAACTGAGGCCATAGCCTGTCCAGAAATCCACAAAAGAAAGGCTGGGTGGGGCCGTCTCTCATCACAAATGCTTGGAGGAGCTCTCTGATTGATTATTGGTGGTGACAGTGGCAGTTGTCACTCCCACTGGGGCATTATGTCCCAGATAGTCTTCCAAATGCGACCTACTCCCTCCCTGGGCTGTGCTCTCCAGAGAGACCATCCTCCTCCCAAGTTCCGTAGTCCCACCTTGCCCTCCACTGTGCCTTCTCTCCCCAGCCCCGGGGATGGGCTGAAGGTTGTTTAGGATGAAGACAGGGCCAGGAATCTGAGGACGCTCCCTGCCCAGCCCTGACTAAAGTCTGAAGAGGGCGTTGGCTCATACCTGTAACCCCAGAGTCCGGTCTGAAGCCAACCCAGACCTACATAAACAAACCTCTCTCTAGGCCTTGGCCTTCCAGCAGGAAGGTATTCTCGCATTCCCAATCATATTCAAATCCCTGATAAACTGCCTACCTCTGGAGAGCTGACCTCACACGCCTCGGCAGGGTCAGGGTTCAACTTGGGTCCCTGTGTCTTTACGCAGCCTTATTGCTCACAAAACTCACAAAGGCTTGTATACCGGCACCAGAAACGGGGAGACAGAGCTGCCCTGAGGGTCCCCACAGCCCAGTATGCCTTTAGCCCTCACCACAGGCTTTGCTGAGGGCTTTTCCATGGGGGCTGTAGCCACCAGGTGACCCGGCTTCAGGCCATCCCTAGCAGCAGTTACAACACTACTATGTACCTTCAGAAGGGTCGGTGTCCCCCAGAGGAGGCTTCTGCCAGGGATACCACAACCCCCACACCCCTCAGACAAAACTGACAGCGTGGTGTTCACAGTGACTAAGCGGTGGATGCTGAGGGGGAGCGGGGGGACAGTGGGTCCACCTCTCTGTTCTCAGGAGTAGCTGCATGGAAAGGGGTCACTGTGAGCAGCAGAGTGACTTGGTGTGGCTAGGAGTGCAGGGACCCAGTAAGGCAAAATGGGGTGGGGCGGGGCAGGCTCCGGACTACTCCTAAATCCTTACTCCTCCAAAAGCAACTCAGAGCCTGAGGCTTGGAGAATTTTGCAGAGGACTGCTCTTGGATCCCATGGGAGAGCTGGGGGAATAGGGCACGGGGCCAAGAGTTCTAGAACTTTCCAACCTGGCAGCTGGGAAATTCTTAGGACTGGGAAATGTGACAGTCTGTGACATGTCTTGTCCTTTCTGCTTTTCCTGTTGCCCAGCTGAGGAGGGCTAGGCTGTCTGGAAGGGGGTCAGTCCCTCTATGTCACCATCCCGCACTGCTCACCAGGACCCCACCCTGTCCCCAAGCCCCAGAGCTGGGTTCTGGAGAAGAGGTGGCATGGCCTGGACTCTGGGGGTTTGCAGTATGCCCTGGCATGCTGTCTTTACCTATCGCCACCTCTGTGGAGGTGACTGCCTGCATCCCTCGCTGGGCGCTATTTTGTGGCCCTGACCCCAGCCCCCACAGGGACTATGCTGAGCTGGTCCCTGTGTTCAGAAAGCTCACGGTCTTGGTCAGGACAGTCTTGCTCATCGAGTTTTTCCTGTCTAGTCATGGCTGCAGCAGCAGCAGCAGCTGAGAGGGAAACTGAGGTTGGGCGGGCAGGGGCCCAGGCTCCCCTGTTCCCAGCTGGGGCTCCCCTGGGGCAGGTCTGGGCACTCACTGCTCCGTCCACTGGGGAACAAGGGAGAGTAGAGAGTCCTCACTGCAGCACACAGGGAGAAGAGAGCAGACCTTGAGAGGGCCTACCAGGTCTTCGTGTTTCGGGAAATGGCCTGTCAGCACACTCGAGGTCAGCAGCAAGTTTCTCTCCCCTCCCAGGATCGGTTTCTTTCTTTTTGTTGTTTTTTTTTTTTTTTTTTTTCGAGACAGGGTTTCTCTGTGTAGCTTTGCGCCTGTCCTGGATCTTGCTCTGCAGACCAGGCTGGCCTCAAACTCACAGAGATCCGCCTGCCTCCGCCTCCCGAGTGCTGGGATTAAAGGCGTGCGCCACCACCGCCCAGCCAGGATCAGTTTCTTTACCTCAGATTCTCCAGGCACCATTATTTGCTGATCAAGAGCTCTTCACCATTCTAGCAGAATACAGGTATTTGGGGGACAAGAAGCCTTGTCCTATTTAGTGGTGGCCCCAGGGACAGGGCCTGGTTCACATCAGGTGCTCTGTGTCCCACCAGTCTGGTAGTAGAGACAAGTGTGCACTAACCCCAAGGCACCCATAGCCAGAAGGGAAGGAAGACACCTTAACTGGGGACCATCTCCCATCAGCCGTGACAGAAATGTCTCCAGTGGCCTGGATAGCAGTAGTGAGGAAAGTTAGGCAGACAGGTGCCAGCCAGTGGGTTCAAAGGGGTCAGCTCTCTGAAACCTCACCAGTGAACTAGCTGTGGCTATGGCATAGCACAGCAGCTAAGGCCCATAAAGCCACCTTTGACAGCTTTATGTGTCTTGGCATGGACTTGTGGGAGACCCATGCCAGGGAGGGTGGACTCTCAGGTTGATCTCAGGGTCACAGGTAAAGATGTGGCCACCAAGAGAGGACCAGAGCCTGCCTGAAGTTATACACCAGTCCCAGGCAAAGCCAGGGCGAGACCAGGGCTCCCAGCCTCCCCATTCAGTTTGTCTTCTGGAAAGCCCTGGGCAAGGGCAACAGAGTCAAAGGTGGTCTCTGAGCAGGCGCTCCCCTCCAGGAGCACCTCCACCTCAGACCATAGTTATGTAGTGTGCATCCAGAACCCAGCTCTGTTTATACCAATATCTACTTTACGGACAGGAAGCTTTGGCTCCCAGGATAACTTGCCTGGATTTCATGGCTAGGAGGCATCACAGCTGGGACTCACTCCCGTTCTGGAATCCTAACAGATACATTAGTCTGTCTCAGGGTGGAGATGGCCACCTGGTGGTCCCATGTGCAATCACAGCTCCGAGTTGGGGAAGCATTGGCCGAACCTAACCCAGGACTCCTTGGGAAGGGACTGTGCGGTGTGTGCCAGAGTTTCATTGAGCACCGCGCATTGGCCGAGCTCCCCCTACTGAAAAACTGCCCTAGAGCACTGCCATCTCCGCCTCTGGTCAGGCATGTTACCATCCAAATAGTCCTCAGTGTACAACCTCTGGATCGTCATACTTGCTGTTCCCTCTGCCTGACACCCCCGGCCCTTAGCAGAGCTCCCACACATGCTTAAGGCCTGACAGCTGCCTCTCCTCCTCTTGGAGTGTGTCCTTTGTTTTTGGACTTCCTCCTGCACCTGCTCGTGGTGGAAGTTCCGGGTCTATAGGTGTATCCCATCATACTCCCTGGCTCCTGTCCTTCTGCCCCGATCCCAGGGTGGCTAGTCAGGGCCACCCTCCAAGATCTGCCAAGGCAGCCTGGGTCTCTGGGGAGCTCTAAAGGAGTGTGGTGGGACAGCTTCCTCCCTGTTCCTTCTCTAGGCTTGATCTGTGTCTGGGTGCCCCTGCTTGGCTAGACGACCTTGGGACGTGGGGAAGCTTCCAGAGGTTACGGAGGGTGGCCTATCTGCCTGGTGGGTGTCATCCCTGGGAACCACTTCCTGCCGTGGCCTGCAGGGAGTCAAGGGGTAGGGATGTACAGGACAGCTTCAGGACCCTCCTGTGCAAACAGTGCCAGATGGGTGAGAAGGCTTGGAGAAGATGTGGAGGACCCTCCTGGAGGAGCCAATGGCTGCTGCCCTTTTGGGGTGGCTGATAAGCAGCTGCAGGAGACAGACCACGTGATGGTGGCCCAGGCTGTGCCCCCAGGGCCGTAGCTCCCCCACTGGGGTGGGTTTCAGAGCTCCCACAGGCCGTCAGAGCGGAAGGGAGGGACAGCAGTCCACAGGAGCGGCGGGGTCTTCACACACTGCCCTGATCCTCGGGATGCCTGTTGTGGAAAAGCCACTGGCCGGAGGTCAAGCCTGGCCTGGGAGCAAGCGTCCTTGAAAAGCCACACACGGGCCACACCTTCCTCTGTCCCTTTAGCACAGTAGCCTGTCTCATTCCAGTACTTGAGGAGCAGTGAGACAACAGAGCAGATCCAGCAGGCAGGCCTGCTGTCCTAAGCCATGTCACCTCTCAGGCCTCGACAGGACTCTGCCCTAGCACACTGAGTCCAATCCGCTGCCTGCTTCCTGCTGCCTCACCCCACCCCTCAAGCCCTTCCTTCTCACAGCCACCAGGGGGACCTGTTACGGAACCCCTCGTGGCTCCTTATTTCTCTGAGAGAAAACCCAAGCTGTGGGCCAGGCTCTCGGCCATGTGGCCCCCCTGTCTTTGAGAGTCAGCCTGGCGCTGCCTTTGCTTCTGCTGCTCCCACCACCAGGCTTGTTCTAGTACAAGCCAGGGCATCCCACCGTGGGGCTTTGCACGGCAGCTCTCTCTGCCTGAAAGCCTCCCCCCGGGCACCGGGCAGAAGAGTCCCTCCCAGCTCAGAGACCCCAGCAGCCTTCCTTGTTTAACCTTCTGATGCGTGTGTTTCCTCATTTCGATCCCCACAGTGCGGCCACTTTCATCCCCTTCGGCGTCCTTTCCCAGTTTCCAGCCAGCCTGGCAGCCAGGAGCTGACCCTGCCGCCCTCAGTCCTATTCTGCTAGTCCAGACTGAAGGGCTACAGTGTTCATCTTAATAAGCCACACAGTTCCCAGTTCAGCAGCCCTGGTTCAGCCTCTGCTGCCAGGCCCTATCCTATAAGGTGTGAGTTCCTGCCTCCGGAGTAAACACTACATTCTGCTGTAAGTGTGCTGACTCGCTCATTCTTGCAACGACCTAGTTCACCTCTGAGGAGACAGGCTCAGAGAGGTTCAATGGCTGGTCCCACGCCACACAGCCACGAGATGACAGTATCAGAATTAGAAGCGCCTGGCCCCGAGGTCTGTCCCCTCAACAGCATTGCCATAGAGTGGAACCCTGTCAGGAACTCTCCGGGCACCAGCCTGGGACACCGTCGGGCATCACTCCTCTTCTAACTAGGAAGGCTCCACAGCTTGCTTCTTGCTCAGGCGAGAAGTCTGGCCTTCTTGGGCTGCCTCCTGAGGTACACCTGGTCTGCTCCTAGCACTTCCCTGTGCTTTTTAGGACTTAGACCACCGCTTGCTTCTGAGCCCTTTACCCAGCCAGTGGCCCTGCCAAGCCTGCACCCCCACCCCTCACCCCCCACCCTGCCTGGACCCCCCACCCCGGAGCTTACTTCACAGAGACAGAGAACTGGCCAGGGGAGCTCTCGCTCTCCCGGATCAGGAAGGCTCCTAAGTGGTTCCTTTTCATCAGAATCTCTTCAGCCAGCTGCCGAGAAATCCTGCCCGAGTACCACCTGTGCAGAGAGGGGACAGTGTCAGCAGGTATCTGTTAGCGCTGGGCAGGGTTGCTGGCCCTCTGTCCCTGGTATTACTGTCTTATTTTTCACATGGGGAAACTGAGAAATGGGGAAGAAAACCAAGGTCACATAGCAGAGGCAAATAAGAGCGGAGACAGCCTGTCCCTGCTGCTTCCTACCAGGCCAGGCAAACCCACACCCAAGACAAATAAAAACCAGGCTCCTGGGCTCCACCAGCCTGCACACCCCAGGCAGATTTGTAGAGGGAGAATTTCTTTTTATTTTTTTTTTAAATTATATGTATTATATATGTGTGTGGGGGGGGTATGTACACATGAGTCTAGAAAAGGGTGTCAGATCCCTTGGAGCGGGAGTTAGAGGTGGTTGTGTGATGCCTGATACTAGGAACGGAACATGGGTTTCCTGCAAGAGCAGTATGCACTCTGTTTTGTTGCTGTTTTTGTTGCTGTTTTGCAAGACAGGGTTTATCTGTGTTGCCTTGAAACTCATTCTATAGACCAGGCTGGCCTCGAACTCAGATCCTGCCTTTGCCTCCTGAGTACTGAGATTAAAGCCACCACCGCCCGGCCAGAATGCGCTCTTAACCACTGAGGTGGTCTTGATTTTTTTTTACATTAAAATTTATTTATTTATGTGCAGGTACGCACCTATGCAGGAGTGCCCATACCACATAGATACAGGCCAGAGGACAACCTGCCAGTTTGCTCCTTCCACCATTTGAGTCCTAGAGACTAAATTCAAGTTATCAGGCTTGGCGGCAAGTGCCTTTAACCACTGAGGCATCTCACTGGCCAAGGACAGATTTTAAAAAGTTGAAGAGTGTAAAACTGTGCTAGGGTGTGGGTCAGTGGTGGGATGCTGGCCTAGCCCACGTGAGGCTCCATGCTTGTCCTCACACCACAAAGAAATACGGATGACATCAACCCTAGTGTCCTCCTTCCCTGTGCCCCTCTCCAGGTAGGAGCAGATTCGGTATAGGACTGCATCTGCTAAGTCTTTGACTCTTGCGAGGCAGGGGCAGACTCAATAGCCTGTCTAGCCAGCTGCTCTCAGTTTACTGACCCAGGGCCTTGCATCAAGTCCTAGGCTAGCGTGCTGAGCTCTAGAGAGGATTCCCTGGGAAGTGAGGAGTCCTCAGGAGTGGGAGACTGCCTGCCATGCCTCGCTGTGACTCCCAAACCCACACATTGGAATCGGGTCTCTGTGATGACTGTTCTTGGTTGTCAATTTGACTACATCTGGAATTAACTAAACCCCCAAAATAGAGGGAACACCTATGAGGGATTTTTGCTTAATTTGAAGTGGGAAGATCTACTTCTGATCCATATCCCTAATCCAGATCTTTTGAGCTGGGAAAACCCACCCTTAGTCTGGGCCATGCCTTCTGCTGGAAGCCTATATATAAGGACATGGAAGAAGGAAGCTTTTGCTCTCTGCCTGCTTGCTAGCAAGTTCATTCCTTCTGGTATTAGAGCCTACTTTGGGATTCCAGCATAGACTGAAGACCAGTTGAGACATCCATCCTCGTGGACTGAACAACTACTGGATTCTTGGACTTTGCATTCATAGCTAGCCATTGTTGGATTAACTGGACCATAGCCTGTTCTAATAAATCATACACACACACACACACACACACACACACACACACACACACACACACACACACGAAGGGGGGGATGGGGGGGAGATTCATGCTATAAATTCTGTTACTCTAGAGAACCCTGATTAATATAGTCTCCAAGCAGCAGAGGTTGGGACCGCTGGGGTGACAGGGTCATAGGGGACGGGGTCTAGTGGACTGTGAGTTATGGAGGAAAGGGTTCGCTTGCATGAAGGACAGGGAACACTCACTCCCTGGAGTTCTAACACTCAGTTCTCTTCACTCCACCTTTGACTACAACATTTGCTTCTTTTTTTTTTTTTTTTTTTCTTTTTGTTTTTCGAGACAGGGTTTCTCTGTGTAGTTTTGGTGGCTGTCCTGGATCTTGCTCTGTAGACCAGGCTGGCCTCGAACTCACAGAGATCCGCCTGGCTCTGCCTCCCGAGTGCTAGGATTAAAGGCATGCGCCACCACCGCCTGGCCATGTTGCTTCTTGTACTGATGTGGAAATTGAAACTCCTGAGAGGCTGCTTAGCATGTCTGAGGTTCACCACCGCCCCCACACAGCTGCTCTCACAGGCTTTCTGTCCCTCTCTACAGGCTCATGAAGAGCCTCTACCATCTAGCTGCAATCCCAGCCTGCCTCTTGCCGGCTAAGTGATTGATCCTGGATAAACCACCCAGTCTCTGTTGCCTCTACTGGTCGATAAGACGGTGTTAATAGTTCCTACTTAGGCACAGTTGGGCAGCTGGAGGAACAGCTACCCGGAGGCGTTTCCAGCGGCCATTATGATAACATGGGTCATTCCCTACCTCCCACACATCCCTGGGCCTGTCTCTGTCTTCCCTGGCAAACTTCTATTCCAACCTGGAGGCCCAGGGGCCTATGCTTTTCCTGAGAAGCCACCCCCCCCCCACACACACACCCCAATCACCTCACTACCCTTCAACTCCACTGAGAGTACAGTGCCTTCTGGTCCAGAGACAGAGGGAATCCTGGGGCTCAGGGGAAAAGTGGCATAGGCCTTCTAGGATTACAGCCCTCTCTCCACCCCCACATTCAGGGCCTTCACATCCAAGAGGGGATGTCCCCCATAGCTGTTTTAGGCTAGGGCAGGGCCTAAGATTACCAAACTGGCCTAAGATTACTCAGCAGGCTCCTTAGGATCTGGCTAACACCTGATCATGACCCTGCCTGGTCTAAGTACAGGTGACCAGAGCTGCCCTCCAGGCCACCAGAGGCTTGGGTTCCTTGACTCTGAGTACCCTGCTGGACCCTCCTTCTTCCTGGCCTCCATGACAGCCTGACCCTGGACTTCAGTCCTTGCAGTTCCTCTCCTGGCTCTGGGTCAGGGCTGCTCAGCAGTTCAGGCTCTCCATCCAGCCTTCCGGTCTTTGCCTTAAGCCCTCCCTGAGGCCACCCAGGTGACCACAACCTTAGCTCGGCATGCCTCAGACCTCGCTTGGCTAGCACCTGAGCTACATGCTATGCTTTTCTCTCTTCCCCTGTGTCCTCCTTCAGCTGCCTCTGGGTGGGAGTGTGCCTGGCAGGAAGGCCTGGGACCCAGCAGAGTGGTTGGGGATGGGGACCCCAAACAGGCCGTGTTCGGCACAGGAAGCCGGAGGTGGCAGCAGTTTTGGAAACAAGCAGAAAAAAAGACAAAGAGGAAATACCCTTTGGGCCCCACCCTGCACCTCCTTCCACCCAGACACACAGCACAGCTCCCACCTGCTGATTGAGGCCCCCCACCTCCCGTCCATGCCTCAGCACCTCAGGCTCTTCCTGGCTTCCTCCCACTTTCCACCTTCCCCTGAAAATGCCATAAGCCACTGCCTTTGTCTACACACCTGTACATTGTCTATACAGCCAACTCCTATACACCCCCCAGCGTCTCACTCATTGCCACCCTTCTGAGAGTTACCCTGACGCTGCCTGCCTTTCCACGTGATCTTTCTGTGCCCTGTGTCTCCCACAGTTCTGATCCCTCTGTCTCTGTGTCTGGCTCCCTGGAACCAGAACAATGACCCAGATGCCGTTTAAGGTATATCCGGTTGGTGTTCAAGGACTTTTTGGCTGCCCAGACATTCTGAGATGCTTAATGCCACCTCCTAAGAACCTGACCTAGGTCCCAGGCCCGAGACATCTGGGCCAGACTGTACTCCTAGCCTCCCCAATCCCCTGTCGGCCAGTGTCCATCTCCTCAGGCTGTGCTGTACCCAGGGCCATCCCAGGCAGCTTGGCTCTGGCAGGGCATGGTGGGGTTGCATGGCCTCCCGGTGGATGATGGGAGTGGTGACTACTCACGGGTGTGGCTTTACACGGATGTAGTTCTTGGGAACAAAACCCTCGGCTCCTCGGAGCTCGGCCTTGTACCAGTTCTGGTCATCTTCCATGTTCAGGATCTGTAGGCAGGAGCAACATGGCCGCTTAGTCTGGGACCACAAGTCTACTCCCTTTCCCTGAAGCCCCTGGGGCACCAATCCCCCAGAGCAGCCAATCAATGACCACTGAGGTGTGACATGAAGTTGGAGGCTCCCAGAGGAGTCAGCGTGCCCCAACAGGTGGCTAGATTGGGTCACGTGCATTTAGTGTTTGGGATGACCGTGAGGGTCAGGAATACGGGAACAGACAAAAGAGCCCGTGTTCTGATGAAGCCAGTTCCCAGGTTCTGGCCCAGATGCTTGGATCCCAAAGATACTCTTCAAGTAAGCCTGCATGGTCTTGTCACCCCAGGTGGACTAGCCAGAAGTGGATAGAGAGTCACTGTGTCAACCACTAAAAGGGTGGGGAGTAGGCCTGGGGAGGGGACAGCACACTTCATCCCGTGGGTACATTTGCCCTGTGTTACCCCAGTTCTCAAGCAGCTTGAAGAAGCTGACACCACTGAGCGCTGTTTCACAGGTAGGTGCAGAGAAGGAGTGAACTCGGCCAATCCCGCACAGCATACAGCTGGCCTGGGGCTTGGAAATGCTGGTCTTGGAGGCTTTGGCCCACCACTAGCTTTCACCCCACTCTACCCCTGCTTTGTACCTGGAGCCAAGCCTGAGACTCCTCTCTGGTTAGGAGCCACTGCAGAGCTGGCTCCCCCCCGCACCAGAGTGATAGAAACAGGGACGCAGACGTGTTTAAGTATGATCCACAAGTGAGAAGCACCTGGAAGGCTGGGCTTGTGCTTCAGTTCAGGCCTGAGTCCCCCTGGGAGGCACTGGAGCCGGACTGAACTTTTCCTTCCTTCCTGGCCTGAACAAGGTCAATAGCGCTGGGCAGACGGAAGCAGGTAGCTGGCTCAGAACCACTTTCACTCAAAATGAAACAAAAAAAAATTTCCCCCGCTGTGGCCACAGCTGGAGCTAGCAGCCCTAGCCAGTGCTCTTGAACTCTGACTGCTTCTGCTGTCTCTAGGGCTTTGGCTTCAGTGTCCAGTGTTACATGGGCACAGCTGTGGCCAGCACCATGCAATGTCTTAGGCTTAGTACCCATGTGACCACTGTGCCTGTAACCTCTGCCGTGTGCTGTCTTGCTTCCATTTGTCTCTTTATGGAGACCAGGGATGCTGCTATGCTTACCTTGCTGAATTCTTACTGCTGGTGGAGCCCCAGACCTGCGGAGCTTTGGGGATTCCCCCAGAGAACTCACTTCAGGGCAGTAGTGCTTCCCAGGTCAAGTAGAGAGCCTGTCCGCCCCAGCACTAGCCCTACCTGCCGCTGGTCTTCCTACTGTCCCCAGATGCGGTCACTGACAGCTCTTTACCGAGCACCCACTGGGTGCAGACAGCGAAGGAGTCCTAGAGATGCAGTGAGTAATAGGAACCTGTGTGCCAGGGGTGGGAATGCTGTGAAGAAGTAAGGAGACAAAGGAACAGCCGCTTCATGCAGTGGGGAGAGCCGTGGGAACTAGCGTTTGGACAAGGAGCTGCCAAAGGGGCACACAGAGTGGCACACAGAGGCCTCTCTGGAGATGCCCCAGTTTACAAGAAGGAACCAGCTAGTTTGGTGGCCCAGGCTTGTCACCCCAGCACTTAGAAGGCTGAGGCAGGAGGACTGCAGAGTTCTAAGCCTGTTTGGGCTACTTTAATACCCTGTTCATAGTTCCCCACTCTCTAACAGGGAGGAAGAAAGAAAGAAAGAAAGAAAAGAAAGAAAGAAAGAAAGAAAGAAAGAAAGGAAGGAAGGAAGGAAGGAAGGAAGGAAGGAAGGAAGGAAGAGAAAGAAAGAAACCAATGGTGAAAAGATAGGGGAATGGTGTCCAGGGTAGAGGGAATAGGGGAATAGCCAGGGCAAAAGCTCTGAGATGGACCCAACTTTGTCCCCTTAAAAGGAGGCTAGCGCCGGGCGGTGGTGGCGCACGCCTTTAATCCCAGCACTCGGGAGACAGAGCCAGGCGGATCTCTGTGAGTTCGAGGCCAGCCTGGTCTACAGAGTGAGTTCCAGGAAAGGCGCAAAGCTACACAGTGAAACCCTGTCTTGAAAAAAAAAAAAAAAAAGGAGGCTAGCATGTCTGGCTGTGGGCTAGAGGCAGGGAGAGCAGCATGTACTGAAGAGCACTGCGCTAGCTCCATGACCAGAGGAGAGGGGCTTGGGGGCAAGAAGAGATGCTCAGATTCAAGGTAAGAGTCCAGAGTTGGAAGGACCCAGGGGCAGGCTGCTAGGATGCACAAGCGCCATCAGCTTCCCAGGGGACTACTATCTGTCTGGGTCTCTGGGGCAAGCTAATCATGGAGAGACTCCGGGTGTGTGTGTGTGTGTGTGTGTGTGTGTGTGTGTGTGTGTGTGTGTGTGTGTGTGTGAGAGAGACAGACAGACAGACAGACAGACAGACAGACAGGAGAGCAAGAGTGAGCGAGAGAGAGAGAGAGAGAGAGAGAGAGAGAGAGAGAGAGAGAGAGAGAGGTGCCATGTTCTTTCTCCAGCAAACAGTGGCAGGTGCTATCTACTTGCAAGCACTGCCTGCCAAAGAGGGCCTTCGTCCCTGGTAAGAGTCACTCAGGGCCACATGTCCTAAGCTAGTCTACAGGCCACGGGGTTTTCACCTAGATTTACTGAGCCGCACCTGGAGAGGAAGCTGTGATCCACCTGCAAGCTGGAACCACTTGGCCTGACGTGGTAACACCCACCAGAGCCCGAGGCGAGGGGCTGGACAGCAAGCAGCACACAGTGTAGCTCTGGCCGGAGAGGAAGTACAGCTGCAGTAAACACGGCTGTAAGGTTTTTAAGTTACAGACAGCAGGGGGAGACTCCAGTGAGGTGGGGAAGTACTCTGAGGTCGAATTCAAAGCAATGCCAAAAATTGCAGAATGAAGATACTGAATAATCTTTAACGCAATATATTAACAAATATACATTAACAAATTGAAATCAATGGGGAGTCTAGATGTGTGGTGGTCAGTACTAATATAGCAATCCAGTTCATCATAACCATGGCTGGCTGCTGGCAGCTGGCTGCATCCAGAGGGAGACACCCTTTCATCTGTACAATTCCCTGCCAGTCCAAAGCATAGTCGGTGAAAATCAATACAAACCTAGAGGAAGCATGTTTGCCTAGTATGCACAAGGTCCTGAGTTCATCCCTGGCACTTCAAGAGAAAAGGGGCGGGGCTATAGTGCATGAGCCTCTATTCCAGCACTGAGGAAGTGGGGCAGGAGGATCACTGTAGGTTTGAGGCTAGCCTGGGCTACATAGTGAATTCAAGGCTGCCTGGGCCTCACAGGGAGACCTTGCCTCAAAAACCAGAAAGAGGTCCAGGGAGATAGCTCAGCAGATAAAGGTACTTGTTACCAAGCTTGATGACCTAGGTTCAGTTCCTGGTGACAAGAGAGAATTGACTTCCCTTAGTTGTTCTCTGACTTCTCCAAGTACCCTGTGGTACCTGCACCGTCCCCCCTCACAATAAATAAAGACGCTTTTACAAAAAGGAAGAAAACAAGCCAATAAACCAAAAGAATGTGACTTTGCACTGGAACAGTCCTGACAATTGTGCACCCTCAATGATTTCCGGTGCTCTGGGGTGGGGAGGATGGGTTTCCTCCCAATCCCCACCCGGCTGGTGCTGACTTCTTACGCAGAGCAGTAGGACTACACCCTCAAGCTCCCGAGCGCTGGGATCCCTGCTGTGCCACCACGCCCACTCCGGTTTACTTCTGTATCTAATTTGTGCTGCATCCACCACCCGCGAGCACCAGCTGCCTGGAAGCGGCAACCCTGCCTGCCTGGCTGTCTGCTTTCTGATGATTAGCTGGAGTCTAGACCAGGACCTGGGACCTGCCAGATGCTCCAGAGTCCTGGCTGATGGAAGAAAGGTGTCTGTCTGGCTATGAAGGGAGTTTCTGGGCCATACAGCAGATTGTTTTATTCTCTCATTTATTCGTTTTGAGACAGGACTCTCAATGGTCCAGGCAAACTCCTAGGCTCAAGTAATCCTCCTGCTTCAACACCACGAGTGCTGCAGGAACACGCCACCAAGGCCCAATGCAAACATTGAAAGCTTTTTATATGTTTCCCGGATGTCCATCTGTCACCTCACCCATCTGCCACCCCACAAGGAAGTACACACCTCTCCACGCTCCCAACCACCTTGGAGGTTTTGTTTGTTTCGTTGGTTTTTTTTTTTCAAAAGTAAGTTTTTAAAGTAAAGTCCTGGCCATGGTGGTGAATACATTCAGTTAGAGCACTCTGGAGGGAGAGGCAGAGGAAGGCAGGTCTCTGTGTTCCAGGCCAGCCAGGGCTACATAGTGATGTTCTGTCTCAAAACAACGAATTAATTAAAATACAGTGAAGTCATGCAGAGTAGGCAGTGGACACCGGTCACACAGTGTCTGTCATTGATGCTTCTGGGCAGCTACCTGCTCACATGGTTTCTGGGGCAAGTTTCTGTTTGTGTCCCTTGTCTGTTTTTCCGTTTGTGACTATATATATAGTGTATGTGTGTGTGTATACTTTCTAAGAGCTCTTTAAAGCTGGATGTGGTGCTGAACGCCTTTAAGTCCAGCAATGGGGGAGGCAGAAGCAGGCTGATCTCTGAGTTCAAGGCCCACCTGGTCTACATAGTGAGTTCCAGAACAGCCAGCGCTACATAGTGAGGCCCTGTCTCAAAAAACCAGACAAAAGAGCTCTTTACACACTGTTGTCGTTTGGGTCATGAAGTTTTTTCTTAGCCTGAGCTCCCTTGTGTCTTTTTGGCTCACCCAGCAGGCCCGGACTCCTCCCTCCCTCTCCCACTTTTGTCAAACTCTTCAAACAGGTCAAGGTCCTGCCTCAGGGCTTTTGTGAGAGCTGTGTCGGAGCTGGGTGCTCTCTCTTCCCCAGGCTCTTGGCACAGCCAGTTCTTTAGGCGCCCGGGTTTCCACACAAACCCTCCCAACAGCAAACCCTCCAAACCCCCCAGCCTCCCGCCGTCCTGCCTGTGCCCTTGCCCGAAGCTTGGCCGAGCAGCCCAGTGCTTGTCAAATGAATAAAGGGGGAAGCAGCCCCCCAAGGCCTGCCGACTACCCACAGCCCCCTGAGCTTGACAGGAGCCTCTTCTTCTTTCTCTTCACCCCCTCACTGAAAGCTGACTGTGCTTCCAGGTCCCCATTCTCATGGGCTTCTTCGGGTAGACGGACTCCCCACCCCCACCCCCACCCCGGTTTCTCAGTAGACTCTTAGCAAGTGATTCTCTGCTCATCTTGGGAGTCTGTGAAGGAGGAGGCTGTCAGTTTTTGCAGATTTACCCCCAGGGACCTCACTGGGTCCTTGAGCCTGGGCCGGAATCGTCTACACAGCATTCCTACTTCTTGTGGGCCGGTTACCCTCCAGCCTCAAGTGTGTGCGAGGATATACCCCAGGCCGATCTCCAGAGTAGCTGAGGCCTATGAAGTAAACTTGGATCTGCACAGAGTGCCCCACCCCCAATTCCAGGCCCTTCCCAGGCCAAAGTGGTTGAGTGCAGAGGACCCAGGGCCAACAGCTTAGGTAGATACAGATGCCAGCACCCAGCCTTGGAGAAGGGGCCGCCACAAATATATTGGCTGCTTTAGACTCATACCAACCTTTGAACCCCAGCTTAGAGCTTCAGACACCTGAGCGACTGAACAAAGGCCCAAGAATTAAAGCAATGGTGATCGAGACTCCACTCCACACTAAGCACATGCAGATACCTCCCCATGCCGCGATTCACTGCAGCCAGGCAATGGTCTTCCACACCCAGGAGCTCCACACTGAGCCTGGGTCCCATGCATAGGATGGCTTCAAAGAGGCTGTCCCCATGCTTGAATCTTGGGGCCAGACTCAGGATGGTACCCACCTATCACTGTGCCTGGTCTGCAGTGGGCCACTGGAAGGGCCATGGAGGGCACAGGATGGGCTATCAGCATTCCAGGGCCCACGATTGAGCATGACCACTCCCCAGATCTTCACTGTGGCTCCTGGGCTCTCCCATGGCATGCAAATGTCTAAGTAAGGGCATTCCCTCTAGAAGTTCCACACATTCGTGTGTCTAATAAATTGGAAGGCCACCACTTCAATCCAGAGGGGCCCAGGTGAGAGCAAATAAAGTCTATCATTCTTTTCATTTTTCCCACATGACTGCGGGACATTTAAATCCCAGATCTTCTAGCCCCATTAGGTTAGGATGTCTGCTTATTCTAGACCACCTCTCTCACATGCACGTGGTCTCTCTCTCTCTCACACACACACCCTCTCTCTGTAGGTCTCATCCTATTACTCATCTCAAAACCTTTTAAACATTTTTGTTTTAACTTAGAAAACTGGGGATTGAACAAACTCCTATCAGGCACTATGGCCACTGCCTCAAACTCTCACAAGGACCCCAAAGGAAGGACCACTAAGACTATTCCCATTTCCTAGATGGGGAAACTGAGGGGGGCAGAGGTGGCTGAACTGAGCCTGTCCCTCATAGCCCAGACTCCCAGGGCCATCCTGGGCCCTGATTCCAACCCCATCCCCCATTAGCCCACTCAGCCCGGCTCCAGCCCTCTGTACCTTGAGTGTGTCCCCCTTGTTGAAGGCCAGCTCGTCACTCTCTGTGGCCTGGAAGCTGTACAGGGCCACAGACTCCATCCCACTGTCCCTGGGCTTCAGCGGAGGACCCAGCAGACACTTCCTGCTTCCTGTGGTTGAGGACCACTTCCTTTGTTTTGAGTGTTTGTTCTTTTGAAGCTGGAGCCGGAAACTGCTCTTGAAGGGGGAGAAACAGGAAGCAGAGACATGTCACCCATGTCACAGCTCAGGGAGGGTGTGCTCACATATCCACTTTGGCTGTGGGGGAGTTCCAGTGTCTTCACTATGGAAGCTGCAGAGCATCCCGTGCTTGGCCTCTGTCTTGCACCTCTACATTTCTTACTTGTCTTATAGAGGGTTTCTATTGCTGTGATAAACACCGTGACCAAGAGCAACTTGAGAGAAAAGTGTTTGGTTTACAGGTCATAGTCCATCATGGAAGCCAAGGCAGGAACCTGGAGGCAGGAATTGAAGCAGAGACCATGGAGAAACACTGCTTACTGGTTTGCTTCCCATGGCCTGCTCAGCCTGCTTTTTTTTTTTTTTTTTTTTTTTTTTAGGTTTTTCAAGACAGGGTTTCTCTGTGTAGCTTTGCGCCTTTCCTGGAACTCACTCTGTAGCCCAGGCTGGCCTCGAACTCGCAGAGATCCGCCTGGCTCTGCCTCCCGAGTGCTGGGATTAAAGGCGTGCGCCACCACCGCCCGGCTCAGCCTGCTTTTGTATACAGTGGGCACCCAGAACCACCTGCCCAGGGGTGACACTACCCACAGTGAACTAGACTCTCCCACACCAATCATTAATCAAGAAAATGCCCCACACACCTGTCTAAAAAAACCTGAGAGAGAGAGAGAGAGAGAGAGAGAGAGAGAGAGAGAGAGAGAGAGAGAGAGAGAGAGAGAGAGAGAGAGAAACAGACTTAAAAAAAAAAAACAACTAGGGTCTCACTATGTAGCACTGGCTGTCTTGGAACTCTCTGTGTAGACCAAACAACTTAGAACTCAGAGATCCACCTGCCTCTGCCTCCCAAGCACTGGGATTAAAAGGCATGTGCCACCATGCCAGTGAGAGAGGTGCCTTCCTAGCCTGGCACAGTAGCACTCAGGAGGCAGAGGCAGGAGGCTCTTGAGGCTTGAGCCAGCCTGGGCTACATAGCATGACCTTATCTAAAATGTTCTCCTTTTCACTGTGTGGGAGTTTGGCTCTGAGACTCACGTTCTTGTCAGTGGTTATAATCATTATTGTCAGTATCTATGTGGTGCTCAACTTGGCCCTCATTTGGACAACAGTGGGATCACATTCAAGCTGGCTCCTCATCCCCTTGTCCTCATAGTTCTGTGAATGTGTCCTGGCCAATCATCAGTATTTCAGCAGAGAGAGAGAGAGAGAGAGAGAGAGAGAGAGAGAGAGAGAGAGAGAGAGAGAGAGAGAGAGTATGTGTGTGTGTGTGTGTGTAAAAATTTTAAAGGTAAGCTGGGTGGTGGTGGCGCACGCCTTTAATCCCAGCACTCGGGAGGCAGAGCCAGGCGGATCTCTGTGAGTTCGAGGCCAGCCTGGACTACCAAGTGAGTCCCAGGAAAGGCGCAAAGCTACACAGAGAAACCCTGTCTCGAAAAAAAAAAAAAAAAAAATTTAAAGGCAAGGTTCTCTGTGTGTCCCTGGCTGTCCTAGACTCACTGTGTAGACCAGAATGGCCTTGGACTCACAGAGATCCACCTGTCACTGCCTCTGCCTCTAGAATGCTGGGATTAATTGTGTGGATAATTAAATGCTGGGCACTACTGTGCTCAGCCCTGGTTTTATATCTTTAAAGAATACTTCTAAAATTTAGTTTTTTCAGTTAGAATGCAGACAACTATGTATCCTAGTGGCGTTGTTGACTAAAGTACATTGTAGATAATTCTCTCCCCTCCTTTATTTCCACCCTCCCCCTCCTCCTCCCCCAACCTTCCCGCCCCCACTTTCTGCTTTCATGTCACATGCGTCCTGTGCACTCACCCACCCCCCTTTTCCTCAGAACCTCTTTTTTCTCTCCCTTAGTCTTTCCCCCATTTTCGCACATGTCTACAGCACAAACTAGGATCCACATGTGAAAGAGAACACGAGGCTTTTTCTTTCCAAGCTTGGGCCATCTTGTTTAATATAACACTTCCCAGCTCCACCCATTTTCCAGACATTTCCGGTGTCCTTTGCGACTGAGCAGGTTCCCACTGTGTATCACAACCTTGTCATGGTCTAGGCATCCGCTGACGGACACCTAGGCTGGTGACGTTTCCTAGCTACTGTGTTAGAGCAGCAGTGACCAGGGTGAGCAAGTGTCTCTGTGGTAGGCCACAGTCCTTTGGGTACATGCCCTGAGGTGTTATAGCTGGCTCATAAGGTAGTTCTAATCTTAACTACGAAACCTCCGTACTGGTTTCCTTAGTGGCCGCACCAGTCCCATGAGCAGTGGAAAAGGATTCCCCTTTCCCCAAATCTGTGCCAGCCATTTGTTGACAGGTTCCTTGATGGTGACCACTAGGGTGAGGTAAGTTAGCCAAGAAGTTTTAGTATTCGTTTCCCTGATGGCTAGAGGTCCTGGGCAGTTTTTGTTGTTATTACTGTTTTGTTTTGTTTTTCGCGAGACAGGGTCTTACTGAGTAGCCCTGGCTGTCCTGGAGACCAGGCTGGCCTCAAACTCACAGAGATCTGTCTGTCTCTGCCTCCCAAGTGCTGGATTAAAGGTGTGCACCATTATGCCCTGTTAAAAATCTTTTATTTATAGATTTATTTTTTAGCTTTTCCGAGACAGTGTTTCTCTGTGTAGCCCTGGCTGTCCTGGAACTCACTCCGTAGACCAGGCTAGCTTCAAACTCAGAGATCTGCTTGCCTCTAATTTAAAAAAAAAATGTTTCTTGGCCATTTGTGTATCTTCTTCTGAGGATGTCTGTACTGCATTAGCACATTTGCTGGTTGTCAGTATGGGGTTTTATGGTGTTTAATTTGTGCAGTTTTTTGTGTGACAGGACAGACTAATAAACATCCTATGGCAAGGGATGGGAACTACCACCACTCTGGCAACCAGAAGCCAGCAGGACAGACCTCCTTGTCGAGGAAGGCAGTTACCCCCCATGGGACCACTGCATCGTGGTGGCAGCAGGAGTCATCATGTTCAGCACTCATTGATTCTTTCTCCCTTTCTCTCTCTCTCTCTCTCTCTCTCTCTCTCTCTCTCTCTCTCTCTCTCTCTCTCTCTCTCTCTTTTGTTTTTGTTTCTTTGTGTAGCCCTGGCTGTCCTGGTACTTACTCTGTAGACCAGGCTGGTCTTGAACTCAGAGATTTGCCTGCCTCTGCCTCCCAAGTGTTGGATTAAAGGTGTGCACCACCACTGCCCGGCCACTTATCAGTTCTTCCATCTAGACCTTGAAGTTTTCCTCCAGAAGTTTCCAGGGTTTCAGGCTTCAAATCAAGGTCTTTGATGCAGTTTGAATTGACCTTGGGTGGGGTGAACTATGTGGGTCTGATTTTGCTCTTCTGAAGCGGGTATCTAGTTTTGCCAGCACCGTGTGTTCTACCGAGTCATGTTGCACGTGGCTTCTGTATGGATTTCTGTGTCTGAAAACACAGTTGTGAGTGACAGTTGGAAGGCCACAAATGCAACCCGTGTGCACTGGTGAACAGGCAAGGAGGTCTGAGTAGCCTGGCTCCTTCTTATATTCTGAAGGTTTAGGAGAACCTGAGAAGGTGTGTGCCAGTTCACACTTACCACACACACACACACACACAAAGGACATATTGAAACAAACAAGGACAGTTGAGGGGAGAGCGAAGCAGGGGGACAGCATGGAGTGGTGGCCTGCTCTTGAGGACCAAGTCACCCATCCAGGCTTCCTCAGGGCCCCTGCCTCTGCTCTCTGCCCTTGCCACTTAACACTGCCACAGACTCAAGGTGGCAGAAGCTAAGCTGCCTCCTTCCGCTTCAGTCTCAGCCAAGGCTTTCAAGCCTCAGAATGGTGTAGCTGGGAGTTGGCACACACCCACCCCAATCTGATGTGGGAAACGCTTCTTCCTCAGAAGTCAGGTGTTAAAGGCTGCCAGCCCAGGCTGCTGACTGCCCTTGGCCAAGGCAGTGTGTGGGCTGAGCATGGGCTCCTCACAGGAGGGTGAACACAGCTCAGCTCTCTGAGATACTGTAGAACCCTTTGATGGGCACAGCCTAGAATGGGGGTGGAGGTCAGGAGCCGGCAAAGGAAGGTAGCAGCTACAGGCCCAGACTCGTTCATCAGCCCCGAGCTCTGTTTCCGTCCGTCCGTCTGTCTTCCTTTCCCTCTCCAGTCACTCGCTCGCACAGTCATCTTGGATTCCTCAAATGACGGAACTGGTTAATGAACATCCTTATGACAAGAAGAAGCCCCCGGGACAGACACTCCCACACACACCCCAGAGGAGGGCAGTTACTACCATGGGTGACCACCCAATTGAGCAATAAAGACTTCTTGGACTGTGCAGAACCAGACCTGAGCTGATGATCAACCAAGGCACACCTTGAGCAGGCCTGCAGAGTTAAACATGGGTCTTGTTTCTGTCTCCTGGCTTCCTGTTTAGCACCCGACTTCATGTCAGACAGACAGACAAAGACAGATGAAGCCACTGGGCTCTTTATTTCCTCTTTCAAATGTGGCTACAGGGACTAAGTCTCTGCCTTACACTGTTGTCCCCATTGTCGTATAAGGACCAGGTGGCCAACCCTGACTTGTTGAGGCTGCCTGGAGTTCAGATTTTTGCCCTGGAAACTCTGGTTACACCTTCCCATGGTATCATGGGTTTAAGTTGGCCTTCCACAGATACTCTGACCAGGGCTGGAGCATCAGTTCCTTAAATACAATATTTTTAACCTATCCTTCAGGAAACACCCCAGGATCCACTCCAGGACAGTTTGGCACCCCTTTGTTGAGAATGGGTATGTGCAGAAGCCGGCCCTGTGATGTCACATCTCAAAACCCCCTTCCCAGAACGTAACAAAAGATCATGTGACCATGAGGAGGCCCCAGATACCTGCATACCTGCCCAAAAGAACCCTCAGACTGTCCTGTGCTTGCCAGGCAACTAACAAGCAAGTACTTCCTCCCCTTCTTGTAGCGCCCCTCCCCCCCACCCCTCCCCGCTCCCCACGACCACCACTGAGAGCTGAGGAATAGAGCCAGGACTGCCAGCTTCCTCGCTGGAACCATGAAATAAAGCTCCTGTGACACGTGAGGTTTGCTAGACAAGCACACAGACAGGGAGACAGCTGCAAGGTGATGTAACCACAGAGCTGGCTTAGACCCACATGGCCTCTGGCTGCTGGCTCTCCTCTGCTTCATTTTAATACCATCCCAGTGTCTTTAGCCTTGCAAAATCACCTGCCCATCCCCACCCCACCCCGTGGTAAGCACTCAGGAGGCTGAAGCAAGAGGATCATCACAGTGAGTTCAAGGGCTGTCTGGGCTACCGAGTGTCTCAACAAAAACTAGGCAGGCATCATAGTACATGCCTGTAATTCCAGCAGCGGGAGGAAGCAGCTGCCGGAGGTCCAGGAGCTCAGGGTCAGCCTAGGTTGTTTAAACCCTGGCTCCAAAAGCACACAGAGTAAACCAACAACAACAACAAAAAACCCCTGCTCCAACACACATCTTACCCATGAAACATCTGGAAACCCCATGTAAGAATAGAAATGGGGAGCGAACCCCACTGGGGAAAACCCAGCCGATTCTAGGGGTTCCCCATCTTCTTAAATCATGCATAATTCCCCCTTTTATTAAAGTTTATCTGTAAGATGAGCTGTCTAGGATCCCAAGAGGCCTCTTGATCCTGGAAAGACTGCCCCCACCCCCACTCCACCCCCACCCCCCACCCCCCTGGGTATGTACCTCATCTCTGTAATAAACTTCCTTTGGATTCCTTACTTGGTTTGTCTCTGAGACAAGAACTCAGACATGTCAGCAGCAGCTGGGGCCAGAGACACAGCTCCACAGGGCGAGCTCAGTAGCCCGAGGAGCTGGTCAGAGGCCTCCCCTCAGGGAGAGCTGCGTTCTGACAGCACAGCGGAAAAGGGTTTCAGGCCCAGCCAGGGTGAAGCAGGGCTGGAGTCTGGGAGAGGGTTTGTTGTTGTTTTGCATGTGTGTGTCTGTGTGTGTGTCTGTGTGCATTCACCTGTGAGGGCACAGATGGGCCACAGCACTGCATGGAGGTCGGGGGGCAGCCTCAGGTGTGGGTCCTTGCTCTCCACCTTGTTTGAAGCAGGATCTCTCTTGCTGTGTGCATCTGGATGCACAGTGTGTGTTCCAGACTAGCTGGCCTGGGAACTTCCTGGGGGAGCTGTCTGTTTCTCATCCCCATGGGAGTGCTGGATTTACAGACACAGGACAGCACACCCGACTTTCACACTAAGTCCTGGGGTCTGAACTCAGGTCATCAGGAGTAGGTGACAAGCACTTTTACCACTGAGTCATCTCCCTGGCCCAGGAAAAAGATTTTGTTTGTTTTAATTATTTATGTATTTTTCAAGTGAGTGAGTGAGTGTGTGTGTGTGTGTGTGTGTGTGTGTGTGTGTGTGTGTGTGTACATGAGTGTAGGTGCCCTTGGAATTCAGAAGAGGGAGTCGGATCTCCTGGAGCTGGAGTTATAGGGGCTAGGAACAGAACTAAGTCTCCCTGCTCTTAACCACTGAGCCATCTTTCTTACCCACCCCTCCCCCTGAAAGGTTTTAACATGGATTTAAGCAAGGGGGATGTCTCCATTAACATAATTTCCTTCCGGGCTGGAGAGATGGCTCAGAGGTTAAGAGCACCGGCTGCTCTTCCAGAGGTTCTAAGTTCAATTCCCAGCAACCACATGGTGGCTCACAACCATCTATAATGAGATCTGGTGCCCTCTTCTGGCCTGCAGGCATACATGTAGGCAGAACACTGTATACATAATAAATAAATTAATTAAAAAAAAAAACATAATTTCCTTCCACCTCGTAAATCACCATGGGCTACAGCTAAGTCTTCAACACAGGAAGGGATGCTCCAGGTCCAGCCATTGTGGCTCCCACTTTGTCCTTGCTGATCTGTGTGTGATCTTGTGCCGGTATCACGCCACTTTGATTACTGTGGTTTTGTAGTTACTTTTAAAAATCAGGAGAAGCATGCCTTCCTAAGCTGCGCTTCATTTTCATATTGTTGTGGCTCTCCTGGGTCCTCTGTGACACCATCGACATCTTCCAGTCTCCACTTTCCCAGCACTGGGATTACAAGCACACCCTACCCATGCCCGCTTTTTACATGGGTCCTCCTGCTTGTATTATTACTCACCGAGCTCTCTCTCTAGCCTTTAATTCCATAGGATTTTAAAATCAGCTTGCCAACTGCCTCAAAGCCGGAGATGATCTGCGGAGCATGTCTTCCTGCGAAGTGTTCACCTCACCTTAAGTCTTCTTGTCTGCGAGCTGGGACATTGGCCCAGTTACTCAACCTTCCTGAAGGTTAGCACCTTTTGTAGTTTTAGAGTATAATTTTTATGTTGTATTTGCTAGATGTATTCATAAATATTTTATTCTTGCCATTACAAATAGAATGCTCTTAGCCAGGCATGGTGGCACAGGCCTTAATTCCAGCACTCGGGAGGCAGACGCAGGTGGATCTCTGTGAGTTCGAGGCCAGCCTGGTCTACAAAGTGAGTTCCAGGGTAGCTAGGGTTGTTACACAGAGAAGCCCCGTCTCAAAAAAACAAAAGCAAAAAACCAACAAACAAAAAGCTGAATAGTCTAGCTCTAACTTCCTGTTTAGGCTCCTCACTGCAGGTGTATAAAAATAAAATTGACTTCTCTATGTTGATCTTGCAGCCTGTGACCTCGCTGAATGTACTCATTAGTCCCCATATCTTTGCAGAATTCCTCGGGATTTTCTAGATGCATGGGAATAGCATCAATGACTAGAGATAATGTTACTTCTTTTTTAAAATGTTAATGCGTGGAATTACTTGTTTCTCATGTTGAATTGCCCTGGCTAGACCCTCCAGCACAATGTGGAGCTGAAGTGGTGAGAAGAGACTGTTCCTGGACTTAGAGAAAAATACCCCATCTTTTACAACACATGATGCTAGCGGTAGGCTTTCTGTGAATGTCTGTTATCGTATCGAGGGAATTCATTTCTACTTCTGGTTCTTTGAATGTTTTTAATCATGGGAAAAGAAGTTGGATTTTGCTAAATGCCTTTTCTCTTATGATTAGAGAGATTATTATTTTGCTTTTTAAAAACTTTATCACATTTATTTATTTACTTACTTATTTTATGTGTATACACACACACCTGCCACCATGTGCCCATGGAGGTCAGAGGACAACTTGCAGGTGCTGGTTCCTTCCACCCATAGGTCCCAGGGGAGCCTCTGGCCACCAGGCTTGGCAGCAGCTGTCTTCACCTGTTGAACCATCCTACCGTCCCTTTTCATCTTTTTAAAAACCTCTCTCAAAGAGCACAGGTTGCCCTAGTTTACAGTGTCTCTGTAACCTAGCCAGCCTTCCCTTTTTATTGTGCTGATATGGTGTGTTAAATTAATTAATTTCCCTATGATGAACCAACCTTTCACTCCTGGGAGAAGTCCTGCCTGTTGATACTGTCAGTCTTTCTTATGTGTGGCTAGATGTTTGGTTGTATCTTTTGGGTGGAATGCAATACTTAGTTCATTAACATTTAATGTTATGTGACAGGGTGTGGTGCTATCCAGCCCTCTGAAGACTGAGGCAGGGGGATCTTGAGTTCCAGAAGCCTGGACTGCAGCGTGAGACCCAAGCCGAACAACAACACAAACATTTAATGCTGTCGCTGATGTAGCTGATGTGTGTCTATAACTTCACTCCGTGTTCAAGATGGCCCATGTGTTGTCTCTCTCCTGTTCTTTATGGCTTCCTTTTGACTAATGTAAACAATATAAGATTTTAATACACACACACACACACACACACACACACACACACACACACGTGCATATGGAAGTCAGAGAACAAGTTGCTTCTCTCCTTTCACCGTGTGGGTCTCAGGGATCAAACAGGTTGTGAGGTTTGGCAGCAAGGCACCTTCGTTTGCCCAGCTGTCTCACTGGCCTCTGCTTCTACACACACACACACACACACACACACACACACACACACACACACACGTACATATGTACATATGTATATGGATACACACACACGTACATATGTATATATGTATATATGTATATGGACACACACATGTACATATGTATATATGTATATGGATACACACACATATATGTACATGTGTATATATGTATATGGATACACACACACACGTACATATGTATATATGTATATGGATACACACACACACATACATATATTTGAGACAGGGTCTCTCTGTGTAGCCCTGGCTGTCCTGGAACTCACTATGTATCAGGCTGGCCTCGAACTCATAGAGATTCCCCTCCCCTGTCTTCTGAATGCAGAGATTAGAGGTGTGTGCCACCATGTTCTACTTGCTTCTACATCTTCACTTACCTGAACAGGCTTCTGATTTGTTTCTTTACAACCAGTGATACCTAAAAATATTAATACTTAATAATGTTTCCTTTTCCTTTTTGTGTGTATTGTTGTTTCTACTAATGCCACAACCTCAGCAATACAGTGTTAAGTTGTCACCTTACCATTGGTCCTTATTGCCTTAACTCTGAATCTCCCACCTACCCGCTTTGTGCTGTTATTGACAAATATATTAGGCTTCCATATGTTTAAGGCCCAACCACGTGTGTGTGAATATATGTGATATAACAAATGTTTCACTCACTGTATACATCAGTAGAGGACAGGAGAAAAATACATACTTCTGCCTTGGTTACTGTTCTATTGTTGTGATAAAACACCATCACCTTATAAAAGGAAGCATTTAACTTGGGTTTATGGTTTTAGAGGGTTAGAGTCCATGATGGCAGAGCAAAGGCATGGCAGTAGGAACAGTTGAGAGTTTACATTTTTTTTCCCCAGAGCTGAGGACCGAACCCAGGGTCTTGCATTTGCTGGGCAAGCGCTCTACCACTGAGCTAAATCCCCATCCCCAGTGACACACCTCCTCCAAGAAGGCCACACCTTCTAGTCCTTCCCAAACAGTTCCACCAACTGGGGACCAAGCACTCAAATAGATGAGCCTATGAGGGCCATTCTCATTCAAACCACATCTACCTTCTTTCACAATTACCTTTACTGGTGCCTTTTAGTTTTATGTATCTCTATCTCTATCACCATCTGTTTACCTGACTTAAAATTGCTGTCTGGGGTCACTTGCTTCTGTCCTGAAGCACTTCTCCACTATTCCCCACAGAGCAGCTGTACTGGCAACAGATTCTCAGTTGTCGTTGTCATTGTTTATCTGGGAAAGTCTTTACTTCCTCTTCTTTTTTGAGGGGCAGCTGTGCTGTGCTGGATGTAGGGTTCTCAGCTGTTCCCTACCCCACCGAGCAAAACATGCTGTCTTTCTGCCTGCTGGCCTCCATGGTTTGTGCTGTTGAGTCAGGTGTGAGTCTCTTTTTTTGTTGTTGTTTTTGTTTTTTGAGACAGGTTTTCTATGTGTAACAGCCCTGGCTGTCCTTGAACTCACAGAGATCCTCCTGCCTCTGCCTACCAAGTGCTGGGATTAAAGGCGTGCTCCATCACCACCCAGCTCTCAAGTGTGAGTCCTTCGGGCTCCCTTGTAAGCAAAGGCCTCTCTCTCTCTCTCTCTCTCTCTCTCTCTCTCTCTCTCTCTCTCTCTCACTCTGTCGTCCGTTGCTTTGTTTTGAGTGTCTCATAGCTATTTTGTTAGGAGCACTAATTCTAGGGACTTGTCACCTTCTCCAGGGCTTGTTATTATTATTTTCTGGTTTATTTATTTAGTAAGTGGATTATTTGTTCCTCAGCAGGCACAGCTTTGGGTAGACCCACAGTGGCCCAGGATACAGGTGATTTTGGCAGGGTTACCTCTGTCTTTTTCCCTGACTACACACAGCTGTTAAGCCTCCTCTAACTGCCATTTCTAGAAATCTCTGAGTCATAAACTACTCCGCAGATGAGTCAGATTAACTCTGCTTCTCTGAAGGAAGAATGTGTGAGGTCCATACTTGGTTCCTCCTCCTCCTCCTCCTCCTCCTCCTCCTCCTCCTCCTCCTCCTCCTCCTCCCCCTCCCCTCCTGTCCTCACTTCATACATACTAGGCAATGTCTTACCATTGAGCACATCCCCAGCCTCTTGAATGCATACAGTCCTGGACTTAGAATGGTTTTCATGGGTTTTTCAACTTTCCAGTATGTAAGAAGGACATTTGTCCAGTAGAAACCACACTTGGAGTTTGGGCTTTGGATTCTTTCTGAGTTAGAGACCTGCGGCCTACAGCCCTCTCCGAGCTGCTCCCAGTCAGCCCACAGTCAAGGTGAGACCGCCCACACACACAGTGCGCTTTGTTGTTAGTGTTTCATGAGAAACCCGCAAATAGTCAACACTTCACTACAAAATAGTATGAGTTAGATGGTTCTGCCCAACTGTCTGCCAATGTAAGTGTTCTGAGCACATTTAAGGCAGTTTGGGTGGATTTAGTGCTTTTCTCACTTAAGACATTTTAAACTTACCATGAGTTTATCTGGTTGGAACGCCATCATAAGTTGAGGGGCCTTTGCAGATGGCTCTTCATTTTCTGCTCATGATGACGACAATTCCCTAAGACTTTAAATGGGTGTTTGTTTGCATTGGTTTCCCCCAGTTTAAGTGGGAAGCAGATCTACAGAGGTCCTCATGTTGCCCTGCCAGAAGTGGACCTTGGATGACTCAGGTTTTAGTCTTCTGTTTGTTTACTGTTGTATACACAACATTTAACTTAGGACCTGGCACATAATTTAATCTTAAGAACTCTCTGGTCGGGGGAGATGATTCAGTCACTAAAGTACTTACTGTACAAGAAGAAAACTCAAGTTCTATCTCAAGAGCCCACATAAAAAAAGTGGGGCCCAACATTGAACGTGTCGTGGAGACCAGGGGCCTCGAACCACACCAGTGACTCTTTGCAATGAACACTGGCAAGTGGAGATGTATGGACAAGGGGGTATATGATGTGACTTGTTGGGCCACACTGCAGCTTCTGTGATGAGATTTTTAATTCCTTCCCCTCCTTTTTAAAATTTTTTTTATTATTTTATTTTCTTCCCTTTTTTTCTCTTGAATTTTGTTTTATTCAGGGGGAATGGGTGGGGTGGAGAGCAGATGCGAAGGGATAGGGAATGAATGGGATCAAGATACATGATGTGAAAAACACAGAATAAATACAAAAATAAATTAATTTTTTTTTAAAAAAAAAAGTTGGACACAGTAACACACATCTGTAACCCCAGTGCCCAGAAGACAGAGACAGGAGGATCCCTAGGAGTTGCTGGCTAGCTAGTCTAAAGGAACTGCCGCGCTTAGGTTGTGTTAGCTAGCTAATATTGTCAGCTTGACATGGTGTTGATGGTCTCCGGGCCGAGACACGGGATTTTCTAGGTTGGGTACATTGAGGTAGTGAGGGAAATAGTTGGAAGTCTTTTCTATCAAAGGGCTGATTAGGGGACTGGAACCTTCACAGTGTGACCCTGTAACCTCCCCTCCTCGTAAAACTTTGTTTACACTGAAGTCTTGTGGCATTCTCAAAACTCGATGGGCTGGGACAGGGGACCCTTTCCCCCAGTTCCTTCATTTCCTTAGCACCAATTTTTTAAAATTAGCCAACCTTCAAACGCTGTGAGTTCAGACCCCAGCCAGTGGGGAAGAGACACAGTGCCCTCCAGGATAAAAGTCTAGCACATTTCCTGTTCAGTGTGCTTGCTCCTGGATCAAAGCTGCGCTCGCCCGGTTTAGCAGTAGTAACCGCTGCCTCGCCGAATTACTTTCACTTTGCCCATGTGTGTAGTATCGATGGCGACCTTGGATCCCAGATTTAATTTCCAACAGATGGGGAAGTCCACCATAACTGCTGGACCACATGAAACAGAGAGAGAGAGAGCGCTGAGCACCAGCACTCATTGCCCATCACTTCCTGACTGCGGATGCAGCGTGACCAGCCACTTCTGTTCCTGCCACCAAACCTCCCCCGGCATGGCGGACTGTATCTCCAGAACTGTGAGCCAAAACAAACTTCACCACATCGATCTTATCGAGGATGTTATTGCATCAGTGAGACAAGTAATTATACACCCTACTCCAGAAACAAGGTGAGAGACCTTGAGCAAGTTACCAGGACTTGACCTCTACCCTCCACGTGGATGCTTGTGATAACTTGCATGCACAAACATGTATACATACAAACGTGCACACACGTTAAAAGAAAACCTCTGAGATGGCTCAGCAGCTATAAGCTGTTGCTGCACAAGCCTGAGGACCTGAGTTCCATCCCCAGAACCCACAGAGGAAGGAGAGAACCAACTCCTCAAAATTGTCCTCTGATCTCCACATACACATTATGACTCTCGTGTACCTCCAATCACACACAGGTTACACACACACACACACACACACACACACACACACACACACACACAGTGTTTGTGTCTCTCTGTCATCACCCCGCCCCCTCTGACTTATCCCTGTTGCCTTTTGTGGTGCTTGGGATGAACTCTCCAGAGAGATCCCACATTTCTGCCAATCTGGAAGACAAAACCCCTCATGTGACCTCTGCACCGCCATCATCTAGTCCGGTGACTGCAGAGCTTCCAACCTCATGAAATCGTAGCCTGTTCCCCATAGCCTAGCCCCTTCTGCTGGAATGAAAGGTGGGTTGATTCCTTGCTCTGACTCCATCCTCATGGTGCTCTCCTCTCACATACCCAGTTCTGACTCAGAGCATCCTGGTTCCCTGTGCTTACAGCGCCTTACCATACCACAGAGCTGTGCCCTATGCTCTGGAGCCTAGGCTGTGTCTCTGGAAAGTCAAGGTAGGGCTGGTGCTGATCTGTGGGGTCCTGTCTCCTCCAGCCTCTAGCCACTCCTGAATTCCTCAGCTCTCCCACCAGCTCTAGCTTCCAGTCAGAGCATCTGGCTCCGGTCCTGTGCCAGAGCTCCCTCTTAGGAGTGACAGCCAGCACCAGAAGGCAAAGGCTGGGAAGTCTCAGAGGAAGCAGACAGGGCCTCCAGCCAGACCAAGAATGAAGGGAACACGGGAGGAAAAGGAGCCCTTCACCTGTGACTCTTATCCTCTGAGAGTCAAGAATTCATCACCGTTGACAGAATTTGCTATGAGGATCGCCTGGAGAAACAGCATTCTTTTTGTGTAGAGATATTTCAAGTAAGTATCTTAAATAGCAATGAATCATGCTTATGTCAAAGTATGATATTTGAGTTAACCTCACTCCTTTCCCAGCTAAAAGCCAGTAGCTTTCCGAGACTTTTACAAATGAAGTTATGAACTTGTTTACAGTCAAAACATTTATCTTCACTCCTTTTTTTTTTTTTTTTTTTTTTTTTCCAAGACAGGGTTTCTCTGTGTAGCTTTGCTCCTTTTCTGGAGCTCACTTGGTAGCCTAGGCTGGCCTCAAACTCACAGAGATCCACCTAGTTCTGCCTCCCGAGTGCTGGGATTAAATGTGTGCACCACCACCGCCCGGCTCTTCAATCCCTTGAAACTAATATGGGAAGCATTTCTTCAGTTCTTATGTCCTATGGTTTGAGTTTATCAGCCTGTGTTTCTGTTCAGCACAACTCTGAAAAAACCTAGGATCTCTATTGGAAAGAAAGAAAGGAAGTAAGTAAGAGAGAGAGGGAGGGAGGGAGGGTGTGTGTGTGTGTGTGAAAGAGAGAGAGAGAGAGAGAGAGAGAGAG
The DNA here is from genome assembly GCF_007827085.1 of Peromyscus californicus insignis. Taxonomy (NCBI): domain Eukaryota; kingdom Metazoa; phylum Chordata; class Mammalia; order Rodentia; family Cricetidae; genus Peromyscus; species Peromyscus californicus. The sequence goes on from NW_026294551.1 coordinate 61,477,626, forward strand.
AGAGAGAGAGAGAGAGAGAGAGAGAGAGAAGTCTAGCCGTGGTGGCACACACTTTTAATCCCAGCACTCAGGAGGCAGAGGCAGAAGGATCTCTGCCTGGTCTACAGAGTGAGTTCCAGGCAAGCCTGAGCTATCTGTCTCAAATAAAATGAAATAAAATAAATAATTAGCAGGCCATGATGGCGCACACCTCTAATCCCAACACTCAGGAGGCAGAGGCAGGCAGATCCCTGAGTCTGAGACCAGCCTGGCCTACAAGTAGAGTTCTAGGACAGCCAGGGCTACACAGAGAAACCCTGTCTCAAAAACAAACTAACAACAACAACAACTAATTAATAATAATAATAATAATAATAATAATAATAATAATAAAAAGAAAAGAAACTGGGATTGGGGATTTAGCTCAGTGGTAGAGCGCTTGCAAGGCCCTGGGTTCGGTCCTCAGCTCTGGGGAAAAAAAGAAAAAGAAAAGAAACCCTTTCAACAAGCGGGCTGGGGTATAGTTTAGTAGGTACAATGCTTACCTGGCATTCATGGAGTTCTGGATTCCAGCCCTAGCACCCCTTAGCTGGGCAAGGTAGTGCATGCCTGTAATCCCAGCACTCAGGAGGCAGAGGTTTAAGATCAGCCTCAGGGATTCAAGGTTGGCTTGAATTTTCATGGCTTACATGAAACTCTGTCTCAGAAAAAAGAAAGGAAAGAAGGAGGGAGGGAAGGAAAAAAGAAAGAAAAGAGGAAAGAAAGAAAGAAAGAAAGAAAGAAAGAAAGAAAGAAAGAAAGAAAGAAAGAAAGAAAGAAAGAGAAGGAAAGGAAAAACGAAAGAGTACAACTTCAGAAATCACTAAAATCATACATGTGGCTACTGTTAAGACTTTTAGGTGGGTTCTCTCTTGAGGAGCCCATACTCACACTTGTAGTGTGTAACCTTAGCACTCCTACACTGAGGTCGGAGGCAGATGGGATAATGCCGGAAACTCTCCAGCCAGCTAGTCTGGAGTACACAGTCTTGCTGCAAAAAAGGAAGACCCTGCCTCAAAGGAGGCAGAAAGTGAGAACCAACACTCAGTTGTCCTCTGAGCTCCGTGCACGTTCTGTGGTACACGTGTATATCATCACACACACACACACAAAAATATATATACATGCACATATATACGCACGTATACACACACACATACATACATACACATACTGCCACATACACACACACACACACACACACACACACACACACACACACACCACCACCACCACCAACAACAACAACAACAACAACACTTCCACCAACAAACCCTTTCTCAAACTCCAGCTCTGTTTCACCCTAGCTGGGCCTGAAACCTTTTTCTGCTGTTCCGTCAGAACCCAGCTCTCCCTAAGGGGAGGCCTCTGACCAGCTCCTCGGGCTGCTGAGGCACTGTGGAGCTGTGTCTCTGGCTCCTGCTCCAGCTGCTGCTGCCATGTCTGGGTTCTTTTCACCCTCAGCAGGTAAAGGTGCCACCAAGTCTGACAACCCGAGTTTGAGCCTAGAACCCACAAGTTGGAAAGAAAGGACCAGGTCTTGAAAGTCATCCCCTGAGCCTCCACACAAGCACATGCATGCCCATGTGCACACGCGTGAGAAAAAAAAAAAAAAAAAACTTAAAGAACTCAGGTCCGTTCAGTCGTCATCTGAAGTAGAGAACTCAGTGAGTGAGACTTTGGGTCAAACTCCAGTCACCACCCGAGGTTGGAGAAAACTGCAGTCTTCGGAGATTGCTCTACTAGGTCAGGAAGTCAGCTGAGAATCTGGCCCCACACCTAGCCTCCATGTGGTGGTTTGAACCAGAATGACCCCTGTAGGCTCAAATATTCAAGTACTTGGGCCCCAGTGAGTGGACCTGGAATGTTAGAGTCAGATGAGCTGGGAGAGGACGGGTCCCGGAATGGCTGATTAAAACAACAATCCACAAATGGCAGTTAAGACTCCAACCTTGGCATAAGCAAGAGGCTAAACCTAGAGAAAGTGTCACTATCCACTTCCTGTTTCCTTTGTGCAGTGGTGCCTGGTGGAGAGTCAAATGAAGCAGCAGAGTCTTGAGGGCATCTCACAGTGGGAGGAGCCCCCGTGAAAGGCTGACTAGAAAGTGCTGTAGTTTTGTTTTTTCCTGTTGCTGTGATAAAAACACCCTGACAAAAAGCAACTTAGAGGAGAGAGGTATCGAAGACTATTGGGGTCTAGCCCCTCTATAGTCTTCTCCCAGGGTTCCAGAAGAGATGCTACCAGCAGCGAGAATTAATTAATCTGAGGGATACTGAATGAATCTACGTACACAAAACTCTTTAGTCCATTCACTTTACTCTTCTAAGTCAAAAAATCTCTCCACACAGCTTCAGTTCTGTTCTCATAGGTAGCTCCTCTCTCTCCCTTCCTCCTGTCCTTCCATCTTCTTCGCTCCATCTTTGTTCTCCCTCCTCTCTCTCATCCAGTTTAAATACACATACAATCCGAAATTCTCTGGCTCTGTGCCACTTTCTACTCAGGTGGGGCAAGTCTGCTCGGCAGCTAGAAAGCCGGGGTCATAGCTTGATGCATCTAGTATACGAAAGCCCTTTTAAATTAATTGAGTTAATTCTGAGTTAATTGCTAAAGGGGAATTTAGAGATGCCACTTGGGCTATGGAAGAAAGGGTTAAGCTTAATTTACACAAGAAGTGAAGGTTTGTACCTAATATCCGCTTGGCCTTGGCCATTGTCTCCATAATTAACACACCTTAATTCAGGAGACTAGCAGGTGGTCTGAAATGTTTATCTGTCTGCAGTCTGTCCTTGGAATTGAGAAATATCTCAGATAAAATGCTTTTGTCCTGAGATGGCCCTGGCCCTGGATACTTGCTAATGGAGATAATTACAGAAGGCAGATATCTGAGTCTAATGCTAAAAAGGGAAGACAGAAGTCTAGAAAAGTGAAGTTTTGCCTGTGTGACTGTTGTCAATACAGTTGGGGGAAGTATCCAAATACCTCAATTGTATGGGGAAAAATTGTGCCCAATGAATGATCAAACACACTGTAAGAAGTTATTAGGAAAAAGAATCAATTGGGGAAGCTATAATAGCACACATGAAATTCATTGCAGGAAATAGCTGATATATACAAAAGCCAAATAACACCAATACTCCTTGAGCCTTGGCTTCCTCTGGAAAAAATCCTCGATTCTTCCAGGTAATAGCTTTGTCATAGTCAGCCAAATTCCTACTTCATATTTCTGTGGCTCACAACAGAAAGGGTTTATTAGTGAAATTCCAGTTTAGAGCACATCATTGCATGGAAGTCATGGCAACAGAAGCTTGAGATAGTTCTCGTATCACACTATGTCCACATATATATCTATGAGGACATAGAGAATGTATGAGTGCTTGTTTGCTTGCTTTCTTATGATTGGCTTGATTTCTACACTCTTACAGTTAGAAACTCCCTGCCTAGGGAATGGTGCTACCTACAGTGACTTGGGTCTTCCCGCCTCAATTAAGACACAACCATAGGCCAACCCACTGTAGACAATCCCTCATTGAGACCCTCTTTCCAGATAATTCTAAGTTGTGTCCAGTTGACAAAGATACTCATCACAAGCATTTTACATACCATGAGCTGGAGGTAGGGCACTCAGATTGGCAACACTGTGAGTTCTGAGTCAGAGTTGGGAACGTGTAGGATTTTTCACCTCCTCCTTAACAAGAAGGCCCCAGCAAAGGAACTGGATGCTCTCATGCAAAAGACACAGCAGCTGTGTGGGCACCTGAGTCTTTGACAGCAGCCCCCATGAGGGACACAAAGCATGGGCTTTTGTGAGGCCATGTGCCAAGGGTAGTTACCCTCCAGGAAAGCCTGTGCTGTTGCCACTGTCTGTAAGATTGGAGCCAGGAGCCTTAGTTGTAACCAGAATGCTGCTCACAGTAGCACACAGGTGTTTCTGAGAACAGGGAGCTTCCTAGAATCTGGATACAGAAAGGTCCCCAAAGACTCAACTGTTAAAAGCTTTAACCACAGGGTAGTACTACTGAGAGGTGATGACATCTTTAAGGGTGGGGCTTAGGGGGCAATTTTGTGTCCTGGGGTCTTACGTTGTTGAGGGGTTAATAGAATTCTTGTCTCTTCTTGCTCGTTTGCTCTTTGGCCATGAGATGAGCAGTTTCACCACAAGCTAGCTACCTGCCATTAACATCCAGCCCCTCACCAGAGACCTGAGAGCAATGGGCCCAGCAGAGTATGTGTGGGAACCTCCAAACCAGGAGCTGTTGTTCAAGTTCCTCCCCAGGGGCTGCAAGCCACCTCCACCTCCTCCCAAGGTCCAAGACAAGCAGGATCCACCCAAGGTTCACACTGGGGAACCAATGGGGTTATTGGGCTTCCTTACAGAACATAGGTGAGGGGTTACCTACCAGGTGTGAGTGGTTCTCCCTTACAAGGCCACATCTGGAAAGCCTTTACCCAGCAGGACGAGAACTTCCCCACAGCCACATAGATGGAACTCCCCCTCCCCTGGTCCGTGGTCATCACCTGCCCCCCACCCAAGCCATGTACAATTGAGACAGAGTGACGTACAACAGGTGATAGGGCACGGCTGGATACTCAGATGAGGGTCTTGCAACCCTCCCCACCCCTCCATGAGAGAGTGTTAACAGTCAACAAGCCCAGGTGGGGTGATCTTTGAAAGGGGTACATCCCCCAAATGGTGGTTTCTTGACTTGGAGGACAGTCTCAGCTCCTGCATTCCTTCTGCCCCCCTCTTCTGCAAGGGTTCCTGAGCCATGAATGGGGTAGGACAGATGAATGACTGTATTTCTCCTGCTTCATTGAGGGGCTGCATCTTCATGTCATTCTGTTCACTTCTCCAACTCCAGAACATGGCGGTTGGTGAGTCTCATGTGTATTTCTCCTACTACAAAACACAAGTGAGGATGAGGACAAGAAGCAGGAAATGGTAAAGATTCAAACAGACCGGGGACTGTAAATACAAATATGGGGAAGCACTTTAGCCGGTTCATCATATAACCAATCAACAGCACTTGCTTCTCCACTGGGGCCCATACTTCCCTGGTCACAGTCATCTAAGTTCCCAGTACTAGATGTGAAGTGACTGGCCTTCAGTGAGACCAGTCAGAATGCTGCTTCTGTCATTAACTACTTGAGCTGCACATTTTGTCTGGCACTTCCATCATGAAGCATGCAGATCCACATCTGGGCAGGACTTTCGGCCTTAATTCTCCCCATCATTCTTAGCAGCTTGTGGCACTGCAGGAACTAGCTCTCAGGGAGGGGACACGTTGGACCCAGTCCTAGCTTTATTTCTCCAAGTCAGCAGCCCAAATGTGAAACCTCTTCAGCAACAGGCTCTTACCATTCAGTCCTGGAATGCAACCAACAACTGTGGTGATGGCCTTTATTGTTTTAGGGGCTTCTAGGACCTCTGTGGTCAGCAACTCCTAGAGAGATTGCCCATTCTTAACACTGGGGTTCCCAATTAACCACCTTACAGCTATATACACCTTCTGGGTGCATCTATTTTCACCTTTGGTGTCTCTTTAACATTGATAGGCACGGGGCATTGCAAACTTTCCCCTGTCTGTTTGGTGGGTATCACTTGTCCTTACCCAACCATAAAGCTCCCATGAATTCCACAGCAACTCACATGTTTCTTAAAAGAGTCTCCAAAACTCCACAACCCTAGGGTTAGCCTTGTGCTGTCCATATGTAACAAAACCTTTCTACACAGGCTGGGCAGAATGGCGATCTGAAGTCTCATAATGAATAGTGAGTGGGACTGTGAAGTAAGCCTGGCGAAGCACTTGGAAGTCCATTGTCATTTGTTTTGAGCTGTGTCAGGTGATGACAGGAGTTCACTACTCAGGAGATACTGAAGTCCGCCATCAGCAAGGTCCAACCGTGCGGGAAGATTTTACTAATTAGTATCAGTTGTTCCCTCCACAGATCCAGAGGTGGATCGGAGGCACTAGCTTAGCTTTCCCCAACTCTCAGAGGCTCTCTCTGAGCCATTTCACTTCCACACCCTGGAGCTCTTCCATGGAACCTCCCTGTATTTCCCCAGCTCCATGAGCTTGGTGGGGCTGGCTAGAGAGCCCAGCCCTGCTCAAGGCTAATGGCAAATGAGGTCTGTCCTCTGCTGCACTTGCTGCTCAGACTGGTTTCTTAGGTCAGAGAGGTTCTGGGTTGGCACTGTGAGTGTAGGTATGGCTGTTGCCTCTCCACCCCATACACCTCACTGCTGGAAGAGGTCATGGCTGGGCAAACCATTTCCACCCATAGTATATCCTTTTTCAGGCAAGAAAGGTAGTCTGCTTGGTCTGGAGAGATTAACTGCCCACCCCTGGGGCAGGCTTGATCTTTTACATCTATGTTGTTTTATCGTGGATGCCTTCTGTGAACTGCTCTTCTGGCTTTAAAGTCTTCCAACAGTTCATTAGCACAGAATCTGGTTTTCTGTCATTTTTTTCCCCTTTAGGAATTTGGGTTTGACACAAATTCTGCCGTAATTACCTTCAGGTCATAAACACAGACCTCTTCCTCTGTTTTACATTTCTCTTATCTCTAGGCGGCTCTCACTCTTTACATGCTGGCTTAAGTCCTCCAAAGTCCTCCTTAATCCTCCAAAGCCTTTCCTACTCCACCAAAGGGCTCAGCCAAGCGGCTAAAGCCCCATGACAGTCTCCAGGCCCTTGCTAATCAAGTTTTGAGTTTCTGATGAACACCGTCCTCTCAGGCCCGGGCATCATACATTTCTTCCCTCATACCTAGGTCCCTCAGTAATGCCTGTCCCTCCTCTACTGTCCTCCAGCCCCTGGTGTCTATGGGAACCTTAGCTGCGTGGTGACCAAGCGTCCCTAATGGCTTCTGTGAGCCAGTCCATCAAGGACTGCTTCTCCTTGTACTGCCTCAGGCTATGCAGCGTGTCGCAAGGAGGGGTGCGTGGTTATGTTGCTCATTTCTCTGCTTCTACAGCACTCACACTGTTCCTATCTGCCCCCACATCCCATAACCTCACAAGCCAGGCCCTGAGAGATTCTTTCATTGCTCGTTTAAAGCTTTCCCCTAATTTCAGCTCTTCTAGCATTGACTATTCTGACTGTCGTGGTCTATCCCACTAGTGACTAGACCATTGCTAAGACCCCTGTCTGCATGCGGCTTCTTGGATTTTCCCTTTCTCTGTATCAAACCTTGGACTCATGGGGTATCTTTTATTGCTTCTGAGTCACCCCCACCCTCATCGCTACCTGACTCCTCCCATGGGTTCCAGGTTTGGAGGTCCCACAGATGGCTCTATATTACTGCCCTAATCTGGGTCATCTCCCCCTTTTGATCCCTTACATTAAAAAAAAAAAAAAAAAAGAAGCAGACTAAGGCCTCCATTTCTCTGCATCAAATTTGCCTGCTAAGTGGGAGGCCAGTGCTGAAGCCAGGCAGCCTCAGACCCCCTTTTCCTTGCATTTCCTCCCTTATACCTGCAGTGTCCCCCAAGCTGCCACCATATCAAATGGATCTCATATTACCCACAGCCAGGCCTGGGCCTCTGGCTGCAGGCTGACACCTCCCCCCGCCCCCCCCGCTCCCCCCCCCCCCGTATAATACTCCCAGCTTGTCTTGTCTGCTCTAGACATTCAGGGGTTCTCAAGGCATCCCCTTACTCCCAGAGCAGACCCCACTCATGAACCAGGCCTGCCACTCTGTAGCTCCTGGAAGAAGACGTCTATCCTGGGGTTCCCCCCAGCAGACAGCCACTCCCCAGGTGCCCTCACCTTAGTTACATATCTCACCACTCTCTGTACTGTCCACGAGTCCCCACTGTGACTCACTCTGGAACTGCGTGTTAAAATAAACATTTCCTCAATGTGTTTTGTCAGGAATCTTGTAACATAACGAGAAAAGTAACTAATACAGGAGGCACCACAGAGCCTTCCGCTATATCTTACAGCTAGCTACTCTTTTCTCATAACCGGTGGTGGAGGGTGCCCAGAATTCACTTCTCTCTCATTGTAGTTGGTTATGGTGAGATATGACAGAGAACTTCCCTGTCGCTCTTTTATCATAACTGTCACGGGAAGGGTCATCCTAGAAGAGCTTAGAAGACAGTAGTACTGAGAGCAATGTGGATTGTGGAGGCCCAGCTCAAGAGGGTTCAGAGGTGAATGACATCAGCAACTGGGCTAGAGACCATTCTTGTGATATTTTGGCAAAAAAAAAAAAAAAAAAAAAAAAAGAAGTGTTTTTCTGCCCATGCCCTAAGAACTTGCCTTAGGCTCAATTTAAAATAATGTAAAGGACAATTCCCTTATCAGAGGAAATTTCAAAGCAGCCTAATATTGACTCTGTCATGTGGTTAGTAATCACTCTTTTTTTGTTTGTTTGTTTGTTTGTTTGTTTGGTTTTTTGAGACAGGGTTTCTCTGTGTAATTTTGGTGCTTGTTCTAGAACTCACTCTGTTGACCAGGCTGGCCTCAAACTCATGGACATCTGCCTGGCTCTGCCTCTGGAGTGCTGGGATGAAAGGCGTGCGCCACCACCGCCCAGCAGTAATCACTCTTAATGCAGGTCTAAAATGAAAAGGAGTCGATGGGACAGAAAGAAACGCCCAATGGACAGTTTGAAGAGTAAAAGAGTGCCAAGAAAGTTGCTGTTAGAGACATGGCTTGTGCTGAAAGGGATGAAGAGATGAAGGAGAGATCTGATCTTCAGCAGAGAGAAAGGGAGGAGTACCCTGAGGAAAGATCCCACCCAGCTGAGCTCCCAACACCGGGAAGTCCAGGCCTGAGGAACTTCCTCCTCCTCAAAAGCAGCAACAGACAAAAGCTGCTGCAAATGCGATTGGAAGGCGAACTCTACCCCAAGCCACTGCTGAATGTGACAGTGTCACCTGCTTCTGGTTCTCGAGTCAGGAAGGATACAGGAGTAAGCTGGCTGTGGAATCTTCCCCTACTATTTCAGAGAGCCTCTGAGGCCAAGTGTGTGTCGGGGAGTCTCTGCATGGAGGCCCTGAGAGGCCATTTCCTGAGGCTGTGAAAGTGCAGTTTGAGTTGCACTGGAGACCCCAGGATGTTGAAGATGTCAGAGCTGTGAGATGTCTGCCAGGGAGAGCTCCTCACAGCGAATGGGACCAGCCCAAGAGAAAAACGTGTGTTGCAGGCAGCGAGGCTGTAAGATGGAGCCATCTAAGCCCTTGGGCATCAGACACTTACCATCAGAAGGTAATGTTTATCCTCAGCCACTGTCAACAGCTGTGACTACCCACAGTCCTGCACAAGACTGGGCCCATTAATTTTCTGTCATGGATGTGGGAGCGGCTCGTAAGGTCCCACTCCAGCTCCTCCTCAAGGATTCTATAGGTACTTAACAGTTGCTGAGAGATTTTTCTTTAATGGTATAGCCGCCCATAAGCCGCCTACACTCCTGTAAATTACTCTGCCCACGCTACTGTAAGTAGCCCCAATTAAACTCAGTAATTCACCAAGCTACTTGGGTGAAATTGTTTGTATGTGTGGTTGTGTGTTGTTTGCTACTGATGTCCTATTTGGGGTGAGCAGATGTTTGCTCACACAGAACACGGTCATGGGGCCTGGGAAGCAGGGAGAGGGGAACAGTTACCACTGTGTTTCCTTGTATCTTTTATGTTTATTTATTATTATTATTTTGTTGTTGCTGTTGCTGTTGTTGTTTTGAGACAGGGTCTCTCTACATAGCCCTGTCTGACCTGGAACTCACTCTGTAGACCACCAGGCTGGCCACCTACAGAGATCTACCTGCCTCTGCCTTCCAAGTGCTGGGATTAAAGGCCTGTACCACCTTGCCCAGCTCATCTATTATATCTTATAGTTAACCTATTATCATAGTTCATCATGAGGGGGACTGTAGTGAATGCCCTTATATCTTATAGCTAGTTGTTCTTTTATCATAGTTGGTTAATGGGGTGTGTATCACAGAGGCTTCCCATACATCTTATAGTTAATCTTTTATTATGGTTCAAAATGTAGGGGGGGTGTACCACACAGCCTCCCTTAAATCTTGCAGCTAGTTTCTCTCTCATCATATAGCTGGTGATGGCAGGTGTCATGGAGCCTTCCCTTACATCTCGTAGTTATCATTCTTTAATCATAGTTGTTCCGGCAGGTGACTGAAGCTTATGTCTCACACAAGCACACCCTCTACTGGTGGCCAGGCGCTACCGACTATTTTGACTATTTCTACTTTTCTGTTGTCACCTGGCTTCTGTGACTGCCATCCTCAAGAGGCAGTCGATCCCCCAGACCTTCTCGAAAAAGTGGCTCATTCCTAAAGTCACCCAGACCAAAATCCAAACAAAGAGCTCAGAAAGAGAAACTCCGTATTAACAGGACCAGAGGTGAGTGTTGAACTCATAGCGAGTCTCACCAAAACCCAAAACTTACATTCACAGACCACAGTGTGCTCATAGTAAAAGACATCGAAATTTGTAAAGACACTGTAAGAAGTCAGTCCTGTTTTTTGAGGGTTTTTTGTTAGTTTGTTTGTTTTGTTTTTTTCATGGTCACTGACAATAATCTAAATTTGAAATAGTTTAAAACAAAACAAAACACTTCAAGGTATTGCTGAGTTTCAGTGTGTCTCGACCACAGAGAGATTCTTTAAAGTCACCCAGTTTTGTCTGCCTGTTTGTTTGAAATAAGGTCTCTTGTAACTCAAGCTGGCCCCAAACTCACGGATTCTCCTGGCTCCACATTTCCATTACTGGGATGTGCAGGCTTCTGTTATAACACACAACTCTAAAAGTTAGAAATAATCTCCATGTCAAACAAAGGAACACACACCAACAGCAAAAATATCTTGGCAAGGCAATTCTTTTTTTTACAAAATGAGTGCGTCAGGACCCAAACCAGGGTAGCAACACACAGGAGCCAATGTGGTTCTTTTTATCCCTGATGTAGGTAGAGATTGTATCTTGTCCAGTTGGTGGGAACTCCAGTTCACAATCTGATGCAATTAGCTAATCAGTACAAAAGGGGAGGGGAAGGCTCAGGAGATATGAGCCTTACCAGGCTAACTTCCTGTGGTGAAAACAACAGAAACCCCAAACCAGGTTTCTCACTTAAAGACTTGTATTAGCTACTTTTCTGTTGCCGTGATAAAACACTATTACCAAGCAACTCACAGAAAGAAGGGTTTATTTGGGCTTACAGTTCCAGAGGGGTAAGAGTCCATCACCATCACAGTAGCAGGCAGGCATGGTGACTGGAGCAAGGATACTGTGAGCCTGGACCACGAGCATGGAACAGAGAGAGCAACTGGAAAGGATGCAAATCTTCAAACTGTCTAGGCCCACCTCCAGTGACATACTTCCTCCAACAAGGCCACATCTCCTAAACCTCCCCAAACAGGGCCACCATTTGGGGGACAAGTGCTCAAATACATGAGCTTCTGGTGGACATTCTCACTAGAACCACCACAGGAACTCACATTTCTGTGGCAAAGCGAAACAAAATCTCAAATTCAGGATTTATTCTTTGTGTGTGTGTGTGTGTGTTTGTGTGTGTGTGTGTGTGTGTGTGTGTGTGTGTGTATTTCATCTTCTTCATTTCACTAAAACCAATTCATTTTTATGCTTTTATTTTTGAAATGGTGTAGGTTGAATTATGGGTTGTGGCTCAGAATGTGATTGCTACTGTCACCCTGGACCCCATAAGCTAAGAGAACCACATAGCCAGGTATGGTGGTAGGTGCTTATAGTTGCAGAACTTGGAAGGCTGAGGCAGGGGATCACGAATTTGAGACCTAGCCAGACTTTATCCCAAAAAGGGCAGTATTAACTTACATTTCTGTCACGTACAGTAGTGTCGGGTAGCTGGGGTGGCCTCCTTCCCAAAGCTGTGGACACTTTGCTTCTCTCTCCTGGGACCTGATGCTCACAGAGAGTGTATACAGCAGAAGGCAGGGGGTGGCCATGTGCCGTGGATCCTCCTTCCTGAATCCCTGGCTCTGCCCTGGAAACCTGGTACTCTTTGGGGTTCAGCTAGAGCAAATTATACACTAAACATAGCCTTTCACGTGGGCCAGGGATTCAGAGTGGGACCTCAGTGATACTAGAACCAGGGCTTGGCACTGCCCTATGGGTGTACATGTTAGATAGTTTTATGCCAACTTGATACAAGCTAAAGTCATTTGAGAGGAGGGAACCTCAATTAAGAAAATGCCTCCATAAGATCTGGCTATAGGCAGCCTGGAGGTGGTGGTACATGCTTTTAATCTCAGCACTTGGGAGGCAGAGGCAGGCAGATCTCTGTGAGTTCAAGGCCAGCCTAGTCTACAAAGTGAGTTCCAGGACTGCCAGAGTAACACAGAGAAATCCTGTCTCGAAAAACTAAAATAGATAGGTAGATAGATAGATAGATAGATAGATAGATAGATAGATAGATAGACAGACAGACAGATAGATAGACATCGGACTGTAGGGAAGCCTGTAAGCTGTAGGGCATTTTCTTAATTAATGAGTTATGGAGAGGGCCTAGTCCATTATGGGTGGTGCCATCCCTGGGCTGGTGGTCCTGGGGTCTGTAAGAAAGCTGGAGAGATGACTCAGTGGTTAAGATCTCTTTCAGAGATCCTGAGTTCAATTTCCAGAAACCACATGGTGGCTCACAACCATCTCTAATGGGATCAGATGCCCAAAAAGACAGAGCACTCATACACATAAATAAATAAATCTTTAAAAAAAGAAAAGTGTCTCATCACAGCAATAGAAACCCTAACTTAGGCAGTGTGTCTGTTCATTATTATAATGTTTTAACCCTGATAGAGAGCTAATAGATGACCTGATAGGAGAATAAAATCCTATTAGTGCTGGGCGGTGGTGGCACACACCTGTAATCCCAGCACTCGGGAGGCAGAGGCAGGTGGATCTCTGTGAGTTTGAGGCCAGCCTGGTCTATAGAGCTAGTCCAGGACAGGCTCCAAAGCTACAGAGAAACCCTGTCTCAAAGAACCTCCCCCCACAAAAAAATCCTATTAGTTTACACTAGTCTGTTAGATTTTTCAAATCTGGGCATGCAGATCAGCCCAAGCTAAACTGGGTCAGGAGTAGACACCTCCATGTTTGTATCCCTCCACCACATCCACAGCTGAGTGAGAACTATGTAAAAAAAAAATCTGGAATACAATTATTTAAAAAGGTATATTGTGGGCAGGAGAGATGGCTCAGCAGTTAAGAGCACTTGCTGCCCTTGCAGAGGATCTGAGTTGGGTTCCTAGAACCCGTGTTGGTCCATAGGCTCACAGCCATCTATAACGCCAGGGCTTTGATGCCCTTTTCTGGCCTCTGCAGGCACCTGCACACACACACACACACACACACACACACACACACACACACACACACACACACATACACACACACACACACACATACACACGCATATATACTAAAAAATATCTTTTAAAAAATACAGCAGAGCAGCAGGGCATGGTGATACACACCTTTAATTCCAGCACTCTAAAGACAGAGGCAGGCAGATCTCTGAATTCCTGGCCAGCCTGGTCTACGGAGTGAGGAACATGCTAGATGGAGATACATAGTGAGACTCTCTCAAAACAACAAGAACAATCAAAAGAATCATTCCTGAGTGGGTGGGCCATGCTTTGACTGGGTAGTTCCTGCTCCATGCCCTACCCTGTGGGTCCCCTTCTATTACCAGACCCTCCCCACTGCAGACGCCAAGGACGTGGGGCAGAAAGTCAAGCCTAGCCAGAACATGAAACAAAATAAGGAGATAAGATTGTATTGAATTTGGATTTCAGGTAAGGAAGAGAAGGAAGAAAAGGAGGAGGTGGAGGAGGCCTGAGGCCCCAAACACTGAGCTCTGACAGCAGTGCTGAGCAGGCAGAGTCAGAGGTCTTTGTTGGAGGTTTGACTGTGAGATGGTATTACCTCTTTGGAGGGCAGTTTTACAACGCCAGGCTGAATGTTTCCGTGCCCTCAAGATTAGCCTGCTGAAGCACCTCCCTCTACTGTTGGAGAGAGGGACTTTATGGGGGTCAGTTAAGGTAAAACAAAGTCACAGGATCATGGGATTAGTGCTCTCCTCTCTCCCCTCCCCACCCCTTCCCTGTCACCTCCCTTCCCCTCTTTCTCCCATGGGAGCACCTGTGGATCAGGCAGTCATCACTGAGCCAAAAGGAAAGAATCGGCTTGAAACCCGCTTCACGAGTCCTTTGACATTGGAAAGCTAGAACCCAGAACTGTGAGAAACAGCGTCTGTTGTCTCACCTGCCCCGTGTGGGGTTTGACAGGCAGATCATCACTAACTAAACACACTCTTACCATATGGCCCAGCAAGCTCAGCCCTTGGTATCTGCCCAAATGAGCTGGAAATGTATGTCTACATTGAAAATGTATGCCCACACAAGAACCTGCACATGGATGTTTATAGCAGCTATGTCCACATTTGCCAAGCGGAGGAAAAACCAAGATGTCCACTAGAAAGAGCATAAGTTAAAAAAAAAAAAAAAACCAAACAAACCCAAAAACGGGTACATCCAGACAATGGGAATTATTCAGTGCTAACGAGAAATGAGCCAACATGCCAGGAGGAGGCATAAGGAAGCCGACACACACATTGCACGTTGATTGCCATGTGAATGAAGTGCTTCTGAAAGGCTGTATACCAGATGATTCCAACAGCAGAATATTCTGGAAAATATGAAATTACAAAGATAGTAAAAAGATCAGTGGTCATCTGATCAGTACACAACCTACATGTGAACATGCATTCAATGTCCCACGATTCCTCAGAAGTGTTTATGGTTTCTGTCTTTCAAGTGAAAATAGGAGTCTATATGTTTTAAAAGATCAGCAGTGACCAGAGGTTAGAGGTTAGAGGGAGGAACAGGCAGAGACTTGCACAGTAGTAGAATTGCTCCCTGGGCTACTGCAATGATGGACACTTGTCACTCTGCACCCACAGAATGCTCTGCAGGAAAGAACTCCAAGATAAACCATAATTATATTTAACAATTACAGATGGTTCCTAAATTCTTTCCCAATGGGAAACATAAACAACATCACCCTTTCTCCTAAGGTGCCAATGACAATCTGAGGCAAGATCCCATCAAAGTTCACTTTGGGGACCCAATGAGTTTATTGGGCTTTCTTACAGAGCATAAGTGAGGGGTGATTTACAGGGGTGTGGCTGCTCCTCCCCCAACAGGCCACACCTGGAAAGCCTTTGCCCAGCAGGAATGAGGGCTTCCCTACAGCTGCATACATGAAGCCCCCCTTCTCCTAGAGTTTCCTCAGCCTACATACTCTAGCCCCTCCTTGAGGCCATGTGCAATCAAGTGCAATCAGGAGTTACATACTGCAGGTGGTAGGGAGTGACTGGGTACTCAGGTGAGGAGCTGGTGACCCTTCCCATACCTCCATGAGGGGATGTAAACAGTCAACAAGCCCAACTGAGATAGCCTTTTGCCGGGGGCACAGCTGAACTCCCCAGGGTGGTGGTTACTTGGTTTGGAAGACAGTTCCTCACATCGCATATAAACATTTAATATAGCTCTTTCCTCCAGTTTCCACACGATCAAGGCACCACACTGAAGCAGAACATCTGTGATGACTAGTAGGCAGCCCACAAGAGATCAGGCCAAAAGACAGTCTCTCACGGGAGGCAGGGCTCACAAGGCCACTCCAGAATTTCAGTGGTTACATATAATAAGGAAATAACCGGCTGACTGATTTTGGGGTCTTTTTTCTGTGTATTTTCTAAGAGTTTTAGATTTGGGGGTAGGGGTGGGGATGACACAGAGGCTTTTGTGCTGACATACATACAGGAGGGCAGTGGTTCTCAACCTGTGGATGGCAACCCCTGGGCGGGGGCGGGGGGGTGTCACATATCAGATATCCTATATATCAGATATTTACATTACAACTCATAACAGTAGCAAAATTACGGTTATAAAGTAGCAACCTAATAATTTTATGGTTGTATTAAAGGGTCGCAGCATTAGGAAGGTTGAGAACCACTGTACTAGGGGAACCTGGAATGTTAAGCACTCAGGGTTTGTTCCTTCAAGGGAAGGAATGCAGAACCTGTTCTCCACCCAGAAGGCTGGAGCTGACATGCTTTCTAGCCTGGTGACCTTTGAGCGATCTGTGTGGCTGGAGACTCTCCCGCACCAGACCCTCCCCCACCTCCCCCAGACCCTTCTCATCAGCTTGTTTTTCTCAACCAGTATATGGAACCTGTCTATATGGAAGGTGCCACATGTACTTTACAAAGAGTTTCAAGGCAGCCATATCTGTATTTAGCTTACTTTGTTCCCCAAAGAGATTTAAGTATGCATTGTTATGCAGGTGGGATTGAATTAATTAGTCATCACAAGAATAGTGTTCACCAGATTGCGCTGTTTAAACACGCCCAAAATAAACTCCTGAAGTTTGACCCGATCCTGGCTCCTGAGTTGTGTTGTGCTGAAACGCCTTCTTGCCTCCTGCAGCTTGTCACTTTGTCACCATGAAGGTCAAAAAGACCCCGCATGTGTGTATGTGTGCATACATGTCTGTGTAGGATGCACACACCCATGTGTGAGTAGATGGAAGTTAGTGTCTTCCTCTATAACTCTCCACCTTTTTTTTTTTGTTTGTTTGTTTGTTTTTTGAGACAGGGTTTCTCTGTGTAGCTTTTGTGCCTGTCCTGGATCTCCCTCTGTAGACCAGGCTGGCCTCGAACTCACAAAGATCCTCCTGCCTCTGCCTCCCGAGTGCTGGAATTAAAGGCGTGCACCACCACTGCCCAGCTATAACTCTCCACCTTACTTTCTGAGATAAGGTTTCCCTGAACCTGGAGCTCCCCGTCTCTGCTAGACTGGCTGGGCAGCAAGCACCTGGGCTCTTCATGTCTTTGCCTCTCCCAGCACTGGGGTTACAGACACACACCACCATGCCAGGCTCTTTAAAAAATATATTTATTTTATTGTATGTGTCTGTACGTCCACCATGAGCTTGCAGGAGCCCACAGAGGACAGAAGAGGCATTGGATCCCCTCGAATTGGAGTTCCAGATGTTGTGAGCTGCCATGTGGATGCTGGGAACTGATCTGGGGTCCTCTGTAAGAGCAGCCAGTGCTCTTAACTGTTGAGTCATCTCTCCACCCCCTGGGCATTTACACAGGTGCTTGAGATCCACATTCATGTGCTCACACTTGTGCAGCAAGCACATGTCAATCATCTCTTCAGTTCTTAGAGTTTGTCGTTGTTGGACATTTGATTTAGATTGGTTATGTTACACCTAGCCAGTTATGTGCCATGAGGAGTGAGAGAGATGGGGGGGGAGGGGGAGAGAGAACACTTACAGGTTTCAAAGATTTTAATAAATCACCACATAAGCAGGTTATTGATCAGTCGGGGCTGCAGGACAAGGACTCGGGAGCCTTGTTTCTCCTGATGGCTTCGGACAGGGGCAGAAGTGGGGTTTATAAGTACAAAAATCATAAACATTTGTTGCCAAATTACAGTTACTATTTTCACCAGTCAGAAGTTAAAGATTAGGGACTCTCCTTGTGTTTCCCACTGTAGCTAGAGTTTTCCTGTTTGGCCCACAGTCAGGACAAATCTCTGTCACCTGCCAGTCCCACAGCCACTCAGACCCAACCAAGTAGACACAGAGACTTATACTGGTTACAAACTGTATGGCTGTGGCAGGCTTCTTGTTAACTGTTTTTATTGAAGCGTTTATAACACGCCCCCACAGTCGGGCGTGTACGCATATGCCATTTCCGGGTCAGGGCATCTCGAGTGACCAGGATACGAGACATTCCATTGGCTATGTAGGCGTGCAACGTGGCCATGTGATTTGTGCGCTTGCGTGTAGTAGTGTCGTTGGTCTGTCCACACCCAACCTTTAAAATCCAGCGCCATGTTCCCGGTTCCTTCTTCTTCTCCACACACGTGTTTCCCGCAGGCCTGTTCACTCTCTGTCCCTTTATCTTTAATAAAACTCTTATTAGCGGATTCTGTCATGTTTCGTGACATTTCCTTGCAAGGTAAGAACACAGTGCAGCCGAATAACTAACACTTATATCTTAAATTAACCCATTTCTATAAATCTATACCTTGCCACGTGGCTCGTGGCTTACTGGCATCTTCACATGCTGCTTGTCATGGTGGCGGCTGGCAGTGTCTCCCTCCGCCTTCCTGTTCTCTTAATTCTCCTCTCTGTTAGTCCCGCCTATACTTCCTGCCTGGCCACTGGCCAATCAGTGTTTTATTTATTGACCAATCAGAGCAACACATTTGACATACAGACCATCCCACAGCATCCCACTATTGTCAACCGAGATGCAAGCCTTTCAGTCCAACCAGTCACATTCATTTGTTCTTCTGTTAGGAACAGCCATAATCAGCACACTAGAGCTGACCCTGTTGGGGTCGAAGGTGAGCCAGCCCCGAGAGCAGAAGAGCTGACCCCATCCCCTGCCCCATATGCCCCCTACAGCAGTCAGGAGAGAGGGCTCTGCACCTTGCCTGGGCAAACGGTAGAGCTGGCCCTGGCGAAATGAGTGAGGGGGACCTGGATCTGAGGGCCAACTCCTTGCTCTAGGATGCATCGGTTGAGCTAGCTAGGGAGCTGACCAAGCTAGCTACCACCCAGGCCCAGAACCAGGGCTATGAGTTGGTCCACCCCAACATCCAACTCATCTATAAACTGTTGGAGCAGGTGAAGGGGAAGAGCCTATAAATCCATGACACAGGTCAACAGCAGGATATCCAAGAGGAGCCCCAGTGAGAGCCCATTATCCGTGGTGTAGCAGAAACCAGAGGCCTTGAGCCAGACCTATGACTCGTGGTAATGAACACTTGCAAGTAAAGATGAACAGACTAAAGGGTATAAACTATGTGTCTCAATGAGTCAAACTACAGTTACCACAGCAAGGTTCTTTTTTTTTTTTTTTTTAATTTTCATTTTGTTTTGTTTCTTTGTTGTGTTTGGTTTTTGGTTTTTCATTTAAATTTGAATTTGTTTTTGGGGAGAGGTTGCAAGGGAAGAGGACAGATTTGAGGGGACAGGGAGACAAATGGGATCAGAATACATGATGTGAAATCCACACAGAATCAACAAAACTTAAGAAAAAAAGTAACAGCCATAATGTTTCTGGAGAACTAAAGAGGCATAATGACTATTTCTATGTTTTAGGGAGGAGGTTGGTCAGACATTGGGAAGTTCTCAGCTCCCCTAGGGCTTGGGAACCTGAACTTTATTTCACACTACAGGTAAATGGAGACTGAAGTCAAAATGGCAGTACTCAGGCCAAGGTGCTTTTGCCTGCTCCTTTCAGTTTATTTTGTGTGTGAATGTTTGCCTGCATGTATGTATGTGTACCACACACATGCCTGGTGCCTGAAGAAGCCAGAAGCGGGCACTGGGCCCCTTGGAACTAGAGTTACAGGTGGTTGTGAGCCACAATGTGGGTGCAAGAAACTGAACCCAGGTCCTCTGAACCACTGAGCCACCTCTCCAGCCCCTGTTGTCACGTATTTATTTAAAAAGATCAGTAATGTGGTCAGGCAGTGGTGGCACATGCCTCTAATCCCAGCACTGGGGAGGCAGAGCCAGGCGGATCTCTGTGAGTTCGAGGCCAGCCTGGTCTACAGAGCGAGATCCATGACAGACACCAAAGCTATACAGAGATACCCTGTCTTGAAAAACAACAACAACAACAATAATAATAATAATAAATTAAAAAATAAGGTGGAGAGCTGTTATGGGATATTATTTTAACTGGGCAAAGATGTATTACATTTGTTTATGCTGCATTTGTTTAATGATGTAAGGATGTGTGTTTAATTATGTAAAGACGTGTTGCATTTGTTTTATCTTGCCTGCCTAAAGCATCTGATTGGTCTACTAAAAAGATGAATGGCTAATAATTAGGCAAAGAAAGGATAGGCAGGGCTGGCAGGCAGAGAGAATAAATAAGAGGAGAAATCTAGGCTTCAGAAGGAGAGACGGAGGAGAGAATGAGCCCCCACATACCCCCACCCCATAAGAAGCCAGGCAGCTGCCAGCCCCAGCCAGCAGGCAAGAGAAGCAATGAAAGTAGGATCGACGGAAGGAAAGAAACGTAAAAAGCCCTGAGGCAAAAGGTAGATAAAGAAAAACAGGGGCTGGAGAGATGGCTCAGCGGTTAAGAGCATTGGCTGCTCTTCCAGAGGCCCTGAGTTCAATTCCCAGCAACCACATGGTGGCTCACAACCATCTGTAACGCGATCTGGTACACAGGCAGAACACTGTATACATAATACACAATAAATAAATCTTTTAAAAAAATAAAGAAAGAAAAACAGATTAATTTAAGCTAAAAGAGCTAGCCGGAAACGAGCCTGAGTCTCCGTGTCATGATTTGGGAGCTGGTTGGTGGCCAAAAGAAAAAACCTGGTACATAGAGTGACTGAGGAAAACACCCACCGTTGACCTCTGGCCTCCACGTTCACACACACACACACACACACACACACACACACACACACACACACACCATGCAAACAGAATTTATTAACCAATTCTAATAAAGTTATGTGACACTGCTTGCACCCCTAAATTTTTAGGGTAGATATTTGTGTATTTGTATGTGCATGTGTGAGTGTACTCTGAGAAAAAGACAACCTCCTGTAGAGGGTGAGAACAGATGACTTTTTCTTTTTCCACGTTATTTCTTCTTGTTTGTTTTGAGACAGGGTCACTCTATATAGACCAGGCTGGCGAGTCCAGTCTGCTGAGTGCTGGGATTAAAGGTGTGCCACCACACCTGGCTCTCTAATACTCTCCCTCTCCCTCTCCCCCTCCCCCTCTCCCTCTCTCCCTTTCCATCCATCTAGTGTGTGTGTGTGTGTGTGTGTGTGTGTGTGTGTGTGTGTGTGTGTGTGTGTGTGTGGTGGGGATGTCACACACCCTAGAGTCCGTTTTCTCCTTCTATGGTATGGATCCGAGGAATGAAGCTTAGGTCATCAGGCTTGGCAGCAGGTGCCTTTCCTCACCACGCAATCTCACTGAGCCATCTCTCCAGCCTGGCTTCTTTTTGCTAAATGCATTTCAATCCCAACACTTGGGAAGCAGAGGCAGGAGGATCTCTGGTCTACAAAGCGAGTTCCAGGACAGACAGGGCTGTTACACAGGGGAAAAAAAAAAACCAAACCTGTTTCCAAAAACAGAAACAGTCCTGGGACTGGAACCCAAGACTGTACAAACGTTAGAAAGTTCGAGCACCCTGCTTTCCATTTGCTTTTTTCTTTCGGCCCAACCCTCCTTCCAATCCGTTCATCCCCCATTACATCACCTTCATCAAGTACCGGCTTAAATGAAAATTCCTTAAGTTCCTTTCACTAGGTAAAGAGCCCGGTTTCTTCACAGTCTCGGAACTAGGCTTGCTAGGGTACGCTGTTCTTAGTCCACATCGGACTGTTCCACCCTGCAGGAGTGCGGTGGGAAGCCGCCTGCGCACGGGATCCCGGGGGTGGGGGGTAGGGGAGTGGGGGTGGTGGTGGCGGCCGAGCGCTTTCTCAGCAACGTGCAAACATCACCATCGCCCTTCTGCCCTCTTGCGGCAGGCACCTTCAGACACTCCAGACCTCCCTCCTGCGGCAGCTCCGGATGCCCAGGCCACCAAGACGCAGCCCAACGCAGGCACTTGGCCACCCAGGCCTGGTTTCCTCAGACGCAGAGATCAGAAAGTGTGGGGGTGGCTGCAGACAGCGTGTGTGTGTGTGTGTGTGTGTGTGTGTGTGTGTGTGTGTGTGTGTGTGTGTGTGTGTGTGTGTTTTCCTCCCACAGGCCCAGCCAGCGTGTGTGTGTGTGTGTGTGTGTGTGTGTGTGTGTGTGTGTGTGTGTGTGTGTGTGTTTTCCTCCCACAGGCCCAGCCCTCAAGCTCCGCGGACTCAGCTCCTCAGCAGAACCAAGCCCCAGCTTCCCCCCCCAACCCCCCAGCTCCCTAAACCCCGAACAGGTGGCCATCACCTCCAGTTTCTCTGCCCCCTAGGCCCCCAGTTCCCGACTGCCCAACGCCCTAGCTCCTATCCCCGCAGCGTTTCAGCCCCGGAGCTCCCCAGCCTCCTTCTCAGCACTCCCCCATCTCAGCACCCCCAGCCCCAGCCCGCAGGGCGCGGTCGTGAGGGAAGTGGGCCGGGCACGGCCAGCTGAGGGCGCCTCTGTCTTGCGGTTCCCGCCGCTCAGGAATTTTCCACCCCCGGAACTCCTAAATTGTTCTACCATTAGCTGATTTAAAACAAAGTATGAATGGATCTATTAAAAAGAGGGGCTCTGATGGGACAAGTTCACTGAAGTAACAATACAAACAAGCTCTGCCAACCAAGAACGATGCCAGACGCTGAAGGAGCCTGGCGGCAGAGCCCTGGACGCTTGCTCTCTTCCTAAGCGAGAAAGGCAACCGGTCAGACGGCAGGTTTGGTTTGGTTTTGGGAGTCAAGCCTCTGCCACTGGACTGCACCCCAATCAAAGGTGGCAGTTTTCCAGGACCTAAATTCTAATTCAAATGCTCATAAAGATGAGCCATGGCTCCATGGTGAGACCCTGTTTCGAACAAAGCAAACAAAAGGGACTCCTATAAAAGAAACGAAATTCCACAGAACATTACCCTTACTTTTACAATGGTTTCTTCTTTTTCCTCTTCTTCCTCCTCCTCTTCCTCACCCCTCCTCTCCCTCCTCGTTGAAAAGTAGGTAGAAGCCAGGGACAGGGTTTCTCTGTGTAGCTTTGGAGCCTGTCCTGGAACTGGCTTTGTAGACCAGGTTGGCCACGAACTCACAGAGATCCGCCTGCCTCTGCCTCCCGAGTGCTGGGATTAAAGGCGTGCGCCACCACCGCCCGGCAATGGGCCCATTTCTTAAAGGTTCTAAACCTCCCAATAGCACTATAGTCTGGAAACCTTCCGCATGTGGCTTTGGGGAGACATTCCAGGTCCAGAGTCTGAGGAAGTGAAACTAATTATACTTCCCCTAGAATCCCTGCTGGCCGTTCTTGTGTCTATTTAGAGTAACAGGAACCTCTAAAAGTCTCAAGAGAGCCAGGCAATGGCTGAAGGAACTCATATTCACAGCAATTGGTCAGTAGAGGCAGGGAGGAGGGGTCAGGATTTCATCCTGGGCCACATAGATACAGTGAGACCAGCCTGGGGTAAACCTAATAACAAGCAAACAACAACAATTAAAACACACACACACACACACACACACACACACACACACACACACACACACACACACACCTCAAGACAATCAGCAGCTTCTGGAAAGAGATGCCAATTTGGGAGGTGCACATCTGAGAGGCAAGGCAGAAACACCCATGTGGGGACCAGGCTCCCAATTCACAGCTCCAGTCCAGCTGCCAGCTGCGAGCTAACAATGTTTCTTGTCCATCCCACCTCAAAAGCAAAGAAATCCAATGAAACTTGTTTTCACACAAACAATGGATAGTTTTTGTTTTGTCTTTTTTTTTTTTTTGTGAGACAGGGTTTCTCTGTGTAGCTTTGGTGCCTGTCCTGGATCTTGCTCTGTAGACCAGGCTGGCCTCCAACTCTCAGAGATTCACCTGCCTCTGCCTCCCGAGTGCTGGGATTAAAGGCGTGCACCACCACCGCCCGGCAAATATATAGTTTTTAATGTAAGTATGTGCCAAATTTCTGGAATGTTCTTGCTCATTAACAAAACAAAACAAACAAAAAACCCACAGAAAACAAACTTTACTGATTTGTAATTTAACTGAGTGCCCTGTCTTGCTTTGCAGGCTTCAGCACAGTTTCCTCTGGCTGCAGAGTACTCAGCCCAGGTGAAAGGCAAAGGCCTGGGCTGCTCCCTCACTCACTCTTCTGCTAGGGGCAGTCCTGAGTGATGGTCTCAGCGTGCTCCAGTGCCAGGCTGATAGCAGGGACTAGTCTCACTTCAGTGTTCAGCCCCCACCCCCTTCCTGCCTGGTTCCCTTGGTCTTCACTGGCTCCCTAGGGCCACTTCCCCAAGAAACTCCTTGCACCCAAATTCCGGTCCCAGGGTCTGTTTGAGAAGAACCCACTTTGAGAGGAGGAAGTGACCCGAGAAGCCGCAGTCACGGCTCAGGTTCACTGTGCCCTTTCTAGACGCATGTTCCGGGTGTGGTAACTCACTCCTTTCCAGCAAGCATCTTCTGCAGAATCATGAAGCCCACTTTCCATGAGAAGAAACTGAAGCAGAGCCCAAATGACTCAGCATGGGGGCGCATCCTGAATACCTGTAAGCCTTTTGGGGGAGGGATGGGGGCCAGGTTCTGACTACAAACCCCAAGCTGTCCTAGAACAGGTGACCGCCATCTCGGCCTCTAGGCTGCTGGAGTGCTGGATTACAGGAGTGCCCTGTTGAGCCTGGCTGCTGTGCCCGTACACTATTTCCACTGCAGTGGCTTAGACCGTCTTCCCCTCAGGGTTCCACCCTGACCTCACCTTCTTGGCAGCTTGTCTTGTATTCTTCAGGTTGAATTCTTTTGCTTGAAGAAGGGCTTTGTTGCCAAGAGTGGTGCCACAGGCCGGTAATCCCAGCATCTAGGGAAGCTGAGACAGGAGGCTAAGTGTGGGCAACACAGCAAGGCCCTTTCTCAGAAAAGCAACAAATTAAAAAAAAAAAAAAAAAGCCTTGTATATTCCCAAAGCTTCAGGCCGAGTGAACCCGACAACCTCTAAAGTGGCTGGTGGTGGCTGCAGGTGGGGACCTTGTCCTGCACAAAGATAAGGATGGCACCGAGGTTCCTGCCATGCCCCTCCAGCAGCAGGCAGAGGTGGGCGTGCGGGGCAGAGTGAAGGTTGGGGCAGCTGGAAATGGCAGTTTCCTGGCCCCTTTCTGCAGTAGTCTGCCAGACACACATCTGGGGAAGTTTCGTCCCGGAGGGAAAGGGTTTTTTACACCCACTGAAAGCGATAGTGGAGTCTCGTGGTGATAAGCCTACTGAGCAATGGATGCGTGGGAAACAGGGAGCTTGTTTCCACAACGGCAATGGCAGGAGTGGAATGGGGGACAAGGGGCCTGGGGATGATAATTTGGAAGGAATCTCAGCAATTCTGTTGAAAACCTCAAGATTGGCTGAAGCCACCCGAGTTAGTGTGGACAGGCAAGAAGTCTGAGAGTGCTGGGATCATCCAGACCTCTGGAAGCCAGAAGGAGGAAGAGCCTCAAAGATCAGGGGAAGGAGATAGCCCTGGAGAGTGCATGTAAGGTGTCCCCACCACGGGCTGGAGGCTGATGTCCTCACCTCTCCAGAGACCTCCTGCACCCCCGACCCTCCCCAGCACTTGCCCAGGACCACCACCTGATGCTATGTATTTGCTTAACCGGCAGCATCTGAGTCACATAAATAGGAGAGGACTGAGCAGTTCCAGCTGCTACCTAGCTCAGAGGGGTCACTCAGGAATTGGGGGACAAATATTCCCCACTTACAGGAATGGAAATGGGCTCAGAAAGAGGCGGTGATTTTCCTGGGATCACAAGAAAAAGAAGACAGGAATTAGGCAGGGCAATTAGGGGTTGCCAGGATGAACCCCAAAGAGAAAGTTGCAGGTGAGAGGTGGGCACAGAATGAGGAGCTTGCAGGCGCAGAGGTTACACAGGGCTCCGTCGGAGGGGCCTTTCACCAGCTGGATGAAGGTGGGCTTCCTAGGTGAGCTTTAAACTCTACCCTGAAAAACCTGCGGAAGGTGACCCTTGAGAAGTGTGGGGGCAGCCAATACAGAGACCACAGGAGGTCTACAGGACTTAGTCAGTGGATCACGGGCGGGCCTGTTGCTTTAAGACCAGATAGGCCTCCCTCCCACCCCTTTCTGGCCTGTCCCTTGAGACAAAACCTGTTACTGCTCTGGTCCCTGTCACCTAAGAATGTAAGAGGGATTTGTTAGCAAATGTGTCTCCTTATCTCTACTGCTCACAGCCCACCCCAAGACTGCTGTTGCGCTATAACCAGGCTCCCCACCCCGGGTAGAAACCTCATAAAAGTAAAGGGCTTCTGTTTGTCACACTCTGTCAGCTTCTGTCTCCCTGGCTGGCTCACTCTCACACACTCTCCACCCCGCAACGCCTCCCTCTTCAGCTTCCTGCCCTATTGTCCACAGCAGCTCTTTCACTTTACACTAGCATTCTTACTCTTGAATTACATTTTACTCTGTGTGTGTGTGTGTGTGTGTGTATGTGTGTGCGCGCGTGCAAGCTCACACCACGGTACATGAGTGGAGGTCAGAGGACCACCCGAAGGAGTCAGTTCTCGCTCTACCATGCGGATTCTGGAATTCAAACTTAGGTCACCGGTCTTGGTGGCAAGAGCCTTAACCACCCTAAGCTGACTTTCTCACTTTCCATGTTGCTCTCCCACCTCATGCTCAGCCACGCTGCCACAGGTATGACCTGCCGCCCCTCATAATGCTCTCCCAGCTCAATGTTGGAAAAGAATGTTCTTGGTGTCATACAAAGAAACACCCAAACAAAGCAAGGTTAACCTGACAAAGCATTTCTTTCCCCCCAAAAGGCTGTGCCATGTTTAACCAGGCTAGCAGGCAGCACCCATGGTGGCCAAAATGGCTTCTCTCTTACATTCCTGTAGGAAAAACTACTTTTCTGTCAAGTATTACAAAACTTGTGTTTAGGACCAGGAATGAGGACTGTTTTATCTCCCCACCTTTTAGTGGTTCTGTTGTTGTTTTGAGACAGGCTTTCTCTCATCTTTTACGTTTTGATGGTACCACCCTGTAAAACCTATATTTTCACAAAGGCCCATTGCCCTATTCTAGAAATTTGGTGACCTGGAGCAGTGGCTCTTTTCTCCTTGGAGCAATGCCCCCTCCTCCTTCATTTCCTGTGTAAGAATTCTTTTCAGACTAGCCAGTTGAAAAGATTGTGGACCCTCGCCAATGGGAAAAGACATCACCATCACCTGAGGTAGACTGAAAAACCAAATGCACTTCCTGGATGGGTGTCTTTGCTCTTCCCAAGGCCACCCTCTCGGTCAAGAGTCAAGTCTGCCTCGTCCAGAAGAACTTAAGGCCAGGAGGAGCTCGATGGTCCCTCATTGGCTGAGGTGCAACCTCACAGTCCGCTCCCGATTGGTTATTTGGACAGCAGCGCAAAGGAGAGGGAAAGGGGAAAGGATCCGCCCCTCCAAGTCATCAAGTTCCGAGGAAGCTGTAGGATCCTTGCATCATCCGAGTTTCACCAGATGGGGAAGATTAAAAGATTTACCTGGCCGGGCGGTGGTGGCGCACGCCTTTAATCCCAGCACTCGGGAGGCAGAGCCAGGCGGATCTCTGTGAGTTCGAGGCCAGCCTGGACTACCAAGTGAGTTCCAGGAAAGGCGCAAAGCTACACAGAGAAACCCTGTCTCAAAAAACCAAAAAAAAAAAAAAAAAAAAAAAAAAAAAAAAAAAAAAAAAAAAAAAAAAAAAAGATTTACCTGAAGGTGTACAAGGTGGGGGAGGTTTATGAAATCTTGGTTCTTGTCAGGCTAGCCATCTTTGAAAGAAAAAAGAAAACTTTCTCATAATTTCCTTCTCGTCGTTATACATTTTCATTTTTTACCCCCTTTGAACTTAGCCAGCATGTGCCCACTTTCTGATGTCTGTGGTAACATTAAGTGACAAGAACTTATTTGGTGAAAGCACATTCCATGATCCCCTGGAGCAGACCTGAATGCCGGGATTAATTACCTCATCTACCTCTTTAGCATGTTTAAGGAGAGCCTGCCTTTGTATAAGTGGCCCCTTGGTCAGGCAATAGACCTTCCCCAACTGGAAAGTTAAGTCTCCACCCAGGCCAGGGTTCTATTCCTTGACCAGAAGTTTTCTCTTAATAGCCCTTCATTGCTACTTTATCATCTCTAAAGAGGTAACCCTGGAATCATTTAGGAGCCAGATCAGAGATCAGACCCTCCCCGCAACAACACTTTTGGCATCTCTGGCTTCTAGTAAGATCAAGCTGCCAAGAAGCTTTTACCCACGAGAGAAACTGATACTTTTCTTTGGAATTTTAGTTTTTTGTGTGTGGTTTATTTGTGTGTGTGTGTGTGTGTGTGTGTATTTTTGTGTTTTTTTTGTTTTTGTTTTAGTTTTTGTTTTTTGCCCCAGGCTGCCTATCCAAATCTTTACTTCCTATTTCCCCAGATGTCATTACTCATCTGGCATCTTGCAGCTGAACAGGGCATTGGGTCTGGTAGTCAGGGTAGCGCTCCAGTGGACCTATCTAAAAGACCCAGAAGTACGTCAATAGTTCCATTTATTACAGCCATGTGTAGAGGTGAACGGAAGTCCTTAACTGGTGACTGGAAAGAGGTAAGAGAGAGGGACAAAGGTTGAGAGTCATTGGTATTATGAGCCCTAGACAGGGAGCCAGACAGAGGACACTTTTATTCATTTATGTACTTTGTTTTTAAATATATATATATATGATTTACTTATTTTATTTTATGTGTATGGGTATGTTGCCTGCATGCATATATATATGTACTATATGCATACCATGGATCCCATGGAACTGGAGTTATAGACTGTGGGAATTGAACCTGGGTCCTCTAGAGGGGCAGCCAGTGCTCCCAGCTGCTGAACCATCTCTCCAGTCCTGAATTCATGGGTTTTTTTTTTTGGTTTTTTGAGACAGGGTTTCTCTGTGTAGTTTTGCGCCTTTCCTGGAACTAGCTTTGTAGACCAGGCTGGCCTTGAACTCACAGATTCACCTGGCTCTGCCTCCCGAGTGCTGGGATTAAAGGTGTGCACCATCACTGCCTGGCTTGAATCCATGTTTTTAAAAAACTTTTAAAATTGAAAACGAAGTCTCTGGTCATTGTTGGTGGTGGTACATGCCTTAAATCCCAGCACTTGGGAGGCGGAAGCAGGCAGATCTCTGAGTTCCAGAGCTACACAGAGAAACCCAATCTCAAAAGGAAAAAAAAAAAAAAGAAGAAGAAGAAAAGAAAAACAAATCATGCAATATATTTTGCATTTTGATCATGTTTTCCCCTTCCCCAATTCCTCACAGATCCTACCCACCTCTCTGTTTACTCTCTCTCTCTAAAATAAATAAAAACAACAAACACCCAGAAACACAATACAGCCATAAAAGCAAAAAACAAAATAAACAAGCTAAAGATAAAACAAAACAAAAAAAATGCCTGAACAAAGCAGATGAAACAATCTACAAAAATAGAACTGAGTTTGTTTTATGTTGGCTAACTACTCCTGGGCATGGGGCTTGCCCTGAGGTGTGGATCATATATCATTGGAGAAGACTGATAGCTTCTTGGTTAGGGGTGGGAGTCCATGTCCACTTCCCTTCTCAGCTCAGGGACCCCGTCTGGCTTGAACAGGCCTGTACATGCTGCCACAGTCTCTGTGGGTTCAAATGTGCATCAGTCCTGATGGGTCTAAATGACACTGCTTCCTTGGTCGTCTGACTGCCTCTGACTCTTACAATCTTTCCACCTCTTCTGCATAGCTTCCTGAGCCTTGGGGGAAGGGTTTGATGAGGGCATCCCTTTTAGGACTGAGTGCTCCAAAATCTCACTCTGCACCCTGTCCAGTCGTTGGTCTCTGTGTTAGTTCCCGTCTACTACAAGAAGCAGCTTCTCTGATGAGGGCTGAGTGATGCACTGATCTAAGGATATAGCACTATGTCATTAGGAGTCATTTCATGGTTGTGTTCCTGTCCTTTATGTCAACTTGACACAGCTAGAGTTATGTGAAGGGAGGGAACCTCAATTGAGAAAATTCCTCCATAAGATCCGGCTGTAAGGCATTTTCTTAATTAGTGATCAATGGGGGAGGGCCCAGCTCCGTGTGGGTGGCGCCATCCCTGCCTGGGCTGGTGGTCCTGGGTTAGCAGGCTGAACAAGCCATGTGGAGTAAGCCAGGGCCTCTGTATCAGCTCCTGCCTCTAGGTTCCTGATCTGTTTGAATTCTTGTCATGACTACCTTTGATGATGAACAGTGATAGAGAAGTGTAAACCAAATAAACCCTTTCCTCCCCAACTTGTTTTTTGGTCATGGAGTTTCATCACAGCAATAGAAACCCTAACTAAGACCTTTAGCAGAATAATAGTATTAGGTTTTC
The DNA here is from genome assembly GCF_007827085.1 of Peromyscus californicus insignis. Taxonomy (NCBI): domain Eukaryota; kingdom Metazoa; phylum Chordata; class Mammalia; order Rodentia; family Cricetidae; genus Peromyscus; species Peromyscus californicus. The sequence continues at coordinate 61,507,747 of NW_026294551.1, forward strand.
CCCTAGGCCTATGACTTATCTGTTCTTGACCACGTTCACAGTGTCAGTTATGGGTTCCATCTCGTAGAGTGGTCCTCAAATCCAAGCAGAAAGTGGTGGATTACTCCTAAAACATTTGTGCCACTATTACACCAGTATATCTTGCAGGCAGTGGAGAATGTCCAAAACAAAGTCTGTAAGACTCTCTTGATGGTCTCACAGGAGTATTAATTCTTCTATTCTTTCTTCTTCCTTTTCCCTTTAGCCTCCAAGTCCAGTCTGCTTTCAGGCATTTTGAAAGCTATTAGAGTGGCTAAAGTCAGTGTGAGGTCCCTTCCAGACGACTTCTAGGGAGAGAGAAAAGAAAGTTAGCCATCATTGAATTTTTAGGTCAAAACAGTAGTGGGCTTGTCCAGCTTGGCTGTAGGTAGGTGTTGCAGTGAGCCAAGACCTGAAGTCTTTATCTGGGTAGCATTTTTTTTTTTTAATCAAGACGGGGAAATTGTTTCTGAGAAATAGTTGTCAAAATAGCATCAAACATGGATTTGTTTTGTTTTGTTTGGGACAGGGTTTCTCTGTGTAGTTTTGGTGCCTGTCCTGGATCTCGCTCTGTAGACCAATCTGGCCTTGAACTCAAAGAGATCCACCTGGCTCTGCCTCCCGAGTGCTAGGATTAAAGGCGTGCGCCACCACTGCCCAGGTCAAACATGGATTTAAGACTCACATCTGGGGAGTCTGATCCCTTGTACTTCTAGAGAAACATACCAATCATCTTCATCTTTGGTATACTTTTCCTGATACGTGTTTAAGACTTACACAGTTTTGCACTGTCAAGACCAGTTGAAAATCTAGTTTTCTGGGGTCCCTTGACTAGAGAGGAACCTCTGGCTCCCCTCTCCTCCTTTTACCTGTTGTTCCAGCTATGTGGGGATAAGTCAAAAGCCTTCTTTGACCACGGCTTCATTTGGAAGTCGTGAGGAAAGTTCTTCCTCTGTATTGACTTTCCTCTTATTGGACTGGACTGGTTAGCATTCTCTGGGTGGAGTCTCCATAATTTCCCTGAAAAGAGAACCAGTGATTCCCCACAGTGACAGGCCATTTTTGAGAGAGATGCAACAGTCACCAGGAACCTAGCTGACCTGGGAAAAAGTCAACTTTTAAAATTCCTGTCCTGTTTAAGTTCCTTTGGCCACATCAGTATAAGCCTCCATGTACGGTTATTGAACACCCAGAATGTCAGCTCCACGACTCGGGTGCTTTTTGTTGCTTTGTAATATTCCAATAAAGATGAGGCAAAAGCCAAACAAATAACCCAAAACCCCAAAATGAAACAACAAAAAAACACATTAAAATAAACTTTGATTAGCCACACATTTTTGTCCTTGTAATTGTTATGAAGAGCAAACCTATAATAACTCCATTGGTTTAAGAAGTTTGACACCAATCATGTTGAACTTTGACCTTAGAAAGTTTAACTTCATATGTACAAGGTCTCATCTTTTATGTACTTTATACAGCTTGCTCAGACCTTTGTAACTTGCTTACATTTTCCAGCTTTCATTTCCATTGTGGAAAAACATCTACTCATCTTAATATTCATATAGAAGCCCTCTTTTCCTAAAAATATTCTTACTTTTCTTGCTCACAGGGCATGGGTGAGGGGTTACTGAAGGAGTGCGGGTGCCCTTAAAGTAGCTGTTCTGGGAAGTCTTCTTCCGGTATGGATGATGGCTTCCCCAGTATGGATGATGGCTTCCCCAGTATGGATGATGGCTTCCCTGTAGCTGCTTGGGTGGCCCTCCCTTTTCCTAGTCTTCCCCAGCCTGGAGGCCTTGTGCAATCATGGTAGACTTTCACACAACTGATTGGGAAGAGCGGCTGGATACACCAGTGAGCATCCTTACTCTGTCCTTCTATACAACCAACAAGCCCAACAGACCAGCTAGTCTTATGCAGATGGCCGTTGCATTACTGCATTACTGGAGAAACATGCATACTGCTCTTGCAGAGAACTTGACCATCCATATCCAATGACTCACAATTGCCTGTAACTCCAGCTCCAGAGGATCTGACACCCTCTTCTGGACTCTAAAGGCACCTACACTCACAGATGCACATCCCCCACACAAACCACACGTATACACATACTTTAAAATAAAATAAATTTTTCCAAAGTCTTTTCCCCCATTTGTACAATCCAGAGAATGATCTACTGTAGCTGTGCTTTTGGTTTTGAATGAATATAAGTCACTCATAGGAAAGAAAGAAAGCACCAGCACACTGAAGGACATTATCAGATTGGTGTTAAAAGATCCTGTGGAACTCAACTAAGAAAGCCCTGCTAAAACTATGATGCCGGAGTTACTATTGAGATACTTTCAGTCAGAGGACCCTCTCTATCCTGTCAATGTACTGGCAACAGTCTTTTACTTCATCATCAACAACATCATCATCATCGTCGTCGTCATCATCAGCAGCAGCAGCAGCACTAATTTACTACCCATAGTCTAGAGAATATGAAACACAACACAGTAACATCCAAAAGAACCCGGGAAAGGATAACATCAGCCTGCTCTTGTTCTCATCTATCTGTGTCACTGTAACTGGAAAGTGGTACCCAGGGCTCAGTGTGGCAGGGACAAAAACAGACAAGACTGGAGCAAAGGAGTGTCAAGAAGGGAGAGGATGTTCTACCGCAATTAGAGAAAAAATGGTCTCGGAGACACTGGGCAGAAAGCGCTGCTCTTCAGACCCAGCAGAGCCTGCGTCTCCAGCCTCCCACACAGGCAGGCGGATTTCTCTTTGCCTCTGGCTGTCGTAGCTGCCTACTGGCAGCAACTCGTCTAGCGCTTGGCTGCTGCCGCTGTGTGACTGGGTCCTGGAAACCTGACTGGGAGTGCCGGGCGGTTAGGAAAGACAGGCACAAATAAGGTAAAACTGGGTTGAATGCTCAGTGAATTTGGTATAAAATATCATTAATGAGGAGGCAAGTTACTCATTCAGTAGGGTGTCTCTGTAGGGGGATTAACCTGGGGTGAAGGCCTGATCATGCAGTCATCTGAAACAGCTGTGGTCAAATACTTTGTGCAAGAACTGTTTTTAGCTAAAGGTCAACCTTTAGTCAACATCCATACTGGACCAGAGGAAGCCCTTGCCCTTCTTCTGAGCCTGACCCAGGGAAAGCCTTGCCATTTCCTTAAGTGCCAGACATTGGCATTCATTCATTTGTTTGTTTGTTTTTTGTATTTTCCAGACACAGTTTCTCTGTATATTCTTGGCTGTCCTGGAACTTGCTCTGTAGACCAGGCTGGCCTTGAACTCACAGAGATCTGCCTGCCTTTGCCTCCCGAGTGCTGGGACTAAAAAAAACCTACACAGAGAAACCCTGTCTCAAAAAAACAAAAACAAAAAGCAAAACAAAAGAAACCAATGCACGTAAAATACAAATAAATAAATTATTTTATTTTTGGTTGTGAGCCCAATTTTTAATGGCTGAGCCATCTCTCCAGTCGTAAATAAATGAAAAAAAAATCACTCAGGACTGTTTTTCATACCTAGTAATCTATCCTTTGGGTCTCAGTTCAGGTCTGTGCTTTCCCAGATCTGTGCTTATGCTGGCCCACTGTGAGCTCACACAAGCTTCCCAGGTCTTGCCATCTCAAAGTGTTAGCAGCTCCTACTAACACTTTGTAGCCCCCACTGCTGGCCAGTGCTGGAGGCACATGGCTGGGAAAACTCTTTACTCCATTCTAGAAACCAGTAAATATATTATGCAAAACAAAACGTCAAAAGTCCAAAAAGCCAATGGAGGTCGGGTATTACCTCTTAGTTTGGTATAGACAATATATCAAGTTGCTGGGTGGTGGTGGAAGCAGGCAGATCTCCATGAGTTCAAGGCCAGCCTGGTCTACAGAGCTAGTTCCAGGACAACCAAGGCACAGGGAAAAAAAAAATCCCTGTCTGGAAAAAATAAGACCAAGCCAAAAAAAAAAAAAAAAAAAAAAATCAAGCTGATTACGAGGCAATATAACTCATGTTGGAGTTTCCTCTGGGTCTCCCATTTCCATGATCCCATTAGACACCCAGGAAGGTGAAAACTCAAAAGGAGAGGGTTGGGGTATGTAACTGAATGCCTGTGGTGCTGGAAATTCTAGGGTTATGGTGATTTTCTGGGAGCTCGATGGTTTTGGAAAGTTTTATGGATGCTGCAATTTTGATACCATGAACCACAGTGGTGGTAAAATCACAAGGCTCTCAATGTCTTGATGATGTCATTGGTAACAAAATGTCAACAAACCACATAAGAACTTTGTGTATGGTGAACTCAGCCCAACAATGAAATGAGGCCATCCCCCAACAGGGCTTGAGTTGCCGTGGGATCCGCACATCATACAGATTAAATGTGGACAATCCCTCTATTTTTTTTTCAAACAAGCATTCATGCTAGATTAGTATGAATATAACAGAAGAAATTACCCTTGTGTATATAGGCACGAAATAGACAAGTCAAGAGGAAGGAATTCCATGGTCTCAAACCCAGATCGTAGAGAGGCCATAGGTCTTACATAGTTGTAACTGTGAGCACCTGGGATGTTATCTGGAGCTTATTGCCATCTCCTCTGGGCTCCTCAGTACAAGCTCTTGTTGGGAACGGGAACCCATGAGAGAAGCGGAAGGGATGGGGAGGTGTGCCCACCTCCTATACCTGGTGCTGTTACTCTGAGAACATAGCTTGGACTGAGGTCAGATTGATCTGTGACCCTCTATGTTGGCTGGATTCTAAGTTCCTTAGAAACCAACTTGTTCGGATCTCTGTGAGTTCGAGGCCAACCTGGGCTACCAAGTGAGTCCCAGGAAAGGCGCAAAGCTACACAGAGAAACCCTGTCTCAAAAAAACAAAAAAACAAAAACAAAAAAAAAATAGCCCTTTGGGATGAGGTACCTGGGGGCAGGGCTTCTGCCCAGACAATTTCCTCTTCCATAGTCACTGCGGCCCCCGCATACCTGGTGCCATCCTTGATGAAGCCATTGTTATCCGTGTACCGGGTGACATTGGCCTCCTTTAAAGGTGAGTCACCGAGGTCTGGCCATGTTCCTTGTAGTGGCTCAAGATTTCCTGGCAGTCATGTAGAGGGCCACCCAGGTCTGGGTCTGAGAGCAGGACGTCTGGGTTGAGAGCACTATTGGAGGTAAATTGGACTCAAGGGGGAATTTAAGAGCAAAGCCTGGTAGTGAGTCAGACTGGTGCTGGTCAGCCATGTATCAGATGGATGTTTGAGGACTCCTTCTATAGCATGTAGAGTGGTTACTATGAGGGCCTAGACAAGGGTCAGTTTGCCTGAGTCCTTGACCAGCAAGGCTGTGGCCGCTATTATGTGGAGACATGGGGGCCATCCCATTGCCACTGGATCTAGCTTCTTTGACAAATAGGCCACTGGCCTCTTCCAGGGTCTGAGAGTCTGGGTTATGACTCCTTTGGCTATCCCTTTCTGTTCGTCCACGTATAGGTGAAATGGCTTTGTGACGTCTGGCAAGGCCAACACTGGGACCTCTAGCAAGGCTGTTTGACTTTGTCAAAAGCCCCTTCCGTATGCTCAGTCCATTCTAGGGGAGTCCTTCGCCCCCTGGTTGCTTGGTATAATGGTCTAGCCAAATCAACAAACCCAAGTATCCAAAGTCTACAGAATCCAGCTGACCCCAAGAACTCTCACTTCCAAGCAGTTGGTGGTCTAGGGGGTTCCTAGAATGGTCTCTTTTCTTGCCTTCTTTTGACAACCATCTTTTACCCCCCCTTGAGTATGTACCCCAGGTTGGCTACCTCAGTCTGGCAGAGTTGAGCTTTCCTCGTAGGCACACAATACCCCAGAGTCCCCAGAGTTTTAAGCAATCCCTGAGTAGCATTCTCACAGGCCTCTAGAGAGTCTGTGCAATTAGCAAGCCATCCATGTACTGTAACAGACTGACATTTGGGTGAGCCTGTCTGTACTCACCCAAATCCTCATGGAGGGCTTCACTGAAGATAATGGGGAATTCTTGAATCCTTGGGGAAGCCTTGTCCAGGTCAGTTGTCCATTTAATCCATTGTTCAGATCTGGCCATTCAAAGGTAAACAGGTGCTGACTGGCTGGCACCAAAGGCAAGCTGAAGAAGGCATCCTTGAGGTCTAGCATTGTGTAGATAACTCGTTCAGGTGGCAGGGTGCTAAGAAGGGTATATAGGTTGGGGATAGTGGGATAAATGTCCTCTACCTGCTTGTTTACGTCTCTGAGGTCCTGTACAGGCCTATAGTCAGTGGAGTTGGGCTTTTCGACCAGCAGTGGGGGGTGTATTCCAGGTGGACTGGCAGGGGACAAGGATGCCTAGGTCCCTCAGGCATCTGATGTGGGCGACGATCCCTTGCTTAGCATCTGTGGGCATTGGGTATTGTCTGATGCAGGCTGGCGTAGCATTGGCCTTCAGTTGTACCACCACAGGGGCCAGTATTTGGCCAGTCTTGACCCTCCAATCTCTGTCCAGGCTTGGGGAGTTTTCTGAATCCATTGTTGTAGCAAGTCCCTTTCCTCTTTATCTCTTTTCCACTCTGGGAGATCTGTGAACAGTTTGTATTCATCTACGAGGACCATAGTGAGGACATGTAGGGGTTCCCCCTTTTGGTCAGTCACCATCATCCCAGCCTGGGCAAAGTGGATGTGGGCCCCCATTTTGGTCAGGAGATCCCTCCCCAGCAAGGGGTATGGGCATTCAGGAATGGCCATGAAGGAGTAGGTTACCCGTCCCTTCCCTATGTCCACCAATCTTCGGGTAATCCATGAATATCGGCTCATTCCTGTGGCTCCTTGTAACCATGATTGCTTTTGGGACATTTGGCCCAGATGTTGTTGTAGGATGGAGTGTTGTGCTTCTGTGTCCACCAGGAAGTCAGGGCCTCCCCTCCACTTTTAGGGTTACCCAAGGCTCAAGGAGGGGTACCAAGCCTTGTCCTCTTCAATCATTCAGTTCTCCTAACTCCAGTACCTCTGTCTCTGGCCCTATTGTTCAGGGCATTTATTTTTCTGGTGTCCCAGCTTTTTGCAGTAGATGCATTGGTCTTTTTATAGACGGGGCCTATTGACCATCTCTGCTTCACATCCCTCCCCTTACATGCTGAATCCTCAAAAGCTAGTTTCCTTAGATCCTGTCTTTTTGCTTCAGGGTTGACTGAAGCTTCTGGCAGGATCTTAGCCAGCCCCCCAAGTCTGCCTATCTTCAGGAGTCTCCCTATTGTTGTATACTTTCTCAGCCATGACTATGAATTCTGCCAGTCTCTTACCTTCAAATCCCTCCAGCCTCTGTAACTTATGGAAGATGTCCAGAGTGGACTGGTTGACAAACACCAGACTAACTATGGACCAGTTCTCCATTGCCTCTGGGTCCAAGGGCATATAGGTCTGATAAACCTCTATGAGTCTCACCAGAAAGGCCCCTGGCGATTCCTCTGGTTCCTGACATACCTGAGCTACTTTGGATAAATTTGTGGGCCACCTTATAGTTGCCCAGAGATTCCCCATTAGAATCTGGTGGTAAACCTTCAACCTCTCTCTACCTTCCTCAGTGTTTAAGTCCCATTCAGGTCAGATCAGGGGAAACTCAGCATTGATGAATTCCAGGTTTGTAGTAAGTTTCTCGTTGGTGCCCAGGACCAATTTCCGGGCCTCGGCCAGGATTCATTCCCTTTCCTTTGTGGTAAAGAAGACCTGGGGTAACTGAAAACAGTCATCCCAGGTTGGTTGATGGGTAAAGAGAACAGAATCTAACAAGTCTATTAGTTTGTAGACTTGTCAGAGAACTTAGGGTTCTTCCAATTGTAGAGGTTGCTAGTGGTGATGGGCCAGTGGACCAGCTGCTGCCTGCCATCGGCATTGATGGGAGCACCACTCGCAGTGGAAGTGCTGTTGAATCAACCTGTGCTGGTGGCTCCTCCCTCCATGCATGGGTGTGCATGTGAGGAGGACTCCTGACCCCTTTAGGGTCTCCCCTGGCCTCTCCCTCATGCCCCTCAAGTTGATAGGGGGTGGTGTTTAGAAAATTTTGTCTTCCAGGTTTCCTCCTGAGGTGGGTAAGATAGGGTAAAGAGGGTTGAGGGTTGAGATTCCCTATCTGGTTTCAGTTTCTTTTCTGTCTCTACTGCAGCTATTGCCCAGGTGGCAGCAGAAAGGGTTTTAGCCATTTAGGGGACTTCTCTACTAACATTTGCCAGCTAGTGATATAAGGAACCTGATCCAGGTGACCTCATGACCCACAGACTATGTCCTTCACCCAACAGATAGTGGGGAAACTGAATATCCCTTCCTCAGGCCATCTTACATTGAGAGGAAGTACATTGGCCATTCATTCCTGCAAAAGACAGAGAGAGCTGGGAGGTGGCACCTTTAATCCTAGCACTCGGGAGGCAGAGGCAGGCAGATCTCTGTGAGTTCAAGGCCAGCTTGGACTACAGAGCGAGATCCAGGAAAGGCACAAAGCTACACAGAGAAACCCTGTCTCAAAAACAAAAAACAAAAAACAAAAAAACAAACAAAAAGATAGAGTTCCTTTCCAGGCAATAAGTCCCAGGTTAGTGGCCTGAGGTCTGGAAGTTCTTATAATGGTTCAGCAAAAGGCTCAAAGGGGTCAAGGTTGTCTGTCCCTTCTCTTCTAGAAGAATAAAAGTAGTTAAAAGACAAAAATACAGAAAGACAACACAACATACCAGACAATGTACTGGTACGGTGCACAAAAAAAAAAAAAAAAAAAAAAAAAAAAGAACCAAAATTGGGATGATGATCTAGCTTGCTGTAAGTGAGCCCCATCTGACAGACAGCCTTTCTTGCTATAAGTGAGCCCTGGCTGACAGGACCAACCTGCTCTGTCCCACCTCAGTTTCCAACGGGACCCAGTCCCACTCTGGTGGGTCTTAGACATCTCTTGACCCACCTGGCGTGGGAGTCACTAGTGTCTGCCTGGCTCACCCGGGACTCCAGGATCAGCTCAAGCCTTACAAAGTCACATATAACAGAGACAAACAAAGACAGAGAGCTCTCACTTGCCAGCCGGGTTCCTTAAATGTCCAATGTGTGTGTGTGTGTGTGTGTGTGTGTGTGTGTGTGTGTGTTGGGGGGGCTATCCTGGATGAGCCCCCAAATGTTAGGGTCTGCAGATTACCCCACAAAAGACCACCATTCATGTATGCAAAGACAAGAGCATTTATTTCTTGAGAGAAGAATTCCTGCATGCAGGGGTCAGCCACACAACAAAATGGCGATGACCCCCAGAGACACTCGCGGGCTCCTTTTATAGACAGCCAGGAGGGGATTAGGTCATCCTAAACATGATTGGCTGAGTGAGCAGCAGCCACACTGGATGGTGTGGCTAATGTGGAGTGCTGAGAATACAGCTTACAGTGAATATAGTACACAACCCCTCTATGCCGGACTTAGTCAACTGACTGACTTTGGTCAATGGATGGTAACAGAAGACATGACGGAACTACAAGCTCCAGTATGCTGACTTGGCAGGTACCTTCTTGAAGAAGGATGTCCCTCTACCCAGCCATCAGCTAGTTATCCAGGCTCTAGAGTAAGACATGTGGGACATCCACACCCCTGCATACAGTCTGTATCAAAGTACTCCCTGAAGCAGAGATACCCAGACACACAAGTCAAGACCAGTGACTCTCAGTCCCCCTACAGTGCATCGGAGAGAATTAAATATCTGTGTGTTAAGCTGCTGAACTGGTGGTGTGTGTGTGTGTGTGTGTGTGTGTGTGTGTGTGTGTGTGTGTGTGTGTGTGTGTGTGTAGGTCCTGTTACATAATAACATGGTAGCCATAGTGGGTGCAAATTCTGTGTCACTTGAGCTCTTTTTTTCTTTTTTTTTTTTTTTAGCCAGTGTCTTGCCTGGTCTAGAATGTACTATGTAGTCCAGACTGGCCTCAAACACATAGCAATCCTTCTACTTGGTCCTCTTAAGTGCTAGTCGTACAGGTATGCATGACCATGGCCACACTCTTGAGCTCTTAGGTCTTGAAACCTATTGTAACATTGAGTCTTGCTCATTTTCTTTCTTTTTTCCTTCTTTCTGTTTTTTTAAGACAGGTTATGGTGGTTTGAATGAGAAATGTCCCCCATTGGCTCATAGACTTCAATACTTGATCCCCAGTTGGTGGCACTGTTTGGATAGGATTAGGAGTACAGGGAAAGGGGACCAGGGAGAGAACACCCTGCCCCTAACTTGACCCCAAGCCCAAAACTAGAGCCAAGGGAAAAACACCCTGCCCCTGGCTTGACCTGGAGCTCCTGAGACTTGGAAATCCCCTTTCCTGTGACTCAGTGTTATTAGCCAGACAAGACTCCCAGCCCCTAGCCATGCTGTATTTTTCCAATAGCTCACTCACTGCACTGCACATGCTTAAAAAAAAAAAAAAACTATAAAAGCCCTCCCCTCCACCTGACCCCCCATTCAGAGGCAGCTGCCATTCTGTTCTTCTCTTTTTGTGAGGTTTGTTGTATGTGTGACTTTGTGGTATTCCTTGGCTCCTGGCTGCCAAGATGCTCTTGCTCAGGAAAAAAACCTTACAAGGAGGTAGAATCTTGATGGAGAAGGTGTGTTGCTGGGGGTGGACTTTGAGGTTTTAATCCACACGTCATTCCCAGTTCTGCTGTCTGCCTCATGCTGGGGATCAAGATGTGGTCAGATCTTAGCTGTTCCTGCTGCCATGCCTTTGCCCACCAAAGCCCGCTATGGACTCTAACCCTTTGAAACTGTAATCTCAATTAAACGTTTTCTTTCTTTTCTTTTTCTATTCCTCTTTTTTGTATTTTTTGTTTGTTTGTGGGGTTTGTTTTTTTTTTTGAGACAGTTTCTCTGTGTAGTCCTGACCATCCTGGAGCTCCCTCTGTGGACCAGGCTGGCCTCAAACTCAGAGATCAGCCTGCCTCTGCCTCTCGAGTGCTGGGATTAATGGTGTGCGCCACCACTACCTGGTGGATGTTTTCTTTTATATGTTGCCTTGGTCAAGCTGTTTTGTCACAATAGAAAAGAAAGATAGAAGTTGGCCAGACGGTGGTGGTGCATGCCTTTAATCCCAGCACTCGGGAGGCAGAGGCAGGCGGATCTTTGTGAGTTTGAGGCCAGCCTGGTCTACAGAGCGAGATCCAGGAAAGGCTCCAAAGCTGCACAGAGAAACCCTGTCTCGAAAAACCAAAGAAGAAGTTGATACTAAGAAGTGGGTTATTGTATGACAGACCTGACCATGTGTTTGTTGTTTGTTATTTTATTTTTTAGGAATGTGGAAGGCTTTGGAACTTTGGACTAGGAATGTGGTTGAATGTTATAGGCAGAATTTAATGGACCATCATTCTAGGAACTTAGAAGACGGTGCTAAGAGCAACATGAACTATGAAGGCCCAACTCAAAAAGCTTCAGAGGACAACGATATGAGCAAATTGGCTAGAGACTGTTCTCGTGATATTTTGGCAAAGAATGTGGCTGTCTTCTGCCCCTGTCTTAAGAATTTACCTGAGACTAAATTGAAAAGTAATGCACTAATTTCCTTAGTGGGGGAGATTTTAAGACAGCCTAATGTTAACTATGTTGTGTGGTTATTAGTAACTACTCATATGCAGGTCTACAACGAAAAACAGCAGGTAGGACAAAAAGAAATACAAAATGAAGGGGAAAAAAAGAGCACCAGGAAATTGAATGTTGGAGCCAAGACTTGTGCTGAGAGCATTAAGACCGTTAAGGAGAGGTTTGACACTCAGTGGAATATAAGGGAGGGGTGCCCTCAGGTCAACTTCACCCAGCTACGCTTCCAACTTGTGAAAGAAAAAGGCCCGAGGAATTTTCGGCTCCTAAAAAGCAACAACAAAGGAAAGCTGATGAAAATGTGGGTAGGTGGTGGGGGGCAGGCTCCAGCCCAAGCTGACAGCTGAACATGGCAGTTTCACCCATGTGGTTCTAGCTTTAGAGCTATGAAGTGTACAGGAGAAAGGGAGTTGTGAAATCTACCTCTGCAGTTAAGGAGAGCCACTGGGGCCAGGCATGTGGCAGGGGAGTCCCTGAAGGCCATTGAATGAAGTTGTGAAGGTGAAGCCTGGACTGCATTGGAGACCCTAAAATGTTGGTGATGTCAGAGCCTTGAGACATCTGCCAAGGAGAGCTGAGCACAGGGAGTAGAACCAGCGAAGGGGAAGAGCCATCTAAACTTTGACTTCTGTCGAGGAGCTAGAGGAGTTTGCATTGCTGGGTTTCAATCTTGCTATGGCCCAATATTTCCTCACCATATCCCCACCCCCCAAACCCCCAACCCCGCTTTGGAATGGTAATGTATATTCTATGCCATTGTATGTTGGAAGTATGTATTTTTTTAGTGATTATAATTATGAGGTTGCCTTGAGTCTCAGAAGAGATTTTGACTGTTGGACTCTTTTTAAATTAATTTATTTAGGGTTGGAGAGATGGCTCAGAGGTTAAGAGCACTGACTGCTCTTCCAGAGGTCCCGAGTTCAATTCCCAGCAACCACATGGTGACTCACAACCATCTATAATGAGATCTGGTGCCCTCTTCTGGTGTGCAGACATACATACAAATAGAACACTGTATACATAATAAATAAATAAATCTTTAAAAAAATTAATTTATTTATTTTATATACATTGGTGTCTTGCCTAGATGTATGTCTGTATGAGGATGTTGGATCCCTTGTAACTGGAGTCATAGATGGTTGTGAACTGCTATGTGGGTACTGAAAACCTGGGTCCTCTGGAAGAGCAGCCATTGCCCCAACCACTGAACTATCTCTCCAGCACCTGAATGTTAGTTATTGTTATGCAGCGCTGTGTTATTCATTAAGCAGTGCTGTTTACCGTGTGAGAAAAGCCACAAGGCACAACAAAACCCACTATCAGAGTTTATTAGGAGAAGGAACAGAGGGGAATGTGCTTAGAGGCCTATGGAAGACTGTGCATGGAGTCTGTGACCCGCTTTTTATGGATTCCCCTGCACATGTGCATATGGGTTTACGTAGCTACACCATGAATGTGCATAGATTACATGACCATGCTGTGGGAAAATTATGTGATCATGCAGTGCACAGATTATGTAGGACGCAAAGCCCTAGAATGACTAAACATCTTGCTTGGCTACTGGACAGAGCATGTGCAGTCACGTAGCAACACCAAATGTTGTACTTTTAAACAGTGTTGAGACTAAAAGACTATGGGGACTTTTGAAATTGGACTAAATACATTTTGCATTATGATGTGGCCAAGAACCTATGGGGGCAGGGAATAGAATGTGTGGTGGTTTCAGGTTCCAAAGCTACACAGAGAAACCCTGTCTCGAAAAACCAAACCAAACCAAACAAACAAACAAACAAAAGGCTGGAGAGATGGCTCAGAGGTTAAGAACACTGACTGCTCTTCCAGAGGTCCTGAGTTCAATTCCTAGCACCCACATGGTGGCTCACAATCATCTGTAATGAAGTCTGGCTCCCTCTTCACCTGCAAGGATACATGCAAACAAAACAGTTTATACAAAATAAATAAATCTTAAAAAAAAAAAAAAGAATGTGGTGGTTTGAATGAGAATGTCCTCCAACAGGTTTAGATACTTGGTTCTAGTTGGTGAAACTGTTTGGGAAAGATGAGGAATTGTGGCCATTGCTGAAAGAGGTGTGTCACTGGGGGGTGGACTTTGAGATTTGAAAAGACTCGCTTTATTCCTTGTGTGCCTCTCTCTGCTTGTGGGTCAGGGTGTGAGGCCTCAGCTGCTCCAGTGCCTGGCCTGCCTGACCTGTCTGCCTGTTGCCTGCTGCCTGCCACCTGCTGCCTGCCGCCTGCCTGCTGCCTGCTTGCCTGCTGCCTGCCTGCTGCCTGCTGCCTGCTGCCTGCCTGCTGCCTGCTGCCTGCTGCCTGCTTGCCTGCTGCCTGCTGCCTGCCTGCTGCCTGCTTGCCTGCTGCCTGCTGCCTGCCTGCTGCCTGCTGCCTGTTGCCTGCTGCCTGCTGCCTGCCTGCTGCCTGCTGCCTGCCTGCTGCCTACTTGCCTGCTGCCTGCCTGCTGCCTGCTTGCTGCCTGCTTGCTGCCTGCCTGCTGCCTCCCTGCTGCCTGCTGCCTGCCTGCCTGCCTGCTGCCTGCCTGCTGCCTGCTGCCTGCTGCCTGCTGCCTGCCTGCTGCCTGCTGCCTCCCTGCTGCCTGCTGCCTGCCTGCCTGCCTGCTGCCTGCCTGCCTGCTGCCTGCCTGCCTGCTGCCTGCCTGCTGCCTGCCTGCTGCCTGCTGCCTGCCTGCTGCCTGCCTGCTGCCTGCCTGCTGCTGTGTTCCCTGACACGATGGTGACGGACTCCTAGCCCTCCGGAACTGTAATCCCCAATAGAGTGCTCCTTTCTATAATCTGCCTTGGTCATCAAGTTTTGTCACAGCCATAGACAAGTTACCAAGACACAAGGTCTCACTATGTAGCCATGGCTGCTGGGGAAAAATTCTTTTTTTAAAAAATTAATTAATTAAGAAATTTGCTATTCATTTTACATATCAACCTCAGATTCCCCTGTCCTCCCTACTCCCACCCCCCCAAAAAAATTCTTAATGTCACACACAAAGTGAAAGTAACCCAGAAAGGCAATAATTTTTTTAAAGCATGAGCATGACCCAAACAGGGCTAGCAAGCTCACTCCTGAGTGGAAAGTCTACTTAGTTTTTTTCTAGCTCAGGTTAATGACTGTCTCACCCCACTGGTGGGAGCTCAACCTCAAATCTGGCACTGCTGGCTAATTATTAATTGATACCTTAGGGAAGGATGTGATAGAGAGTCAAGTCTCAAGATTGTCCAGAGCCGGGTGGTGGTGGTGCACATCTTTAATCCCAGCACTTATGAGGCAGAGGCAAGCAGATCTCTGAGTCTGAGGCCAACCTGGTCTACAAAGCAAGTTCCAGGACAGCCAGGGCTGTTAAACAGAGAAACCCTGTCTCAAAAAACCAAATAAATAAATAAATAAATAAATAAATAAATAATAAACAAACAAACAATAAATGAATGAATGAATAAATAAATAAATAAATGAATAAATAAACAAAACTGTTTCTAACAAGCCTGGCCTGACACTCACTTTGTAGACCTCTTGCTCCTCCTAGAATTGAAGGTATGGGCCTCTATACCTGGCTTGAGTCAACTCTTTATGAATACATTGTCGTCATTTTACTAACAGCCTAGTATGTGATGCATACCTGTAATTCCAGCCCTCAAGAGGCTGAGGAAGGAGAATTGCTGTTTGAGGCCCATCTTGGCTGCAGAGTGAGTTCTAGGCCGGCCTAGGCTACGGATGAAACCATGTCAAAACCAACCAAACAAACAAGGAATCAGGAAGGTGGCTCCCCTGGTAAAGCACTTACGATCAAGCCTGATAATCTAAATTCAATCCCCTGACCCCACATGTTGGAAGAAGAGAACCAAATCCAGCAAATATCTTCTGATCTACCCATAGAAACATAGGCACACAGACACAGAACACACACATACATACATACACACACATACACACAGAGGGAGAGAGAGGAAGAGGGGGGAGGGAGGGAGGGAGGGGGAGGGAGGAAGGGAGGAATCCCCCCCCTCCAAGACAGGGTTTCTTTCTGTAACAGCCTTGACTGTCCTGGAACTTGCTTCGTAGACCAGGTTGACCTTGAACTCAGCGATCCACCTACCTCTGAGTGCTGGGATTGAAGATGGGTGCTACTATGCCTGGCTCCAAGATAGAATTTTTTTAAATGAGAGCCAGAGAGCATAAGAGCCAAGGATTTTTGTTTTTGTTTTTGTTTTTGTTTTTCGAGACAGGGTTTCTCTGTGTAGCTTTGCGCCTCTCCTGGAACTCACTTGGTAGACCAGGCTGGCCTCGAACTCAAGAGCCAAGGATTTTAAGCTACACAGCAATGGCAACTGCTGAGCCACTGGTCAAGAACAATCCCAAGTGCCGTCCACCAAGCTGAGCTTTGAATTTCTTAGCAGCCAGGGCAGAAGAAGATGAGCTAGCTGCTCACGTGCTGAGAGCAGGAGGGCTGCATGGGCTTTACCCCACAGGCCCCCTCACACCACCGTTGATCCTAGCACACACTTCTCCGCTTTCCTCTTCCTAGGTCACATTACCTCCAACACACAACCTTCCTGGCTGCTGCATGCCCAGCACCTTGCCTCAGCTGCTCACCGCCATAGAAGCAGCCATTCTTTCCACATCACTGTTAGGTGAATGAATGAGGAAATGAATTAACAGATGAACAAATGACTCCATGAATTTCAAAGTAAGTAAAGGAATCAATGGAATCAACGGAGAATGGGCTTGGGCACGGCTCAGTGGTGGAGCCACCGCTCAGCATGCATAAAGGGCCTGGTTCTACCCCAGCACTGCAAAGCAAAACAAAGCTGTAACACAAAGAAGTGGAAAGAGGGTGAAGGGAAAGCATTACATCAAAATCTCGCTGTGTGCTGGGCCCTAAAAGACTGTAGATATGGTCCCTGCTTATGAGGAGCGTGGCTCTAACAGGGAAGGAAGATCCACACCTGCCTAGTCATGGCCCAAGATAATCAATGCTCTAAAAAGTCCTAAAAGGTGGGGCTGTAGAGATGGCTTAGTAGTTAAGAGCGCTGACTGCTCTTCCAGAGGACCTGAGTTTGATTCCTAACACCTACCTGACCGCGGCAGCTAACAACCACGTGTAACTGCAGTATCAGATAATCTGATGCCCTCTTCTGGCCACTGTGGGCACTGCACACATGTGGTGCACAGACAAGCATGCAGGCAAACACCCATACACACAAAATAAAAGTACTGAAAAAAAAAAAAGTCCCAAAGGCCAGAAAGAGAGAGACCTAAGGGGGCTCCTAGTACAAGAGGTCAGGGGAAGATTCCTGGAGGTTAAAATAAATGGGCAGCAAAGGGATTAGCAGGGAAGAACTGGCAGCTGAAGGGGGACCCATTGAGCCAACAGGAGCAAAAACACAGTAGAACATCTAGAAAGCGAGCACACAGCAACCGAAACCAGCACAATGGACAGTTTTAGTAGCAGATTGAACAAAACCAGGTTGGGCATGGTGGCGTAGGCCTGTGATCCTAACTCTCAGGAGGCTGAGGCACCAAGACCCTCAATTTGAAGGTAGCTAGCCCAAGCTATGTGAAACCCTGTCTCAAAGAAAGAAAAGAAGGGGCCGGAGAGATGGCTCAGCAGTTAGGAGCATACTGCTCTTACAGAGGACCCAAGTTCAGTTCCCAGCACCCACCTTGGGTAGCTCAAAACTGCTATAACTCTAGCTCCAGGAAATCTCTGGGCCTATGTGGGTACCTGCTCTCATATGCACAAACCTATACATAGACACAAGCATACACATAACCAAAACCAAATAAATACTTAGAAGGGGGCTGGAGAGAGGGCTCATTGGTTAAGAACACTGGCTGCTCTTCCACAGGACCCTGGTTCAATTCCCAGCAGCCACATGGTGGCTTACTACCTTCTGTAACTCAAGTCTGAAGAGATCCAGTGTCTCTTCTGGCCTCTTCCAGCACCAGGCACCTACAGGTAGACAAAACTCACTTTTTTGTTGTTGTTTTGTTTTTTGTTTGTTTGTTTTTCATTTTTCTTTATTAAGAAATTTTCTACTCACTCCACATACCATCCACAGATCCCCCCTCCTCCCTCCTCCCATCCCCCAGCCCTCTTTCCCAAGCCACCCTGCATCCCCTTATCTCCCAAATCGAGGTCTCCCATAGGGAGTCATCAGAGCCCAGCACACTGAGCCTAGGCAGGCCCAAGCTCCTTCCCACTGCACCAAGGCTGTGCAAGGTGTCACACCACAGGCACCGGATTCCAGAAGCCTGCCCATAGACCAGGGACAGATCCAATCCCCCTGCCTGGGAGCCCCTCAAACAGTTCGAGCCAAAACAACTGTCTTCCATATCCAGAAGGCCTAGTCCAGTCCCATGGGGGCTCCACAGCCACCAGACCACAGTTCATGGGCTTCCACTAGTGTGGCCGGTCAATCCCTCCTCTCTCTCATCAATTGGATTCCCGGAGCTCAGCCTGGTGCCTGGCCATGGATCTCTGTATCTGCCTCCATCAGTCTCTGGACAAAGGCTCTATGATGACAGCTAGGTTATTTGCTAGGCCAGTCACCAGAGTAGACCAGTCCAGGCACCCTCTGGACCACTCTCAGCAGACCAAGGTGGGGTCATCCTTGTGGATTCCTGAGAGCCTCCCCAGCACCCTGCCTCTTCCTATTCCCATGATGTCCTCATCTATCATGGTATCTTCCTCCCTGCCCTCCCACTGTGTCCCTGTTCCAGGTTGACCCTCCCATTTCCCTATGTTCTCATCCCCCACTCCTCGCCCTCTGCCACTACCACCGCCCCCCCCCCCCCCCCCGACAGAACTCTCATACATAAGATAATCAACAACAGCAGCAGCAACAATAAAGACACTTGGGAGGCACAATCCATAGCACTCAAACTAGCTCTGAGGACCGGGGCAGAAGGGGCGACATGCAAATGCAATCCTGAATTTGTCCTGCAGAGCTTGGTCCATAGTCACCAACTACACTCAGCAAGGTTCTCCATTAGACACCTGTGTGTTGGAAAACAGTCCGACTACAGTGACAGGGGGTGGTGGGGAGACACTGCATGGTGAAAGCCCTCCATGGACAGGAAAAGGAACAGTCTCTGTGCACAGATAAGAAATAACCTCCAGCTCGGCGGCGGCGGTGGTGGCGCATGCCTTTAATCCCAGCACTCAGGAGGCAGAGGCAGGCGGATCTCTGTAAGTGTGAGGCCAGCCTGGTCTACAGAGCGAGACCCAGGACAGGCACCAAAACTACACAGAGAAACCCTGTCTCGAAAATCCAAATACACACACACACACACACAGACATACATATAAATAGATAAATATAGATTTAGATAAGCTAGACGTAGTGGTGCACACCTTTAATCCCAGCACTTAGGAGGCAGAGGCAGGCAGATCTCTGGATTTTGCAGTGGAGGAAGGGGAAGATGGGCATGGGATTAGGCTATCGGGAAAGAGTGTCAGGTGTGAGGGAAGGGTCATGTTGTCCCAGTGTGACTAGTCAGGGCTTCCCTTCCCTAAGAGCAACTGGAACAACCGAAGAGGTGTTGCTCAAGCAGAGAGGGAAGGGCTGGAAGGAGATCCTGGAGCAGCAGGTGCCGGGGTCTGAATGGGGAGGGATGCAGGATGTGCAGTTGTTGGTCGACTGAGTGCTAGCCTCAGATCACAAATGACACAGGGATTTGTCTCTGTAATACAGGAGTGTGCTCTAAGAACCACAGGAACAGGAGCCCGGGTGGCTTTCGAGCGGGTCGGGGAACAGCCTCCGCTGACAGCCACAGGAGTACACCAGCGAGGCAGTCTGTGGAAACCTTTGCCTGGGAGAGGCAGCAGCGGAAGTCCCTGTGGGCGGGTGGGGCTGTGGTAGCCCTGATGTGGTTTCTGTAGGGCTCCTGTGGTTCTCCTCTGGGCACTGAGCCTGACTTCTGTGGCTTCTTCACCCACATAGTGCTCACTGGCCCGTGTTCTGCTTCCTGTGGATGGGCTGGGGCTGAAAGTGTCACCTTCTCATTTCTGGGCCCCACCCTTTGTCTCTTGTGAGGGAAGGGCTAGCATTCTGCTTTACTGAAGAAGAAATATGGTTCACAGAGGGATGATGACTGCTCCAGGGTCACACAATTAGAAGGGCTGGGTCTGCCCAATGCTTGGAGATGCCTGGATTGTTCAATAACACTCCATGTTTTCATTCATTCATTCATGCATTCATTCATTGATTCATTCATTTATTCACCATGAGAAGCTCACTTATCCAGGTACATTGACCCAAAGACTTCCAGCCATGAGCCTGGGGGCTTTAGCAAGAAGCTGGCTGGAGTCCCCTGCCCCAAAATTTGGCCCTGCTTTCCCAGCACTCCCACAACCAAGAGCGACCTTCAGCTCAGGCCCCCGTCATCCTGAGTGCCAAAGCTGAGTACCAGGTGCCTGAAGTTTGTTTAAGACGACCCTGCATACTCCATCCCTTTTCTGTCCCAGTCCCTAAGTTCTTCCCGAGATCATATCCAGGAGCCGGCACTGAGGCCGTTGTTTCAAGGCAGGCTCCCAAGGGCACCCAGTGAAGACTGTCGTTCATTCAGCCAGGCTCTGCTCCCCTGAGCCTGGCCTGGGGAGGCCGTGGGGGCCTCAGTCCTAGGCTGCTTTAGCCTGCAGACCCCTTTGCTGGTGAAGGAGGCAGGAGCAGCAGAAGCTTGCAACCTAGTGGTTGGTGTGGAGCAGACACCTGGTGGTAGAAAGGAAGAATAATCTTGGTGTCCACAAAGGAACACGGAAAGTTGCTTGGCAAGGAGCTTCCCTTTGTATAAAAGGCAGCACCAGAATTCGAACGGTGCTAGGGAGCACCAGAATTCAAACAGTGCTAGGGAGCACCAGAATTCGAACAGTGCTGGGGAGCACCAGAATTCGAACAGTGCTAGGGAGCACCAGAATTCGAACAGTGCTAGGGAGCACCAGAATTCAAACAGTGCTAGAGAGCACCAGAATTCGAACAGTGCTAGGGAGCACCAGAATTCGAATGGTGCTAGCGAGCACCAGAATTCGAACAGTGCTAGGGAGCACCAGAATTTGAACAGTGCTAGGGAGCACCAGAATTCGAACAGTGCTAGGGAGCACCAGAATTCAAACAGTGCTAGGGAGCACCAGAATTCGAACAGTGCTAGGGAGCACCAGAATTCAAACAGTGCTAGGGAGCACCAGAATTCGAACAGTGCTAGGGAGCACCAGAATTCTAACGGTGCTAGCGAGCACCAGAATTCGAACAGTGCTAGGGAGCACCAGAATTTGAACAGTGCTAGGGAGCACCAGAATTCGAACGGTGCTAGGGAGCACCAGGAGCAAGACGTTCGCTCGGTTTGTTGTTGTTGCTTGTTTGTTACTAATGAAGGTGGTGACTGTGTCTTCACCAGCTGGGTTCTCACCGCACAGTCTTTGAGGCCTGGCTGGTTTAAAAAGAGTCAGGGCACAGGCAATGGAGGAAAGGGGGAAGGGGCCTGTGCTACAGACCATCAAGTTTCAGGAATGCCGCGGGGGCCTTTACTTGAACAAAAATCTTACCAGGTGGGGGAGATTCATGGCATATTGGCCCTTAGTGGGCTAGGTACCTTTGCCAGAACAACAGCAACAAAAACCATTTCTCACACTGAAATCTGCCTCCTTTGGGGAGATGTTGCACTTCTTTGACTTTGAAGACTCCGTAGGGATTTCCCAACAGGATGGTGGCTAGGGTAAGGTCTCCTCTTTGGCATACACAACAGCCTGGGATGACCTGGGGTGGAAATAAGGAAGGACTGATGCATGGCGGCCCTAGGGATATGGGTGGGATCCTATGCCCTGACCTTGAACTCGAGGTGAGGGTGGGGTGCCCCTCAAAGTGTCATGTGGCCACTGAATCTTTTTGAGCAAGAGCAGGATTTGATTTGAGGGAACATGCTTCAGAGGCTTAATATTCTCCCCTCCCGGGCTGGAGAGATGGCTCAGAGGTTAAGAGCACTGGCTGTTCTTCCAGAGGTCCTGAGTTCAATTTCTAGCACCCACATGGATGGCTCACAACCATCTATAGTGAGATCTGATGCCTTCTTCTGGCCGGCAGACATACATGCAGGCAGATCACTGTATACATAATTAATAAATAAATCTTTAAAAAAAATTCTCCCCTCCGTTGCTAGAGCCCCCAGAAAATGGGGCTAGCCCACCCTGGACAGCTAGAACAGTAGCCTTGGTGGCATGGAGCTTGCTTGTCCTCCACAGATTGCCGCGCCCTGAAGACCTCTGTAAACAGAGACATGGGTCTCCGTACAGCTAGTAGGTAATGGCACTGGAGTTAGAGGCTAAGTTTCCTCAGTTGCCAATTCTAGTCTCTAAATTGCTCTTCTAGAACAGGGCCTCAGAATCTGCTTTTGCTAAGAAGCACTGGCTTCTCACTTGGGCCCCCAGGGTAACAAAACACGGGAGGAAAGCCCGGGTCTCCGTCTTGGCTTCGGTCTCCTTTACTTGAGTTCAGACTCCCACTTGACCCTGCGTAGGTGCGCTCGTCACCAATGGACGCCTCTCTAATCTGTCTTCCATGTCTGCCTTTTCAGCCTGAAAGCGAGGAGGTAAATCATTGCCATAAATTGGTGCTCACTTGGGATTCCAAACACAGCAGGGGCTCTCAGGACAGACTTGTCCTCCGTCCTCTGGATGAGGAGGATGACCTAGGATGGAGAGGCTGCACCCTGGACAAGATCACCCTGAACCGGGTTAGTGATGAGCAGACTAACAAATTCACTGGATCACCTTGCAGGACCACAGCTGCAGGACCTCAAGCTGATGGACCAGGCCACACCTTGAGCAGGCTGTTTAGTTACGCGTACCTTTTGCCCTCCCAATTCCTTCTCTGCTTTAACACAAGTCAGTACACTGAAGATGAACTGGGGGGGGGGTGTCACTGGACCCCTTTATTTATTCCCAACCTCTCTCTCTCTCTCTCTCTCTCTCTCTCTCTCTCTCTCTCTCTCTCTCTCTCTCTCTCTCTCTCTCTCTCTCTCTCTCTTGGTTTTTCGAGACAGGGTTTCTCTGTGTAGTTTTGGTGCCTGTCCTGGAACTCACTCTATAGCCCAGGCTGGCCTCGATCTCACAGAGATCCGCCTGCCTCTGCCTCCCAAGTGCTGGGATTAAAGGCGTGCGCCGCCGCCGCCGCCGCCGCCGCCGCCGCCGCCGCCGCCGCCGCCGCCGCCGCCGCCGCCGCCGCCGCCACCCGGCCTTAACATGCCTCTTTAACTGATCTATTGGGACAGATGGCTGAGCCCAGCCTGTTGGAGCTGCCCGAGCCCAGGCTTTTGCCCTAACGCTGTGGTTGTACTCTGGCCTGGCCCTGCTCCTTGGAGTCTGGGATGTTCCAAGTGATACCTCTCTTCCCTAACACAGCCAGGGGCTGAGGCAGAGAACACCTCAAATCATAGCTAGGGACAGAGCCAAGTATATGGCTTCTCTGAGGGATTAAGAGCTGTCCTTCTGGGTTAGGGTGGAAGATGAGAAGGAATTCTGATTGTGACAGTAGCCACATAGCCTGTGACATGTCAGGTCCTCTACATTCTGCTTCCTGTTGATACAGCAGGACAGCAGGAGACTGGGAAGCGATGAAGAACATAGATGCATTGGCTCATGGTGCTGGGGACTGGGAAGTTCACGGTCAACAGTGCCTGGTGCTGCCTCAGCCAGTGCGAAGAGGTAGAGGACCAGGGTTTAAGGTAGAAGAGGCAAAGTAGCCTCACTCACTCAACGACAACTCTCTCCCTCCCTCCCCCTCCTTTTATCTCCCTCTCCTCCTCCTTCTCCCCTCTACTGTTGAGGAAGGATTCTATGTCTCCCTGAGGATTAACCCCATCCGCTGATAGGCACCGTTCCCCTTAGTGACCAAAGCCCACCTTAGATACTTTACCCCTGACAGGGCCACATGGCAGTCAGATTTTAGCATGGAGGGACCACGGTGGTTCACACAGGTGGGTACCCTTGTGTAAACTGGGTCCATCATAATCTTCCCCTCTCTGGGCTGATCCGAAGATCAGGTAAAGCTGAGGACAGAGTTCCCAACATCTTGGGTGCGAGCTCTGAGGAATGTGGAGGGTGTGAATGGAACATGGCCTCTAGTTTCTATCTCCAGTTTATTGGCCGTCTTGTGACCAGAGGTGAGTGACTTCACTTTCCTGTGACTCAATTTTCTTCTGTATTGCTCTGAAGCATGATGGCATTGTCAAGTCCAAAAAAAAAAGCTAACTGCGGTTGGTGCCTGTTTGCATACCAAAGTGTCTGCTGGCCTCCAGGCTCACTGGGTACCTGTGGCCCCCCTTAGCAGTTCTCACTCAGCTCCCTGCCTTAACCTCCGGCTCATGGGCTTCCCTTCTCCCAGCTTCATATTCCTGTATAATCCTGCCATTTTGGCCGTGCACTCTCTTGGTCCCCCTCTTGCCTCTCTCTCTCTCTCTCTCTCTCTCTCTCTCTCTCTCTCTCTCTCTCTCTCTCTCTCTCGTTTCCTCTCTCACTCTCCCCCTCTCTCCTCTCAGGGCCTGGTTCAGTCTACTGGTCATGTTTAGTCTACTATTTTCTCCCCCTGCTCTGGAATCTTCCAGATGCCTCTGACTGTACTCTCCCTCATATCTAAAACAAACCATGGTACGGTTCCGCTCAACCATACCTTGGAACAGTCATGTTTTCACCTTATACAGGCATGGGAGTGCTAAGGAGCAGGGCTGCCGCAGTGGCCTCTGAATGGACAATGTTGTTGGTCCTGGCTGCCATGCTGTGACTCTGTGTGGGGGAGTGGGACCCCTCCCCATTCACCGTCATTGGATTACTCCATGAGGCTGGCACTTTTGCACCTACATGTCATTCATGAACAGAGGTGGAAAGCAGTTTGGAGACTTCCTCTGGGTACAGGGTGTGGTAGCTTTAGGGGTAGTATTGAGACTGGAACCCTAGCCAGACTGACTCAGACAGGGTAGCTGTGACTCAGGTTTTCAAGAACAGAACATGGTGTATGGGGTGAGCTGAGGGGAAGCCCTGGCTCTGTTTCTCAGAAACAGAAGTCAGATCTGCATCCCTCATGGCTGGTGGCCAGTACTGGCAGAGTGAGAAGTTGGATGTGGCCCATTCCACAAAGCCCAGGGGAACGACTCTCCACATAGGCAGCTGGATTTCTGCCTGCGCTTCTCACCATTGCTTCACCATATCCTCCTGACTGAGTATCCCTGATCTGGTTCTGGGGACACTGCCTGTCTTAGTTAGGGTTTCTGATGCTGTGAAGCGACACCATGACCGCAGCAATTCCTATAAAGGAAAACATTGAATTGAGGCTGTCTTACAGTTCAGAGGTTTAGTCCATTATCTTCATGGCAGGTAGCATGCAGACAGATATGAAGCTGAGAGTTCGACGTCTTGATCTGCAGGCAACAGGAAGTGAACTGAGTGACACGCTGTGTGTAGCTTGAGCATAGGAGACCTCAAAGCCCACCCCCACAGTGACACACTTCCTCCAACAAGGCTGCACTTACTCCAACCACACCTCCTAATGGTGCCACATCCTATGGGGACCATTTTCTTTCAAACCACCACACTGCCCTCAGCGACCCGGAATGTACCTAGTCTCAGGGACTAAGCAGGGTCAGGCCTGGTTAGTCCTCAGATGGCAGAGCAAGCCTGTGACATGCTGCCAGGGATAATGGATTCTGTAAAGCTAAGGTCAGGTCAGGGCACTGTTTTAGTGAGCCTGTGTCCTGAGGTTGGCCGAAAGGGAATGGAGGCTGGGCGGCAGGAATCTGAGGGCAGGGCAGAGGGAACAGCAAAGGACAGCAGAAGGAGAGTCATGGATCAAGCAGAAGTATGCAGGGAGAGTGAAGCTTTTTTTGCTATGAAACAGGTGGTGGGAATTTTTCAAAAGATGTATTTAGGGCTGGAGAGATGGCTCAGCAGTTAAGAGCACTTGTTGCTCGCCAGGCAGTGGTGGCACATGCCTTTAATCCCAGCACTTGGGAGGCAGAGGCAGGTGAATCTCTATGAGTTCAAGGCCAGCCTGGTCTACAAAGTTCCAGGAAAGGCACAAAGCTACACAGAGAAACCCTGACTCGAAAAACAAACAAAACAAAACAAAAAAACCCCAAAAACAAACAAACAAAAAAGCACTTGTTGCTCTTGCAGAAGACCTGGGTTCTCATGGTGATTCACAAACATTCTAAACTCCAGCTCAAGGGATCTGATGACCTCTTCTGATCTTTTAGACACTGAACATACATATGGTACATATACATGCATACAGGCAAAACACCCACACATATAAATTAAAATCTATACATCTAATTTTTTTTTGAAATTAAGAAATACATGTTTACTTTTATGGACATGTAGATGTTGGAACCTAGAAGAGGGAGTCAGACCTCTGGAGCTAGAGTTATGGGTGGTTGTGACTGTCAGATGTGGGGGCTGAAGACTAAATTCTCCAGTCTTCTGCAAGAATAGCAGCTCTAGGCCGAGGTGGCGCACGCCTTTAATCTCAGCACTTGGGAGGCAGAGGCAGGCAGACCTCTGAGTTTGAGGCCAGCCTGGTCTACAGAGTGAGTTCCAGGACAACTGAAGTTGGTATTTTTGAGACAGGGTTTCTCTGTGTAGCTTTGCGCCTTTCCTGGATCTCGCTCTGTAGACCAGGCTGGCCTTGAACTCACAAAGATCTGCCTGCCTCTGCCTCCTGAGTGCTGGGATTAAAGGCGTGCGCCACCACCGCCCGGCAACAGTCGAAGTTGTTATACAGAGAAACCCTGTCTTGAAAAACTAAACTAAGCTTAAAAAAAAGAGAGAGAGAGAGAATAGCAGCTCTTACATTCTTGCATGCAGAGCTGTGGCCCTACCATCTGTTGCTGTTTTTGAGACAGGATCTTGCTACAACATAGGTGTTGTTCTAACAGTTTCCTTCAAGATTGAAATGTTCCGGCGGGAGTTGGGGTGGTGGGGGGATGGGTGGGTGGTGGGTGGGTGGGGTGGTGGTGATGGGGAATGGGGGGGTTTAGGGGGGTGAAGAGATGGCTCAGCAGTTAAGAGCAATGACTGCTCTTCTAAGAGTACCTGGGTTTGATTCCCAGCACCGACATGGCAGCTCACAGCTGTCTGTAACTGCAGCTCCAGGGGACCCGACACCCATGGCAAAACACCAATTCAATTAAAAAAAAAAAATTGAAATGTTTGATTCTGCAGGGAAGCTCTTTTAATAGGAAGGTAAACACCTCAAATCTCTTCAGGAAGTCCCTGTAACTGACCAAATTCACTAGGCCCCTCCCTGCCAGAGTAAACAGTAAAAGCTAAGAGTCCCTCAAAGACAAGATAAGCTGCAAAGATTCTCAGTCTAGCAAAGCTATACAAAAGACAAGCCCGGCTTCCTGAAGATGTTCAGACCAACTGAGGCCCCTGGAAAGGACACTCTCCAGTCTGGTGAGCGGCCTGCAGGCTGTGCCTCGTGCTCCAGGTTCCCAGCGTTGTGAGCCGTCACCGTCCTGGGGTGGACCTTGGTGATGCAGCTGTGTTTGAGTCGTTTCTGCTCCTGAAAGTGACCTCAATAGAACTCATTGGTTCACCAAACGCGACTTTGGTGGCATCTGTACTCTGGTCTGTGTGGGTTCCTTATCTGGGATGAGTAGATGTGTATGTATGCCGCCGCATTTCCCCAGGAAAAGTTTTGTCACACAACACCAACCCCAATCAAACTCGTTGGTTTACTAAGTTGGATTTTGGTGATATCTGTCCTTTGGTCTGTTGTGAGCTCTCCATCTGAGGTGAGTAGATGTTTGTGTTGTGTCTTCCTAGGAAAAGTTTGTCAAACAATAGTGGGCTAGGCTCCATCCTCCTGCCTCAGCCTCTCAAGCACTGGGGTTGTGGGCATGTACAAGCCTACCCAGCCCCAGGCAGCAGATTTGATTCTTACTGCCATGGCCCTTGTGGAGCAGGCTGTGTAGAGCCATTTCCAGTACGTGGTCTGAACTTCCTGGCTCTACCACCCCTAGACACGCATGCGCAGACCTTGCTTCCATTTCTGGGAAACAGAGCCAAAGGCTTTCTCTCAGTCCAGACATGTGTGTAAATGCACTATGAGCTTCAGTTTCCTTACACATTTGGGGGCTCTGTCCCCGGCTGACGGGGAGTCACAAGAAGACCAACTGCCACCCCCTCCCAAACCTATCACCGACCTGACAGAGAACTCAGCTTATTATGTCTCACTAGACAGCAGAAGTAGTCCCAGACTCCCCACATCCAGACATGACTCATGGACCAGCTCCACTGGGGCATCTGGTCTCTTCTCTCTTGGCCCAACAAACCTACCCAGGCATTGAGGCCTGTGACCAGGACCTCACACAAGTCAGAACCACAAGTAAACAAGAACTGTCCCACAGATTACAACCTAAACAGGATATCACCATCTGGAGGACTTGTGAAAGCAGGATGAACAGCCGGAGAAGGCCCCCAGGGCAGGGTGACCTCTGACCCCTCAACCCTGGTAGCTTTGGCTAGACCAAACATGAGAAGGGTGTGCGTGGGCTGGACCATACACATTTGTGGTCGGAAGTGGCGGGGTAGACATCTCAGGGTCCACAGATGCTTAAGAAACCGTGGTGTGAGATGCCTGAAGAACAGGGCCAGGGGATGAGCAGAAGGCAGTCCTGTCCCATGCGTGAGCTTAGTTTCCCCATCTGTGCAATGGGTAGCCACAGAGATGTGGAAACAGGGCTGGGTGGGGGCTGACAGGTGCCAGCTGGTTAACCTGTCCCTCTGCCTTTGCCTGGGGTGTGTGTGGGAGGCTTGTGCTTAGCAGCCCAGATGGAGAGAATGGGGGTGCAATTTGTCATGTTTCTGTCAGAGCCTCTCAGCTAAGTGCCTTCATAAAAAAGTGTTAATTGTTAGTGATCATTGCCGTATATTTTCAATTTACCTTTCTTTCTTTTTTTAAAGAAATGGAGTATGTAGCCAATGATAACCTTGAACTCCTGATTCCTGATTCTCCTGCCTCACCTCCCCAACCCCTAATCTTTTTTTTTTTTTTTTTTTTCTGAGACAGAGTCTCTAGTTCCAGCTGTCCTGACCCTCCCTATGTGGACAGCTTCTGGAGTGTTGGGATTAGAGGCATCTCCTCCTGCCCCCTCCCACCTGGTTCACCTTCCCCTCAAGAGACAGGGTTACAGGCGTGTGCCACCACTCCAGATTTCAACTTGAACTTCTTTTGGATTAAAGGAGAGAAGAAAGGAAGAGGGAGTGAGCTAAGGAAGGAAGGGAGAGAGAGAAAAAAACCCTAGAATTGAGAAAGAGGCAAAAGAAAAAAAAGTTGGGGAGAGGTGGGGATGTGGCTCAGCTAAGGAGTGCTTCCCAGAATGCATGGTGGCTTGGGTTTGGTCTCCTGCACTTCATAAGCTGGTCCTGAAGCGATAATCACAGCACTCAGGAGGTAGAGGCAAGCAGATTTCTGTGAGTTTGAGGCCAGCTTGGTTTCTATGGTGAGACCCTCTCTCAAAAAGGCAAAAATGGCCGGGCGGTGGTGGCGCACGCCTTTAATCCCAGCACTCGGGAGGCAGAGCCAGGCAGATCTCTGTGAGTTCGAGGCCAGCCTGGGCTACCAAGTGAGTCCCAGGAAAGGCGCAAAGCTGCACAGAGAAACCCTGTCTCGAAAAACCAAAAAAAAAAAAAAAAAAAAAGGCAAAAATGGATTAAAGAAAGAGCCATCAATCTGGAATATTCTAGTTTAATCCCTGGCACCCATGAGGTAGACAGAACTGACTTCCACACATTGTCCTCTGACTTCCACTCCGGCACCCTGGCATGTGTAAACGCACGCACGCACGCCGGGGGATATGTTTGTGTGTGGCTAAGTTTGCATTTTCCTGCTCTATGGGACCCTGATCTTCCGTCCTCTTTCTGGACTGTCACATCTTGACTTTTCACTGGTCTGTGTCTGTGTCACTTTCCTCCCGGGAGGCCCGGGGACAGACCTTCCGCCTCCCTCTGTACTGTAAAGGAGAAGCTAGGCAGGGCCAAGGCAGCAGGGGAGCTGCCCTGCAGCTTTCAGAGGTTTCTAGATCACCCCGCTGATGCTCTGTCAGCCTGGCTTTGAGCTGCTTCCTGTACATAGTCTAGCCCTCTGGCCAGTTCTCTGAGTTGGCAGAGGCAAGAGGCAGTTCAAAGCTCAGAAAGCAACAATGACCTATTCCCAGCCACGCAGCATCGGTGGGACTGGGCCTCCTCGTTGCCAGGAACTGTGTTTTCAGCAGACGCTTATGGAACCAGGGTTGTGTCTAGACAGGTTGTGTCTAGACATGGGGGACAGTTTCCAAATGGGAAGGCTGGAGAGATGGAATAGTCCCTCCATCCTACTCCATAGCTTTCGCTTTTCCCATCAGTGACAAGGTACAGCCACCCACCTGGCCCCGTCCTACTTGGTCTGTGTGATAACATTTTGGGTAAGGTTTGGTCTCAGGGTGGTGGTGGCTTCTCATGCTTTTCTGGGGATCAGGATTAGGGGACTCTTCTCAAAGCAGCACTGCCTAGTTGGGGCAGTCCCAAATGGCAAACAACATTTCCTTGTGTTCTCAGCACTTTAGTTCTTAGGTGTAATACGAGTCTCCTGTCCAACAGGTAGTGCAAATGAAGCAGGGGTCATCTGTCCGTTTTACAGCTGTGCAAAATGAGGTTGAGACAGGAAACTGAGAAAGCAGAGTGTGGAAGCATTCTGACCTGACCCCCTCATGGGACCCTGGCAGAAATCTCAGGATGGTAACATTGTGGCTGTTAGCGCTCTCGAACAGGTTGGAAAGTGTAGGCCCTGGGGGAGGCAACATCAGCTCTTTAGAGGCAGAGCTAGGCTTTGGACCATGGCGTTGGAGGAGACCACACATCCAGAGAACTCATCTCAGTCTTGATTTGGACGTTTTGTTCCAAATGATCAGCTGATGCTGGCATAGACTGTGGTACAGGCTAGGAGCCATCAGACTACTGGGGACAGTTCCCAGCTTGGTGACAAGTCTTTTCTCTCTACAATGTTTTCTGAATATAAGCAGGAAGTGATTTGTTACTGCGTATAAAACATGGTTGGAAGGGCCTGGGGTAAAAACCAACTAGATTTAAGCACGAACTCAGTGAGTATTCTGAGCCGATTCAATCTTAAGAAGTAAGGCAGGCATGAGCGGGAGCAGAGGATTAGTACAGCTCATGGTCTTTCATGAATGGTGTAAATGAGCCACGGCACTGGGACAGCTGCTTATTAATTTTCGTGCATGATTAAACCACAGTTGGAGAAGGAAGGCGTCAAGTAAAGTTCTTTGGTCTGGAGGAACAGAAATTGATTTTAGTTAGGCAATGGGAGAGAGGAATATGTACTATGCAATGCACACCCCTGTCCAAACAATGCATCTGGTCCTCAGAGTCCCACCTATGTGGGGCTACACATGCGCCTCTCTCTGAACAACAGTATATGAGAGGAAGAGAAAGAGAGGAGTTTGTGGAAAGAAATAGAACAGCTCAGAGACTCTCAGGCAAGGCAGGGAAAGATCATCACCCCAGACCGCTCCTGTACCTCAGAAATGAAACTTGACAGACAAGTACTTTTTTGCTTGTTTGTTTTGAAAAAGGATCGATCTATTACTTAGAGCTAACCTGGAACTCACTATGTAAACCAGGCTAGCCTTAAGCATGCAGAGACCCACCTGCTTCTGCCTCCCACACCTGACTGGCAAGCATCTTCTTGACATGGTGGATAGATGTCACAGTTAACCCAATGGAGGACACCCATATGGGTAGGAGGTTGTCTGAAAGCACACAAGCTGCCGTTGGTGGCTGGCACAAATCCACCTTTGAGTCTGAGAATTCAGTGTAAGTTCCTGCCTAGCAGGAACCTAGAGATAACTATGAAATTGCTCCTTTCTGCTCCTCAGCAGGAGTTTCCAGGCTCTTGGCTGCTCACACCTATCTACAAAAGAAGCAAGTTCAGAAATGATCATACAGATTAAAAGAGGAATATACTGTCACGATTGATGGAGGATCACGTGAGTGAGCGTAGTGAGTGAGTGTAGAAGGGGCTTCCTCTTCCGGAGTTCAAGAGAAGGAGGAGTAAGGTGGCCAAAGGCTGTAGTTTGTATTTTCTTTTGTTGTTCCTACTGAGCATGTTCCTTTCCATGACAGTTTTTTTTCCAAGCTGGTTTACCTGCTTAGGCATGTGCAAGATTCTAGGTTCCATACCCAGGACTAAAGAAAAAAACAAAAAGGCAAGGCCAGAAATCGAGGTGATGCTTACACTGATGCACCAGTGCAGAAAAGCTCTGAGATGCACTTTCTTTTCTTTTTTTTGGTTTTTCAAGACAGGGTTTCTCTGTATAGTTTTGGAGCCTGTCCTGGAACTCACTCTATAGCCCAGGCTGGCCTCGAACTCACAGAGATCCGCCTGCCTCTGCCTCCCGAGTGCTGGGATTAAAGGCATGTGCCACCACCGCCCGGCGAGATGCACTTTCAGAAGCAGGAGGCTGCACCCACAGAGTACTGCTCCAAATGTGTGGAGGGCAGACCATGCAGTCATCCTGACTCCAGCCACACCACATATAGGACCGTGGCCTTGTGGGATTGTTGCACCAGGTGACATATTAGTCTCAAACCCTTCCTAGTTTTTATGAGCATGTGCTGTGATGTTTATACCGGCTTGACCTGACAGAGTATTGCTTATCTGTGTGAGGCCTGTGTTCAAATTCCAGCAAACAAACAAAATGAAAGGGAGTGGGGACACACACACACACACACACACACACACACACACACACACACACACACACACACGAGGCGGGCGTGGGGTGGGGATGGGGGTGGGCAGGCAGGCTCTCCTAGAGTCGCTGGGAAGAGGGGCTCCAGGAGGAAGGCTGTTTCTCAATTACATGCTGATGCACTGTGGGCAACTTTTTCTGGGCGGGAGTTGTTTTTGTTTATTTTATTTGCCCTTGTTTTCTTTTTGAGACAAACTCTTATTACCTAGTCCAAGATAGCCTGGGTTTAGGTATCCTCGTACCATAATCTCCACAGTAGTTAAGGCCAAAGGCATAACATGCCACTGTGTCCAGCTTTGTGTGTATATATTTTAAAAACCCTTTGGCTTGGAATGATTTGATGTTTACAGGAAAGTCACAAACAGCACAGGGAGCCTTTCTGACCCTCGTCTCCCCCATAATGGCCTTATATCACTAGTGTCCTTTTGCTGTGCGGTGCAAGAGACCAAACCTGTGCCTCAAGCGTGTGAGACAAGTGTTCTACCCCTGAGCCCCAACCCCACCCTACTATGGTAACCTTTGGTGGGATAACACTGCCCCAAACGTAGAGATCATCTGGGTTATGGGTGTCTTTGTTTTTCTGTGCTGGGATCTGACCACCACACCACACAGCAGAGTGTCACCTATTTTCTTAGACTCTTCCCATCTATGGGACTTTCTTAGTCTTGTGTTTTGTGATCTACATAATTCTTGTTTTGTTTGTTTGTGACAGGGTCTCAGTAACCCTGGCTACCCTGGATGCCCTGGAATTCACTCTGTAGACCAGGCTGGCCTCAAGCTCACAGAGATCCTCCTACTTCTGTCTTCTGAGTGATGGGGTTAAAGGTTATGAGCCACCACTCCTGGCTATGTTTTTGAATCAAGGTTTTGATGTTCAGCTCAGGCTGACCTTGAACTTGTGATTCTCCTGCCTCATTGTCCCAGTGTTGGGATGATGGCATGCACCACCACACCTGGAGACCTAGACAGGTTGAAGATGTGAGCACAAGTCATTGCAGTGTCTCAGGCCTGTAATCCCAGCACTCGAGAAGCTCCCTGGGCCTCTAGAGGGCCTAGTCTTTCCCTGTTTAGGAAGAGCCATGGATAGCCTCTCAGATTTAGTTTCCAAAGTATTTCCTCCTCTGCTTTTCACCCTGATGTAGAATGCAATCTCCATGACAGGAAAGATTTTATTTTGCCTGGAGTTCTTTTGGGGGGACATTTTTTTTTTAAATTTTTTGTTATTTCCAAAAAGATTTATTTTTATTTTATTTTATTTGTGAGTGTTTCTCTGTCTATACCACATGTATGCCCTTGGAGCCCAGAAGAGGACATTGGGCAGGATGGCGGTGCCACATGCCTTTAATCCCAGCACTTGGAAGGCAGGCCTGGGCGGATCTCTGTGAGTTCGAGGCCAACCTGGGCTACAGAGCACCAAAAACTACACAGAAAAACCCTGTCTTGAAAAACAAAACCAAAAAAGGACATTGGATCCCTGGATCTAGAGTTTTGGGCTGTTGTGAGCTGCCGAGCTGCTGAAGTGGGTGCTAGGAACCAAACTGTGGTCCCCTGGAAGAACAGGAAGTGCTCTTAACTGCTAAGTCGTTTCTCCAGCCCTTTCTTCAGTTATTTTAGTGGTTCTGGGTAGAGCCCAGAGCACTCAGTACTTTAGGCAGGTACTCCAGGGTTGAGCTTTGCCCACTAGGCCTGGAACAATGATTTTGAGCGTAGTGTTCAAATCTTTGGAAACTGGGAATGGTGACTTTCACTTGTAATCCCAGCACCTAAGAGGCTGAGGCAGGAGGACCGCCACAAGTTTGAGCTGAGCCTGATGTATATGGTGAACTCAATGTGGGCTATAGAGTGAGGCCCTTTTCTAAAAACAGTAACCACAGACCCTTTGGTGAAGTCACTGAGTTTACAGCATTCCCTGTCTGCAGGCTCTCAATCTTTCCCTTACTCCCAGAGTGATCTGGGGTCGTGGTGCTCGTGATCCTGGTTTTCCTCTTCTGCAAAGCAGGAATGCCACTGCTGACCCCAAAGTATTGTCACGAAGATGACTTTAGGGCAGGAACTTGAAGGAGGGTGGTCTGCTTCCGAATGGGGTTGGGCAGGAGGAATGGCATGGACTCACACATGACCTTGTATATGATAGGGAGGGCCTCCCCCATCTCCTCAGCACTGCCCGATCTCCTGCTTCCAATTCACTTCCTATCCTGCAGGGTAGCAGGTCACATCTTTATCTGTGTCCAGTTCTCATTCCAAGCCTGCCTCAGGCCAGCAGGATGGCCCATCAGGTAATGGTGCTTGCTGCCAAGTATAACAACCTGTGTTCCTTCCCTGGTCCCACAGAGTGGAAGGGAGAGAGCTGACTCCCATAAGTTGTCCTTTGACCTCCAAGTATAGACCTACACACACAAATAAATGTAATTAAAAAAAAAAAAAAGGATGTGGAAAATGTCAAACTCTTCTAAGGTGTCAGGCTACAGCTGCTCAGTGTTGTGGCATCTGACTGCAGCTAATTCCTTTATTAAGTCTCAGCACATAACTCAGGCTGGCCATGAATTTAAGATGTTCCAGTCTCAGCTTCCCAGTGGTATGATTACAGGTCTGGGCTATCATTCTTGGCTTCCTAATTAAAATAAAAAAAATAGTTTTTAAAAAGATTTATGTATTTGAGCTGGGTGGTGGTGGCACATGCCTTTAATCCCAGCACTTGGGAGGCAGAGGCAGGCAGATCTCTGTGAGTTCGAGGCCAACTTGGTCTACAAATCGAGTTCCAGGACAGCTAAGAGCTGTTACACAGAGAAACTCTGTCTCAAAAAACAAAACAACAAAAAGATTTATTTGAATGTTTTGCTTGTATATATGTAAGTAAAATGTACCACATGCATACCTAATTTAGAGGAAAGTGCTAGATTCCCTGGAACTGGAGTTACAGATGGTTGTGAGTCAACAAGTGGGTGCTGGGAACTGAACCTGGGTCCTCTGCTGAATCTGCAAGTGATCTTAACCATTGAGCCATCTCTTCATCTTCAGAAAGGTAAAATTTAATGACTTTATTTATCTTTCATTCATGTTAATATAGGGGCTTCAGAGATGGCTAAGGGCACTTGCTGCTCTTGCAGTGGACCTGGGTTTGATTCTCGGCACCTACATGATAGCTCACAACAGTCTATAACTCAGGTTCCACGTGATCTGATGCCTTCTTCTGACCTCTGTAGATACCAGCCACACTTATGGCACATGCACACATACATGAGGCCAAAATCTCATACAAATAATTTTTTTTTAAAATTTACCTTCTTAGTTATAATTGATGCCTATCTGGTGTGTCCTGAAGAAGACTCCTGGGCTTTTCAGAGATGGTGATATAATTTTTTTTTTTTTAATTCAAAGGTAGCTTAGCCTACCAAGGACCAAAGTTCCATAAATCTCTCCCACCTTATTAAACTTTTATACAAAGGAATGCAAATCTGTTAGTGTCCCTTACCTGGTAAAAATTGTATGCAAACCTCCTACCTCCATTCCAGGAACTTGATGACCCTTTTCCTCCTTTCTTCCTTTCCTTTGTCCTTTAAAATTAAAATCTGAACTATTGTGATGCTGGGCACCAGCCAATGGGGAAAGGTCACAGCCACCACTTGAATAAAGACTAAAGCCTGGTTTGGGTTCTGTCACACTCCTCTTTTAAGAGTGAAATTGCCTTGCTGAGTCACTTTTGCCCCGAGAATATTTGTTTCTAACAGCAGGGACAGAAGCGCAGCTCCACTCCATCACCATATAAGGCAGCAACAGAAAGCTGGGCAGTGGTGACGCACACCTTTAATCCCAGCACCTGGGAGGCAGAGGCAGGAGGAGCTTGAGGAGCTCAAGGCTAGCCTGGTCTACAGAACGATTTCCAGGATAGCCAGGAATACACAGAGAAACTCTGTCTTGGAAAAACAAAACAAAACAAAAGAAAGCACAGATAGGGACATTCCCCTCATTGAAAAAAAAATTCCAGGATGGAGGGAACATTCCCATTGTTGAGGATAATTCTCGGATGGAGGATGGGGCTGGGAGCATTTGCCTAGCATCTACAAGAGCCTGGGCTTGATCTCCAGCATTTCCCCAGACTTCCAAAAATCAGAAGATTTAGACAGCAATGTCCTCTATGCCTGGGTATGTATCAGTAATGATGTTACAGTTCATCCTGAGACAGGATAGAAAGACAGGAGAAATGAGCCCCTCACTCAAGAGTCTGGTCGATATCCGTCACCAGGACAGGCTGGTTGCTAGACTTGGTGGCACAGGCTTTTAATCTCAGTACTTGGGAGGCAGAGGCAAAGCAGGCCGATCTCCGAGTTTGAGGTCAGCCTGGTCTACATAGCTGAATGAAAACATGAGATAAAAGGAGGCCATGACTACTCTCAAAGGGGGGGAGAAGATTTTTATTGTAGCTGTAAGGGAGAAAGCAGGCAGAGGGGAGAGTCCAGGCTGAACGTGGCTGGCAGGCTAAACCCGACCATGAGAGGGGAGATGGGGAGGAGGAGCAAGAGAGGAGCTGTTGACCCAGGGAGGTGGCCAAGGCCAAAAGGCCCGGAGACCATAGGAAAAAATGGCTGAGTTATAAAGGAATCGGGCTGGCGGGGGGAGGGGAGAAGCCAAGTTCCTGGGAGGGAGAGGTTTAGGGTAGGGGGCGGGGTGAGAAGCGCTGGGAGGAGCCACAGATACTGAGTGAAGCTGGGCGATTTGATATGTTAATAGGCAACTCAGCCTTTTGTCCTGGGCTTCTGAGACCTAATAATAGTGAGTTCCAGGCCAGCCAGGACTCTGTAATGAGAACCTGTCTTAAAACAAGCCAACTTCTTCATAAACTCCAACTCTGCTTCATGCTGGCTCACCCTCAAATTATTTTCTGCTGGGAAGAATCCTGGCTTCAGGGTTAGCAGGGATGGAGGCACAGCTCTGTTCTGTCACCTACAGCAACTGGAGATGTCCGTCCGTCCGTGTGTGTGTGTGTGTGTGTGTGTGTGTGTGTGTGTGTGTGTGTGTGTGTGTGTGTCCCCGTAGCCTTGGCTGTCCTGTTGACCTGGCTGGCCTCAGATTTACAGAGATCCTCCTGCTTCTTGTCCCCTGAGTGCTGGGATCAAAGGCGTGTACCACCACAGCCTGGTCATTCTCAGTCTTTTAGGATGCTTGACTCAGATAAACCAGTCCCTTGGCTGGGTGTGGTGACACACACCTTTAATCCCAGCTCTTGGTAGGCAGAGGCAGGGGGATCTCTGTGAGTTCCAGGCAAGTCTGGTCTACCTAGTGAGTTCCGGGACAGCCAGAGCTACATAGTGTATCCAAAACAAACAAACAAAAACCCAACCAGCCAACTAAACAAACCAAAACCCCCAAAAAACAAAACCAGACCCTTGGCTTTGGACCAGAAAAGAATTTCTGGACATGTCAGTATAAAGTCTAGGTTAGAGATCCCCCCCAAAACCCCCCCCCCCCCCTCCACAGGGTTTCTCTGTGCAGCCTTAACTGTCCTGGAACTCACTCTGTAGACCTGGCTGGCCTCGAACTCACAGAGATTCGCCTGCCTCTGCTTCCTGAGTGCTGGAATTATAGGTATGGGCCACCACTCCTAGTCTTATTTGACATTTGTGTTTGCCTATATTTCTTTTTTTTAAATTTTTATTTGTTTATTTTTTTTTCTATTATCAGCTTGATATAGTACAAATTCTTTTTTTTTTTTTTTTTTTTTTTGGTTTTTCGAGACAGGGTTTCTCTGTGTAGCTTTGCACCTTTCCTGGATCTCGCGCTGTAGACCAGGCTGGCCTCGAACTCACAGAGATCCGCCTGCCTCTGCCTCCTGAGTGCTGGGATTAAAGGCGTGCGCCACCACCGCCCGGCCAAATTCTTATCCTAATAGTGAAATGTTTCACTGAGGCTTGCCCAGTGATTGAGTAATACTAAAACTTATTATAAACCACAGTCTTCCTAGGGTCCCCCCTGTTATGTAGCTTCCCTGGTTCTGTGGGTTGCAGTCTGATTGTTCTTTGCTTTATATCTAGAATCCACTTATGAGTGAATACATACTATGTTTGTCCTTCTGGGTTTAGGTTACCTCACTCAGGATGATATTTTCTAGTTCCATCCATTTGCCTGCAAATTTCATGCTGTCATTGTTTTTCTCTGCTGAGTAGTACTCCATTGTGTATATGTACCACATTTTCTTAATCCATTCTTCAGTTGACAGGCATCTAGGCTGTTTCCAGGTTCTGGCTATTATGAATAGTGCTGCTATAAACATAGTTGAGCATGTATCTTTGTGGTATGATTGAGCATTCCTTGGGTATATGCCCAAGAGTGGTATGGCCTATATTTCTTTATAAAATAAATACTATGTAGCGAACCTTCACAGCAAATGTTATTATTAATTGTGGTGGAATTCTTGGTTCTCAGCTGGCAAAAGGTTTCATCCAGACTCTGGAGTGAGGGCCTCTTCTTTCCCCTTTGTTCCAGAACTTTCCCTTTCTCACATGTCTCAGCTTTGCCTCGATGGAAACCCATGAAGAGAATCCCCCCACCCCACCCCAGACAGAGTGCTGGGATTACAGGTGTGCACCACACCGCCCAGGCCCCTGAAGAGAATCTTTTAGGTTGTCTTAGAGTGTGGAGCTGTCTCCATCCTTGCCCGCTGCCCCTGTCAGTCTGGAGTTGTAATCATTTTAATGTCGAGTTCTTTTGTCCTCTAAGCTCCTTTCTCCATAATGAAGTTGTTGGGATTCAGAAAACTGACACCCACAGTGTGGCATTTGACATGCCCAGTACTTTGAACAGAGGGACATTAGAAAGGTGTCAGGGCAAAGCATCTTTCTGATCCTTTTCTAGCCTGCTTTCTCCTACTCCCTGCCACCCTCCAAGGCAAGCCATAGAGACTAGAATTCCTCTTCACCAACGCCATAAATCCCAGACAAATCTCATCCTAAGAGCTGGTCATGGAGAACTTCTCCGACCTAGTCTGTCGGTCCTGAGACCTTACATTCAAATGCAAGCACAGAGGCAGACAATTTTCTCTGGGTTCTTTGAGTCTTCACTGCTGAAGGGAGCCTGCCACACACATGATCAAATATGCTTTCTTGCCCTCCACCTCTGGTTAACTGGCCTTTTGTTAGAGGGCAGTTGGCTGTTACCTTGTGATAGGGAGGAAAGGAATCACAGACACATCTTTCCCTACCAGATGGGCCAGTTCAAAATGGAACTGTAGTTCTCAGGGCAAGGCAGGCACATAATATATGATTCATTCATCAATCCAGGGAGACACAGTAGCAGTAAATTATGGGGAGGGGCTTCCAGCATCCAGAACTTTCTCAAGTTAGACTTTCAGGAGAAAAGTGACCATGTGAGCTTGCAAATGTGTTGGGGTGGTCCCCAGCTTTATTATATTTTGGAAAATGGAGAAAAGGACTCTAGATTCTCCGCTTTTTTTTTTTTTTTTTTTTTTTTTTAGACAGGGTCTCTGTGTAACTACAGCTGTTCTGGAATTTACTCTGTAGACTAGACTGACCTTGACTTTAGGGATCATCCTGCCTCTGCCTCCCTCCCAAGTACTGGGATTGAAGGTGTGTGTCACCACTGCCCAGTGATTCCCTGCTTTTGAGGACCATGTGAGGTTTTTATTTATTTATTTATTATTTCCACATGGATTCTTTATAGGGAAAATGAATTTATGACTCAGAGGAGTACAATGACCTGCGAACTGTCCTTCAGTGAGCAAAAGCAGAATAAGGTTTCTGGGCACAGACTGGCACCACTGATTGGGCGGTGGTCCACAAGCCCTTAATCCAGCACTGGGGAGGTAGAAGTGTAATGACCCCTGAGTTTGAGGCCAATCCTGTCTAGAGAGTGAGTTCCAGGACAGTCTGGGCTACACAGAGAAACCCTGTCTCGAAAAACAAAATAAAACAAAAAAGTAGTGCCCTCTGCCCTCCTCTTGAGCTCTGATTCATCCTAGGCCCTGTTGTGAGTGCTATCTGCTTATCTGCTTTGAGGTCTAGCCCCTAGTTCTGGCCTTCCGAGAACCTCCCTCAGGGAAGGCGGGGCCCTGCTTGCCTCCTTGTGGTAGGCTCTCCTCTCCTCTCCGGCCTGTTGGCCTGTCTCTGTGTGAAGCTCATAGCTTTCCTTACCAAGAAATGCTTCACGTTGCTTTGCTGGGTGCTTAAGAGTGAGCCTGCAGGCCTGCACTTGGGGTTGCTAAGTCTCAGGGTCCTGGTGAGCCGTGGGCGACTCAGGGGGCCATAGATTCTACTTGTTTACAGTGTTCAGTCACCTGGGCTGCCTACTGAAGGTTCTGGACTCAACATTTTTATTGAAATACAACGTACACACGGAAAAGCACACAACTCCGAAGTATGCGTAAGTGAATCCTCATGAACACATTTGTAGCTAAATAAATCAACCCTGTCAGGCGCCTGGCTTCTTCCGGTCGTTGCTTCACAACAATATTTTCCACATGCTAGTGGAAAGACTAAGAGGCCGTGGTTCTGAGCAGGCTAGGCGGGGTTCAGTGCTTGCGGACTCAAGGAAGGAGTGTGAATTGAGGGTTAGGCTAGTATGTATGCCCTGGGGAATTGTTGAGGTGGAGGGGATGTGCAGGGTTCTGATTAAGGGCTGCATAAATTTGCTTGGGTTTGCGTGATAGCAGGAGCTATTTAGAGGAGGCCTTAGGGGCGCATGTGGGCGGGGCGGACAGGGTTGGAGGCGGGGCCTAGGGCTTAGGAAGGGCGGGGCCAATGAGTACGGGGCGGAGCCTCGGAGCTCGGAGGGGAGGGGCTTGCGCGCGCGCGCTCGCCGCCGGCGCGCCCCCTCTCGGCCGCCATGTTGGCTGGCGTGTGGGTGTCAAACGCTGCACGGGCTCGGGTCGCTCCCGCCTCTCCAGCGTTGCCGGCGGCTGCAGCCTTGCACTCGCGCGGGCCGGGAACGGAGGTGAGCCGAGACTCGCGGGGCTTGGGGGAGGGGGTAGCTCGGGAGCCGGGGTGGGGCGGGGCGCGGACCTTCCTTCTCTCCAGTGCGTGGACGCCCCTAGAGCACCGGCTTCCCCGTCGCCGGCCGGGGCGTGCACCGTGCGGCCAGCCGGACCCCACCCGACTGGACTGCTCCACCAGGCTCCGCCCCACCTGAGCCCGCTCTGGGCTGGGAGGACGTCAGCCTCTCTCCCGGCTTGGCCGCCTGTCCTTGCCTCACACCTCAGCTCCGGAGCCTTCAGTTTGGGGCAACCCCGCCCCTCCCTAGAGTGTGATCGTCCCCCGGCTCTCCCCTCGCCCGGGACCGGCCTCCTTCAGGGGGTCGAGGGAGGGCTCCCCTTATCCACGTCCTTCTCGCCCCGGGGACTGGGTTCCCCTCCCCGGCCCCCACTCCACAGCACAGCGGGGACGGGGGCGGCGGAGCCAGGCTCCAGCTGCCTTTTGTTCCGCGTGGGATGGCAGAGACCCGGCGGCCCTGTTGGGCGAGTCCGGGTGGGCGAACCGCGCGTGGGGCCGGCCTCTTCCGGGAGACCCTCGTTCTCCTGTGTGCCGGCTCCCTCGGAGCGCGAGCCGAGCGCGTTGGGAGAGGCAGGCCATTCCTAGAGGAGTCCCGGCCAACAGGTTTTTGTTTGCAACCTGAAGTTGGCCCAGTGGCTTTGCAGGGGGGCCGGCCGCCGGAGCTCCCTAGAAACCCCAGCACCGAAGGTGTAAGTCCGTTCCTCCGTCTCGGCCCTCAGTCTCTCCCGGCGGCCTCTTCACCTTAGTACTGCCTTGGGGCGCATTTGAAGTCTGTTTCAGAAAGGATAGGGTTTAACCATTGCTATGATTTTGACAAGGGGAACTGAGGCCCAAAGGTGCGTTAGTTTGCCCAAGGTCATCCAGTGATAGGGTGTCAGCGTCACAGATGGAAGTCCCATCTCCAGGACACTCCACAGCACTTAAGAATTTCTTTAAAGATACGATGAGAATTCCAAATTGCTTGCCTGTTATTTTTAACATTCACACAAGAAAATGGGCAGGGACAGATGAGGAAGACGTGTGAATTCTTTTGCACACTCGAGAAAATACCCTGTGAAATGATTAAGTAAGGTGAATGTCTATGATCGACGTCCCCATTATTATGTAATATAATGAAGACTTAACAGGAACTTTGTGGTCTTGTAACTCTGGATAGTGATAGCGGTAGATTCTGGATCCAGAAGGCAGTGATAGGCTGTGCGGTGGATTCTGGATCCACAAGGCAGTGATAGGTTGTGCGTTGGTAATTAAGCTTTCCATCTATATTTCCTTGGTAATGAAGCTCTCATCTGTATTTAAATGAGCATGGGAGGAACTGCAGTTTGCTTCTGAAGGGTGTTTGTGACTAATGATTGTTGGGGAAGCACCTGTAGGTCTCATCTTTTATTTGTATGTTTGCTTTGTTATGGTTTGTGACGGGGTCTCCCTCGATAGTCCAGTCTGGCCTTAAACCCACAAAGACCCACCTGCCTCTGTCTCCTGGGTGGAGGGATTAAAGGTGTGGGCCACCACACCCAGGCTGCTTTTACAAAAGTTTGTTTTCCTAGCTTTAAAATTAGGCTAATTATCTGTAACTGTCTGACTGGACTCTTGTTTTGTAAACATGAGTTGCAAAGCACTATACCACATGGGCTGCTGGATCAGGAGCAACTGAGTCATTTTGTGGGGTATTTGGATTTCTGAGCCCTGAGATGGAAGGATTGGGGGGGCGGGGAGCTCTTTTGAGATCTCTCTTCCCTGAAGGGTATGTGGTGCCAAACGTCTGAGTTACAAAGAAATGTGAAACTTAAACAAAAAATTGTGT
Organism: Peromyscus californicus insignis; assembly: GCF_007827085.1. Classification (NCBI taxonomy): domain Eukaryota; kingdom Metazoa; phylum Chordata; class Mammalia; order Rodentia; family Cricetidae; genus Peromyscus; species Peromyscus californicus. The sequence goes on from NW_026294551.1 coordinate 61,550,947, forward strand.
GTGTGTGCACCTGTTGAGTGTAGGTGCCCCCTGAGTGGTCGGATCCCCTGGAGCTGGAGTTACATTTGGTTGTGAGCTGTATCTCTGGTTCTTTGAAAAAAAAAAAAACCTGTACGTGCTCTTAACCGTTGGGCATTCTTTCCAGCCCATATATTTGAAAGTTTGAAGCGACTATACCTGGCATGGTGTTTAGAGTCTTAAAAAATGGCCCATCCTTTGTAGAAACCCTCTGTTGAAATATGGCTGCCTCTTATGTAATCTTTCATCCTGAGTGGATTTCCCAAGAGTGGAGATTCTGATAAGAGTCCTGTGAAAAGTTTTGGAGACTCTGATTTATTTGAATGGCTTGTTTTTCTGGAAATTAAAGGAACTTTGTGGTAACTTTCAGTTCCTTGTGGACTAAAGCATGAAAAGAATGAATTTCATTCAACTGCACACTGGTGGTGGTAGAGCTTCCTGTCTTGTTGATAGGGTGTGATCGACTTGCATGAGCCCCAGCTGACCCTGAGTGCCGAATTCAGAGGATCCCCCCCCCCCCCAAAGGGTCTCACTGTGTAATCCAGGTTGGCCTGGAATTTAAGTCTCCTGCTTCACCCTTCGCCAGTGATGGGCTACCATGCTTGGCCCTTGGTCTGCTGGTCTTTGAACTTAAGTGTATTTGGGTTTAAGTAAACTTCTCTGTCAAGCCTTGGCCAGCTACCAATGTTTGGGCCCGTCTTCCTCTACTCTCCCAGCCTCCCCACCACACACAGTCTGTGAGAGTACTCTGGGCATTTTGAGACTGTGATATCTTTGAGGCTAGTTGTTACCCTTTCTTTACTTTTCCAAGGCCCAGTTCAGTCTGTGACATACAATAGTGTTCAGTAAAGGTCTTTAATAAGTAGTCCTTCGGCCAGGACAGAGTTTTTATGATTCTGTACCACAGGCTCCACTGTTTAGCCTTGCTCTGCATAAACCACTACTGTTGGCCCAGCTGTATCATGAAATGACTGTCCAGCTGATTTCTTTTTTGTTTTTCCCTCCAGTGTTGGGAATTGAACTTAAGGCCTTAGACATGCCAGACAAAGTACTCTGCCACTGAGTCATATTCCCAGCCCTCCAGCTGATTGAGTTTTTGAAAATTGATAAACTTGCTGATAAGTCAATCAGTAGATATGTAGCTTTGGCTGGCCTGGAATGCAATATGTAAACCGGGTTGGCTTGGTGCTGGGATTAAAGACATTGGCCACCATGACCAGCTTTCTTAGTTTAAAAAGAGAGATTTATTTCATTGTTTTTTTTTTTTTTTTTTTTTTTTTTTTTTTTTTTTTTTTGGTTTTCCGAGACAGGGTTTCTCTGTGTAGCTTTGCGCCTTTCCTGGGACTCACTTGGTAGCCCAGGCCGGCCTCGAACTCACAGAGATCCGCCTGGCTCTGCCTCCCGAGTGCTGGGATTAAAGGCGTGCGCCACCACCGCCCGGCCCTAGATTTATTTCATTGTTTATTATGTTATTACTTGTGTGTGTTTCTGTGTGCATGTGGGTGCAGTGCTCTCAGAGGCTAGAGGGAGTGTGGGATACTCTGGAGCTGGAGTAAGGGGCAGCCATGAGTTTCTGGACCTGGGTACTAGGAACTGGTCTTGGATCCTCCGAAAGAGCAACACATGCTCTTAATTTAGCCATATCCTCAACCCTAAAATTTTATTTTCTTTTTTTGGGGGCGGGGACTTGGTCTCTATGTAGCCCCACAAATCTACCTGGCTCTGCCTCCCAAGTACGGAGATTAAAGGTATGTGCCACCATGCCTGGCCTAGAATTTTCTGTCTTAGTTTGTTTATAGTGCCTAAAAATAAAAACTTAGAAAAGCAAGTATAGAGAAACAAATGTCTGCAGTTAAGTGTGTATCCAGCCACTTTATCTAAAGGTATGTTTGACCATACCTGTTTTCAGTCTGATGATTGAGGAAGCTCAGGTCCCAAAGTCTTGAATAGCCACTTTCATTAGAGCCTAGGACTGGGATTAACACCTCTGTGTCAGTGGAAACCCTGAGATCTACTAGGTTAAGCTGCAGGACTCAGGTAGTTGGTATTCACACTGGTTTGTGAGTCCCAGTCCTGGGTTCCATTTACTCTAGCTACTCTAGTAAAACATCCTGTAGAGGACGTTACCTTCCTGATTCCTTGAAAGGCTGAGAATTGTGAATGAGTTAAAGTTCCTGGCTTTCTTTCTCCAAACCTTAGGATCTGTGGAAGTACTGTGATTTAAATGTCAGTATTTGATGGGCTACTTTATATGATAGATGTTTTATTTAGGTTTGATTAAAAAAAAAAAAGCATGCTTTTTTTGAGCCAGGTCTCTACTTCCCTAGAGTGCATTGGATTCTTCTGATGACTCTCCCTGCACTGTTGGGCTTTGTTCCTGGGTTTGGAAAGGCCTTTTCCTGATTCCTCTTCCTGTGGATCTTAGTCCAGGCAGTGCGCATTTAAGGGTGTTCTAAAGAGAGAACAGGTAACTCAAGCTCTCTCTCTTTGTTCAAAGCAGTGCAAGGAACTGGTCCTTAGGGACTCTAGCTTTTGGTCATGTAACTCAGATGACAAATGGAATGGGGAGAAACAAGCTCTTCCTGAGGGATGGCTGGCCATCTAGGGCTAATGCATGATGTGAATTTAAAAGCATTTATAATTAATCACTTCTGAATGCAGGCTGCATCCTTCTCTGCTCTCACCCTTCTTTGGTAATGTCATTGTCACATTGCTCTCTTAGTGGCTGAGAGAACCTAATGGCATAGTTTGGCTGCCACAGCCTGGTGGCAAATTGCTTTGAAGTTGGGCATGGGGTCTAGTGGGCCTTCTGGCTGGTTGGGGTAGGGCCCGTCCATTATTGAGCTTTGATTTGCTCTACCCCTAAAGTGAGACCAACAAGGAATACTTCATGGAAAAGATGCTCATCGACTCTCTAATTTGCTGTGCATCATGATTCCCTAGAGGGTTGGTTTTAGCTGGTTGCCAGACTCCACCCCAGGGTTTCCAATTCAGTAGATAAAGCCTGACAACACTGTGTATGTGTGTGTGTGTGTGTGTGTGTGTGTGTGTGTGTGTGTGTGTGTGTGTGTGTTTTCATTTGATAGGGTCCTGTGTAGCCGAGGGTGGCTTGAATTTGCTGTGTAGTTAAGGATGACTTTGAAATTAGTCTGGAGTTACAGGTGGTTGTGAGCTACCAGACATGGGTACTGGGATCCAAACTCACATCCTCTGGGAGAGCATCAAGTGGTGCCCTTAACTGCTAAGGCATCTCTGCAGCCTCTGTCTTGTCTTGTCTGTCTGTCTATCATCTATCATCTATCTGTTTGTGTGCACATACCATAGTGTGTGTGTGTGTGTGTGTGTGTGTGTGTGTGTGTGTGTGTGTAGGTCAGAGGACAACTTGGGAGTCAGTTCTCTTCCACCATGTGGGTTCCAGGGCTACAGCTCAGGTTGTCAGGAGGCTTGGTGGCCAGTGTCTTCACCTCCTGAGTCATCCCGTTAGCTCAGGGGTGTACATTTTTCACCACTTTCTGTACGTCACTGGTGCTGGCAGTTTGGGGACTAGTCTTTGGAACCCTGGCCTGAGGACTCCGAGAGAAGGCGTGTGAGGTGTCTAGCACCAGCTGGCGGTGCAGAGGAAACTCAGAATGTTTCTAAATATTGCTCTGAAGATGGCGGTGTGGTATTTGGAAAGGAATTTGGGTTCACTGAGCACTGTTCTTTGTTTTTTCTGATTATGATTTGGACTATGGTCACAGGCATTTTTCTTATGTGAGTTAGTTGGATCATTTTCTTTAAAAAGACAGTTATGTGAGATGGTGGTAAATCCCAGATCCTGTTGGAAAAGCAGGTTCACCATCCCTACCTGGCTGGCATGGTGCTGTTTAGGCCTTTTAGGAATGCACCTGGGAGAAGTTGTGGTTGGTCTTTGTGGGCAGAAGCCCTCAGGGTCATTAGCCATCAGTCCTGGTGTTAATGAAAGAAAGTCACTTCTCAATTCAGATTGATTTAATATTCTTTGGTGTTTAGAGTTTGAGGGAAAAAAATAATTTTTCCTTCTATTACCATTTCTCTTGCATTTTGAGAAAAAAAAAAAAAAACTATGACTCAGAAGGGTTTGGCAACCTGTACCAGGCCTCTCAGTGAGTGGTATTTTGTTGTGTGTGTGGAGTGTGTGTTGTCTATGGTGTGTGTGTGTGGGGGGGGTGACTGTGGTATGTATGGTGGTGTGTTGTGGTACATGCATGTGATATACTCCTGGGAGTGCATATAGAGGCCAGAGCAGGACTTTGCAAGTGTCTCTTGCTCTACACCTTGTCTTGAGAAAGAATCTTTGAACTGAACTCACAGCTTATCATTTTGGCTGGGCTGGCTGGCCAGGGAATTCTTGGGATCTGCCTGTCTTCTTCTCCCACCCGTGCTGGGGTTCCAGGCTTGTGCTGCTGTGCTCAGCTTTTTACATGGCTTCTGGGATTCGAGTTCTCATCCTAGAGTAGAGCGTGTGTTCTTACCCACTGAGCCATCCCTCCAGCGACTATCTTACAGCCACTTGAGTCAAACTGAGAACCATATTGTTTGCTCTCCCTCACCCTGAGGTGTGCTGTGTGTTTCTGTGGCCTGGCTGTCCCTCATAGCAGTCCTAAGAGTGGCTTTTCACGGATTAAGTGCTCTCAGTCTGGGAGAGGGAGCTCACTTGGTAGCCCAGGCTGGCCTCGAACTCACAGAGATCCGTCTGGCTCTGCCTCCCGAGTGCTGGGATTAAAGGCGTGCGCCACCACCACCCGGCTTCTGATTTTGAAATTTTATGAAGTCATTTCTATGACAATAGCTCACCTCATCACACCACTCAGGAAAAAAAAAAAAACAAAAAACAAAAAAACTATACTACCTCTGCGTAGAAACCAGGCGGTGCAGAGGTATGAATATTTGAAAGTTTGTGACAGTAGGCAGGATGTTTGAGGTCTGGGGTCAGATTGATGAGTGTAAATGATATGTTTTTTGCTGACACACTTCGTCTGACCAGGAGGACAAAGTTAACATATGTGAGAAAGTTAGAAGCCAGCAGTGTGTGAACTGTGGTTTTTATTTTTGTCAGGAGGCTAAGACTATAGAATAAGGGGCTGGAGAGATGGCTCAGTGGTTAAGAGCACTGACTTCTCTTCAAGAGGACCTGGGTTCAATTCCCAGCATCCATATGGCAGCTCACAACTGTTTGTAACTCCTCTTCCAGGGGATCCAACATCCTCACATAAAATTTTAACATAAAATAAAAATAAATTGTTATTTTTAAAGATTTTTATTTATTTACTTATTTATTATGAATACAGTATCCTACCTGCATGTACACCTGCAGACTAGAAGAGGACACCAGATCTCATTATAGATGGTTGTGAACCACCACGTGGTTGCTGGGAATTGAACTCAGGACCTCTGGAAGAGCAAGCAGCCAATGCTTTTTAAATCTCTGAGCCATTTCTCCAGCCCCCAAATAAATTAATTAAAAAAAAAGAATATAGAATAAAAAAATCTAGAAGTGTCAGAGAGAAGGTAGGGTTGAGCTGGACCTTGAAGGACAAGGAACATTATGAAGTAAATAGGAAGACATTTCCCATGGGGGCAGCAGGATTGGATTCCTGAGGTGAGGTTGAGTGTAGTGCCCTGTGTATGCATCTTGGTTGTGTGCTCTGTTACATCTGTGTTGCTGTGGAAGGAGGGCGCTTTGTGGCTAAAGCATTTGGATTTGATGTCCCAGGAGATCTTATTCCTGGTACACCTACAAGTCATGAAGTCTGGGCAGCTTTTTTCTCTCTCTTTAAAAATTGTATCTGATGGGGCTTCTTCCCAGACCAATCATGGAGGGACCATTGATTTTTAGAAGTGCTCGGACAGTTCTAATTGTGTGGATAGAGAGCTGAGCTCTGTCTGTGTTCAGGGCATCCTCTGGGAGTATCAGGGCCTGGGAGATTCCAGGAAGTGGAACTAGAGAGAAGAGGAAGCCTGTGTGTTAAAGGAGGTGTGATTAATGAGCCCTGATCTCTCTTAGTCCCTGGGAATGGGCTACAGAGAGGTGGTGGGGCAGATGGAGAAGGAAGATGGTCTCTACCTCGGAGAAGTGGGTAGTTTAGCAAAGGGTAAAGAAAGTAAGTGCCGGAGGAGGGAGAGGGTGTGATCTGTTGTGTAATCCTTACCACCCAGCCCCAGGCAAGGAGCAGGTAGAGCAGGTTCTTATCTCCCCATCAAGGGTTCTTTCTCATACTCCAGATTTTTTTTTTTTTTTTACGATTTCAGCAGGCAATATTTGCAAAATTTGTTATTTTATATTATGGGTGTTTTGCCTGCTTCCGTATTTATGTACCTTTGTACCTTGTGCCTGCCTGGTGCCCCTGGAGGCCAGAAGAGGTCGTCAGATCCCTGGAGCTGTAGCTAGAAGTTGTTAGCGTCATGTGAGTGGTGGGATTGAACCTGGGTCCCCTGGAAGCGCAGCCAGTTCTCTGAATCACTGAGCCACCTCTCCAGACCCAGTATTTGCAAAACGTAAACTGCAATTCTTTTAATCCCCACCCCCACCCCACCCCCCTCGCTTTTTTTGAGATAAAGTCTTACTATATAAAGCTTAGATTGGCCTAAAACTTGTGAGCTTGTGATCCTCTTGCTTCAGTCTTGAAAGTGCAGGGTTTAGAGGTGTATGCTATCATTCTCAGCAAAATCACATATATTTTTAAAATTTATGTGCATTGGTGTTTTTGCCTGCATGTGTGTCTGTATGAGGGTGTTAGGTACCCTTAGAACTGGAGTTACAGACAGTTGTGAGCTGCTGTGTGGGTGCTGGGAATTGAACCCTGGTCCTCTGGAAGAGTGGTCAGTGCCCTTAACCTCTGAGCCATCTCTCCAGCTTCCAAATCATGTATTTTTAAAAGTAAGTTTGTTCAAGACAGTTGTGCTAAAGAGTTCATAACTCTGACATTTAAAGTTACTAGTCAAAAATAACAAGTTTTTACCTAATGTATTTAATGAATGTCATATCACTTATGATGTTTTGGACAAAAAGATAGTTCAGTTTATGCCCCTATTTGATGCTTATTACACATAGGTACTATGTTTCCTGGTCTGGGATACATGACTGAGTGACTCAGATTTAAGTCCCTGCCTCCATATCTTTGGATCTAAGATGCTGGCTCCTGACAGGGAGAAGTAGTGTTGACTCTGGGTATATCAGCAGGTAGAGGAGTAAAAAGTGGTAGTCATTGGTGGAATCCGAGGGTCAGAGCAGGTGTCAGAGGAAGCCATCTGGAAGTTGAATCTTGAAAGTATGGCGTTATGGGGAGAGAGGAGAGGAGCAGAGCCCATGGTGCTGTGTTGTGCAGAGGGCTGGTGACCTGGTGTCCAGTTGTGGACAGTGGAAGAGGAAGGCCTAGGCAGGTCTGGCAAAAACCGGATGAGATTGGACTGGTATGGTTTTCAGTCTTTGGGTGTGGTGAGTGGGCAGTGCTGTAGGCCCTCCACCCCATTCCTTACCCGAACAGCCCTCTCTGCTGAAAGCAACGGAACTTATTTGAAATGGGTTGCTGTGTTGTTAAGATCAGCCAGAGTGCCATCTTTTTACAAGTGCTGGGGAGCCAGGTGGCAACAGGGCCCAAGGACCTGACAGTGACACTCTGTTCAGTGGCAGTGAGAAGGGTGGGGCTGAAAGAGTTCCTGTCCCACCCTGTTTTCCAGGCCAGTTTCCCACGGCCAAAATGGTAGTTTTATCATAGGCTGGTGCTGACATGAATGGTCCTTTGGGACTAGAGTGCCTGCTGGAGACTTTTATGGCCATGTGGTGAAGATAAGGAACTTTCTGGTAAGCTTGAGACAAGTGTCAGAGAGGCACTGTCCCTGACTGGGTGCAGGGTATCAGGGAGATGGACGGTCCTGGCCTGCAGTTCTCGGTATGGACAAGAGGAGAGCTGTTGGGGGGGATTGAACCACTGGACAGTCTGGCTTGGCTTCTGTGTATGGTGGTTTGTTTTTTTTTGGGGGTGCTACCTCAGTTTGTTGGCTGTCTTGGGGGTTTAGGCCACAGTGTTGATGGTCCTGATGTGAACTGGGCAGCCAAGGAGGAGAACCCACTTCCTTCCCTTTACTGGCTTTTTAGACCTCCCATATTTCTTTGCTCATGGCCTGCTCTCAGCCAGCTGTGATGGTTCTGACCATCTCACAGCATCATTGTGACATTGCCTCACCTGCCTCCCACCTCCACTCTAAAGGACCCTTGTGTTTCTATTTGACCCACTGGGTGATTCAGTGTCTTTCCCTATCTAGAGTTAGGGGAAAATGCTGCCTCTTTGCCCTGTAATCTGGCATGTTCACAGGTTCTTGGACTAGGCTGTGGATGTCTTTGGGATTAGGCCTTTGGGAGGCCATTCATTGTCCACTATACTTGCCAACATCAAAATCAGATCCTGTGCAGCTTTCCACACTTGCAGCCTCATGGACAAATCAGAACACTTAGCAGTTGGAGGCTGCACTGTTGCTTGGCAACAATGGGTCAGAGCCAGTGTGGGCGCCATCTCTAGATGGGGCTTGTGAGTGCCAGTTCTCTGTAGGCTCCAGCTCTCCCCTGGTGCCCACTCCGTTTCTTCCTCTGCTTGCTCTCCCTCTGGGAGCACAAGGACTTACCAGTTCTCTGTAGGCTCCAGCTCTCCCCTGGTGCCCACTCCTTTTCTTCCTCTGCTTGCTCTCCCTCTGGGAGCACAAGGACTTTCCAGGTCCAGTTAGGACAGTGTTCTCTGGTCGGGGTGGATGAGCTGCCACCACCTCCTTGTTTCAGCTCTTCTCTTCACCTCCCACACTTTACCTCATTTCCTGTCCTAGACTCTTGTCCCAAAGTCTCTCCTTCTGTTTCTACCTGGCACCCACTGTTCCACATCCTCCTGACCCAAGGCCCTGTGTTCTGTACTGTCTCTGATGCTATTTTAGGGGCTATTGTTTGTGCTGTGACTCTTGGTTTCCCATCCCCTCCTTTTTTGGCATCCAGTCGTAGTCTGTAGTATATTCTGGTACCTTCCTCTGGGTATCATGCTTAGAGTTCATGAAAAGCGAGTCCTTATAAGGTACTTTTGGAGCCGTTTCCATCAGAAGTCACAATTACACAACAAGCCTGTGGTCAGGCATCTTGATGCCAAGCACTCTCCTAGATCCTGGGAATGCGACAGGAATCTAGTAGACTGCCCTCCATGTAAGACCAGTTCTAAAAGAGGAAGAAAGATAACCAAGAGAAGGGGCAATGACAGTATCAGGGTGCTACTGCATGTGGGGGTGGGGTCTGCTTCCTGCAGTCCCGAGGCTGGAGGTCCCATCTGTTTACATTGTTTTTAAAGGGTTGTTTCTGGAGCTCTTGTTAAAGGCATTTCCGGCAAAGATCCCCTTGTGTCCAGACATTGCCTGGACCTAGCTGATAACTGAAATTTCAACAGGCCTCTGGAGGGTTTAAGCTAGCCACTTCCTTGTACTCCTGTTTGGCAATCTGAACTGGGACTCTGATTTTCTTTTGAAGGGTCTTCTGTAGAGGGACATGTGTTAAGTAACTCTGAACTCTTGGTTCAGGGTGGGGACATTTGGCAAGAGCCCTTGGCATTTGACAGCTAAGGGCACTTGATGCTTTTTTCTATTTAGAGTGTAATCCAGAAACTTGGTTATAAATTTGGTTTCATTATGGAGGATTCAACAAATAAAAACAGCATAATTTAGTGAAACTCATTAATCAGCTTCAATATTTTATTTTTAAAACAAACCCCCCCCCCCAGGGTTTTTCTGTGAAACAGTCCTGGCTGTCCTGGAACTCATTTTGTAGACCAGGCTGGCCTTGAACTCACTGAGATCTGCCTGCCTCTACCTCCCAAGTGCTGGGATTAAAGGCGTGCGCCACCAATGCCAGGCTTTGAATTCTTGCTTATTTATTCATTTATTTTATTTTTTTTTCTCTATGTAGTTCTGGCTGTTAGAACTCAATATGTACATCAGATTGGCCTCACATTCATAGAGATTCACCTTTCTTGGTGTATATAGTCCTGAGATTAAAGGCATATGCTCATGGCCAGTTCTATTTATTTATTTATTATTATTATTTTAGATTTTTATTTTATTATTTTGTGTGTATGGGTATTTTGCTTGCATATATGTCTGTGCATCACATGTGTGCAGTGCCCCTGGAAGTCAGAAGAGGTGTCAGATCTTGGACTCCAGTCCCAGATGCTCGTGAGCTGACTGAACCAGGGTCCTCTGGAAGAAAAGCTAGCGTTCTTAGTCACTAAGCCATCACTCCAGCCACTTTTTTTTTTTTTTAAATTTAATTTTGAGACAGGGTCTTACTGTGGTAGCTCCTCTGGCTGCCCTGGAACTCACAGAAATTCATTGGTGTACCTCTGCCTCCGGTTTGGCAAATGCCTTTAATCCCAGCACTCAGGAAGCAGAGGTAGACAGATCTCTGAGAGTTTCGGGCTAGCTTGGTATACATAGTGAGTCCTAGATGTACAGAGCCTAGGACAGCCAGGGCTCTGTAGAGAGATCCTATCTCAAAATAATCATAAAGAAATAAAACAAAAATTTAAAAACTTATATGCCACCGTGCCTAGCTAATGCTGGTTTTTGTTTTTTGAGACAGTGTTTCATTGTGTAGCCCTGGCATTGCTGGTGCTTACAAAACTTAGACCAGAGTTGGTTGACCTCAAACTCGGAGATCCTTGCTGTGATGAAAGGCATGTGCCACCACACCTGGCTCTAATGTAGATTTTTATATGCTTCATTTTCAAAGATGACCTTTTCCAGTTGTGAAATAATGATTATCTCTATACAAAAATAATTGATTTGGGTTGATTTTTTTTTTTTTTTTTTCTTTTCGAGACAGGGTTTCTCTGTAGCTTTGGAGCCTGTCCTGGACTAGCTCTGTAGACCAGGCTGGCCTGGAACTCACAGAGATCCACCTGCCTCTGCCTCCTGAGTGCTGGAATTACAGGCGTGCACCATCGCCGCCCGACTTGTGTTAAATTTTGTTATCACTTCTATTAAGGCAAAACATTAATAAGAATATTGCTGTTTTAATTTTGTTACTGCAAAGTATGTATAAAATTTACCATTGTAACCATGTTTGACTGGGGATAGAGGCTTGCACCATCCTGCCTAATCACTGAGCTGTTTTCTAACTCTGGTTTGCCTGATTCAGACATTCCCTGTGCCTGGCATCTTACATCATGTGGCCTTTTGGTTGGCCTCTTTCCAGTTTTCTTCGTGTTGTAGCATGGATCAGCACTTTATTTCTTCTTATTATTAATTTCTTAATTTCTGTATGGGTAGATCTGACAACTTGTTTACCTTCCTGTTGATAGTCACTTGAGGGTTTAATTTTGGTTATTGTAAATAGTTGCTATTTTAATTGAACTACATGTTTCTTCATTTGAAATGTGTTGATAGGATGCATGGATCAAGAAGAAGGTGTCACATATGAAAGAGTGGGGAGTGGTTTGTTGCTGTTTGTTTCAACAAATACATTTTGGAGGAACTTATGTCTGAAGTGCAGTGTGCATAAAAATGCATGACCGTGCATGGGGCTCAGGCTTCCTTAGGCTGTCCTTTGTAGATGAGGACTACTGAAGATGCTGCTCTTCTGCAGTAGCTGTGGGGTTAGGATGCGTAAAGGACCTTCTCAGCACTGGGTGGAGAACATGCTATGCAAAGTCTGAGACTTTGCTCTGCTCTTGAGTTTTCATGAGATCCCGTGAAAGATTTGCTTTCCTGGGTACTTTATTTATATATCCCACAAGGTTTTAGGCTTGTGTTTTTCTGGTCTGTATACTGGGTCCTAGAGATAGGTCAGATCTGCCCTTGTCAACTCATTGTGGGCTGAGTGGGTGTGATGGGATGGTCTGCATGCTGGGCACTTGTTTCTCATAGGAGGTACTGGGCAGCAGTGTGCTGATAGTAGGCACCCTTCTCAAGGGCTGCTTCTGAGCACTGTCTCTGGGGACTCAGCTCCATTCATAAAGTTGGGGAGCACACCAGACCATGTGTCTAGTTTTGGAGAATTCAAAGGATCATTTATCTCAGGTCCCAGGATAAGGAAAGTCACCCGTGAATCTAACTGGTTTTTCACTTGTCCGTAGTGTGAATCCACTTGACTTGAGGCTTCTAGGAAGCTCATTTTGGAGTCAGTCATTTGTCATTTGGCCTTCACTTTGATTTCTAACCTTGCTTTTTGGTAAAGTCTGTCTTTCCCCTCCATTTTTGTTAGCCTGTTTTTTCCTTTGCTCGTTTCTTCTGTTCTATAGTATTCTTTTACCTTGTGGTTAGTGCTTTTGTTGGATTTAGTCAGAGAAGCTGGGCTGGGGAGATTGTGTTTTGTAAGTGCTAATGCTCATCCTCAACTTGAAGAAAACAAAAAAGTATATATTTTACTTTTTGGCTTTTCAAGGTAGCTATTTTGTAGTCCAGGATAACTTTGAACTTGTAGCTGAGACTGGCCTTGAACTTCTCATTCTTTTGCTTCTGCCTTCCGAGTGCTGGGATTATAGATTTGTGCCACCATGCCTTGTTGTGTGTGTTTTGAGACAGGAACTCATTATGTAGCTGGCTTGAATTCATTGTGTTGTTCAGGTTGGACTTGAACTTGTTGCAATTCTCCTGCCTCAGATTCCTGAGTGTTAGGATTAGACTGGAGCCACTTCCCCAGCTGCCATATCCTGTTTCAGTGGTCCTGAGGTGGGTCTGAGCAGCAGTGTTTCCAGAGCTCCCCAGAGACACAATGCCAGCCAGATTGAGAGCTGCTCCTTACGCCAGCAAGGCTCCTTGCTGCTTCTCAGGGACAGGGATAAACAAATTAAGAGTGACTTTGGGGGACAGTGATGGGACTGGAGGACAGTGGTCTGAGCTGAGAAGCTGGGAGAAGAGGATTGTAATTTCCAGGCTGTGGCTCAGTGGGGCTGCTCTAAGAGTTGTCTGCTTGACAGCATAGGAGGCCCAGTTCCTTCTCAGTGGTTGGCTGCATGTCATTTCTGAGGTCCTTGGGTCCTTGCTGAGTGGTAGCATGGTTTTGTGCCAAGACCTTCCTGCTCATTCAGGACCCATGAGTTGTACTTGGAGCCTAATTTGTGCTTAGTAGAGAACAGCCGGTATGTAAAGGACATTTAAAACATGGCGGCACACCATCTGTAACCTTCGCATCTGTAATCTCAGCAGGATGAGGCAGGAAGACCAGTTAAAGGTCATTTTCATTACTAATTTTTGAGGCTCGTCTGCATCTTTTTTTTTTAATTAAAAGATTTATTTACTTTTGCTTCATATGTATGGATGTTTTGCCTGTGTGTTTGTCTGTGTACTGCATGTGTGTTTGGTACCCAAGGAGGCCAGAAGAAGATGTTGGATCTGCAGGAACTGGAGTCAAGGACAGTTGTGAGCTGCCATGTGGGTGCTGGGGCCCTCTGTAAGAGCAGCCAGTGCTCTTAATTGCAGAGCCATCTTTCCAGCCCCCCCCCTTTTTGGGGGGGTAGGGGAGACAGACACAAGGTTCTAGCTGGCCTGAAACTCACTATGTAGACCAGGTTGGCCAGAAATCTGCCTGCCTATGCTGGATTAAAGGCATGTGCCACCACACCCAGCTGCATATCGATTCTGAGACCTGTCTAGGCCACAGAAGATCAAGTCTCAAAAAAACAAAATAAAACAACCTTTTAAACAGAACAAGAGCAAAAATCCCTTTAGAAACTCATGATGTTTGCAACTAATTTGATCCCTTTTGTGCAGAGGGAAAACAAAAAACAAAAAAACTCAGAAACCCCTCATTTTCTTTTATTTCCTTTTTCTTTTCTTTTCTTTCTTTTTTTTTTTTCCTTCGGCTTTTTCAAGACAGGGTTTCCCTGTGTGACAGCTCTGGCTGTTCTGGAACTGCTCTGTATGTAGACCAGGCTGGTCTCAAACTCAGAGAAATCTACCTGCCTCTGCCTCCCAAGTGCTGGGATTAAAGGTGTGTGCCACCACTGCCCAGGTCATTTTCTTTTCTTTAAAGAGAAATAAATTATTAAAGAAAACACTTTGTTGGTTAAAAAAAAATTATATTGGTATAAGAGAAAGCAAGAAACATAATTAACTGTAACCTGACTATAATGTAGATGTTAAACTTTGAAGAAAGAGAAGTAAATATATGTTTAAACCAATACCCCCCACATTCTTTCTCTTCCTGCCAAAACCCAGATTATTGTTTTCACTTAGTTCTTTTTTATTATTTATTTATTTATTCCTCTTTCTCTCTGAGACAGGGTCCCTGGCTGTCCTGAACTCACTGTGTAGACCAGGTGGCCTTGAACTCAGATCTACCTGCCTCCCAAGCACTGGGATTAAAGGCATGCACCACCACACCAGGCCTTCATTTAGTTCCTTTGCCTTTGAACAGATATCTTGCTTTTTTCCTTCTCTGCTATCTGATGATGACCAGTTGTTTCCGAAGACCAATTAAAGTCAGCAGTGCTGAAATAGGCTGTATTCATTCTATACTCAGTATGTTTTTTCCAGTCCCCTCTCCCTCACCTGTCTCTCCCTTTGCCTCGCTTCTCTCCCTCTAACCCCACCTTGTCCTACCCTTTCCATTACTATCCTAGAGATTGAACCCAGGGCCTTGTGCATGGCAGATGACCACTCTCCCACTGAGCTATACCCCTAGCTCAAGGTACTGTTGCTTTGTACAAAGTCCCCTAAGATTATTAAGGGTGTAGGGGCCAAGTCTTCCTATATAGGGCCATAACTGACATCCCCATAATCAGACATACAAGAGAAAAGTGTAGCTGACTTCTGCAGTCATCATTTTAAGTGCCAAAGAGCTTTCAGAATGACTGGGGTGTGTCTGTTTTAGCAGACCTGGGGGTCAGATAGAAAGGGTATGGACTTTGTAGTAAAGACCTAGGTGAAGACAATGAGACCCGTCTCTGCTTTCCCTTGGTCTCTCAGTCATGGTGTTTCTTGGTCCAAGGTTTGGGACAGGACTCTGATTTTACATGTCTTAGGACCCTCTGTTGAATAAGGTAAATCAGATTGACTGTGGCTAGCTCCTTGACAGAGTGGTGAATAGGGAGTGGGTCAGAGCAATTGTGGCCTCCTGGTTGATGTATGGCTGATTGGGAAGAAGGGATCTATCTGTTTTTGTGACCTGACTTGGGAAAGAGGATCCTAGTTTCCATAACCTGCTCTGGGAAAGAGACAACAGACAGGAGGGTAGGAGAAAGTCAGATGGCTCTTGGTTCTGAGGTCATCCACTGCTCTTCAATTCAAAGTACTCTACATGCCAAAGCACCATATTTTGTGGTATCATTTTATGACCTCCAACAGTGATCATTAGAGAAATTTGGAAGTACATACTGTAAGGAAGGCTGAAGTAGAACCTGACCTGAAGGCCTGTCAGCTATGACAGCTGTCAGCTGTGACTACTGTTAACTGAGTTCTGGCTTATTCTGTCAGTCTGTTTATTATCACCACCCTCCCATTCTCTTACCCTTGGTTCTGGTGGCTCACTGTCTGTGAGGAGGCCTTCATTGCTTTTCTTCTTTCCTGGGGAGCTGATGTGTGCCCCATTGCTCCCTTGTAGTGGGGTTAGCAAGCCCTGAGAGGCCTGGGGCAGACGGGAGAAAGGTTTTGTGAGACACAGAGAACTTGGTAGCCACCTTTTAAAGAGTTGTGGTAGGAATGAATAGCAATTTGGGGTACTGTGGTACTGTTGCTAGCTGTAGGGTGTGCAGAAAGAGCAGCAGGGTAGGAAGATTAAGGAAGGGTTGTAGAACCAAACTGTTGGCACTGCTGCATGCTTTTTGGAGGCTTCCAAAGGCACACTGGCTCTTTGGGCAAGGTGACTGATAGTCAGTGAGTGTCACTTTTTCTGTCTCCATGGTATGAAGGAAAGGGTTACTTGCCACGTACTTCCTAGTGCATCCAAAGACTTCCAGTCCCAAGTAAGAGCAGCACTGGGTCAGAAATATCTCCTGGGTATGTCTTCTCCCTTCGGTACGGTGGATTGGCTTAATGATGGGTCAGCCCTTTCTACTCAATTCTGTTGCCTTTGGTCTTGTTTTTTAAAACAGGAGTCCCCAGAAGAAAACAGGCCTGTTGCTTAGGAAATGTGTTTGCCGGAGGCTAACTGTGGTGCAAGCAGGGAGCTGGAGCAGGCTCTGGACTAACCAGGCCTCTCCATGACATGCTGTGCCTAGTCATTTCCTTCTGGGGTCCTTGGCATTCATTCTGCATGTGGATAGACAGAATTTTGTGAATTCCTGTGAATAGCCTTTGTGGTGGGAAAATCCTGGGTTTACCATGCAGTGGTGCTAGGCTCACTGGAGTCACAGAACCGCCTCCAGTGTAGAGATGCTGATCTTCCCCAAGACTGACCACCAGGAAGCCAGCAGGCACCCGTGGACAGTGTAGTGTGTCCAGCAAAAGGTGCATTTGGAAGCCACATTACCTATTTAAAAACTCTTTTGTTAGACATATAAAAGCTATAATAAAATGTTTATGAAAGATTATTTAGAAGAAAAACATTCAGTTTAGAGCCCAGAAAGGGGAAGTAAATATCCTCCGTAGCAGGAAAGCTCAGCCTGTGGTTACTCTCTGCCCTTTGAGGCCCTTGGAAACAGTTTGGAATAGTTTGGTCTGAGGTTTTCTCCTTCTGGTGGGTGATGTGGAAACATGATTTTTGTTGTGGTTTATGGTGACTAGGAACAGTAGCGTGATGACGGGCCATCCTGTAAGCCTTAAGCCACTGAGGTCTGTGTGCTGATCTAGGGAAAGCTAAAGGGTGCCTGAGGTGGGGATGGCTTTGTATGCACAGATAAGCCCTTGGGGTAGCAGCCCCTCCCCATCTGCTCAAAGGAAGGATAAGCTGGTTGTCCCGTCTGCTCCCTGTGTATTGTGTCTACAGAGCTCTTGGAGAGGGAGGCAGTGTCTGTTTGGTCTGCATCCTCCAGTTTTGTGCCCAGGTCTGATAGGTGTTAGGTAAGGCCTGGTACACGAATGGCTAAGCCTGATGTGACCTTGTGACATAGACCTGCTTAGGATACACACTGGGTAGAGTTTATACATGGGCTGCAGGTGGGCCCACCCGAGGGAGGGCTTGGCCTATAGTGGACTTCGAGGAAGCCACTGAATGTGAGACTGGAAGGGCTTGGAGGGGAGCCTCACCAAGGGAGGGACAGGCTTAGGAAGGCCTGGGTTCCTTGCTCTAGCTGGTCATTGTTGGTGTCTAGCTCCCTCCTCACAGCAGGCTACAGAGATCACAGTGGGGTCTGGGCTGGCATCTAGATTTGTTAGCTAAAGGTTTTGGGGTAGCTCTGGCATTTCTTTTTTAAATTAAAAAAAAAAATGGAGTGGTGTATGCCTTTAATCCCAGCGCTGAGGAGGCAGAGGCAGGCAGATCTCTTGAGTTCATGACCAGCCTGGTTTACAGAGCCAGTTCCAGGACAACCAGGGCTACACAAAGAAATCCTGTCTCCAAAACAAACAAACAAAAAAGGATAGGGCTTTTAATTTTTTTTTTAACATTTTTTTTTTTCGAGACAGTGTTTCTCTGTGTAGTTTTGGTGCCTGTCCTGGATCTCGCTCTGTAGACCAGACTGGCCTTGAACTCACAGAGATCTGCCTGCCTCTGCCTCCCGAGTCCTGGGATTAAAGGCGTGCGTCACCACACGCCCCTTTAATTTTTTTTAATGAAATGCTCAGTTCTAAAATGAAAGGTTATTAAAATGTCAGGAGGCTGGTAAGATGGCTGAGTGGGTGACAGCACTTCTAAGTGGTCCTCTGACTTCTACATATGCACTGTGGCATGTGTGCCTGCCAAATGAGTAAATAAATGTCATAAAAAAGTGTATTTTAGCCGGGCGGTGGTGGCGCATGCCTTTAATCCCAGCACTTGGGAGGCAGAGGCAGGCGGATCTTTGTGAGTTCGAGGCCAGCCTGGTCTAGAGAGCGAGATCCAGGAAAGGCGCAAAGCTGCACAGAGAAACCCTGTCTAAAAAAAAAAAAAAGTGTATTTTAAAAAGTATTTCCCTTCACTCCCGATCACCTGTGTTCTGCCTGCCATTTTCCTTGGTAACTATTTGGTAGTGTAGTATTCTTCCAATAGTGTCCATATAACTATAACACGATTGTGTGGGTTCCCTCTTCCTTATTCTTTTCTCTTTTTTGGAGACAGGATCTAACTAAGTAGCCCTGGCTGCCTCAATCTTACAGAGATCTTCTTGCCTCTCTGCCTCCTGAGTATTGGGGTTAAAGGTGTGTGCCACTAAGTCCAGCTCTTTCCCTCCTTTTTATTAAGTAAAGATGGTATATTGTTTATAAACCTCCGCATTCTCATTTTCTCTCTAGCCTTGGATAGCCTGGAACTCACAGAGATGAGATAGAACCAAAGGGTGGGCGTAGTTTTGTGTGCGTGCGTGCATGCCTGTGCATTCATGGGAATTTGCTGATGTGCTTTCTCATGTGCTTAGGAAGGCTAGAGGTCAACACCTGGTGTTTTTCTCTCACTCTCCATCTTTATTTCTTTTATTATTATTGTTATTATTTTATTTATTTATTTTTACACTTATTGATTGTATCTCTGGAGGTCAGAAGACAGCTTGGGAGTTGCTTCTCTTCTTGAACTGTTTGGGTTCTAGGAATTTAATTCAGAGAAAATCAAGCCTGGTGGCAGGCATCTTTACCTACTGAGTCATTGGACAGATGGCCCCGTTTTTCTCCCGAGTGTCCACATTGCCTTCCCACCAGCAGCGTGGCTGTTCATTTCCCCACAGCCTTGCCAGCCTCGGTGTAGCCACCTGTTGAGATTCCTACTTACAACAGTGTAAACAGTAGCCCAAGATCGTTTTAATTCGCGTATTTCTGAAATTGACCTGGTATACCATCACATGTTGAAGGACTATGTGTGTATATATTTTTGATTTTTAAAGATTTATTTATTTTTTCCTTTTGTTCTTTTTGGAGACAGGGGCTCACTATATAGCTCTGGCTGTCCTGGAACTCACTACATAAACTAGACTGGCTCAATCTCACAAAGATCTGTTTGTCTCTGTTTCCCAAGTGCTGAGATTAAAGGAGTAAGCCACCACTATGCCAGGCTAAGATCGATCTATCTATCTATCTATCTATCTATCTATCTATCTATCTATCTATCTATCTAATCTATCTATTCATTCTTTGGGTTTTTTTTTTGAAGCAGGGTTTCTTTGTGTAGTCTTGGCTGACCTGGATCTCACTCTGTAGCCCAGGCTGGCCTCGAACTCAGAGATCCACCTGCCCCTGCCTCCCAAGTGCTGGAAGGCATGCCCCACCACCGCCTGGCAAGATTTATTTTTTTGTGTATATGTATGTATGTCTGTGGAGTCCAGAAGAGGCCATTGGGCATTAGAGTTCCTTGGAGCTGGAGTTAAATGTGGTTGTGGGTCACCCGATATGGGTGTAGAGAATTGAAGCTGGGTCCCCTAGAAGAAAAACCATTTTTTTCTACTGCTGAGGCATTTCTCCAGACTTTGGATTTCTGATCCTAACACTTCTGCCGTACCCAGTTTATGCTTCATGCGTGCTAGGTACCAATTAAGCCATATCTGCAGCCTTTAGTCCCCCTCTCCACTTGTGGCTGGTTGTGTCATGAGTTGCAGATCTTGGTCAACACTGGACTGGAGTTGACTGGTGGTCCCATATGTAGTTCATTAGTGAGAGCACAGAGCCTCGTCCAGCTCAGTGGCTGGAAGTGCTTCCACGAAGTGCTTCTCCAGCAGAGTTTCAGACTCAGTACTGTGGGCTGCTTGAGTCAGCTCCGGGCACATGGTGCTTAGCATTCAGACAGGTAAGTGCATGAGAACAGAGGGGCTGTGGCTTTGCTGCAGACCGTTGAGGCCTTGGGCTTGGGTTTTCGTGGGAGGCATATGAAGATACATCAGGACAGCCCAGTTCTCAGGGCCCTGTTCTCCCAGCTTGGTGCAAGGGGAGAGGAAGCTGAAGTGAGAGGCAGGTGTGCAGCTGTCCACATTTTGAGGATAAGTCGCCGTTCTTGGTTGGCTTCACTGCTGGAGTTTCTAAAGCAGAGTGTTTTTTTTGTTTTTTTTTCTGGGCATGGGTAGAAGCCACTGAGCATGGAGATCTGAGTAACTTGCAGTTGTCAGTGCTGGAAATGTACCCTAGATTATTATTTTTCCAAACAAAGCTGGACAGTAGAGTGTAAACACTGAATAGAAACATTTGGCCAATGGATATAAAACCAAAAGGAAAATAACAATTTTCATTTCCTTTTGGTACTTTTGTTTTGACATTTGGCAGCATACTTCTAATCTTTTAAGAATTAAAAAAATTACAGTATGCAAACTTCTGTTTGTTTATGCTTGTTAAATTTAGTGTGAAATAGACTAAAAAATTCTCCTCCTGTTCCATGTTAGCCTGCTCTGTTTTGCTTTTCTTCTGGAGGAGGTGTGGTCAAGTGACAGAAGAGGCCAATCAGAATCCTTCAGGGTGCTGGGGATTAGGGGATAGGGATATAGCTGAAGCAGATGCTGTTAACTTTTCCCCCCATAGCACCCAAGTCCCTTAACCTTGCTAATGCTTGAGGACTGGTCCCATTTTATAAATTAGGTTCCTGTTGTTGACTAGTGGTGTGTAGACAGTAATCTTGAGTTGTTTTAAAACTGCAACAATATCCGTATACCATGGTAGACTTTTTTGTTTTGTTTTTGAGACAAGATCTGTATCTTAGATTTGACTGGCCTGGAGTTCCATATGTAGAGCAGACTGGCCTCACACTCATGACAGTAGTACATAAGCCTCCTGAGTGATGGGATTATAGATGTGCACAGACACCCCCCCCCCTTTTTTTTAGACACTGCTTTATACTCAGTGTGGGCTTTTAATGGGCCTTGCTTTGGATGTTTGGTGAGGGTTTGGAGGATTAGTAAGCTCGTAGGAGGGAGGATGGGAAGCATGTAAGTAGGTAGGTTGGATCCATTGCCTTGAGGTGTCATTCATTCTTGTAGCAGATGTATGCCAGACACTTTGACAGGCCTGGTTTGAATCAGTGTGGAGATTGTCCCCTAAGAGTCTCAGTTCTGGAGTTGCAGGGGGAAAGAGGGAGGGTGCAGTGCTGGATGTCTAGGCAAGTTCCTGGGCTTCTCAAGCCTTGGCTCAGACTAAATGGGCAGCAGGTGGTAGATTCCAGGCTGAGAATCTCTGGCGGTATTGGAGCTGTCAGGGAGGGATAATGGCTACAGTTTTGCTCTGGGGTGGGTGTGCAGTTGCATGTGTACAGGGCACCTGCACTGTTTTGGGGGTCCTTAATAGAAGGCAGGTCTTCTCATCCATGTCTTGCTGTGTGTAAGCATAAAGTGTGTCCCTCTGCACTCTACATCCTGGTGCCTTACTTTCTTGGTCCTCCCCTGTTCCTCCCAGGTGAACATGCTGTCCCCAGGCTCCTCTCTCACCTCTTCCAGTGCCAACTGCCACTTGCTACCTCTGTTTTCAGACCTGCCATTGCTAGCAGGTCTGATGTGAAAACTAAGCTTCTGCTTCCTCTGAAACCTGTTAGGGGACTTGGACCTTACTATGTATGGTTATCAGGAGTCTTTCCTCACCATCTTGGTGCCTTCCCTGCCTTTTCTCACTTTTTGCCCCATCCAGTTATTTTCATTGTGGTGTTCGAGTGGTGTCCTGTCTTCATCCTCCCCACCTGGCCTCTGTCTACACCCCGATGAAAATTTCAGAAATACCATTCTGACTAAACCAAACAAACCCAGCTTTAGTAGCTTTGTCTTTGGCAGTATTTCCTAAAATGCTTTTCAGTGTTGTGCAGTTCAGTGTAGTTTTAATAGTTCTCTATCTTTTTTTTTTTTTTTTTTGGTTTTTCCAGACAGGATTTCTCTCTGTAGCTTTGTGCCTTTCCTGGAACTCTCTCTGTAGCACAGGCTGGCCTTGAACTCACAGAGATCCTCCTGCCTCTGCCCCCCTAGTGCTGGGATTAAAGGTGTGTGCCACCACCACCCAGCTAGTTTTGTATCTTAAAAATGCATTAGTACTTCGGTATTTCTCAGAGGTAAATAGTAAACATGGGGACCCAGCAGTTCTGCCCTTTAGAATATACTCAGGAGGGAGAAAATGTAGATGTTCATAGCAGCATTATTCATAATAGCCCCAAATGATTATCAGCTGGTGGTACATCCATGCAGTGGCAAATCATTTAGCCTTAATATAGAATGACTCACTGATGCAGCATGATTTATTTATTTTTTGTGGGGGATGAGGTCTCTGTAGTCCTGGCTGTCCTGAAACTTGTGGATCAGGCTGGCTTCAAAGGCACAGAGATCCTGCTGCCTCTGTCTCCTAAGTTCTGAGATTAAAGGTGTGTACCACCACACCTGACTGCATGAGTCTTGGAAAATAGAATACTAAGTGAAAAAAGCCAGACATAAAAGGCCATATATTGTCTGATTCCATTTATATATATGAAATAAAGAACCAGAATAAGTAAATCTATAGAGACAGGAAATAGAATTGTGGTTGCTAGGGATTCTAGAGGGAGCAGCGGGCAATGGCTAGTAATGATTATAGGAGATTTGAGGAAGATGAAAATTATCTGAAATTAGATAGTGTTGCTTGCACAAAGTTGTGAATAATCTAGAAACAAATATGAATTGTGTGCTTTAGGGTTGTGAGTTTTCTGCTATGTGAGTCATATCTCAATAAACACACCACCTCCCTATACCATAGTGATGATAACCGATTTGTTATAGTGATAACATGTATGTTGTTATTCAAAATGGGCATCTGAATTTAAAAGCAAGTTATTTAATAAAGAAAACCACAATTGGAAAGATTGCTTGGTGGTTAAGAACACTTGCTTTAGTTCCTAGCATCCACATGGTGGCTCAGAACTGTCTGTAACTTTAGTTTCAGATTACCTGATGTTTTCTCTGTCCCCTGAGAGCAGTGTGTTTGTGGTACATGTATGTACATGTATTATGTACATGTAGGCAAGCACTTCTACATATAAAAGAAATCTTTTTTTAAAAATCCCTCGAATATTAGGTAGTAATGGGTTTTCATTCCTAAGAGGGTCTAGTGCTGAGTAAGACTGTCGTTGTTAGCCATTGGCACCATTAGAGGAGAAAATGGCAAGTGTCTTGAAGGTGAATAGCAGGCTGGTAAACTCTCACTGGTTAGCCTGCTTGGTGGGACCCTGGTGTACAGCCTCTGCCTGTTTCCTGGTGTGCTAGTGTGCTGGCTGGCCAGCCTGCTTCCTCCACTACTGTCTCCATGCATTGCCAAGGCTCCTTTCTCCTTGGCAGGGTCAGGGGGTACTTGAAGCCCTGCCTGCTTGTCTGCTCACCAGGTGTCTCGGGTACCCACTTGAGTCTGTTGTCTTATGTGGGGTGCTGCCCTCAACCCAGAAAACAGACATATCTTACATGTCCTGAAATCTCTTGTATTTAGTGGCCTTGCCTTCCACTGTGGAAGGTGTTTGTCATCTACTATCAACTCCAACTGTCAATACATCTATGTGATGACATCATGTTGTAAAATGGGATGGCAAAAATAGTTTAAAATAGAGTGCAAAAAGCACTTGTACCTTAGGAATGAACAGTTCTGGGAACATGTCCCTGTAAAGGTTTAGCATAGATGTGCCTTAAGACACACATGTACACTACAGTGCTGTGCTGACAGCAGAGATCCGGAAGTAACTCAGGTATTATCCACAGACAGAAGTGGAGTGTGTGTGTGTGTGTGTGTGTGTGTGTGTGTGTGTGTGTGCGCGCGTGCGCGCGCGCGCCATGGTGTTAGACTTACAAATTACTTGCTTGAAGGTGGTTGAGCTGTACTTGGTATAGAGTGACAGGGGTGAAGCTCAGATACAAACAAGTGGTTGTTTAGGCTTGCAATGTGAGTTATATAGTCCCAGCTACTGAGGAATCTAGCTTGAACACGGGCATTTGAGATTAGCCTGGGTGACATAGTGTAAGCACTCTCCTCCTCTTTCCCCCCAAGATACGGTTTCTCTGTGTAGCTCTGGCTGTCCTATAACTCAACTCTGTACACCAGACTGGCCTCGAACTCACAGAGATTAAAGGCGTGGGCCACCACCACCAGGCTCTTTGTTTGTCAAGGTAGTTCAGCCAGTAAAGGCTGCACAAGCATGATAACTGGAGGCCGTGTTATGGTAGAAGGAGAGAATCAACTCCAAAAACTTATCTTTTGACCTCCATGTGTGTCTTGCTCGTGTGTCCATACACTCACACATAAAAAATAAATAAATAGCAGAAGACCCAGACCCCAAGCTGTTTGCTTCAAGGTGGAGAAGTAAGTGGGTAGGGAAGCAGGTCTTCTTTTGATCTGTTCTTCAGGCCTTGAGGGCCATGGTGCCCCTGGGCTCACTTGCTTCACGTTGTATATCTGGTTTGCCCATAATACCTTGTGTGTACCCAGCATACCTAATAAATAGAACATTATGTAACCAGAAAAGCAGCAAGAAGACACGAGTTGTTGTTCTCTCCTTTCCTGGGGCTACCAGTACTGGTGTTTGAGAGTAAGGAAGAGGAGCTGTGCGAGGTGTCACAAACCTTGAATTCTGGCACTCCGGAGGCACAGGCGGATCTCTTCAGTTTGAGGCTGTCCTGTTCTACAGAGGAAGACTGTTTCCAGGATAATAAAAAAAGGAGGACCAATGAGATGGCTGAGCAAGTAAAATGCACTTGTGGCCAACTCTGACAATCTGAAATCTTGGAACATACTTGGTGGTAGGTGAGAGAACTGACTCTTACAAGTTGTCCTCTGACTTAGACACAAGCAGACACACACGGCACATGCATGCACGCACACACTCATGCCAGCATACCAGTAAGTGCTGAATGGTAATAACTGGGTACCAGAAAGGGAAGTTTCCTTTCCAGTATCTGTGTTGTTTAGATGACAAAGGCCACTTCACAAGAGCCGTGTGGACTCTCGGGTCGTCAGTCCAGGTGGGTGCTTTAGCAGAAGATAATCACAACAGCTAAAAAGAATCCTTCCCTAAGGATGTAAGTTTAGGAAAACAAATATCTATGTACCTTCAGACCTGACCATTCCCCAGAGCACCTAGTTTGAATGGTTTCTTTAGGTCATTTAAACTTGGTGAGGAGAGCCCAGACCCTGTCTCTTGCTCTAGTGCTGCTGAAGTGGGGCACATAGCCAGCTGTAGGCTTGGGTTGCCAGCCACCAATGCCAGCAGTCTGTGGAAGTAACTCCCTTGGCACCCACAGGAATCCATCCCCTCCTCACAGCATTGTAGGCAGAGGCTAAGCTGCCCCCAAGAAGTGCTAGTTTCAGGGCAGCAGGGAGCCAGGCACTCATTTCCCCAATTGGGCAGGCACCCACCATCTGCTACCTCTGGGGAAAGTGTGAAATCACTGTAGGACCAGAAGCCTAGAGGCTGTGGCATGTGGCTGAGAGTTCCACTTCTTACCCATATTGTTTCTTCAATCTTACTCCTCAGGAGATGCCAAGAGCTAAAGAGTAGCACCGCCCAGTCACCAGCCAGGTCTAAATTAAGCACAAAATCATGGGAACTTGAGATTTTCCCAGGCTGCTCTGCACTTCCTCAAGCGTCTTGAGTCAATTGTGGAAGTATGAGTAGTGGTCATCTACAACCTACTCCTAGGTGGAGAGGCTGGTCTAGGTGTGTATGGTATAGGCATTTGTCCCTCCTGGCTGTTGGTAGGATCAGTCATAGCATGCTACAAATGGAGAGTCTGTGATCACATTGGAGGAATGAGGTGATCCCATCCCACCTCCCTATCCATCCCTCTTCCTCTCCCCACAGGGTTTCTCTGTGTAGCTGTGCCCATCGTGGAATCTACTTGGTAGACTAGGCTGGCCTGGGAATGAGGTTTTGAGGGCTGCTCTTTGTACTTGCAGAAGGCAGAAGTCCTCCCTTTGCCCCACAGAGAGCCTGTGGGCTGACGGAAAGATCCATTGCCTAGTGCAAGGTTTGGCAGAGAGTGTCTGGTCTAATCCCATTGTTTTGGAGTCAAGAACTATTGGTCCTTGGTCTTCTTGGAGCTGCTGGGCCAGCACAGCCTGTAGCTAGAGTTTTCCTGCCTGGCCCACAGTCAGGACAAATCTCTGTCACCCACCAGTCCCACAGCCGCTCAGACCCAACCAAGTAAACACAGAGACTTATATTGGTTACAAACTGTATGGCCGTGGCAGGCTTCTTGCTAACTGTTCTTACAGCTTAAATTAATCCATTTCTATAAATCTATACCTTGCCACGTGGCTCGTGGCTTACTGGCATCTTCACATGCTGCTTGTCATGGTGGCGGCTGGCAGTGTCTCCTTCCGCCTTCCTGTTCTTTCTTTTCTCCTCTCTGTTAGTCCCGCCTATACTTCCTACCTAGCCACTGGCCAAGCAGTGTTTTATTTATTGACCAATCAGAGCAATTTGACATACAGACCATCCCACAGCACTTCCCCTTTTCTTTTTTTTTTTTAAAAAGATTTATTTATTATGTACACAGAAGAGGGCGCCAGATCTCATTACAGATGGTTGTGAGCCACCATGTGGTTGCTGGGAATTGAACTCAAGACCTCTGGAAGAACAGTTGGTGCTCTTAACCTCTGAGCCATCTCTCCAGCCCTTCTTTCTGTTTTTAAAAGAGGAAGGTTTTAACTTTTACACATCTCCAAAGTCAGCTTGGTATATTTGGGAATATGGGCGTAGCTTCTCTTACTACTTCCTGCGGGAGGGGGGCGCTGTATCTTATGGGGACACAAAGAAAATTTTAGGATTATGGAGTAGTTCGTGAGGGTGTATTGTCTGAGCCAGTTGCCTTGAAACGGTTCTGGATGTTGGATCATCTGGTCCTTGGTGTCATCAGGGACCTTTCAGGGGGTCTTGGCTGGTCAAACCTGGAACAAATCCATAGCCTCTTGCTTTCTGTGGAAACAAAAGCAGAGCCACCTTTCCAAAGCAACATATCCTTACATCCAAATTTTGAAGTCAAGGTACCTTTAAAATATACATTTTGGCATAACTCAACAGCTTTTGCAATCACATGTTTTTCTTCAGTTACGAATATCAAAGAGAACATAATCCAGATTCTCTGTGTAGTAGCCATCTATTGGTCCTTGGCCTTCTTAGAGCTGCTGGGCCAGCACAGCCTTCAACCTTGGTCTCTTGTTTTTCTGCTTCTTCTCCTGGCTCTCCACCATGCCACCTGGCATGCCTTTTTACATGATTTTAATAACACTGCCCATGATTTGGTTATTTACAAACTACTCTTGAATCTAGGGAGGTGGGTAGGCACGAGATGAAAGAAGTTGTTTCTTGTTAAGGCTTGTTTATGGGGCCCTTTTGTGCAGGGGTCAGGGTGTTTATCCTCTACTCTAGTGGGAGGCGTAACTTATCATATTCTCATTCTCTGCATCAACAGCAGCAGCTCCAGCCAGGTCTCTGGACCCAGTTCATGATTGTGTCTCACTACAGTGTGTAAGCTCTGTCTCCTGACTGTTCTTCCTAAAGGTAAACAGTTGGAGCCTGTGAATGAAGAAGGGAAAATGCCTCATGTATAGGTTTGTTTTGGATTTCTGCTTTTAGAAGAGATATGGACATGGGAGTCACAGGAGGCTGTGTGGAGCCTGTCAGCTCCCCTGAGCTTGTTGCAGCGTTTGCCAGACCCTCAGGGATGCTGTCTGGTTCTCTTTGTGAGAGGACCTCCTGCCTGCCTGAAGGACGGTGCTGAGCCACATGGGCCTTGGTTCTTCCTGCTCAGTCAGCTCTCAGTCTCCATGCTGGTGTAGGTGGACTGACACCCTCTGGTGCTGTGAAGGAAAATGTGAAAGTATGACTTCATCTGCCCCACCACCGACCAGCCCAGACATGTTGGTCTTCCCTCTGGATCCTTTAAGGTTGAGTGTAAAGGTTTTCTGAAGCCCACTTTCTTGACCTTTTCAGCTAGTCAGAAATGACTGGAATGAAGGTGGCTAGGTTCTGTTAGGGAAGAGGACATATCTCTGTGGCTGAATTCCACTGGTTTTCGTGTTGTGAGAGGAATAAAGAATGTTCCCTTTTCACTTGTCCTCTCTGTGTGAGCAGCAGTTTATGAGCCTTTAAGTTAAAGCTAGCCTGGCTGAGGCAGAGCCACAATAGCCCTTTCTCCTCAGACTAAAATGATCACTGTTGAAAAGAATGTGGCACTGTCCATATTGTTCTGACTGGGCTGTTGTCCTCTGGAGGGCCTGCTTGGCTCCGTCACATGAACTGTGTGGTCTCAGCACCCTCCTTGTAGGGACACCATAGTACTTGTCTCTGAAGAAGACATAGGTCTTTCCTCTTGCGGACTCCCCTATACAGGAGATAGCCAGTTAATTAAGAATCACCGAGTTACACCCCTGTCCCATTCCTGCACCTCACATGGCCATTGGCACTGTCTTCTCTTCAGTGTGCCTTCTTCTACTCCCCAACTTCTGCTTTTGGATTTTGAATAGGCTTCCAGGAACTTCTGGTAAATAGGGTGTGTGGACCACATTGGCATGATACTGGTGGAAATGTAGGCATACCCACTTCACAGACTGTCAGCTGCTTTTAGAAAGATGAAGTATGTGTAAAGTCATAGGAGGCTGCTAGGCCCCTCTTTGAATTTTCATCTGAGGCAAGGATGCTCAATCTAGAAATTAATTGATTGGGCCTGGATTGCCAGGGTATCTGTGGAATGACCTGTATCTGTTAGGTTTGGGGAGGGAGTGTAGACAGACAGGTGTTGCTGTGTCCTTCAAAGTAGATATTGGTCCTTGATAGTAACCCACAAAGTTGCTTTGATGTCAGCTGATGGTTGAGGGTCTCCTCACTGTTATTTGTTTACTTAATGTGTATGGGTGTTTTGTCTGCATGTATGTATGTGCAACATGTATGGTGTCCACAGAGGCCAGAAGGGGTGATTTAAGCTCCTGGAATTGGAGTTTCAGGGTGGTTTTGGGTTACCTTATGGGTATAGGACCTGAACCCCAATCCTCTGGAACAGCTAGCACTCTTAACTGCTGAGCCATCTCTCCAGCCCCTATTTTTGACACATCCCTTGGTGGGCTGCTCAGAGCTGTGCAGTTCTAGGTTGGAAGGCATTTCCTTTCCCAGCTGCACAAATGAAACACATTTTTAATGGGGTTACTTTTGCTTCCAGGTATATCACCCGAGCCTTGGAGTTTTATTCAGGTTTTTCTGTTGTTTCTTTTTAGTCCCCACTGTCTATTGAATTCTGATTAGTTTTCAAGTGTGTCAGACTCCACCTCCCCAGATGTTGTGATGTAGTGGTTACTTTGTACCCGTCATGTCATTTGCTAAAGAGTATGTAGCCCCCACTTTTGTTGGCTGCATTCTTGGGGAGCACTGAGTTCTCCTGGTGTCAGCCTGGCATTATGGGCTGAGAGTCTCGTGTGGTTCGAAGCTAGGCTTCTATTTGCAATCCCGCTGAGGCTCAAGGTGCTCTAGATCCTACTACCTCTTGGCTGTTGCCAGCTTCCCACTTTGTGTGTTCTCAGGTGTTGCTCACAACAGCATGCCTTACTGTAGTATACAAGGTACTTCCGGTGCAGCTGAACAGTCGGCATGGTAGACCCAGAGGTTCACATGATGTGATGTCTTGACTTGTGCCCTCCTTTCCTTAAAGAATAATGGCATTTGTTTCAGACTCTAAAATTTGCTTTCCTTTGATTTGACACAGTTCAACAAAACAAAAAAGTGCTTTTTGTGAATTTCCTAGATGATGACTGAGTATTTAAAAAATAAAAAACCAACAATGCCTCCTTGTTTTCTACTGTGTCTTGCTTCTGTTTTTAATAGCCTCTGGTTCTGGCCCTGTCATGGCTTCCAGAAGTTTAGTAACATTCTTGATTTTCTACTAGTTTGAAGTCCTATTCAGAGATCTCCAGGTAGTCTGTTCTGGTTTCCAGTGCTGTGTTTGGAAACCCTACCTCTGTCCCTTCTGTCCACTTCCCAAAGAAGACTGATAGACTCTTTCCAAGATAGTTGGGGATGATTACTTTACATGTAAAGCTTGCATGTTTCAGTACCAGGCTGGAAAATAAATATTCATCAGCCAAGTGTGGTGGCATACATAATTTGGGAGGCTGAGGCAGGAGAATTGTGAGCTTGAGGCCAATTTGGGCTTTACAAGATTGCCTGTGTAGAAAAAGGTATACTTACCCTTCCATTACTCAAAAGATAGTTCTGGATCCTTTAAAACTCTCACGGCCTGAACATTTTTTTCCCCCTTTCTATTTCCCTCCCCCAATAGTTTTTAACTTACTATGTGGCCCAGGCTGGTCTCAGACACTCAAATCTCCCTTCCTTAGCTTCCTTAGTAGCTGCAATTCTACCATGTCTGCCCCGCCCCCATTTCTTTCTTTCTTTTATTGAATGGGAGATAGAATCCAGGGTGGGTTAAGTAACCCATGCCACTAAACTGTAGCCTCAGGCCTGAAGTTCATATTGCTCGTGGTGTGACTCTCCAGACCAGCTGGTGAGTTCAGCTTTGCTGTTGGTTGGAGTTTTATCTCTTTGTTTTGGTTGTAATGGTGGTTATTTCACATGCTTTGGAAATTTTATTCTCTTTAAAGATTTATCGTTTGTTTTTTGTTTATCTATCTATCTATCTATCTATCTATCTATCTATCTATCTATCTATCTATTTTGAGATAGGGGCTCACTATGCAGGTCTGACTGTCCTGGAACTCACTCTGTAGACCAGGCTGGTCTCTAGCTCAGAAATCCTCCTGCCTTTGCCTCCCAAGTGCTGGGATTAAAAGTGTACGCCACCACCACCCGGCTTTTAAAGATTTGTTTTTATTTTGTGTATTAATGTTTTGTCTACATCTATATATATATATATATATATATATATATATATATATATATATATATATATATGTATACCTATATCTATGCCTGGTGCTTGCAGAGACTAGAAGAGGCCTTCAAGTTCCCTGGGTTCATGTGGGTCCTGGGAATTAAACCTGGGCCCTCTAAGTGTAGACCAGGCATATTTGCTGGGTCCCAAATCAAGTGACACACATTCCAGAGCTCTGAGCATTAGGTGAATCTGAACAGGACTACTGACTTTGACACATCTGGTTAAGTTGGGAAATGCTCACTGAAAATCAGAGGTCTCTTTTTTCCTTTTGTGAGTCCTATCCCCTCTCCTGCAGTGAATGTCACATTGTGAGTGAAAAATCTAATTAAATCAGATGTACAGTCACTCTGATTTTACAGTCACAGAGATTTTATCTGTTTTCTGACAGGTTTTGGGCATTCATGAGAGCTGACCAGATAGGTAGAGAGGCAGAACATGCTGGCCATCACATGCAGCCAGTACTGTGGCCTCAGGCAAAGACAGACTACTCAGCATATTGAGTGAGCAGAGAAGGCACCTGAAGCTTTATGAGTTGTCTCCTTCTTACCCTATGTGGCTGCATGTGATGTGTGACTACTGTATTCTCTGTCTCCTTTTCATTTGCTTATTTTTGATGCACCCATTGCCTGTTTGAGTAAGTCTTGGAGAAGGAAGCTAGGGATGTCTGGTGCTTCTCTGGTGCTCAGAAACACCACAGCAATCCAGGGAGAGGAAGGTACACTGTAGATGCCAGGTTCTGGGCTGCATGAGGATGTGTAGGAAGGAGGGTCTCAGCCTGTTTTAGTAACCAGTCAGTTCCAGACAACTGTAAGACTCCATAGTTCATGCTTTATATCTGTAATGGGAGGAACCACCTTCACTTTCAGGGACTGAGCAACTCTAGCAGGTCTGGCTAGAGCCCTGGCTTTCTCACCAGCTTTCAGTTGTCCTGGGAATCCTCCCAGTTTTGGTTTCGTTATTGTTGTTGTTTGTTTTCTTTTATTCTAGCCCCATGTTGGGCACCAAAATATTATTGGTTGTTTTTGCTCTTTTGGGGGCCCACCACCCAGCTCCCAAATAAATCACACGTGGAGGCTTATTCATAATTATACATGCCCGACCTTAGCTTGGCTTGTTTCTTTTGTCAGCTTTCCTTAACTTATCCCGTCTACCTTTTGCCTCTGGGCTTTTCCTGTTCTCTTCTGCAAATCTTACTCTGTATCTGGCTGGGTAGGTGGCCCCTGGAGTTGTCCTTCTCCTTCTCTGGCTACTTCTTTTTTCTTCCCAGATTTCTCTTCCTATATATTCTCTCTGCCTGCCAGCCCCACCTATCCTTTCTCTTGCCTTGCTATTGACCGTTCAATTCCTTTTGTTGTTGTTGTTGTTTTTTGTTTTTTTGAGACAGGGTTTTTCTGTGTAGTTTTGGTGCCTGTCCTGGATCTCGCTCTGTAGACCAGACTGGCCTCAAACTCACAGAGATCTGCCTGCCTTTGCCTCCCGAGTGCTCGGATTAAAGGTGTGTGCCACCACTGCCTAGCTGACCGTTCAGTTCTTTATTAGACCATCAGGTGTTCCAGACAGGCACAGTAACACAGCTTCTCAGAGTTAAACAAATGCAACATGAACAAAAGTAACACACCTTAAAATAATATTCCCCAACACTTTATCTTACAAACGAGGAAGATAAGCCGGGCGGTGGTGGCGCACGCCTTTAATCCCAGCACTGGGGGGGGGGGGGGGGGGCAGAGCCAGGCGGATCTCTGTGAGTTTGAGGCCAGCCTGGGCTACCAAGTGAGTTCCAGGACAGGCGCAAAGCTACACAGGAAAACCCTGTCTCGAAAAACCAAAAAAAAAAAAATAAAAATAAAAAAAACAAATGAGGAAGATAATCTCTTGCTGAATTGTAGCCTTGAGAATGGGAATACTGTTTCCAAGTGTAGTATCATTCATTCAAATGTTTATTCCATGTTGGGTTCAGTGCTAGATGCTGGGTATTCACTGTGAATGGGATAAATGGTGGTCACCGTACTCTAGGACCAGAGCCCCACCATGCTAGAGATGCTTGCTCTAGCTCTTTCTCATCTTGAGGAAGAAAGGAGACGGGTGCACTTGGAGCCTGTGACTATAGCTCTGCGTCTCTGCTTCTCCTCTGTGAGATGAGAGGTTAGGTTTGACCCTGGTCACATGCCAGAGGCTCCTGAAAGCTGGGGTGGGTGGGGCAATGGGAGATGGTAGTAGTGTAGATTGTTAGCTTTGCTCTAGAAAAGCAGCCAAGACCTGACTTATTCGCATTCAGGGTGGTCACAGAGAAATGGCCCTTAAGGAGAATTTTTCAGGCCGTTAGGGGCTTGTGAGCCAAACCCAATTTTAAAGGCATAGACAGGCACTTTAGGTTTAAGGTATTCTTGAAATGAAGCTTTCTTGCCCCCACATGTGAAACTCTCAGGACTGCATCTCAGTACCCAACACCAAAGGTAAGTATTTAAAATTTAAAATAAATTTATAAGGACATCTTCCTTAATACCCTGATTTTTCTCCATTTGGCTTTTGGTTGGTAGTGAACATATAGCCTGCAAGCTAGCCACTCCAGCGAAAGCCTTAGGAGATGGAGCAATAGCTTGCTGTTTGCTTAAGGTTTAAACTTGAGTTTAAGGTTTATTCTTTAGCACGTGGCATTTCTGATCTGACCCTACTTTTGAAAGCAGGCTGGACATACTGCATCCATGGAACTGGGATGTGTTCTCTAACACAGCTTGTGTTGGGCCCTCCCTCCTCACTGGTGCTCTTACCAAGGCAATGTGTTTTCCTTTTCTTTCTAGGGCATGGCTTCCAGCTTCTGGGACCTGAGGCTTTGGAGGAGGAAATGACTGTTGAGTGTTTTTCTGTTCCATCTGCATCACCAACACTGAAACTTACTAGAGTGCAGGCTTATGGACAGGAAAGTTTCTCTTGAAGGGCTTTACATTTCTAACAGAGGAGAAAAATGACAACTTCATCTATCAGACGGCAGATGAAAAACATTGTGAACAATTACTCAGAGGCTGAAATCAAAGTTCGGGAAGCCACGTCCAATGACCCTTGGGGTCCATCCAGCTCTCTGATGACTGAGATTGCTGACCTGACCTACAATGTAGTGGCCTTCTCGGAGATCATGAGCATGGTTTGGAAAAGGCTTAACGACCATGGCAAGAACTGGCGGCACGTGTACAAGGCACTGACACTGCTGGACTACCTTATCAAGACGGGTTCCGAGCGGGTGGCCCAGCAGTGCCGTGAGAACATCTTTGCCATTCAGACTCTGAAGGACTTCCAGTACATTGACCGTGATGGCAAAGACCAGGGTATCAACGTACGAGAGAAATCAAAGCAACTGGTTGCCCTCCTCAAAGATGAGGAGCGGCTGAAGGCGGAGAGGGTCCAGGCCCTCAAAACCAAAGAGCGCATGGCTCAGGTGGCCACTGGCGTGGGCAGCAACCAGATTACCTTTGGCCGTGGCTCCAGCCAGCCAAACCTTTCTACCAGCTACTCGGAGCAGGAGTATGGCAAGGCTGGGGGCTCACCGGCCTCCTACCATGGCTGTGAGTAACCGAAACATCCAACCTTTGCTCAAGTATGGAGTAGCAGGTGCTGGGGCTTAGGAAATAGTGGCTGTCACAAGGTTGCATTCTGTCCTCATTTCTCAGCTTCTGACAACCCAGGTGACAGCTGCTTTGATCTGGATTGAGTGGTCACAAAGGGGTCTTTGGTCCCTAGGCTGCTCTGTGGGTCTCAGGCAGGGTCGTGCCCATGCTTCTCCAGTTCTTGGGAGAAAATGAGCTCTAAGGCCAGTCTCACCAGATTTTTTTTGTTCAAGATTGTCTGTCAGCAGAGCAATTGTCCTGCTGCCCAAACCTTCAGGGAGCCAAATACCTGGTAGCCAGGAGGAAACAAGTGTGCCTTGATCATCTGCTTCTGAATCTTGTACTCTGTCTTTCTACTGACTGAGTTGCAGGTCTCTGGAATGGCTCAGTGCTTACCATTATAGTCCGTTATTCAGGGTGTCAGGGTTGGATGTCTCTGTTTCACCTATAGAGGAACACTCCCTAGGTTAGCATCAGCAAGGACCCACCCCCCCCAATGTGGAAAAGAGTCTCTGGGATTTGATTTGGTTGCATGGCTGGGTCTGAACTGCACAGGACTGATCTATGTTCTGACTGTGTGTGATGGATCACTTTGGGTCTTTGTCCTATGTTCACAGGAAGTTTCAGGGAGAGGAAGTGGTGTTTGGACCTTGTAGAAGCTGGTTTCTGGTCCAGCTGGCCTCCTGGGCTCTGCCAGGAAGTGATTCAAGGCACAGTGTTCATCCTCTGTTCTTAGGGCTAGGCAGCCACTGAGGGAGGATCCTGGACTCAAGAGAGAAAGGTGGTTCTGGTAGCCCTTGGATGCATACGTTTTCTCTTCTGGCAGCAGAAAGGTTTCCAAAGCAATAACTTTTGGAATTAGTGCATAATGTCAGCATAACAGGAACCTTTTTGTTTCTTGTTTTCTGAGAGTGGATCTCCCTATGTAGCCAAGCTGGCTACAAACTTGCTGTCTTCCTTGTGCAACCTCCAGAGCACTGGGTGACAGGTGCGTGCTATCTGCATGACTGCCATGGCGGAACACTTTCCATTCTTAATAGTTTTGCTCCTTGCCAGCATTTCCTGCTTTTGTATAATATGTTTCAGTCTGACTTTGGACCACTGTTAGAATTTTGAGAAATGTGTTTTCTGAGAGATTTGCATATCAAAGTCAGGCTTCCTGCCTTTAGGAATTCTAAGTTATTAGGGTTGGAACTGATTAGCATTTTCTTGTGATTTTCTTTTTTGAGTTTGAGTTGCTTTTCTTAAGTAATGATGATGACTTTTGTGAGATCACTTATACCCAAAGATAACCTGAAAGCTCCCTGGATTAAGGATTAAGTTCCACCCCAAAGTAAATAAATAAATAAAATTTTAAAAGATCAGCCTATTAGAGGAGAATTGTTTTATTTTCCTTGAGGACCCTCCTATGGAGGATACAAAGGAACTAGAACCTCCATAGTTGGTAGACAGGGTAGAACAAGGTGCAGGGGCAAGATGGGAGTGTGGGAGCCTAGTTGCTTCAGCAGGTTCTTCTTAGGCAATGCCTGAGCTCTTTAGCCATAGACCCTGCCTGGCATCTGAGGTTTTCATGCTCTAGCTCTGAATGCTCCTGTTTCCTTGACTTTGATCCTGAGCTGCAATCCAAGGATAGAATGTAGCAAGAAGTCTCCATGACTTCCCGACTGCAAAGTTAAGGCAGGATCCTGGGTGGCCTTGGCCTATGTCCCCTCATGCTGTTGCACATCCTCTAATGGTGTGTCTCTTTTTTGTGTATGTGTGTGTGTGTGTCCCCGCCCAACAGCACCAGAGGCCTCGCTGTGTCCCCAGCACCGCACAGGGGCCATGCTGGGTCAGAGTGAGGAGCTGCAGCCACTGAGCCAGCGCCACCCCTGCCTGCCGCACCTGGGCCTAGCCTCCCGGCCAAATGGCGATTGGGCCCAGCCCTGCCTCACTTGTGACCGCGCAGCCCGAGGTGGGACAGCGGTTTGCTTTTCTTCCTAGAAATGCCATGCAGCTTGCTGAGGGTGGGGCTTGTCATGCCAGTACAGCCAACTCTCTCCCTGTTTCCTGCTGGACGTCCTGTCTAGCTTCCAGTGCCTGGACTCCTTTCTGCCTCTCTTTGCTGGAGCTTGCTGCCCTGTGCTCCCTGCCCCCAATCATCTCTCACCTGCTTAAGGGGGAGCTGCTCAGTGGGTAGGCGTGGGCAATGACCCCATCTTCCCCATATCCCTTGTTCTACAGACTAGAGGGTGCTGTGCTTGCTGCCTGCCAGGCCACCAGTGGTAGTGAACCCAAGTGCTTGGCTTTTTGAGATGGAAATGTGTGCTTTCAGTTTCTGAAAGCTGGGCTAGTAGCAGACCCTCAGTGATGGCCACTAGAAGCCATCATTCCCAGTGTAGGAGTAGACACCTTGTTGGAGCATCCAATGGGATTATTTTTGCTTTCCAATGGACCGTTATCATTGCTGAAATCCCCATTGCCACAATAAACAGAGAGTTAGCTGTACTGTCAATTCTAGGTCACTGTGTTTGAAGAGACTGAATTCAATGGGTAACTAAAAATGGGGCTTCTCTTTTGCCTAATTAATAATGCATCCTGGTCAGAGCTACACTGTTGCAGGTTAAACTGGAAACAGATTTTCACTGTTGCTCACAAGAAAATGCTCTCAGTCTAATCTCCCTTTGGTCATGAATAGGTTCCCCACTTGAGAAGAAAGCTCTCTCTTCTACTCTTGCCCAAGGGGCACCAACAGCAAGCCTTTGTACAGTTTCCCTGATAAGGTGGCTAGCCTCTATTCAGCCCTGGAGACAGTTCCTGCTCATTCATGCCTCATTAATATTACAGCTTGTTTGACTTGGGTATTTGTGTGATCACTGTATTTAGTTCTAGGATATTTTCCATTGTGTCCTGTCATCTAAGAGTTTGTGTGGGGTGGTGGCTTCTTCTGATGTTTGAAAAGGTCAGGAAGATCGGCTTCACACAGTAGCTGATATCAAGGTCAGAACTTGTCTGGAGGGGTTTCCCAGTGACATAGAAGCTACATACTCATGTCTCTGCCACCACTTACTTAGGGTCTGTTCTGGTAGGTTCTCCTAGAGCTCCAGGGAGCTTCCTCTCCTTTTCCTCTGTCCTAGGCTGTGACTCAGGTGAGTTTTTTGTGAGGGGTTACACTTAAGTCCCCAGACCTTGCAAGAGCAGGGGAAGATCTTGCACTATTGTCCTAATCTATGGTGGCATGATGGTGTTTGAGGCTAGTTTTCTTTCAGGAGCCAGATTTTCTTTGATTCTACTTTTCCCCTCACTGCCATCAACTCCGTAGATAAGACCTTGGAAATCTCTCAAATTCTGTTCTTTATCTCATTCATGACTTGTGTCCAGTGCTAGCTTCTGTTTGGTTTCCTTGCCCTCGGCCTCTTCATTTCTACCCACCCTTCATTCTTATAAACTCTGGTCCTGGGTTTTAAAGTCCTATAAGTACTGATTCCTTGTAGTATCACCCCCAGCTTTTGACATCCTTGAGAGGTCCTGGAGGATTCTGGAGGGAGCAAAAGGAGTTGGCCTGGAGGGACTGTAGGATAGGATCTTCCTAACTCCTGATAGGAAATTCTAAATACTATCACTGTGCTGACCTTGTCATAGGTCCCATACTTGGCTCATCATCATCGTACAGTGGACTGGCATCAGTATGAAAAAAGGCTTTTAGCTTTTACACAGTGAGGAAGGGATTGGTGGTTGGGCTCCTTACCTGAGGCACTTGAGAAGGGTTGGGAGAATTCCTCTGGTTGGAGGTAGGCAGAGCCTGTCAGGAGCATTTGTGCCTCACTTGGCAGGAGATGCTGGGACTGGTAGCTTGAATAGGTGGGAAGCAACCAGTCCTTGGTTTTGTTCTAGAGATAAACCAAGAAGACTTATTGGAGGCCTAAATCACACTGAGGTAGAGAGGAGATGAGGGCAGCTTTAAGGCCTCAGAACTCAGTGTCCAGGAAGCAGGGAATAGGATTATGGGTATAGCAGTCTAGGAACTGCTTGTCAAAGTGTAGTGCAAGCGTGGGTGGAATTCTGGATGGAGAGGCGTTTAGTTGTTATAGCCCAGATAGTGCTTTCAGCTGGGCACTATGAGCATTCCCTGGTGCTCATATTCATATGAAGGCTGTTCCCCAGCAAAGGCTGGGCCTCTGCCTGTCTCTGCTGGCCACCTTCACCTGCCCAGGTATGCAGTTGGTGCTTGAGAAGTAGGTGCTTGAGAAGCTGTATAGTCCAGAGGAGTCTCTCAGGCTCAGAGATATGTTCCAGATCAGAGATGACAGCCATCTTGGATTGGAGTACAGATGTGAGCAGCCCACGTCACCAACTGTTGGCCTGCCTGAGGAATTAGCCACCATGTATCGTGGGTCTTGCCAAGCTACAGCTTTGAAGAGATTGAGCAAGTTGTTGGGGGGGGGGGGTGAGAATCTGCACCAAAGGTAGCAGAGGGGCGTGGGAGAGTCCTTCTGGGTTCAAGGCCAAGGCCTGGGGATGAAGATGGTTGCCGTCTGATTTGACAGTGTCAGCTCAGTTACAGCCGGTGTCCTCCCTCCTCCTGTCTTCTCTCGCCTGTTCTGGTGCCCAGTCCACTGCTGTCATGGTTGCTCATCTCCTGAATCAGCCTCTAGAAGCAGAGCTGCTGCTGTATCCTGATAGAAGCTAGGAAGCACTTCCTTGGTGCTTGGTGTCTTGGGGAAAGTTTTAACTGCCAGAGTTGCTGTTCTTTAAAAGGAAGGGAGGAAGGAGGAGAGGAAAGCAGAGGAGGAGCTGCTGCCTGTGGTGTGCTTCAGTGCCTCAGAGTACTTTGT
Organism: Peromyscus californicus insignis; assembly: GCF_007827085.1. Taxonomy (NCBI): domain Eukaryota; kingdom Metazoa; phylum Chordata; class Mammalia; order Rodentia; family Cricetidae; genus Peromyscus; species Peromyscus californicus. Next base: position 61,590,277 of record NW_026294551.1, read on the forward strand.
AGTCCAGGAACCAAAGTGTTGATGGTGAGCTTTGTCCTAGCTGGGTGCTGTCACTCACCTCATCTCAGAATGATGGGATAACCCCTCCTGTCTAGATGAGGCCTTTAGCACTCTAATTGTGACTTCCTAGGGAGTCCCAAGGAAATGTCAGGGATTCTTGAGCTTCAGTGATCTGTGCAGAGACTGATCTCCTATACTCTGGCAGGCTTACCAGTGATTATGGGAGATTATGACCATTTCATGTCTTTGCTGGGCTCGCTTCACAGAGGATTTGAGTTGGCTTACAAAACACATGGAATGCCACAGGATTAGCTAGATACTAGAAGATGGGGACAAAAGGAAAATAAGGGTGAGACATACACAGTTGTTAGAGATGGATCCAAATTTGGCTTCGAACATCCTAGACACTGACACCAAATTGGGAATCACGTGGGTCCTCTGGAAGAGCTGCCTGTGTTTTTAACTGCTGCACTGTCTTTACCCCCACCCCTCACCCCTTTATAAACAGGGTCTCGTGTAGCCCAGACTGGCCTTACACTCAGTATGTCGCCAAGGATAACCTTGAACTTCTGATCCTCCGCCTCTGCTTCTCAAGTGCTAGAGTTATCGTTATGTGCCACCCATGCTCAGTTTTTGTGGTGCTAGGGTTCAAACTGACGGCTTCCTTTGTGCCAGGCAAGCACTCTACCTAACTGAGCCCCTGTCCAGGAACTTTAAATGGCCCCAAATGTCCCAAAGCCTGGGCCGTGCCTGACCACACCTCACGTCAGAAACCCTGTCGGAGTGGTGTGTGAGGGTGCTGCCAGGCTGCAAAGTGCAGCTCTGGGTTGGAGTTCATGTCAGGCTTCACTCAGCTGCACATGCTTTCCTCTGATGGCCTGTGGCAAGGGCCTTTGGAGAGTTAGAGGCAGCAGGTGGTCAGTCTCCTCCTTTATTGTTCAGGCCAGCTCCTTCCCGTGGGCTGTAGTAACTCTTACCTGTCCTGTAGTAACTAGTGGGTGTGGCATGAGCCCGGGTCAGTCAGTCTGCTCGGTTCCCATTGTACAAGTGGTGATGTCTTTTTCTGATAGTGAGACAGAGTGAAGACAGGGTGTCTGCACCCTGCTGCTGGCAGCTATGGGCTTTGTTGGTATGTTCTTCCTGAGCATTTCAGTCTCTTCAAATCCTTCTATATATGCATCTTCCTGGCATCTTCCATCTTATGATGTCGTAACAGGAGCCTCTCTGGGGATCTTGCACAAGCCTGTAAGGATTTTTTTTTTTTTTTTTTTTTGGTTTTTCGAGACAGGGTTTCTCCGTGTAGCTTTGCGCCTTTCCTGGATCTCGCTCTGTAGACCAGGCTGGCCTTGAACTCACAGAGATCCGCCTGCCTCTGCCTCCCGAGTGCTGGGATTAAAGGCGTGCGCCACCACTGCCCGGCGAAGCCTGTAAGGATTTTAACAGCTGCACACATCATAGTTGTGCCTGGTTGTCCTTAGAATTGGATCCAGAACCACCCTCGACTTGCAGTAGTTGTGTATCAGTTGACAGTCATGCTGCTGTAAGACAGCCCAGCATTGTTTGCGATACCTCTGGGGATGAGAATGCCTGGAAACCATGGCTTTAATGTATGCACCAGGGAGCACATCTGCACATCTTTCCCTTCAAAATATTTTCAGTCTAAGGTTGGCATTCACAGATGTAAAAGCTGTAGACATAAGACTGACTTTGTCTGCCTCAGGATCCCTATTTTAAGCTGGTGTGGTAGCACAAACCTTTAATCCCAGCACTTGAGGCAGAAGCAGGCACAGGCGGATCTCTCTGACTGAGTTCTGGGCCATCTTGGTCTACATAGTGAGTTCCAGGCCAGCCAAGACTATATAGAGGCATGTCTCAAAACAAAACAGAAACATTCCTATCTTAGTCACTGTTCCCACCAGCTAAGTCAGCAGTTTTTCAGTGACAGGGTCCCAGTCTGGGAGTGGGTGGGGGCTGTACCTGAGGACATTTTGGGAGTCTTGAGGTTGTGGAACTTTATCATGACTGGCAGCAAACCGATCTTTGAACAGAATTGAAGGTCAGGGTCCACCTCCACCAAGGGCAGCCAGACTGACCATCTGAACAGACCTGAATTCCATCACAGCATTGTGTATTATACAGATAATAGAGAATTATGGACAAACTGTTCATGAGCACATGCTTTGGTTAGAGTGTTTGCTTATCTATTCTGTTTTTTGTTGTTGTTTTGAAACAGGGCAGGCCATACTGACCTGTAACTCAACATGCAGTCAAGGCTATCCTTGAGCTGCTCTTTCTGCCTATAACCTTGCCCTTCCCTACCACCCCGCCCCCCCAGTGCTGAGATTGCGGGTGTGTGACACTATGCAGAGCTTCGACTGCTCACTTTTGTTTTTATTGAGACAGGTTTCCAGTAACGCAGACTGGCATCTAACTTAAGATGTAGCCATTGAGGGCCTTGGATTCCTGATCTTGCTTCTGCCTTTCCAGGGCTTTGAGTACAGGTATGTCACCACACCTGGCTTCATCTGGAGCTCAAGTTGGGACACCCTGGTCTGCCCAAGTTCAGAAGAATTCCATGGCTTCCTGTGGGACCAACTTTTAGGGGTCAGAAAAGAATCTTTGAGTGTCCTGCTGTCTATCACTCTATACTTTATTCTCTCGAGACAGGTGTCTCATTGAATCTGGAACTATGCTGGCAGCTAGCAAGTCCCAGTGAGCCTATCTCCTTTCCCTCTCCACCTCCAGTGTTGGGTTTACCTGAGGGCACAGCTACACCCATCTTTTTATGTGAGTGCTGAGGATTTGAACTCATATCCTCGTGTTTACTCAGCAAGCACTCTTGACCCATGTCCTAATCCCCAGGGACAGGGGTAATGTTTGAGGGAAATGTTTGCTCTTCCTTGGGTTTCTGTAAGTTGTGAGCCTTCAGATGCTCAGAGTAGGGCCAGGTTAGTTGGTTAGAAGGATCCATTCAGGCCTGGCTCACAGGAACATCTGTGTTCCCTGTCATGCGCCTGGGCACAAAAGTCTCTTTGTGGGGTTGAGATGCCATCACGAGGCCAGAGTTTCTGTGCTAGAATCGTTTCTCTAAGTAAGCCAAGGCCTGCTGTGCATACTCAGCTGATTGTGCGGATGGTGGCTGTGAATTCTGCCACCTGTGGAACTGAGGGCCATGCATCCGTTTATGAAACCCCAGTATCCTTTAACACCCTTTGGCCTGGAGCTCCACACGGATGTGGTAGGGCATATCTGTAGTGTTTGCTGGCTTTGCATCGTTCTTTCTGTTCCATCCGCATTTGAAGCCAGTCTGGCCCCACAGGTGTGTCCAAGGACCCTGAAAACCCAAGAGGCCTCTTGGCTGCAGCAAGTCTGCCTGGAGCCCCAGCCATTTGACCCAGTGGATCTCCTGTGCCTTGATGGCCAACAAGCAGCCTTCCCTGCAGAGCAGCCTTCCCTGCACGATAAGACTTACTCTCTGAGCACTCCATGCCACTGTGGCCTTCATGTTTATTCCTTCCGGATTCCCATTTGGTTGTAAACAGGATGTCAGTGCTGTCTCTGATCTCAGCAGGGTTTGTGAGCCCGATTCCCACTCTTCCTCAGGAGGCTCCTGTTCCTTCTAGTGGTTTGTACAAAGAGGCCTCACCAAGGGGGCAGGACTCCCCCAGGTCTGCCCTGTAGAGCTGCTGTCTCTGTCTCACTGCCTTTGTCCCCTCCAGGCTGAGTGGGGATGATTTGATGTCTTCTTCTTCTTGAGCATGAGAAAGTAGAGACCTGAGTGTTCTGATTGGTATCAGTGAGTTTGGAAACAAATCAACCTAAAGGTGTATTTTAAAAAAGTATGTTGTTAGCCAGGCGGTGGTGACACACGCCTTTAATCCCGGCACTTGGGAGGCAGAGCCAGGTGGATCTCTGTGAGTTCGAGGCCAGCCTGGACTACAGAACGAGATCCAGGACAGGCACCAAAACTACACAAAGAAACCCTGTCTCAAAAACTCAAAACAGGCCGGGTGGTGGTGGCACACGCCTTTAATCCCGGCACTCAGGAGGCAGAGGCAGGCGGATCTCTGTGAGTTCGAGGCCAGCCTGGTCTCCAAAGCGAGTTCCAGGAAAGGCGCAAAGCTACACAGAGAAACCCTGTCTCGAAAAACAAAACAAAACAAACAAAGTATATTGTTAAATCTAATCATGAAAATGGATTTGAGGTGGTTTCATTACCATACACTGTATTTCTAAAGAGGTCCTGTGAAAAGTGTAATTGGGGTAATGCTTTTAGAGTGGGATTAGGTCTGGTTTTATTTAGGAAGGACTTTGTCACTGCAGCTTTTGTTTTGCCTGCTCAGGACAGGAGATGTGAGCCAATTGGTGGCTTACACCACCACCACCACCACCACCACCACCACCACCACCACCACCACCACCACCACCACCCCACCCCACCACCCCCACCACCACCACCCCCACCCCCACCATCATGAGTGATTCCAAATTAAATCATCCTGTCTGCTGTAACCTGGACCTGGCTGGCCATCCAGAAACCATCTTTGTCAGGAGTTATTCCTGATCTCTTACTTCTGCCAAGGAGGCAACTTCTAGGAACCAAGTTTAGACTAAATATGCGGAAGCGTACTATGGTGAACAGTCTCGGTAGTGACTTTTGCTAGAATGCACGAAAGAAGGAAGTTATTAATACAAATTAGAATATTTAAAACAATTAGCCCAAGCTATGAAGTTGACTTGTCCATCTGTCTGTCTACCCACCCACTCATCCATCCATGAGTGCAGCTGTTCACTGAATAAATGTTTATTGGCCTGGGGATGAGGGCAGGTTACTCTGTGGCTCCCAGTGCAGAAGGCTGAGCTGTGCAGCTGGCGAGCAGAGGGAGAAGGGTGTGCTGAGCTACCCAGAAACCCAGAGGAGACCTGAGCCAGGCACCATCAGATGCAGTGGCTCCCTCAGGAGGTAGGCCTCCATCTACAGATTTTATTGAAGCTGAGAGTGCAGAGGAGGGTACGAATTCAGGCTCCCACGCTCTCATACTCATGTGCATCTAATTCTGTTGCTTTTCAACTCCTGATCTGATCCCTGGGTTGTATGAATGTAGACTTCCTGGTTTGGGGTTTGTTATCTCAGCTAGGACTCTGCTTTTCACCCCTTCAATAAAAATAGTCTTTACAGGAGCCTCTCTTGTCAGTGTTAACTAGCTAGGTCCTGAAGCAAAACACACCTGTGTACAGTATCACCCAAGCTCTCAGGGTCTACACAGAACAGTGTGGGCTTCATTTTCTTAAGCATGCTTTCCAAATGTTGGTGTTTTGATTGGAGCCGTTGGTCCCTGGGCTCTTTCCTATGATTGAAGGCTCTTCCAGACCTCTTGTCTTAGGTCTCTGTGTGATGTGCTGTGAAGACTGAGATTTGATCCTCCTGAGGCATGACCTCCAGCCAAGGTTTCATGTGTCTTCTGTAGGCATGCAGCCGTGTTTGACTGGCACTTGATTTTAATTCTGAAATACCTGTAGCTTGATCCTCTCCTCTTCCTGGGCCACGTAGGTTTGAGATGAGAATGGAGTACTTGTGCTGTCAGTGAGAGGGACAGACCTCTCTGTGCATGTGGTGACTTTCTCCCCTACCCGACAGCTACTTCCCCACGAGTGTCCTCCGAGCTGGAGCAGGCCCGGCCACAGACGAGTGGAGAAGAGGAGCTGCAGCTGCAGCTGGCACTTGCCATGAGCAGAGAGGTGGCAGAACAGGTCAGTGCTTGTGTGGTCATGCCATGGGGTCTTCACCCTGGTACTCCTGGGGGAGGGGTATGGATCCCAGAGAGGATGACACACACAGCCCTGTCTTTAAGGCACTTACTTGATGCGTTTGCTCTTGTGGCCACAGTGTATTCTCATCCCCTAGACCAGGCAGAGCTGTATCTAGGAAAGGTTTTTATGAAGGTCAGTGTCCAGAAAAGCAGCTCGCCCTGAGTGCCTCCTGGAAGTTCAGTGCAGACTTACCATCCAGGGACTCCTGAGCGAGCTGTGTGCCTCCTTGAGGTGCCAGCTTACAGGGCAGTGGGCGGGACAGGCCTGGGTTAGGGGAGGGGGTAGGTGGAGTGGGCCTGGTCCCTGCCAAGGCAGTGTACCCTGTGGCAGATGTGTGGGAGAAGGGAGGCTCCAGGAAAAAGTGCATGCGGGCATGGTAGAAACAGCATAGATTTTTTTTTTTTAAGTGTGTGGTGTCAGATGGAACCCAGACCCTTTGTAAGGAAGTGCTCTAATATTGAGCCTGTGTGTGGTTTTGTTCCCCTCTATAACTTGTTTTTAAGCATGCATTACTTTAAAATGGAGGAGCGAAAGGGGCGATTCAAACACCTTTAGACAGTGTCCCTTTGCTTTCAGTCATCAGAAAGCGAGCAGACAGCCAGAGGCAGCAAGGTACACCCCTCGTATGGAGAGAAGAATGTTGGGTGTTAAATGTGAACACAGAGAGGTTTGGCCGCCATAGTTGGTATGTCTGTAACAGCAACAATGGGCAGCTTTGATCATGGCCTCTGCCCCCTGTAGAGAACCTGCAGCCATTAATTAAATCTGCCCATGTGGAAGCTCATGGCTTCAGGGGATCACGGTGCCCAGGAGGTCTCACTGCAAGGTTCTGGGATGGGTGGATGGCTTTAGCCTTTTTAGCTAAAACCCAAGAGTGTGTTTTAATCACATAGATGTTAGGGCAGGCCTGTCTTTTGCAAGTGACATTGCCTTTAATAAATAGGATGAATTGTTTCTACTAGATATCATACAACTGGTCAGTTGTTCAGGGAGTGTCTGTCCACTGTGGGGATTGGAATGATGTGTGATTTTTCATCTTTTCTAATTCCTTTCCTGGTTGTCAGATTTGTGTTTTGTAAGGAGACACTGCTTTTGCTTTATGTGGATGAATGGTTTGCCTGCATGCATGTATGTGTACCACATGCGTGCCTGTTGGATCCCCTGGAACTGGAGTTACAGATGGTTGTGAGCCATTGTGTGGGTGCTGCATATTGATATTGGGTCCTCTGTAAGAGCAAGTGCTTTCTTAATTACTGAGCCATCTTTCCAGGCCCAAAGAACTATTTAATCTAAAGTGTTTTGTTTCCCCATTTTGATGGTGCCTGAGTGTTGCTGGTATGACCTCAGACAGCCTCTGAAGGAGGAACCTCTGGGAATGGAAAGCTATTGTTTCCAGCTGAACTATATTCTCCCTTGAAATGCCACATGATGCAGGGCCTTTCCTGTTGCTGGCCAGTGTGGCCTTGTGCCCTGCTGTGTTGCTGTCAACATTACCCTCAGCCTCAAGCTCCATTGTCCCACTCCAGGAAGAACGCCTCAGGCGGGGTGATGACCTCAGATTGCAGATGGCTCTGGAAGAAAGCCGGAGAGACACAGTTAAAGTTCCAAAAAAGAAAGAGGTGAAGGCTTGCTGCAAGGTACATGTGTGAAGTTGTTCCAGGTACCCCTGGGATATACAGTGAGGGAGGGACACGGGGTTGAGGGTGGGGCACGTGGTAGGATGGTAGGATGCCAACCTCGACACTGAACCCATGCTGCGGTGAACAGAACACCAGTGAGAACACAATAAAAACCACAGCAACCAAGAGAAGACACTTGATGCCACCTGTAAAAGGAGGGTGGTAGCAGCCATGTCTGTCTCACTTACAGTGGCACTTGGGGATATTCCTTGGCCCAGAAAAGCCAATTGTCTCCATCCCTCCCACCCTATCCCCCATCTCCCCTACTTTGCTAGGCTGTGATACAGAGGTGACCAGAATGTGGTTCTCTTCTGACAAACTTATTACCATCCAGTCAGAGAGATTGCCCCAGGCTAGAGTTCTAGTGGCCTCACTAGCTATAATCCCCCTGCCCCCCATCCTGATGACAGATGTTGTGGAAACAGGAAAGGGAGGGAGGGAGGGAGGGAGGGAGGGAGGGGGAGAGAGAGAGAGAGAGGAGCCTCCCTCTCTCAGGGTGGGTACTGAGTGCTTGTAGTTAGGAAACCAAGGCAGGTGAAGAGGGGGATTATGGGCAATCACAGTCTGGGCCATCCCAGCATTATCCTGAGAGAGTTTGGGAGCCCTGAAAACTCACTACAACTTGTAGACATTTGGCAAATAATAAGTACCTTGGTGTATTGGATCCCTGGCTTCCCTGGGAAGCAGGAACTCTAGTGGAGCCTTGGGGTTGCAGCAGCTCAGTTTCCAAGTCCTTCAGAACTTCCGCCCAGAAGGCCTGTGCTGTGGTAAGAACTAATATTTGTGCTTAGTATGTGGATATTTGCTGTGACTGTAACCAAGTGAAACCATTCCTTCTGGTTTTTGTTTTTTTTTTTAAACAGCCAGGCTCCCACTCACAGCAGACTACTTTGTTGGATTTAATGGATGCCCTTCCCAGCTCATGCCCTGTTACCCAGAAAACTGAACCCTGGGGTCCAGGGGCCTCTGCTAACCAGACCAACCCCTGGAGTGGAACAGCGGCTCCTGTGAACATTTCTGACCCCTGGCCGTCATTTGGTAAATAAATAGCTTGTTGGTTTCCTAGGCTTGCCTTTTTGATGGAAAGGTGTTTTCTCCCCTCTCTCTCTCTGTCTCTCTCTGTCTCTGTCTGTCTGTCTGTCTCTTTCTCTCTCTCTCAGCTGGCTGGGTTCCTTGTGGGAGTTCAGGTTGGTCTGATCCTCAGCACTGACACTGAGCAGGAAGGAGCTCATCCTCCTGGGGACAGAACAGCAGTACCTGTTTTCTGTTCTGACTGGTTTTCTACTTTGGGAGAAGGAAAGCTGACTTCCTTACTGTTTCATCCAAGCACCAGAAATGACTTGTCCCTGCTTTAAGGCACATTTCAGTTCTTAGAATTGTACCCAGCTCAAGTTCAGGTAGTCATAATACACACAGAAACCTCAAGTGAGCTGGAAATGAGCTGTGCTTACCACCGCTGCTACTGAAGAGAGGACACGTTGGCTGCTATTCTTGTTAAGTAAAGCAATAGTAAGTTCATTTAATGAGTTACATTTCTAAGTTTTGCTTATTGGTAAACATGAGAGATTTTTTTTAGTCAGATTTGAAACACGAACATGGCAAAATTGGTTCACTATGGGTGACATTCCTGGTGCATGGAGTTTCTTAATTGCTGGTAGGGAGCTTGGCCTTTGGTATTTGTGCTTCTGGCCTGGTGCTCTGAGTCCTGTTGGACATGCCTGTGGTGTGTGTGTTTTGTGGCATCTTACCTGTGTCCCTTGCAGTTCTTGTTTCCCTGAACTGGACCTTCTTTTGTACTCAGCTCAGTTCTCAGGATGTTTGTTAATATAGACCAAGTGCCAGGCTTTATTCTGCCACGTGAAGACCCTGGGACACACAGATAAGAAATGGTTTCTGTCCTTGGCAGGATGGGGATAGCTGGTAGCAGTGCTGTGTGAGCCAGGCTTTAGTGAGGGCCTCTTGAGGTCAGAGCAGTGAGGTGAGCATCTTAGAGGTGGGTGCCATCGTGAAGCACAGTGTCCTATAGAAGAGAGTGTCAGAAGGCATGGAATTCCTGCAGGGAGAGTGAATCCAGACACAGGGGCCTGTGCATTGTGATGTGGGCAGCAGGTAGGAAGGCAAGAGGACAAGAGTGGGGGTCAGATTATTCAGAGACTCACGCACACCTTGCAAATGCTTTTATTTGGTCCACAGGATATGTCAACCTCAGATGCCCATTGGCATCCTGCTGGTCACGGTGACCATGTGGAGCCTGCCCACTTAACTGGGGCCAGGTGGTGTTACCTAAGTTCTCATTTCTTGGAGATCAGGGAACCTGTGGTGGTTGTACTCTTGAGGAACAGAGTGTAGGCTATAAGGCAGATACAGAAGTACTGTGTTCCCCAAGGATAGTAGCTCTTCAGGGAATGACTGATATTTCCTCCCAAATCTGAAACACAGTCTCTTTGTCAAATGACCATTCTTGAAGTCCAGCTAAAGAATTCCTGGTGGGTGGGATCAGGGTCATTTCTAGGAGCTGTGCCAGGAAGCATGAAGTAGGACATGGCCTGCTGAGGACAGGTACCTTATACTCTGTTGGGATGTGTCCTGTGCCTGATCTTTAAACAGAGATGAAATTTACCATTCTGACAGTTTGAAGCTGGAGTATTTAAAAAACCAAAACAATAAATAATAAAAATAATAAAAACAATAATAGCAAAATAATAAAAACCCACACATTTGTAGAGCTACATAACTGTTACTATGAGATAGAACATTTCCATTACCCAGAAAGAACCTTCACTCAGCTCCACCGACCTGCTGTTCTGCCTTTTGTTCCTAAAGACTTTGCTGTGGACAGATCATGTGAACAAAGTCACATCGATGGAGCCTTCGTTTGTTAGAAGTTTGTCTGCAGGGTGGCAACAGTTTAGTCCTTTCCGGGCCAGGAATATCCTCTGTGGATGTGGTACATCATTCACACATTCCCCTCCTGATGTACATTTGCATTGTGTTTAGTTTCTGGCCATTATGAATCCAGTTTTCCTATTGTTTAAATACTGGTGAAAATTAAAACTATTCTGAACATAGGTGCTGCTCATGGATAGCTGTCTGAGGGCTGAGCCCTGTGACTTTTCTTCTGTGTACTTGCTCACTCTCACGCATTTGACACTCTCCATTTGGCATTTAAGGCAATAGTAAGTATTTAATGAGTTGCATTTCTGAGTTTTGTTTATGGGTAAATATGAGAGAAATTTAGTCAGATTTGAAACATGAACATGACAGAATTGGTTTACTCGGGGTGACATTCCTAGCACATGAAGTTTCTTGGGCTGGAGGAATACACAGACCACCAAAGCCCAGAAAGGTTGTTCTTCTCCCCAGAGTCACAGAGCTAGTTAGTGAAGAACCAGCTCAGTTTATGATAGAACATCCTGGATTACTGGAAAGCTGTGCAGCCTGGTAAGTTCCAGAAGTGCATCCTTCCAGCTGTTGGTAAAATCTTAGCTGTCTATCCACTTGCTCCCCCCCACACACATTGTTTATCCTAATTCAGGTCATATTGTCATTGGCACTGTGTGGCTGGGCCACTAGTTCTTGAGCAGCTGTGTCCTGTGAAGGTGCTTTTGAAAAATGATGTGAAGTTACCATGTTCTTGGAGCCTTAACCCAGCTACCTGACATAGTCAGGTGCTTTGCTTCTTGTACCTTTGAGCTGACTGACCACAGAGCAGGCTTGTGGTACATACAGGTTTACTGCTTAGCCTCTGCTAAAACCCAAGTGTAAGAGCCACTCCTCAGTCCCATGGTACTCATAATTATTAAAGCCTCTCCCACAGCACAGAGCTGCTCTCTGCATGAAAGGAATGCTTTTCTGAAAGCCACCATTTGTAGTGGGTCCCGTTATTACCAGTTCTTTCCAAGTAGCACTGGGGACTGCCGAGCCAAGTGGCCTTGGGAGGAAATGCTAAGAGCCCAGAGGAGGGAAGTTGGAGCCTGCCAGGTCAGCAGGGCACTTCCTCCTCTGTTCTAGACACACAAAGCTGCCACCTGGTCTGAAGAGGCCTCACAGCCTGGCAATTCAGAAGGCCTTGGCTGGCTTGTCCCCTTTACTGTCTACCCACCCACCAGAGCCAAGGCCAGGACTGAGCCTAACTTCCGCCTGGCGGTAGCAGGTGTGCTCTGGCTTCTTGATGACCCCTGTGTGACTGTGACTGCCGGCTGTACACATGAATATTCATCTATCCACTGAACTCCTGTGAATGGATCTACAGAGGAAGCGGAAGCTGCTGTCTTTCTGAACTTGGTTCCCTTCTCCTTTCTCACTCATTTGAGCTTTAAATGAGCCTTTATTTATTGGGTATGTGACATAGCAGGACCTACTGATGCCAGGCCCTGAAGGCATAGAAAGGCCTTGTAATGGCCTCATTGCTCTATCTATGCACAGAGGAGCCCCAACCTCCCTGAGGGCAGCTGGGCAGCTCTGTATCTGCTGTTTTCCTGTGGAGCAGAGGTCACGGGTGGCACTGTCTTTGCACAGTGATTGAAGCAATCTGTACTGGCTATATAGGACTGCCTGCTTGTGTCTATGGTGTCTACTCATTTGGCACTAAATTCAGCCCATCAGCTTGCAGAGTCCCAGATTCACATACCTAGGACCCCAGTGTCACTTGCAGAACGGAAACTCGTCTACTCATTTGGGCTCAACAGTCTGTCCCTGATGATCTATGTTGTTTGAGATTGGCAAGGGTTTGAGCTGAGCATGCATTTCATTCCCTGTCCAGAGCTCTGAGATTTGATTACTTTGTCCCTACTGGCTCTGCATGCTGCTGGCTCAGGAGGAGAGTGTAGCAATGTTTCAGGGTTACAAAACCCGGGTAGCCAGGGAAAGCTTCAGGACTGGGACTGTGAGGTGTGTAGGCAACCTGCCCCCTTACACACCAATGTTTGTATTGTGTCATACTCTGCCTGCGAAACTTCTCCTCCTCCTCCAAAGATTTATTTCATTTTTATTTGTTTGTGTATGCCACAAATATAGGGGTACCTATGGAAGCCAGAAGAAAGCATTGGATCCCCTAGAGCTGGAAGTACAGGTTCTTGTGAGCCACCTGATAAGGGTTTTGGGAACCAAACTCTCTGGAGGAGCATCAAGCACTCCTAACCACTGAGCTCTCTTTCCAGCCCCTCTCTTGTTTCTTCTTAAGGACATGGTTGGGTGTCTGCCTGTGGAGGTGTGGTCATCTTGTTCTCAGGACCCCCTCCTGCCCCATGTTCTGCCTCTTGGCTGCCTGTTGTCCTCAGGTTGGTACAATGACTTGTTTCTTCGTACAGACAGGGACCATCCTGGGGCTTGGCTGGAGGAATGCTGAGCAGATTGTTAGAGTAATGTGACTATGGAGGAAGCCTGGGCTGTGAGCCCGGGTTAGGTCACTCTTGCATGGAGGGGTCTGGGCAAGGCTCTGAGTGCATCAGGAGCTCAGATTTGCATGCATCCTGGCTCCCTATTGGTCTCTACTATAGGGACCTACTAGACATCTGTACTAGGTCTTCCCCAGAATCTGTGTGCTTAGGGAGATAGTGTGATAAAGTCCCCCAGGGGCTTTCTAAAGATAGGTAGAGTGGACAGCCAGGATCACATACCCTGTGTCCCCATCTCCCCAGTGAGTCCAAGCCTTGGGGTGCTCCCTGTCTGTGTCAGCTCTCAGTGCAGCAGTGAGAGTGGTTCTCCATGCCTGTACTTGTAGCCCTTGGTCTCCTTGTCCTCTAGTCTTAGATAACCATGGTATCAGCATGGTCTAGAATGGGAAGCAGCTTCAGCCCTGCCTGTGGAGACAGAGCACATGTACTTACCCAGAGGCATTCACCTTCACCTATAAGCAAGACCAGTGTATGAATGCCCTGCAGTGGACTCCCAGCAGGTTTGGTTGGGGAGCCGTATGATGGGATGGTATGAAAGCTGCAGGGTAGGAACTGTGCTGTATTGTCTGAGGCAATGTTAGGATTTGAGTTAGCTTCAGAAAGTGAGAACCCAATGGCTACCTTTAGGCCAGTGTGACCTGCTGGCTCAAAAAGTGTAATAGTTATGCATACTCAGGCCTGCTTCGATCTGTTGTCTACCTGTGGCCTACCTACCTCCATCCCCAGGAGCTCAAGGTTGTGTTTTTTTGCAAGCCCAGTGGCTCCCTAGAAGGCTCACTGGCATGTTTGGTCTCCAGGGCCTAGGACATAAAGAAGCTCACGCTGCAGCTCCCACATGACGTTTTGGAATTGGGGTTCACTTTAGCCCATGAGGATCCTCCCTGATTGTCAGAGCAGTATCTAACCCCCATAGACTAGGGGAGTGGGTAAGGGAAAGCTCCCATGGAGCTTTAAGGTTTTCTTTAGGGAAAAGGGCAGTGAGGGTTGGAAACGATAGGATGTATCTCCTATGTAGGCAACTAGAAAAGAAAGGTAGCAACAGTCTTCTGAGAGGCACTGCAGGACAGTGAGGTCTTCCCAGCCTGCGTTCCTCAGTTGGAGCTAGCTGAGAGAAATGGGCCTTGCAATGGGTATTCCTTATATGGGCCTGTAAGCAGGGAGACAGGAAAGCATGTGGGAGACAGGAAAGCATGTATGTTAATACGGCTCTCATATGACATTGGTCCTGGGATCTTTGTGTCATCACACCACAGCTCTCTGGCTTCCTGCCCAGCCTTCCCTTTGGCAAACCATTTCTACCATGTCACTCTCCAGTCGGGACAGAGCCATAACCTGATGAGATACCCTCTTGGGGAGCAGAAGCAGAGTAAGGGCTTAGTTCCTGCAGTGTGAGTCCAACTGAGGCCAGGTTCACAATCCTGGCAAAGCATTACACAGGCCTGGAACGTTCCAGGCCCATAGAGAAACTGGGGTGAAAGGTCAGAGGCACTTCTCAGGGAGACAGGTTTTGGAAACCTAATGATTCTGGTGCAACAGCAGTAGAAGTGGAAAGTCCAAACAAGCGTTGGCAGACCATGAGGACAGGAAAGTGTCGTTTGGGAGTGCTTCTTGACAGCGAGTGTCAGGTAGCTCACAGCTTTTGGATGGGTCACTGCAGCAAGCCTGGGGAGAAGTGAAGGCTGCGTTCACTCCTACCCCTCTATACTGGGGCACTATACTAGCCAGATAGCCTAGTCAGACCGGAAGTTAGAGAGCATGAGGGTAGTGCCTACAACATCTTAACAGGCCCCAAGCAAGCCCTTTAGCATTTCAGACCTTTGCAGGCATAAAGCCATGCGGTAGAAAGACTAATGGTGGGGCCATCTCTAACACTGTGGAGTATACTAGCTCACTGGCGTGCGGGGGTCGACTGAGGAGAGGACACAGTGGGGTGGTGGCCCAGGGCAATGGAGTCCTGAATCTTTCAGAGCTCAGAGAACAGTCCTTGACTTCCTAAGACTGACAAGTCCTTGCTGCTCTTCTCTTATCCCTGGCACATCCTGGTTGTCACAACCTTGTTGGGTGTCCCCCCATGGCTAGAGTTGGGGTTAGAATTGTCCACTCTAGTACAATAGGGAATTCAGTCTAGGAAAAACAAACAAACAAACAAAAAAAACCTGGTTAGATGGGTGGTTTTGGTAAATGGTCTAAAAGAAGGTAAGTGGAAGATTCTAGAGTGACTAGAGCATAGAACAGGTTCAGTGAGGCCTGAGACAGAAGGCAGAGAGTTTCTTTGGTGTGTCTGAAGAGCATAGGGAGCCAATGTGGCCAGGCTGGGCATGGAGGCTGTGTGGATGTCTGTAGCTCACATTTCTTTGGGGTTCCTTCATGTCTGAAGGAGATGATGACCAAGAACATTGTAAAAGGGCTAGGAAGCTGAAGAATGCTAAGGCAGCTGGTCCAGGTAGCCTGTGTGAGCAAAGCCAGACTGTGTCCAGGGAAGGAGCTGTACAGTGACAGTGCTGAGGACAGTGGGGGAGACTTCAGTGTGCTTGCAGAAGCCATCATCCATACCTAAACATCCATTGCTAGAAAATCATCTTTCTTCTGAGGATAAGTGGAAACAAGATGTGTGAAATTCGGAAGCAACTCCCAAATCTACAAAAGTCCAGAACTTTTTATTCAGTGAAGTACACTGTAGAAGTAGAGGGGAAGGCTACATCTTGTTGTGGCAGAATGTGATGAGGACTGTCTGCAATGATGCACAGCAGTGAGAACAAAATTTACAACTTTAAAATGTTCGCATTAGCACTGGGGAAATGCACAGAGTTAGTGAGGATGGAATGGCGTTGCACCCAAGCCGGGGGGGGGGGGGGGTCACAGGGAGAGCAGTTAGTGCACTGGAACGTAAACAGACACAAGTTAGTCATTGGAGAAGATAGTAAACGGGGCCTAGCTGGGTAGAGCTCCTTCTCACCCCCGTGCACACCCACGATCGACACTGTACCCTGAGTACCTCCCTACTCCTCTTTCCGACCCTTTTTTCGAGACGGTCTTTCTAGGTGCCCAAACTGTCTTACTGTGTGGCTCAGGTAGGCATCCAACTTTCAGTCTTCCTACCTTAGCCTCCCAAGTGGTTAGGATTACTGTGCTGCCAAGTCCCACGAAGTTTCAGAAACAGAACGGCAATGAAGAGTTAAGAACAACTTCTGCTTTGAGCACTCTGCTTACAGGTCTGAAAACTTCAGTGTTCAAAGATGCCAGTGAAAGCTAGGAAGGCTTCCTGTGGTGACTCATGCCTGTAATCCTTGCACAAGGGAGGTTGAGACAGGGTTAAAAGAGTTCAGGACCTACTGGGAAGTGGTGGTACACATCTTTAATCCCCAGCAGTGTGGAGGCAGAGGCAGGCAGATCTCTGCATTCAAGGCCAGCCTAGTTTACAGAGTTCCAGGATAGCCACGGCTACACAGAGAAACCCTGTCTCGAAAAACCAAAAAAAAAAAAAAAAAAAAGAATTAATAGAACCATCAGAATTAATTCTTTCCTTCCTTTCATTCTTTCCTTCTCTTTCTTTTTGTTTGTTCTTTTTGAGACAGGGTGTTTCTTTACATAGCCCTGCTTTTCCTAAAACTCACTATGTAGACTAGGCTGTCCTTGACCTCACAGAGATCCATCTGCCTCCCATATGCTGTGATTAAAGGCATGTATCAGTTTAGAGTTCAGCAAGATTGCTAGATGCAAGCATAGTACACAAAATTAAATTAAATACCTGCTCCCAGCAATGATACTAAATTCCTTAGAATAAATCTTAGTGTTAGATAAATCCTAAATAAGAATGATTGAATTTTATTGAAAAATGTAAATACACAGTGGTATCATTTTGATTTAGAAAACTCCCTATTACTGTAATGATTCTTCCCAAATTGATCAGGAATTGAATGCAGTTTTGGTCAAAGTTTTATCATACTTTGTTATTTGTTTATTTGTTTGTTTTAGAACAGGGATTTGTTGTAGCCCAGGTTGTCTTCAAACTCCTGGTCTTCCTGCTTCTATCCAGCTCTGAATGAAGAGTAAGTTGAGGAATGTGTACATAATTCCCCTGATCTTTCTATTAACTTAACTAAATGATTTTTCTATGATCAGTATGGAAAGGTAAGAGCCAGAGACAGACTCAGACTGGAATTTGCCATATCAGTTATTAAGAATCGTCCTCACGAGGCCAGCCTGGTCTCCAAAGCGAGTACCAGGAAAGGCGCAAAGCTACACAGAGAAACCCTGTCTCGAAAAACCAAAAAAAAAAAAAAAAGAATCGTCCTCATTCCTAGTACTTCAGAGTAGAAACTAGAGGATCATAAATTCAGGGCCATCAGGGTGGTGGTGTACGCCGTTAGTTCCAGCACTTGGGAGGCAGAGTCGGGTGGATCTCTGAGTTCCAGGCCAGTCTCGTCTGCAGAGTGAGTTCCAGAGGCCAGCCAGGGCTCCACAGAGAAACCCTGTCTCGGACCCTCCCGCTCCCCACTAGAAAAGGTTCGAGGCATCCTCAGCTACATAGCTTGAGGCTAGCCTGAGCTACATGAGACTCTGTCTTGGAGGGGAGGTTATTATCATAATATGTGTGAAGATAATTAAGATCATGCAGAGAAGGAAATCAGTAGGCCAATGCAACAGACTAGGGAGCCCTGTGATAAACACCTGAAGGTCTAACTGAGATCCCAAGAATGAATGGGTACTTTAATCCATGCTGCTGAGGGAGTTAGTCAGACAGGGGTAACCCTAGAGGACACTTGAAAGACATGGACCTGGTAGGAAGAGGGGGTCATGAATGACCCATGAATATGTAAAAGGATGGACATGTTTATTAGAGAGCAAGAAAACATAAAACTGTTGCAAAATAGACTTCATATGTACCACTTTTGGTACAAATTTAAAAAGTAGGTTATATCAGAAAGTTAGAAGCAACTCCCAGGGCAACAGGCCCTTCTCAGTGGATCATAAGCGGTGTGGAAGCTGGTCTGGAATTCGGTGCTGAAAGCACAGGGACCCGTTGCCCAGTAGCTGTCGTGTGTGCACAGAACAAAGGGATGTAAACAAGAATAGGAGCGACACAAAGCACAGACAGGGTCTGCCCCAGCGATCGTCTGGGTCCTTTTGATAGATAGATTTCAGCTACAGATCAGCAAAGGCGAATTCCACAAATGAAATGTGTGGTAGACAAAGCCAGTCACCAAAGAATGACACCCCCCCCACACACACACCCCTTATGTCTATAGTAAACTCAGAAGTGTGGTACAGCTATCCACTGCATTGTTTCAGCTGTGATCAACTCAAAGGCAAAGCAGGAGGTGGGTTACACAGCTTGGTTTGGTTCAGGGTGCTTTGTAGTGGACCTGGAAATGGTGCGGTATTTAAACATTTGTCTTCCATAAGAAAGGATGATTTGTTTCATATTTTCACAATAGTAATTGGAAAATCCATACACAAGGTTGACATTTAACATTAGATATACACAGAAATATTCTCTATCCCCCCTTTAAAAGGGTTTTTTTTTATTGTGTGTGTGTGTGGGGGGGGATGTAGGGTGGTTCATGTGTAGAGGTCAGAAGTCAACTAGTAGGAGTTGGTTCTCTTCTTTACTGGTCGAGCTGTCCCACCAGGCCGTCCAACCCTTGTAAAAGGCAGGTGTGACCCACTAAGTTGACCTTGTTTGTTCTCATAGTTTGGAAATGTTCTACTGCTGAACCTGGTGATAAGCACCCACCTATTCTGTTAGCCTCTTGCCTTGGTGCTCAACCATCCGAGAGCAGGGTCCGCCCAGTGCTGATGGGAGAGTGCCTCTGGGGAGCCAAGCAGAATAGGAGGGGGTGCCAAGCTTCCTGTCTGGGAAGGAGCCTGCATTTGTAGGGAAGTAGACTTGTCCCTTATAGCTTCTTCTGACTTGGGGGGACTCCTGTGAACCCCTGTGTAATGGGAAATGTTCAGAGTGTCTTAGCTTTGCCCTCTGTGGACTTACTAGACGACTGTCTCCAGTCGCTCTTGTCTGGCAGGCTCTGGACTTAGCTCTGCCCAGTCTTGTTGGCATGGTGTAGCACCCTCTGGGTAGCTGCCACCCTCAGTTGGCAGGGTACAGACTCGTGTGTCACTGTATCCTCTGCCCTCACCCCATTTATTTCGCACTTTCTGAAGTTACCTGTGAGTTTTTGTTTGTTTTTTTCTGAGCTGAGGGGGCGTATTCGGCTTACAATTCCAGGTTACAGTTCGTCAATGCATTTAACAGATTTTTTTTTTAAGTTTATGTGTACGTGTGTGAGGCTGTGTGAGTTTATGTGTACCATTATTGTGCCTGTGCCAGAGGAGGCCAGAGGATGTCAAATTCCCTGGAAGTGGACTTAGAGACTATTGTGAGCATGCTGTTGTAAGTGCTGGGAATCAAACCCTGGTCCTGCAAAAACATGGACACTCTTTAACACACTCCAGCCCCTATTCTGAATTTCGACTCTGACTTCTTCAGGTACCAAGCCGGCTGCCTCTGTGGACCCATGGGGAGTGCCTACCACAGCCAGCACACAGTCTGTTCCCAAGAACCCAGACCCTTGGGCAGCCTCACAGCAGCCTGCCTCCAGTGCTGGGAAAACAGCAGATGCCTGGGCAGCTGCCAAGCCCAGCTCTGCCTCAGGTGATCCCTTTGCTCAACCTGGTTTCTGGAGCTTCACTACTTCTCCCTCCTGGTGCACTGGCAGTAGCTAGCTGACTGACCATTTCTGTTCCCATGGGGCCCCAAACATGAGTTCTGGCCTTCTCCCTGGGTGGCAGGCTGATCTCGTGTCTCCCTGGGGACACTTCCCACAGACTCTATCCCAGTGTCCAGACCCTACACACATTTGCCCACACTGCTGGCTCTTATCATGTTTGTCGTGGAATGGTAGAGGCAGTGGTAGGCATTCATGTTCCCCGATCCCACCTGTTGCCTTCTCTGTCCACGTAATTGACTCTGGCTTGGCCCTGAGTTTACACTATGATGTGGGATGCTTGGGAGAAGCCGCTCTGGCCTGTTTTAACCCACTATCCCCATGCAAATTGGGCACCTGTTGTGCTGGGGAGTGGAAAGAGATGCCCTCAGTCACCAGCTTGTATGTTCCCTCAGGGTCTTTTGAACTCTTCAATAATTTCAATGGTACAGCTAAAGATGACTTTTCTGAATTTGACAACCTTCGAACTTCAAAAAAACCAGGTAGGTTAAAGATAGTTTCTATATAGCATTTAGACAGGCTTTCTCTGTGTAGCTTTGCCCCTTTCCTGAAACTCGCTTTGTAGACCAGGCTGGCCTCGAGCTCACAGAGACCCACCTGCCTCTGTCTCCCGAGTGCTGGAATTAAAGGAGTGTGCCACCACTGCCTGGCATTTTGTGTATTTGGTGAAAATCAGTCACCACCTGATTGATTTTAGAAGGAACAAGCTTTTCAGGGAGGGGGTGTGTGTGTGTGTGTGTGTGTGTGTGTGTGTGTGTGTGTCTGTCTGTCTGTCTGTCTGTCTGTCTGTCTGTCTGTGGTTCTTTCCTGTCATCTCATGTGAGCTTCCAGCAAATTCTGCTCTTTTCTGCCTCCTGTCTGCTGTTGGAATGCTGGGATTGTAGACTTGTGAGGCACTGCATCTGCCTCTTTTACTGGGCTCTGGTGATGGAACTCAGAGTCTCAGGCTTACACAACAGATGCTTTTACCTGTGGAGATATCTCACTGGCTCCTCAGTAGGCTGTTGCAGACATTTTACCTGTGGAGATATCTCACTGGCTCCTCAGTAGTCTGCTGCAGACATTTTACCTATGGAGATATCTCACTGGCTCAGTAGTCTGCTTGCATCTTACTGTCAAGAGTTCAGAAGGAAAATGTAGGAAATGAATGGAAACAAGGGTGTGTTTATGCTTTGCCGTGAACCTCCAATCATACCTTGATTTTTTTGAGGATTGTGCTATGTTTACTTGTGTGAATCTTGCTTTTCCATTTACCGTTTTTTAATTACATTTGGTTTATTTATTCATTTGTTTAATGCTCTGTGTGTGTACGTTGTTTACAATAGTTTTCACGTGGGATGAGAAGACAGCTTGCTTTGTCCTTGTCTTGCAGCCGAGTCAGGGGCCTCAGTCCCAGCCCAGGACAGCAGAACCACAAGCCCTGACCTCTTCGAGTCTCAGCCCCTGACTTCTGCCTCAAGCAAGCCTAGCAGTGCCCGGAAAACGCCTGAGTCCTTCCTGGGCCCCAATGCGGCTCTGGTGAACCTGGACTCACTGGTGACCAAGCCTGCTCCACCAGCCCAGTCCCTCAATCCCTTCCTGGCACCAGGTAGGCATGTGCTGAACTTCATCAGTGGCTGTAGTGTCCATGCTGGCCTCTGCCTCTTTCGCCCCTCTCAGGGACTGCTTCCTGGAGGAGAGCCTGGCGTAGAAGCTGTCTGGAAACTGTGCCTGCAGGGATGTTCTTCCTAGTGCTAGCTTTGGGTCTCGGAGGCCTTTGCTGCCCTCTGTCTATCCCATGTGTAGAAGCAACGCCATAGCGCTTCAGCATGAGCTACTCCTGGAGGCTGAAGGGCCCTTGTCATAGTGCCTGGCACAGCATTCTGCACAGCGTGTTCCAGGCCCTCACTGCCAGAGGACAGGTCCAATAACTTGACCCAGTACTTGGGGTCCCCATGGCCTTGCTCTGGACTCTGACCTCCAACCTTTTAGCCCATTTCTACCCTCTTGCATTCCCATGTGGACCGCACTCTTGGCTATACTGAGCTAAATAACAACCCTCCAGATTGAGCAGTCCCCTCTGCCTCCAGGCCGTGACACTCCCTACTCACTCTACTTGCACATCCCCCCTTTCCACATCCCTTCAGCTGAGTCTTCATCTAGTCCATACTTCTGCCCTTACTCTGCACAGATTCTTCAAGACTTAGACCTCCCAAGAGTGTCAACCCTGACCTGACTCTGTGTGTCACGGGCTGGAGGACTTTATTTCTCTGTCCCTACAGGTCCTGGCAGAGGAGTATGATATCTAGAAGCTGAGGTTTGGGGCCTGTGGGCAGAAACAGAATCTGGAATTTTAGGTTCCATCCTACCCTGAGGTCCTAATGGTTGAAGGCATGATATCTTTAGAGGAAAGTTGCCCTGTGAGTGGAGCTGGACAGGACTTGAGTCCTCAGATAATCTGGTGCCTGTTCCTGCCCAAGAGACTCTTCTCCCGAGTCCCAGAGTCCAAGAGCTGTGAGGGGCTCCTGAATTGTGGTGGGCCGTGCCTACAAACCTATTCTGGACTTTAGGGGCTATGGCTAGATTGAGGAAGTTTTGACAGATGTGGTGAACTCAGGGTCATTCTGGGCCTCACGGGTAGACCTGGATCTGCCATTCCTGATATGACTACAGATCACCTTTGTTTTCTGTGGACCTGGGGTCACATAACAGTCCTGGTAGAAGTGTACCGCAGAGTGGGTCAGAGTACAACAGCTTCTGCTTATCATGGTGGCTCACGCTGCCCCTTGATGAGCAGGCCATGTTGGTGAGTGGGGCCTAATGAGCTCAGAGACTTAGTGACAGCAGTGTCACGTATCCCGGAAAGACAGACGCACCAGTTATTTCACTGACAGAAGAGCCTTTGGTTGAGGGCTGTTTAGAGAGGCCGGGTGAGAGTAGGCCACCTGACTTCTCAGCAGCAGGCCCTTCCTTCTCAAGCCTTCTTCCTGGTGCCAGTGTGTACATTCTAGGATGCTGCATGGCCTTTCCCAGGCACTTGTAGCCACAATGGCAGACAGACTGAGGGAGCAGGGCAACTGACAGCAGCCTGGGTACCCACCCTTCAGAACTAGAGGACCCGAGCCTGTGTGCTCTTGGCTCTGCCTTGTTTAGCTCTATAGCCCTGGACAGGTCCTACACTCCACAGACATAGTCTTCTTGGCCTCAGCAATCTGTAAATGTTTGCCAGTGTCTCCTGTGGAGTCTATCCTACCGATCAGTGTTGGAGTGCCAGATGTGGAGGCGTGTGTGTGTGTGTGTATGTGTGTGTGTGTGTGTGTGTATGTGTGTGTGTGTTACACCTGTCCTGAGGGGGTCGTGCCTTCCAGTGACTCAGCTGTGTTCTCCTTGCTCTTTTATCAGGTGCTGCCACCCCAGCCCCTGTCAACCCCTTCCAGGTCAACCAGCCCCAGCCGCTGACACTGAACCAGCTTCGGGGGAGCCCTGTCCTTGGGAGCAGTGCATCTTTTGGATCTGGTCCAGGGGTGGAGCCTGTGGCCCCCGTGACCTCAGTAGCCCCACACTCAGCCTTGGGGGCCAGTGGCTCTTCATTGACCCCACTAGGCCCTACAGCAATGAAAATGGTAGGCAGTGTGGGCATTCCCCCGTCAGCAGCTCAGGCAACGGGCACAACCAACCCCTTCCTTCTCTAGTGCCCAGGCTGGGACTTGCCTGAGTGAACACCAGAGTGCCGAGCCCAAGGATGTCAAGTGGGGACTCGCTCTGATTTGTGTAGTGGCTGAGAACATGGCGGTAGGGGTGTTAGAGCTTCAGGTCCAGCTTCCTGGTGAAAGGGTGGTTGCTATAGTCCAGACCTTCAGGCTGGAGTACGGGTGGGATGGTCTCACTGTCCTAGCCGGCCCCGTTTCTCTTCCTAAGTGCTCAGCTCTGACTGTGCTCCACTGAGGTCTTGAACTAGGAGGTGTTACCAGTGTTGTCTAAGATTCTGGGATGCTGTCTCACCCAGGACTTGGGACAATCATATTGTGTGCCCCACCCCCAGTGATCCTCAGGGTGTGGACAAAGTGAAGCTCTAGCCCCACACCACACTGACCGTTGAGAAGTGGTTGTGCATATTTTATTTTCCTTTGACTCGTGGGAGTCCAAGGTAAACAGCACTAGTGTGGGCTTTGCGCTGACCAGAGCACAGCCTGCCCCGTGGCTCTGTGCTTGTGCACGTTTGCACATTTTGTTGAGTACAGTTTCATATTTGAGTTTGCAAAATTATCTAATAGTCTTTTTTTGGCTAATATTTTTATAATGTGGTTCTTATTTAACTGTCTAGTTTTGATAGAATTGACCAAGTCTGGCTGAATTAAGGTCTTGGCACGTATTATTTTAGTGGTCTAATTTCTCTTATTTATGGTCTTAACTGTAAGAAAACTTTAAAAGAAGAGATATTTGGATGACAAAAATATGCCTTATGGAAAACTAAGCAAATTCTTTATAGGAAAAAAATTCCAGAATTTGATTACACAAAAACCTTTTTATTAAAACAAAAACTTGCAACAGTAACAAAACCCTGCAGCCTCCAGTTGCCTTTCCCCTTCCTCAGCTCTTCTGATGAATTACCAAATCAGCTGACTCTTGAGCCTTTTCGCTTAGATCCTGAGAGGCTTTTTTACTAGTATATTGACATCTTAATGTTAAAGGGAAAACAGACAAGGCGTGAGTGTGACTCGCAGGTTTTATCAACTCCTCCCTCCCTCTCTTTGTACCTGGCATACAGGGATTGCCCGGAACTTCTGTTTACTGCACACCAGAGGTGCGGCTGGCTGCGCCATCATCATGCTCAGGTTAATGAGACTGTGTGAAAATGGGGGTGGCTGTGCACTTCTGGGCCCATGGGTCATCAAGGCTAGTCTCCAAGCTGAGTTAGGACAGGGCCTGACCCTGATGTGTCTGCCGCCAGCTCCAGCTCAGGCTGTTGACCAGGAAGTGATCCTATCTTACTTTGGAGATGAAAGAATCCTCACATGGCGTCGATTTTTAACAGACGCTCACTGATGCTATATTCCCTCCCAACCTTCCGAATCCTCACTCTACTCACTCTTAAGGAAAGTATTAAATCCTGAATTAGAGACCACTGACTTGACTTTTCTTCAGAGAAAGGACTGCCCCTTCTTGGTCCTAGCAGTTTGTGTGCTGGCTTTTCTGCCTTGTCTTGCAGTATGAACTTCTTACCTTCAACTCCAAGGGCACCCAACCACCTGCCAGCCCCTCTCTGCATCCAGAGAAAGTTTTGGTCCTCAGCACCCACATGGTTGACTCAGTGGTTCCTGCTTGAAGGAGGACTGCACTCAACGCCCCTCATGAGTCTGAGAGCCCACCTGCTGCTCCTAGGCCCCACACACCAAGGGCCCTTCCTAACTACCTACTTCTCCCAGGACTAGCGGCCTAGGGGGAGGCGTGGGCTCTGCTGCTCAGGAAGGCTGGTGACTGGTGACCTCCTGGAGAGGTGGAGACATTCGGGACGGGAGGTGGGCAGCGTTTCAGATGGCGCTTCCTTCCGATTGTACAGGCCAGGTCCAGCTCTGCCTGCTGGGGGCCAGTGATTCTGCTGTAGAAGATGAGGGCCCTTCCGACTGAGGCCCCGCCCCAGTAGCCCCTGAGTCCCTCCTCCCACAGCCACCCAGCGCACGTCCCTGTTGCCCACTGCACTGATCATGAAGGCACTGGCCACTGCTGTGTGTGTTGCACACGTGCCACCATGCCCTCCTGACGGACACCCTAGGGAAGTCATCCAGCTGTTTCTCAGTCCCAGGGCTGGTGGTTGGGTTTGGATTTGTGTTGACTGTTGATACTTATTTACTGTATAAATATAATTTATCATTTGTATCATGATGTGGTTTCTGGCTGTGTCCTTTCCCTATTCCTGGCTTTACCCATCCAATATGACAAGATGGCAGGGCTGGCTAGGGAAGCAGCTTGGTCTACAGTCAGGCCACCACTCTTACCTAGTGTCTGAGTCTCGGGTCTGCTGTTGGTGGACATTGCCATGGCCTGTCTGAAGGCTGTGCTGGGCAGATGGTGGCCCAAGTCCATTGCCCAGGTGGCTTTCAATTCTGAGGACAGTCCTCAGTATGTTTTCGTGGTTTCCCATTCCCTCCTGTCTTAGGTTACTTTTGCTGTGATGAAATACCATGACTAAAAAGCAACTTGGGGGTTGAAAGGGTTTATTTATATGCTTCCACATTAAACGAGAAAAAGAAATAAAAAGGAAAGGAAGGGCATGACTACTCCTAGGTATGGTGGAGGAGAAAGTTTATTGTAGACATGTGGGAGAGCATAGTCAGAGGCAGGGACATCTGGTCCAGTCCAGAGTGAACATGACCAGCCTGAGCTAGGCCATGTGTGTGTGGGGGGGGAGATGGGAGAGAAGGGGACCGGGTACAGCAGCCAGGCGCCCAAAGGTACAAGAGGAGGAAGGTGAACAAAATGTCTGGATTATGTAGGGAAGAGCCTCTGGGGGAAGGGCAGCCCAGCTTCTGGGCTGGAGAGTTCAGGGTGGAGGGCGGGATATGCTGCTATCCACACCTGTAACAGGTAGGAACTGAGGGATGCTGAGAGAACCAGGGGGCCTGGTCTGCTTTGATATGTTAAATAGGCAGCTCAGCCTTTTGTCCTGGGTTTGAAGCTTACACACACCAAGGTTCACCAATCTCACCCCCACCCCCCAGAGTTTCCCTGTGTAGCCCTGGCCATCCCGGAACTCACTCTGTAGACCAGGCTGACCTCAAAAGCAATCAGACCCGCCTGCCTCACCTCCCAGGTGCTGCTGGGATTGCCCAGTTTACACTGCTCATCATTAAAGGAAGTCCTAGCAGGAACCTGGAGCCGGCAGGAGCTAATGCAGAGCTCATAGAGGAGTACTGATTACTGGCTTACTCGGCCTGCTTTCTTATAGAACCCAGGACTGTCAGCCCAAGGATAGCACTACCCATGATGAGCTGGGCCCTCCCACATCTATCACTAAGAAAACAGGCCTGCCCACAGCCTAACTTTATGGAGGTGTCTCCCCCCCTCCCCCAGTTGAGGCCCCCTCCTCATAAGAGTCTCTTGTGTTTAATTGACATAAAACCAGCCAGCACACTTCCTTTCACATCTCTGCCCCAGAAATGCTGTGTCATGAGAAGCTTCAGGCTGTCAGATGGGCACAGATCCTCTGTGTCCCGCATAGTAGGAAACAGGCTCGGTTAGCAGGTTACCGGTTATTGTTACCTCTGGGCACCAAGGCCTGTCTTACCTCTCAGACCAAGAGCTTGCATGGGTCCTTCCCGTGTTCAGCCAAGAATGTAGGGTTTATGAGGGCGGCCTTCTCCAATGCGGCAGGCTCCCAGCAGTGCAGGAGGGTGGGGACACCGCTGTTGATGAGTAGTGTGGGAGGTACCGACTCCAGCACTGAGGCCCTGTGAGGCCTTCCAGCACAGGAACAGGCCTGGGATGGCCTCGAGCTCTGCAGGTGGCCCGTCCTGTGAGCAGCTGGGAGCCAGTTTTCTGCCTGCACATGGATATTGCCAGCTGGGACTTGTTCTGGATTCTGTGGTGGTGTGCTGGCTGGTTTTGAATCAACTTGACACAAGCTAGAGTCATTGGGAGATGAGGGAGCCTCAGTTGAGAAAATGCCTCCATAGGATTGGGCTTTAGGGCAGGCCTGTAGGGACATTTTCTTTTGGTGATCAATGGGGACCACCTTTGTGGGTGACGCCATCACTGGGCTGTTGGTCCTGGGTGCTATAACAAAGCAGACTGAACAAGCCAGTAAGCAGCACCCTTCCATGACCTCTGCCTCCAGGATCCTGCCAAGACATCTTTCAGTGGTGGACTGTGATGTGGAATTCTAAGCCAATAA
Organism: Peromyscus californicus insignis; assembly: GCF_007827085.1. Lineage (NCBI taxonomy): Eukaryota > Metazoa > Chordata > Mammalia > Rodentia > Cricetidae > Peromyscus > Peromyscus californicus. The sequence goes on from NW_026294551.1 coordinate 61,617,758, forward strand.
ACCCTTTCTCCCAACTTGCCTTTGGCCATGGTGTTTATTACAGTGGTAGAAAAACCTGACAGGCTGCTTCCCTCAGAACCTTAGCGGGCTTTTAGCTCTTTGCTTTTGCCGTGGACACATACCGCTTCTCACTCACCCCCCACCTCCAAGACAGGGTCTCTCTGTGTAACAGCCCTGACTGTCCTGGAACTCACTCTGTAGACCAGGTTGGCCTTGAACTCAGATCCGCCTGCCTCTGCCTCCCAAGTGCTGGGATTGAAGGCGTGCGCCATTGTATCCAGCTTCTCATTTGTTCTTCACCACACGACTAGGCTTTTATGGTTTAATTTTCAGTCTTAGAATTTGAGTTTAGAGTCCTCTTACTAATCCTTTTTTTTTTTTAATTATTTTTACTGTGTATGGACATTTTGTTTGAATGTATGTCTACACTACGTGCATGTCTGCTACCCTTGGGGGCCAGAAGATGGCGTTGGATCTCAAATTGCAGTTACTGACATCTGTGAGCCACCAGGACCGAATCCTGGTTTTCTAGAAGAGCACCCAGTGCTCTCTGCTGTCTCCCCAGTCCCTTCCTAATCTTATGATGCTAACTTTTTAGCTTTCTTTGTTCCTGTTCATTTCTGCTTTTGTAAACTGGCCTGTTCTTTCCCAGACTTCACTTTTCTGGCATATCCCCCACACCCCCAGAGCTGTTGGTTTGGCCCAGAACCTGCCTGAGCTCTGCCAGTGGCTCTCAGCTGCCCACTGTGTGCTTGCACTCTTCCTGCCTGCCACCCTGGTGGTAGTCTGTGCCATACAGTAGTTTCTGGGTTTTAATCACGGCATAAATTCATTCCTTGTAAGAGTTTCTGGGTAAAGAGTCTGCAGGAATAAGTTCCCTGCCTTCCTTCTGTTCAGGGTAGAACACAATAAAATTCCCCCACAAAATGCCCAACAGGGCTGTCCTTGCAGCACCCCTCCTGGCTGGAATCTTGACACCAGATTGTTCCCTCATCATGCTCCTGCCTTCAGTGTGGGCCTTCAAGGGCTTCATGGACAAGAGCAAGGAGGGTTAACGGTCAGGCTTCCTATCTGGTGAACAGCCTCTTAGCATTTTGTAAGCTTACCAGTGGGACACGAGAGGCCCAGGAGATGGAGTCTAATGGATTGACCATGACAAAGTGAACAATCTGGTCAGCAACCATGACAGTGAGTGGAGGATAAACCTGGGTTTCATGTCTCTTAATAGTCACATGTCGCTGGGTGGTGATGGTGCACACCTTTAATTCTAGCTTTTGGGAGGAAACGGCAGGCAGATCTCGAGTTCAAGGCCAGCCTGGTCTACAGAGCAAGTTGCAGGACAGCCAGGGCTACACAGTGAAACTGTCTCGGGGAGGAAAAAAAACACAAAAAGGTCTTATGGCTGGCACCCTCTCACATTTCAGACATGCTCCAGTCATTGGCCTCCAAAGTTCTCCACTGGATGCTTTCTCATCTTGACTGGCAGGCATGCCAGAGGCTCTTAGGTGATGGTACCTTTCTGTGCCTTGATTGGGGTTGGGGTATGCATTCATTGAAACTGTTCATACAGCACAGATGTGTATGCATCTTGTTGGATGTAAATGTTCACTTGAAAGATGAATAGTACAGAACTCTGGCGAATGATACGCATGCTGCAGTCCACAGCAGGTAATATGCTAAGCACTGGGTGGACTAGAGGAGAAGAAAGATTTCACCAATGTGAAAATGCAAATAAAGTCTCTGTCCTTAAGTGTCCTGAGTGGTTAGAACCCCACCAGGGCACCAAAATGTGAGGACAAGCAAATGCCCTGTATAAATGGCGAAGTATTTGCATAGTGTTTACCCCATGTACTCCTGTACCTTACTTCATCTCTAGAGGACTAGTAATACCAAACACAATGAAAAGGATACATGATTGTTAGGCTCAAGGGATGGGGACAAGAAGAGTCTGCACATGTCTGTAAATGTTTGTGACCCTGGAACCTTGGTTTGTGGAACCTGCAGACAGAATCCTGCCTGCAGGAAAAATGTCCACAATTTGTAGATGGTTTGTCTGTTACTCATTGTAAAGTCACTTCAATTGTCCTGTGTTTAAATAGCTTCATAGTGTTGGCGAAAGGGACATTTTCACACAAGAGGCAGCCCACTGTGTCAAAGCTTTTGGCAGATGAACCCATGGTGTCTGAGGCCAGAGATGGACTGGAAAGAGACAGAGCTTCTGAGGTGGGAAAGGCCAGGTGGCATGGGTGTTGGGCAAAGGACCTGCAGTGAAGTAGGGTGAGATGCAGAGGGACATAAGGGGCTCCTGAACCAAGAGCTTGGTGAGCTCGAGGAAGGAAGAGACTGTTCCTTGTGAATGTGACATTGGGGAAAGAGTGCAGTGGTATGGCCTCTGGAAGGAAGCATCTCCAGGGGAAGGGGAGGCACTTGAGATGGGAGGTATGGGTGTGCTGATGGTCTAAAGATAGGGTGGGCGTGAGGGAGTAGCATGAGGAACACAGAGGAACTATGGGCAGAGTGAGGCACCCAGGATATGATGGTGAATGAAAAGATCACTATGGCGGGTGAGATTCTGTTGAGCTAGTATGAAGAAAGGAACACACAGAGGTGGAGTGTTTACAAATGACAGCCATGAGTGCTAATGGCAGAAAGGACTGGGGCTGCAGGAGGTCTTGGATGGCAAACAGAAGACCACATAAGGGAGGTACTGGTCTAAGAGGTGCTTGGGTGATGCAGTTGCTGCAACTGTGCATGGGGTGCAGATGTCAACATCACTGCAGGTGTGCAGGCCTGAAGAGGTTATCCACAGGAACAGCTGAAGACTGAGTGTCAAGAGCAAGCTCTCTGCTGATGCCAGCAATTGTGGTGTGGTTTGATGGCTTAGGCCTCAGAAAGCAGTCTGGAAGTGTCGATCGGCAAAGAAACAAACTGGAAAACTGATGTGGGCCCTCTAGGAGGAAAGGCTGGAGCTGCAAAGAGACAGGGCAGCTTCAGAAGGCAAGAGGAGCTTGCCATTCAGGGAATTTTGCTGACCGATCAAAAGTTCCAAAAGCCGGGGGGGGTGGGGGTGGGGTGTAAAAGGCAGCTTGGCCCAGGGATCTCTCAGAGTGTCCCAGTAGCTCAGGCATGTGCAGCAGTGTGGCTGGTGGTTTGAAGACTTGAAGGCCTTGGTCAGCTTGTCTGCTGGGCAGAGGAGGCTAGATGCAGCTGCCTCAGTCCACGCTAGGTCATGTGCCACCAACAACCATGCATGGGGAAACTGGCGGCCCAACTGCTCTCCCACAGATACCAGGGTGCTGGGCTGTGGGGCTTACCAGAAAGTTGCACTGTTGGCAAAGCCTCCTGCCTGCCGTGTTTCTTGCCTATCCTCAGGCTCCTAGCAGCACACTAGAGGTGTAGGGTGGGAATGGGGTAGGAATGGAAGCTGGAAGGCAGGTGCATCCCAGGACACTTCTTGCAGATTATGCTGACAATATGGTAGGCAGTCATACTAGTCAGCCACGAAGCAAGTGACTTTAACATCCTGATGTGGAAGAAGACAAGTTTTAGAGATGAGTACTGAGGACCTTGAAAGGGTCTCAGCTCTGAACAAGTTGGTTAGCAATCCTGGGGAGCCTAACTCCCCACTCCACTCCAGCCTGGCACCCTTCTGGGGCATGTCCTGGGAGGCTGAGCCCCAGGCCTGTTCCTGTTGGGGAGGTACTAACAAAGCAAGAAATCCAGGCCCCAGAATTTCTGAAAAAATGTGATGCTTTATTATAGAAAACTGTCTTCAGCTCTCCACTTCCCAGCCGGGCTGCTTGAGTCCTTGATTGTGTGTGGGCTGTGAGGCACCTGGGCCATAGTGGTGGCGGAAAGGCTGATGCTTTCATTGTAGGTTACTCTGTGACAGGCTGGGACCCAGGACTCCTTGTGTGTCCACAGGCCCAGTGTCATAGCCCAGCTTCTTCATGTCCTTGGTCACCACATTGAAGAGGAGGGTGACAAAGCCCTGAGAGCGGACACGGGTCACTGGAGACATGAGGTGAGCATTAGGGGAGGTTTGTCAGGGACAGACACAGCAAACCACCTGCTGAAGCCTGTGTAGGTGGTGTTCTAGAAAATTCTTTGGGTGGCTTGTAGATCACCAAGTCCCAGATGTCTGGCAGCTCCCTAGCCTCCACCCATCTGTTTGCTGGGCTCCTGGGGGTTGGGGGCCCACCTCTTCCCTTCAACTGGGGTTGGGAGTATCAGCTTTACCTTCCCGGCCTTCACCCTGGGCCACCACCTTGGGGTCTGTGTACTCAGGCCGCCGTCCCATGAACCAGCTGAGGACATAGGAAAACACCAGTGAGGAGCACTCCTCCTGCTATCCCTCCTCCTGTCTGTCTGATAGGCCAGGTAAGGTGCCGGAGATGTCCCGTCTGGGTCTGTGGCCAACAGTCCCAGCAGCTGCCAGGTGCTCCAAGCCGTGTCCAGCCAAGGCTTTTGTGGGTTTGTATCACCAAGTACAACCTGAACCCATGGAAACCACCCCTCACCCTCACCCCAAGGAACAGATGGGTCAGGAGAAGAGAAGCAAGAAGGCAATGTGACCTTTAAGCCGCCTCAGGAGGGAGAACCCAAATTCAAGTGCCAGATTCAGCTCCCCAAACTTTGCCTCCTTGGTATGGGATCCAAAACAAGCCACACCCTGTCACTGAACCTGTTTGTCTACTGTAAAAGGTAATAGCACCTACCTCATGGGACTATATGAAGAAGGTACCCTGCCAGCTGCCACATAACATTACCCTTTCTAAGGAGACTCTGGCCCTGCAAGGCTCTGGGTAACAGGTCATCTGACTTTTAAAGTCTCACCTAGCTAAGGGTACTGTTCAGCCCCCAGGCTCTGGCTGGCAAACTCAGAAGCACTTCCTACAAATGTCCTGTGACTTATAGGCCACAATCGCACGGCACCCTAACTTCAGATCTTGGGCTCCACCCAGGGCTCTAAGGCACATGGACAGGATGTACAGGCCCAGCCAGCATCTCGCTGGAAACCATAGGCTTGGGGCAGACAGGATTAGCCTAAGCACAGAACCCAGGACCAACTCGGACTTTGTGGAACAACTCCATCAGCATTCCTATTTGCCTGCAGCGGTGGGACTTTGTCTTTTCCCTGGGCAGTTTGTGGCAGGCTCAAAAGGTAACGATAACTACACATCCACCACCCATAACTATGCTGAGGGCATGACTGGATCCTTGGGCTCCCAGGCTAGACCTCAGCTGCCCCATTGGACTGCTGGGCAGGAGGTCCTGAGGGAACAACCATGAGGAGTGCTGTTCAGACAACCTAAGGTGGGGGATAGGGAAACCAGGGTCCCCGCAGTTGTGCATTCCAAAAGAAACTGGACGTGTGTGTGTGTGTGTGTGTGTGTGTGTGTGTGTGTGTGTGTGTGCACCTGTGCCTCTTCCTGTCTCCCCATCATAGAGCAAAGCTCTGGCTGTATTCACCTCAGCACTGAGGCGTCTCAGAGAGTGAGGCCTGGCAGTAAAGGCACCCTCAGCATGCCTCCAGCTGTCTTCTAATCGACAGGTGGTTTTCTCATGAGAAGAGACAGGCAAGTTCGGGGAGCGTGCTCCAGGCAAGGGCTGACGCAGGGCAGAACCTGTGGGCTCAGAAAGCCAAGGCCAGGCAAATGGGAAGCGAGAAAGAGGCCACTGGCACCCTGGCTCCTAGATGCAAGAGGGTGTGCCAGGCAGCTCCCAGCAGCGACACCACCCTAAGGGCTCTGCAAAGACTAAGGTGGAGAGGCCACAACGGGTCGAGTAACAGCTCTAGGGATACTGGGTAAGGACTGACGACACCGAGAACGTGGCTATCTGTGAAGAGGGTCTATGGAGGAGGTACCAGGATGCTGCAAAGTGGGAATTATCCTGGGTCATCCAGGTATGCATAGGCAAGGTGCAGTCAGCGCTAAGTCTGTCCTACAGCCCAGAACCTTTCTTCAGCCCTCTCAAAACTGGGGTCCAGGCTCCCTTCTCCACATCCTCTCTACCTGATACTAGCTTGCAAGGGGATGCTCATTGGCTGCTCCCTGGGAACCTAGGGGCCCTTCACTTCCCTTTCATCCCTGTCAACATGCTGGGGAGCAGAGGTGGCATGCAGCTAAGCTGGGCTAGCAGATCCCTCCAACTCCTATTTGGATGTGGCAGAGACCTCCCCTTTGGGCCATCTCCAAGATTTCTGTCCTGTCCTCTGGGACCTTCTCACTGCCTCCTCCCTACACCCCTGCCCCCCAACTCTCTTCACACTTGCTGGCAGCAGCATCTTTCTGGCTGCTCCTAACTCATGTTTTCCTCAAGAGAGCAAGAGCTCTTAGTGCCTGGTGTGTAGAACATGCTCCCAAGATGCTTCACGGCTGCTGCTTGACTCCCCGAGGTACCATGTGGAAAGCATTTAGTACATGCTCATAATATTGGGTCACTGTGGCTGTCATAAGGAGTTTGCCTCTTGCTGCTGCAGCCAGACAAACAGCGTTTCCATGTGACAGGCTCAAAGGGCACAGCAGAAAGCCTCGCAGACTTAAGCTGCCAGAAAGTGGTCCAAGGAAGCCCGAGGACTCAGCAGTGTTCCTGTCTGCATACCTGTTTCCAGCTGTCTCTAGGTGCAGCCACGTGAAGACCTGTGTGGTTCCCAGGTCTCGGGAGGGTGGGAGGTGCTGGCCTGTTAGTTACCCATTAGATCAGGAGGCAGCAAGGCTGCAGACAGAAGGACCCACCTTGTGAACTTCTGCAGCGTAGATGTGGACTCCGGCACAAACATGGGGATGGTCCTCTTGTGCCTGAAACAAACGTTTTTCACACAGAGATGTACTGAGGAACAGTACTGGCCCTGTGGAAACCTTTACAGGCCAGGGTGCAAACCTGTACAGATGAAGGTGTGGCTTTTCTGTCTACACCCACTTCCATTCCTCTCCAGGAGCATGAGTCTCTTACGTAGGTGTGTCTCTTCCAAGGTGCAGACTATACCCAGGTCACCCTGGGCCCTGAATATATTTGCCCACGTCCAAGGAAGGAGCAATGGCCAGAAAGCCTGCTGTCTAAAAGTGCTGTCCCCAGGGTTTGCCTACCTCGTAAGAGGCAGACCGCAGGCCAGAGACTGGGTCAGAGTGGGCACCTACCGTCCAGGAGAGAAGGGTACATGCACCGCTCCGTAGCCTCGGACCACATCGTTCCCAAACACGTCTGGTCCATACACACTGAGCACGATCTGTGGCCCTTTGAAGGACAAGGTTGGCATGTGGGGAAAGAAGGGATGGTGTGCAGTACATGGTGTGCCCAGCTGAGGTCTGGAGCAGGGACTCACAGGATGATGGCCGAAGCCCTGGGAATCCTGTCCACACCAGGGTTTCTGTCCCCTGTTGGTACCCTGGGAGTGCTCTCCATACCTCTGCTCTAGCTGGAGAGACAGAGCCAAGACATTTAGTAGACACAGGAAGTCCTTTGGAGGCTCTGTGCCAACCTGGGCCCCTGCTTTCTTCTTCTCTGGTGGATATGGTCTCTCTAATCTATGACACCCTGTGGGAGGGGCCTGTCCTGAGGGTTCTGAGAGCAGTCAGGAAAATCATGGCCTTCCAGGTATTTTTCCTTAACATACTGATGTTTGCATATGCTTCCAGATCACATCCAGTCAGGCCCGCCAGGCCTCCACCTCCTTAGTGTCTGACCTCTGGGTGTGACTGACAGATCTACTACTGTCTGCTGCAACTCCAGATGACAGGTGAGGCCTGGAAGCTGGCTCTGTGGTTACTGCTGAATGGCCTCAGTCAAGTTTCTCAACATTTTTGCCCTCAGCTTTCTTGTGTCTAAAAGCATTGGAATAGTACCAAACACAAGAGGTGCTCAGTAAAGGTTAATGAAATCTGCCCTTCCCACTACTACTCTGCCACCAAAAGCAACCTGTGAGTCATTCAGATAGTTCCTATATGGTGGTTTGTTCAATCTCAACACTACCTGATCACTACAGATCACTCACATAGAGGCTCTTGACACACGTGTACTCACCTCTGAGCACACTCGTGTGTGTGTGTGTGTGTGTGTGTGTGTGTGTGTGTGTGTGTGTGTGTGTGCGCTCAGGAAGGACTCACACAGACAGGCAGGTCTCTGTTCAGTTCTACAGCCCTACATTACACTCCTCTGCACGGGTGCTTCCCCAGTAGTGCTCTCTGAACTGCCACCACACTCCACACTTGCCAACCTTGGCAGACCAGGGTCAGCCTGGCCTGGCCACCCTCTGCGGCTTTGCTAGCTTTGCGAGGGCTCAGAATTAGAAGGGTGGCTGTGGGATGAGGGGAAGGCTTTGTACAGAGCATGAACAAAGGCTCAGAAGGTCCCAAGCAACCGGCACAGGATGAGCAGGTGCTGCAGCTGACTGCAGCACTATGCAGTGGGAAGTTGAGCAGCTCGGGGTCAGACCCTCCAGCCAGGTGGCTGCAGCCCTGCACACCAGCTTCTGTGTGCAGATGGCGGTCAACAGAACAGGCAGATGCTGAGCACGTCAAAGGCTGGGGCAAACACCAAGACACTGGCAGTGTCCCTCTGAAGAAGGAGAGTGGGGGAGGTGCAGCAGCGGATCCCCCCTCCCATCATGGCCCGCAGACTCACAGCCATAGGGGTTGGTACTTTTAAAGGTGACATCGATGGGGAAGTTCCACACCAGTGCTTGTCGTACATCTTGGCTCTTGGATGCTATCTGTGAGATGCCCTCCTCCAGACCCTGTATAGACAGAGACAGCTGGTCTGAGCTCCAGGTACTCATGCCCCTTCCACTTACGTGGGCAGGTTAGGAAGGCCATTTGAGTTCTTTCCGTGTGGCTTGTACCCACCCTTCTTTTACTAACTTTTTTTTTCTTTTTGGTTTTTTGAGACAGGGTTTCTCTGTGTAGTTTTGGAGACTGTCCTGGAACTCACTTGGTAGCCCAGGCTGGCCTCGAACTCACAGAGATCCGCCTACCTCTGCCTCCCAAGCGCTGGGATTAAAGGCGTGCGCCACCGCCGCCCAGCCCCACCCTTCTTTTAGGTATTTACCCCAAAGTGCCTTGGTCTAGACTCCGCCCTCCCATTATCTGTGTACTCCTGATGCCCTGCCCTCCTCAGTCCACCCATCTTTGATGACAGACTAGAGCATGTCCGACTCACTGTGTTGGTCTCTGCTCTACGGAGGTGGGGACTTCTGTCAGGCATTGGTCACTCCCAGAGGACTCCGTAATAATTATTAAGACATGAAAGTGCTGACTCAGGGGGTAAAGGCACTTGCTGCACAAGCCTGACAACCCAAGTTCCATCCCCAGAACCGTCAAAAATCAAACAGATGAACAACCCTGGTGTGGTGGTGTGAGCGGGGAGGCGGAGACAGCAGAATGTCAGATGCTCTTGGACTGTGGAGCTTGGAGTATGAAACACAGCAGCAAGGAAAAGACAGTCTCTGCCTTATAACAAGATGGGGGGGGGGGGTGAGAACCAGCTCCAGAAAAGGTGTCCGCTGTCCCCAACATATCTAGCATGTGTGTGCATGTACTTGTACACACAAAATAAAATCATTTTAAAAATTCATTTCATAGCCGGGCGGTTGTGGCACATGCCTTTAATCCCAGCACTTGGGAAGTAGAGGCAGAGACAGTTGGAACTGCATGAGTTTGAGGCCAGCCTGGTCTACAGAGCAAGTTCCAGGACAATCAGAGCTACACAAAGAAACCCTGTCTCAACGCCACCCTCCCCCCTTTTCATTTTATTGTGTTTTGCCTGCATGCATGTCTGTGTACTATATGTGTGCCTGGTGTCTATGGAGGCCAGAAGAGGGCATCAGATCCCCTGGGACTGGAGTTACAGATGGTTGTGAGCCACCGTTTGTGTGCTGGGTGTCATTGGGGTCATCTGCAAGAGTATGCAGTCAACTGCTTAGTCATCTCTCTGGCCCCAAGGGTAGCTCACAACCACCTGTAACTCCAGCTCCAGGGGATCTGACCTCTGGCCTTCACAGTCACTTGCATTCACAGCCATACAGAGATACACATCCACATAATTTAAAATAAATCCCTAATAAATAGAGGCATCTTTTAAAAAATATAAATATCATAAGAGAAAAAAGAAAAAAGTATTAACATGTCTGTGCTACTCAGAAGAAACTCAGGCTCAAAGAAGTTGGGCTTCTATGTTACTTATTTTTTTCCATTTGTTTGGGTCTTATATATGTAGCCCAGGTTAACCTTGAACTCCCAGAGATGCTCCTGCCTCAGCCTTCTGTGCTGAATTACAGGCATATGTCACCATGTTTGGCTAGCTTTCACTTTTTAAACTGCTGTGAGGTTTAAGTATGTGAGGTGCTAACAAAGCATGGTGTGGTGGTGCTCTGTACCACAGCCCCTTCCCGTGGTGAAAGACTGCCCTCCAAACCTTGACAGGAGATCCTTCATTTTGTCCTGGCTTCTGGGTGTTCTCCACTGTCTGAGGAAAGGCCAGATTTTGGGGGGCGGGGGTAGGGGTTACTGGCTGATGGTGTTTACAGCCACTGGCGGGCAGTTTTCCAGGACTGCCAGCTTATGCTGCCACTTGTCCCTCTTGGCTGCCACCAACACACACTCCAGGGATGCATCAGTGAACCCAGTGGTGGCTGTATTCTGTAGCTTTACCAGGAGCAAACTCATGTTTGGGTCCTCTCTGACCTTAGGGTCCACCTCTTGGGTCTGGAATAGAAGGCTATGACAGGTACCTCAGGAATCACTAAAGCTCTAAGCAGGGGAGGCCCACGGGTCAAACTCACCGCTGTGGGGGCCCAGTCCTGGCCGTACACGAAGCAGTACTTGCAGTAGAGGTCGTCATATTCTGGAAACTGAGAGAAAAGCATGCAGGATTCGGTTTAGGGAACGCAAACTGAGCCCACACATGAGCTAGGCAGGTGCAGTGGGTAGGAATTAGGAACATGAGGCACCTGGGATGGAGGGCATGAATTTCAGCAGGGGCAGGGGACAGAAATGAGGAAGTCGGGGTTAGTCCCAGACTGCCAATGCTTATAGGCTGTTTTGCTCAGGGTCTGCTTTCTGTCTGTCTTTCTCAGTCCATCGTCTGGCAAACCCCTTGCTCATCCTTCAGAATTCACCGTCGGGGAGCCTGTTCTTAACTCCTTAGCTGGTTAAGGATCACTGCTTGCCTCCTTTCACCCTCTGCATTCCCACATCCGGGTACTCAATGTTTACGTCTGACAACCCTGTGTGACTGAGGAAGGAACAGGTTTTATGCCTCTGTGTGTCCCCAGTGCTGGGCACAAATTAGATCTACAGGAAACATGCTGACGCGAAACCCAGGAAGCTACAGTTCTATGGTTAGAACTGAGAGCCTGGGAGAAGGGAGGACCCAGAGCAGAAACCGAAGGGAGGTGGCTAGAGTACTCAGCCCAGCTGGGCATCCTTCTGTTGGATAAAGAAAAACGGGAGAGCCGGGCGGTGGTGGCGCACGCCTTTAATCCCAGCACTCAGGAGGCAGAGCCAGGCGGATCTCTGTGAGTTCGAGGCCAGCCTGGGCTACCAAGTGAGTTCCAGGAAAGGCACAAAGCTACACAGAGAAACCCTGTCTCGAAAAACCAAAAAAAAAAAAAAAAAAAAAACGGGAGGACGTAGTACCTGATGAATCAGGAAGGCAGGAACACCTACGGAACCTCGGGCCTGGCAGAACGTAAACCATCTAGCCAAACCTCAGAATAAGTAAGAATACGAGTATTTTCAACAAGCAGCCCAGAAAAATAATGGTGGCAAAGTTCTGACTATTTGTCAGGTAGATCTGGGTTCGAATCCCACTTGGCCACTGCCTTCTGGTAAGTTTTCCTCGCTGTTAAGTAGATAAGCTGAGCCTTCCTTCACTCCGATTAGTCCCAGCCCATCACTCCACCAAGTAGACAGGATCCAAGCTGGAGGCCATAGTGTGACTTTGGTACCATCTCAAAGGTCTGTTTTCATGCCTGCTTGTCCGGGCCCAGCAACCTGGCGCCAAGGTTTTCAAACGCTGATTCTCCTTTCCAACTAATTGAGAGGCTCAGAGCAATGGCTTGGCTCTCTGGGAGCTGAGGGAGGAATCTGGGGAGGGGAACGGGCCGGCCCTGGGCAGGGTCCACGGCAGCTCACCTGGGCGCTCTCTACCTGCCCGTTGACCATGAGCAGGAAGACGCTGGGACTCGCTGCAGCCATCCTACGCACCGCTGGGCCGGGAGACCCGCGCAGGCCGCGCGCCCTGCCGTTGCCAGGAGACTCCCGGGTTGCCTTGGAAACAGATGGCAAGCCATCTGGGACAAATTTCTCAGCGGTGCCGATTTCGTTCAAGAACTAGAGTGCGCAGGCGCAGTATTCTTGGAGGCCATAAAGACGGTCTTCTGTTCCAGTCGTGTGAAATTAACCTCCAAGGTTGGATCCTCAGACCCGCGGTAACTGTAACTACACTAGCCTGGCCATGTTTGAAGAGAACTGGGTGATGAGAAGCCGCTGCCGGACTCAGACCCGCGGAAAGTCACGTGCTAGAGTTACCTCTGGCCAGAAGGTGTCGCTGTGGCCGCACGAGGCGGCGGCGGTCGGAGGGCCGGAGGCACTGAGTGGTCCAGCAGGCATCGCTTTGCGCCCTGCCCCAGGTGAAGGGTATGCCCTTCAGGTCTTTGAGGCTCTTGTCCTTGAAACCCCTAGAATCCTCCAGTCCAAGCTCCCGCCCCATGTGAAACTAGGGCCCACGGAGAGGCAGCGATCCACGTACCTGTCACCCATTTTTGGAGAATCACTGGCTGCTCAGGGTCCCAAGCTGGGTCCCAAGCCACCAACCAGCATCCTACCCAGTAGACGCAGCTGTCATCCCTTGGCTCCAACCGGACTCTCATCACTGTCCAATCCAAGGTGGCTTAATGCTAGCCTCTGCCTCTAGATCCCCAAGTGCCTGGCCTTATTGGCAAGGCCATGGTAAACACTTGGGAACTACGTCTTGAATGAATAATTGAATGTATCTCCGTTTCTGGAGGAAGAAACTGAAATTCAGACCCAGGGGGGTAATTTGGCCATATTCATTGCAGTAATTTAGGCTTCACATGCAGAATTTCACAAGGAAACATTAGAGACTACATTAAGTATTGGAGAGCCTGGACACAAAGGTGTACACTTGAGGGAGCTCAGTCTGTGGAGTCCAGGTCATCACATCAGCTGCCAACTGGGAAGTCAGTCGAGTGTTCCCACAGCCACTTGTGTGGAAGAGGGAAGCTGTGCGGTCATAGCCTCCCAGGTGGGCCAGTGTACTATATATATTACATTATATTATATATATATATATAATGTAATATATATATATTACATTATATATATATAATATGTATATACCTTTAACGTAGAGCCAAGTCACATAAGCAGAGCCTCTAGGCACCGCTCCCCTAGGTAGTGGCTGCCACTTGCTGGTCTCAACTGGAAGAGTTGGAACGTTACAACTTGATTGAGCCATGATCTGAGAAGGGGCACTCTTAAACCCTGAATTATTCATTAGTTAAGGCTTTTGCGTTCTAAACCAAAAGGATGAGAAATCTGAGGCTAGTTTTTGTCGACTTTGCACAAGTTATAGTCGTCTGAGAGGAGGGAACCTCTATTGAGAAAATGCCTCCATAAGATCTGGCTGTAGGCAAGCCTGTCCAGCATTTTCTGAACTAGTGATTGATGGGGGAGGGCCCAGCCCATTGTGGGTGGGACCACTGCTGCCGGTGATTCTGAGTGATACAAGAAAGAAGACTGAGTAAGTCTGAGGAGCAAGCCAGTAAGCAGAACTTCTCCGTGGCCTCCGCAACAGCTCCTACTTCCAGATTCTTGCCCTGTTTGAGTTCCTGTCTTGACTTCCTTTGATGATGAACCATGATATGGAAGTGTAAGCCAAATAAACTCTTTCTTCCTTAACTTGTCTGGTCATGGTGTTTCATCACAGCAGTAAAAACCCTAACTAAGACAAGTTGGTACCAGTTAGTGGGGGTATTGCTGTGACTGACATGACTGTGTTATTTTGGGGAGGATTGTGGAAGGACCTTGGAACTTGGGCTAGAAAAGCCATTGAGTGTTGAGAGGTCAGTGAGCTGTTCTGTAGGAATTTGGTGGTAGATAAGAATGTTGAGAGCACTGGGCAGTGGTGGCGCATGCCTTTACTTTAGTCTCAGCACTCAGGAGGCAGAGGCAGGTGAATATCTGAGTTGGATGCTAGCCTGGTCTACAGAGTGAGTTCCAAGACAGCCAGGCTACACAAAGAAACCCTGTCTTGAAAAACAACAAACAAACAAAGAATGTTGAGAGCAGTACAGATGATGAAGGCCTGACTTGTGAAGTTTCAGAGGGAAGTAAAGACTCTAACAGACCTTTTGTGTGAAGAATCTGTGGTGTCTGGTCAGCTGAAGCTGAAGAATCAGCTCTGATTAACAGGGGTCCAGAACCACTAAGGTAAAACTTTTGCTTTGCTGCAACAATGGATGCTGGTCAGCAGGGGCTGAAGAATCAGCTGTGATTGAGACCAGCATCGTTGAGGTGGAATCTTCTGGGAAGTGTTTCCTGTGTTCCAGAGGTGGCCAAGGTTGTACCTTGTGCTGGCAGCCGAACTTGGTAGTGTAAGAGTCACCTGGATGGTGCTAGTTTTTTTGTTTTGTTTTGTTTGTTTGTTTTTGCTTTATATGCATTGGTGTTTTGCCTGCATGTATCCCAGATCTTGGAATTACAGACAGCTATGAACTGCCACATGGGTGCTGGGAACCGAACCTGGGTCCTCTAGAAGAGCAGTCAGTACTCTTAACCACTGAGCCATGTCTCCAGCCCTGGTGCTAGTTTTGAAGGTAAGAAGGGGTCCTGGAAAGCAGCTGAGGCTTGACACTTGGAGCTATGGCAAGGCTGAAGTCCCTAAAGGGATCCAGGGGAGGCTATTGGTGAAAGTGCAGCCCGGCTGCAGCAAGGACCCCAGCAAATTTGGCTCCTCTCCAGTGCTGAGCTGTCCTTGGTGGTCATCCCATGGTATTGGCATCCCCAGATGTGTCTGGGTCAACAGTGATCAGCTGGAGACAGGACAGGTAGAGGGACATGGGGAAAGGATGTGCCTCAGGGTTCTGTCATCATTCTTGAGAAAGGAAGGCTGAGAAGAGGAAGACAGTGAGAAGCTGTCACCATGATGACCCTTGCTGTCTTGTTCCTCACAGATTTGGGTCCTGAGGACAGACAACAGACACATCCCTCCATCCCCACACCCAGGGCAAGCAAGACCAGCCTCAGGGATGTTCTGGGGTGGAGGATATCAGCCTCAGAGCCAACTACAGAGGCCTGTAGTCCTCCTCTGGTATAGCTGTGACTTGTGCTCTAAAGGTGGAGTCTTCAAGGAGTGGGCACAGCATGAGGTAATAAATGGTGGCATGTAGTGGGTAGCCATTCCAGCTTTGATCTGGAATTTTTGTTTTTGTGTTTGCGGGGGTGGGTCTCTGTCCTGCATATGCTCAGCAGGACTGAGTGCTATCTTATAAAAAGGGAAATTTAGCACACGGTTTTGAAGGTCTTGAGAAGTGAGTTAGTTGTCTTGAAGATGGAAGCTGTGAAAGATTGAGTCTGGCCCCTGAATCACTGGCCACTGTGCCATGTGGCCACTTGTAAACGTGCTCCTGTCGTGATGCCATCCTCATGACATGATGAAGCTAGAGGCCTTAACCGACAGGGTCAACTATTGGTAACTTCCAGTCCCAATGTGGTGACTACATTAAACTCTGCTCTGTATAAAATGCCAGTCTTGGAGCTGGAGAGATGGCTCAGTGGTTAAGAAGAGCATTGGCTGCTCTTCCAGAGGACCTGGGTTCAATTCCCAGCATGCATATGCAGCTTACAACTGTCTGTAACTCCAGTTCCAGGGGATCCGGCACTGTCATACAGATGTATATGCAGGCAAAACAGCAGTCAATGTATCTAAAATAAAATGAATAAACCATTAAAATAATGAAGTGCCAGTCTCAGTATGATACAGGTCCCACATATACAACACCAAGCGAGGTGATGATACATGTCCACAACTGCCACCAGGTCTTCAGTGGGTCTCACCGTGCACAGTGCTAGAAACAAGATGAATCCTTTAGCTATGTCTTCATTCTTCTGGCCACCCAGACCACTGGAAGCTGGGGCAGCCACTTTATATATGCTGCTGTTCTTGAACCAAAATATACTCCCCTGCTGGCCTCAGGGCTAACTCCTATCCTGCAGGGAGGCTGAAGGTGGCTCTACGAATAAGCCTCCATCAAGCCACATTGCCTTGGTGCAGACCCTGGGCAGCAGCCCCAGAGCCTCCACCCATCACCCTCCCACCAAGCTGGCCACAGGGTCCACTATGGACTCACACATGGAATTTTATAAGCGCAGCTTTTGCCTCCCTGAGAACCTGCTACCCACCCGATCCCCTGAATGTAAGATGCTTTGGGCCCAAATCACTCTTTCAGTGCAGAGGAGGGCAGGTTGTTATGGCCACCATGCTGGGGTGAAGACAGCTCTTCAAGCAAAAGCACTTGGGGAAGAGTGTGTATGCTGTGGAATATTACTTTAACTGGGCAAAGATGTTACATTTGCTTATGCTGCATTTGTTTAACGATGTAAAGATGTGTTTCTTTGCCTGCCTAAGACACCTGAGTGGTCTAATAAAAAGCTCAACAGCCAATAGCTAGGCAGTAGAGGGACAGGCGGGGCTGGCAGGCAGAGAGAATAAGCAGGAGGAAGAATCGAGGTTTGAGGGGAGAGAATGAGGGAGACGCCCAGGGTCAGCCAGCCAGGCAGCCACCAGCCAGACAGACACAGAGGAAGCAGCAAAGTAGGACATACAGAATGAAAGAAAGATAAAACGCCCCGAGGCAAAACACAGATGAAGAGAAACAGGTTAAGTTATAAGAGCTAGTGGGACAGGCATAAGATAAGGCTGAACATTTATAATTAATAATGTCTCCATGTCATGGTTTGGGGGCTGGCTGGCAGCCCAATAGAAAGCCTGCTATAGGTGTATGTGTATGGGTCCATGTGTTCTATGTATGGAGTCATCTTTGGGGAGCTGTAGGTCCCCATCTTAGGTACCCATGTAGGTCCTAGAAGTTTGTGTGTCTGTGTGCAGTCCCTGTGTGCATTTATGCACATCTGTTTATAAAAATCCTAGTTTGTGAATGTAAATGTACACCGGGTGATGCCTGCCTATGTGAAGGTGTGTGTTCCCGTGCGAGTGAAATCTGTGTACTAGGGGCATCCCTGTTGGAGTATAAGCAAGTAGATCTGTGAACACATGGTTGGGGTGTGCAGTGTGTTACAATGTGGCTGCTTGTGGCCTGACACTAGTGGGGAATCAAGGAGCAGTGTGTGTGTGTGTGTGTGTGTGTGTGTGTGTGTGTGTGTGTGTGTGTGTGTGCGTGTGTGTTGCTGATCAGTACTACTGCATACACACTTCTGGTTCTACTGCTTGTCACCCAGCTCACACAGGGCTCTGGGCTAAAAGAGGCCTCTGCCCTCACACCAAAAGCACCCCTCAGGGAAGATGAGCAATTTAGTCTATACTGGAGAGACCAGGCACCTGAGAGGGAGATCAGCTCCCCTGCCCACCCCAGTCTGCCAGGCTGCAAGCCTCCTCGGAAGCCTAATCTTTGTTTTGAACACCTGGGTGCCTCCTACCCATGTTCTTGGCTCACAGATCTCTTTGATCCGTTTGTTTGTGAGTTACCCACTCAGTGTCTGTTCTTGGCTGTTTCCTGCTGTGTCCTGAGCAAAGTTTCTAAGGACTTGGTTTCTGAGCCCACCTTGAGAGAAAGGAGACCCTCTTTCCTTGGTGAGGTGAGATAAACATCTGTCCACCCACACACGACACTGATGACAGGCAATGCAGCAATTCTTCCCAAGCCTAGCTTGGGGAACAACTGAGCTTGTTGGCCTTACAGGGGCATGGGTGTGAGGGTCCCTACAGGAGTGTGGGTGACCCAAAACAGCTGGACCACTGTAAGGTCCCAGCCCGCCATGAACCTTGTGGAAGCTGCATTAGAGAGTTTTTCTTTGACTTCCTGTATACTCCCACATCCCTCAAGATAACTTGCCGCTAGGGGTGGGGCAGGAGAGGGGAGCGCTGGCCTCCCAGGTGCACACAGTGATTCTCCTCCCCTGTCCTTTTATTGGGACTGTCAACAGCTCTGTTACTGTTCCTGCTGACCAAACTATTGTTCTTATTTCAATGTCGTGATGCCGGGCCGAGGTTACCTCTACTCCAGGTGAGGATGGGATGGCCGTGTTATAGGAGGGAGAAAGAGGCCATGCTTCAGCAGGTCATGTGACACAATTCTGAGATCTGCTCAGAGCTCCCAAGAAGGCATTTGCGCGTGATGACAGAGGTGGTGCTCGGCTCCTTGCACCTGTATTCTGTCAGAAGTGTGAATGGGATGATGGCGAACGCGGCAGCCATGAGTTCAGACAGGCAGAATGGACGGCGACAGTCAAGTGGAAGACAGCCTCAGTCCCGACAAGCTCTGTTGAGTGTGTTAGAGTTCTGAGGCAGGGTAAAGAGACAGAACCGCTGATTTCAAAGTGTTGGACACTCTCCCAAGGGAAAAGGATGCCTGCAGGGGAAGAACGCTGGCTGGGATGGGACCCTTTACAGGGGCTAGGTGAAGGGCTCGGGAATGGGGAAATGGCTGCAGTCTCCCCTTCTCAAAACTGTTTGCCCATCGTGAGACAGACTGTCCCACAGATACTCCTTTCTGGGCTGACTGATGATGCCTGGGCAAGGCCATTGTGATCTCACAGGATCCTGGGCTGACTGATGATGTCTGGGTGAGGCCATTGTGATCTCACAGGATCCTGGGCTGACTGATGCCTGAGCAAGGCCATTGTGATCTCACAGGATCCTGGGCTGACTGATGATGTCTGGGTGAGGCCATTGTGATCTCACAGGATCCTGGGCTGATGCCTGAGCAAGGCTATTGTGATCTCACAGGATCCTGGGCTGACTGATGATGCCTGGGCGAGGTCATTGTGATCTCACAGGATCCTGGGCTGACTGATGATGCCTGGGCGAGGTCATTGTGATCTCACAGGATCCTGGGCTGACTGATGATGCCTGGGCGAGGTCATTGTGATCTCACAGGATCCTGGGCTGACTGATGATGCCTGGGCGAGGTCATTGTGATCTCACAGGATCCTGTTTTATAACTGAGGCACTCTACCAGAGCAGCTGGGTCAGCAAAGTCCTTCACCTTTTTTTTTCTTTATATATTTCATTGAAATTACTTATTTTTGTGTATGTGTATATGAGTACAGACATATGTATATCACATGTGGAAATCAGAGAGTGACTCTTGGAAATGGGTTCTCTCTTGCCACCTTATGGGACCAGAGGACAGAATTCAGGTTGTCAGGCCTATGGGCAAGCCCCTCTACTGCTGAGCCATGCCATCATCAGTCTTGGGTCTGTCTGTCTGTCTGTCTCTCTTATCTCTCTCCCCTTTTGTTTGTGTTTTGTTTTATTTGTTTTGTGTTTATTTATTTGAGATAGGGTCTCATTATGTAGCTGGAACTTGCTATGGAGGCAGACTGGCCTGAGACTTAAGAGGTCTGCCTCTGCCTCCTGAGTACTGGAAGGCATGTGACATCATGTTTGGCCCGGTCTTGAACTTCTTATGATGATCTTCCAATCTAGTGCGTGAGTCATGGTTGGTGGGGTCCTGTTACTTGCAGCCAGATGCAGGGCTAGGAGAACTGCACTCTTGGAAAGCCCCTCCCTCCCTTACACCATCAATGAGGTCTGCACCCCTACTCTCCAGCATTTGCATGGTTAGCAGCAAGGCCCTTGTTTGGATTGCAGCTGGAGTCAGAACTTAGACCAAGTCCCCATTTCAGTCTTGAGTGATTCTTTCCCATAGGACAGGAAACAGGACATTTATGTAGCTAGTAAGAGCAAAGGGACGGGCCAAGAGCACCAGCTAAAAGGCTTACAGTTCAGGCCTTGCCTGTATGGCGGGGTCATGGTAGGGGTTGGTTCTTTTGGTCCTAAACTCTCCTCTCTAACCTGTTGTGAACTCAAGTTCCTAGAAAAGAAGCCACACCTGTATAAAGGTTCTACATGCTGGCTGATTGGTTAGAATGCCTGTGCCTATAGAGAGCTGGAAGGTGGGGCCTGAGCCAAGTTATCTCCGGCTAGCTTTGAATCTTACCAGCCACTCATGGTCCAGCTGTGTGACCTAACATCCATCCTTCTATCGGGGACATCCACCAACCCAAAGGTTAAGAGTGTTATCAGATGACACCTGAAGTCTACAGCCTTTCGCAGGGGGCGCAACTCAGATAGCCTGCATATCAGATATTTACGTTACCATAAAAACTTCAGGTAAGTGTTACTACATTAGAACACGGTATTTGGGGTGACCTAAATCTGTGTACCTGGGCCATAGTCACTCACATTCGGTT
Source organism: Peromyscus californicus insignis (assembly GCF_007827085.1). Classification (NCBI taxonomy): domain Eukaryota; kingdom Metazoa; phylum Chordata; class Mammalia; order Rodentia; family Cricetidae; genus Peromyscus; species Peromyscus californicus. The sequence continues at coordinate 61,638,214 of NW_026294551.1, forward strand.
CTAGAATAAACACTTACTCTGAGATGAGAGCTGTTTTTATACCCAACACAGGATCCCAAGGATCACCGGAGAAGTCACCTGGATCAGCACCAAGTGCAAGCACAGCCCCCCTGTGCCCAAACATTGGGTGTTGCCTTCTTGAATGGTGCTGGTGCATTCTTTGGTTTGTTTGATGGCTTACTGATATATATATGTATATATATATATATATATATATATATATATATATATATATACATAAAGTTATGTGTATATGTGTATGTAGAGGGTTTTGTGCATGTTTGAATACCCATGGAAGTCAGAAGAGGGTGTCAGATCCCCCGGATCTGGAGTTACAGGTAGCTGTGCTGGGAACAGAACTCCAGTCTTCTGAAAGAGCAGCAAATGCTCTTAGCTGCTGCGTCATCTTTTGGACCTGTTCATTTTTAGCTGACTGAGGATTTTATTTGGATACTGTTTTTGGTTTCAGAGCATTTGGTTTTAAGGTATCCATTTTTACTTCAGTCATTCTATATATTTTGTTGTTTGTTTTCTGATGTTTGGTTTGTTAATTTCATTTCCGATTTACTGTGCAGTTACTTCTTTTAATTACTTTCCTTGCTGCTGTAACAAAAGTACCAGAGCAAAGCAATGTAAAGGGTTTATTCCATCACAGTAGCAGGTCCCGGTGGTCAGAGCTGGAAGCCGTTAGTCACACTGTATCCATAGTCAGGAAGCAGAGAATGATGACTATGCAGAATAACAAACTTTCTCCTGTGTGTGGTCCAGACAGTAGCCCAGTCCAGGGAATGATGCTACCATTTTGGGAGTGGATCTTCCCACTTCAGTGAATCTAATCTAGACAATCCTTCATAGATGGTCCGAGGCTAATTTAATCTAGATAATCCCTCAGTGTGCCTGGAGGCTTGTCTCCTAGGTGACTGCAGGCCCTGTCATTGACAACATTAACCATCACACTGGCATGCCAACTTAAGGTGTGTAGAAGTATAAACATGTTAAAAATGATTTTGATTGCTTTTGCCTCTTTTGAAAACAGGCTTTTAAAAAGTTATTTTCTTAGCCAAGCCTAGATAAGATTTAACTCTATAAAGATTTGAGAATAGAAGAAACAAAAAAGTCATTTAAAAATCCGATCTGTTTAAATGCCTACAGAGACAACTTACAGTTTACAGATGATCCCTGTGTATTAATTTCATCATAAATCTAATTTAGATTTAGTTCCTCTTTTACAACGCGTTTGGAACAACCATTTATCTGAGGTTCCAGCTTTCCTATAGAGGTAAGCAGGCAAAGGAGCTCAAAAAAAGGGGGGAGACAGACCCAAACTGGAGACACACAAGCCAGACTTGTGTCCTGGCATTTGGTAGGCCAGATGAAGTGGGGATGTTTTTATTTTATTTTATTTTATTTTTTTTTGGTTTTTTCGAGACAGGGTTTCTCTGTGTAGCTTTGCGCCTTTCCTGGAACTCACTTGGTAGCCCAGGCTGGCCTCGAACTCACAGAGATCCGCCTGGCTCTGCCTCCCAAGTGCTGGGATTAAAGGCGTGCGCCACCACCGCCCGGCGGGGATGTTTTTAAACAACATTTGTAAATGCTCTTTACAGTAAGACTTAATTAACAAGTGGTTCAAATTTGTGGGTAAAAAAAAAATGTCTCGGGGTTGGGGATTTAGCTCAGTGGTAGGGCGCTTGCCTAGCAAGCATAAGGCCCTGGGTTCGGTCCTCAGCTCCAATATAAAAAAAAAAAATGTCTCCCATGATTTGTAATGTCTTATGAAAATAATTAAGAGATCAATGGCCCCAATTAAGACAGTGCCTTGTCTTAAATGGCCAGTCTTAGAAAGGACTAAATCTTATCCTTAAGATTGGAGCTACCCCCTTGAACTCTATTCAGAAGAGACCGCTCACAAATGGCCCAGAAGACAAGTGTCTTGGTTACCTTTCTACTGTTGTGATAAAAACACCATGGCCAACGCAAATTATAAAAGAAAGCATTTAATTTGTAGGTCATGGTTGCAGAGTTAAAGAGTCCGTGACCATCCTGGTGGGTAGTATGGTGGCAGGCAGGTGCGTATGGCACTGGGAGCAGCAGCTGAGAGCTCACATCTCAATCCACAAAGAAAAGCAGAGAGAGAGAGAGAGAGAGAGAATAGATAAACAGACAGAATGAACTAGGAATGGCATGGACCTTTGAAACTTCGAAGCCCACCCCCAGTGACACACCTCCTCCAACAGGGCCACACCTCCAGATCCTTCCTAAACAGCCCACCAACTAGGGACCAAGAATTCAAATATATGAGCCTATGAGGGCCATTCTCATTTAAATCATCACAATAATTCCAAGTTCAACTCAAGAAGGTTCCCATTCTCCCTGGTGTGTGTGTGTGTGTGTGTGTGTGTGTGTGTGTGTGTGTTTCATATTTCCTCCACTGCCCTCTCTCAGAATTCACCTACTGTGTTTCTGTCCAGTGTCTAGTCTTCAATTAAAAACTTTACACTAATTCTGTTTGATAAACACTTTTTGTGGGACACTGGGAGCCCCTGAAGGAAGAAGGCAGGTAAGTCAGGAAGCATACTGGTTTCAAGTTTCAGGAAAGCTGACAGGACAAACTCGGGGTAGGCTGGAGTCACGACCAGAGAGACCATAAACAGCTCTGAAGCCTCCACTATGAAGTCAATTGCTCATTGACATCCTAGTGGGCTCCTCTTCCTGAGAATCTGTCTTGGGGCCATTTCTGTCACCTAACTAGGAAGCTCAACAGTCCCCATGTACATTTTTCCTGGAGCCATGCTCTGTCCTTATACTTTCCCTACTACCCAGTCCACACACCCACTGGGGTGGGCCTGTCATTGAGCGCTTCTCCTTGTCTGCAGCCTCTCCACACCACATGTACCCCCTGACTGCTAAGTGATAGGATTAAGGGTGTGCACTACCACTGCCTGACTTTTTGTGTTTACTTAAAATGGCTGGCTATGTCCTCTGATCTCCAGGCAAACTTTATTTATTAACATACAAATAAAATGTCACCACAAAGGGGGGGGCAACATAAACACCTGTGTATGCTTACCAAAATTCATTTCTGGTCGGAACCCAACCTTCAGCTTTTAGTTGAGAACTCCGTAATAGTCAAGCGGGCACTCAGACTTTACTGAGTTTCATCCCAGTTTTCCCCTCCACACTTTTCTTGTCTCACTGGAAAACCCAGACCTCTTTGGAGTGGGCCCCACCGGAGCTGCCTACCGAGAACCTTTGCAGCTCTCGTTAACAGCGCTCACTTTTGCCTTCTCCAGTTGACCGTAGCGGGATGGCAGGGAAATGAACGACAGGGTGCTAGCTCTGTCGCGGTCCCTATGCCGTGCGCATCCAGACCACGGGCTGGGGCCCGGGTCAGCGACGCTCTAGAATCCGGAGGATTTGGGTCTCTGTGGTCACTACTCGGGAGCCAGGCGTCCAGAACTTCCGGCGCTAAAAGAGTAAGATGCAAATCCCACAGGAGATGAGGCTGACAAGGAAGAGGAGGCGAAAGGAAAGGCGGGGGTACGGAGCCTGTTGCCTAGGTAACAGCCCCCCCCCCAGTATCTCCGCCCCTTCGGGCCTAGGGAGCCGGTAGGCCCTGATGTGCAGACGAACATAGTGGTGCTCTGCCCGCCCTTCTCCCAGCGCCCGAGGCTGCTAGCACGCATGCGTCAGAACGTTGCGGGGCTGCGCACGCACCCCTGAGGTGCGCGCATCACCCCTTGGGCGTCTCCCGCCGCGAGCTGGACGGCTGGGAACGCGCGCGCGCGTGCGTGCAAGACAAGGGCGCGGCTTCCTCGTCCGGTGAATTCTGATTGGGTAGAGTAAAATGAAGGGGTGGGAACCTCCGCGGGGACCGCTCAACGATTGGCCGGGGATTGGAGGAGCGTGGTCCTGGGGCGGCCGCCGGCGGGGTGGTCTGGCCCGGCGCGCGCGAGGCTGAGGTGGTGCCTGCGTTCCTTGATAAGTGAGCGAGTCCAGGGGGGACACTCGTCGCCCGGTTGGCCAGACCCGGACACCCCAAGTCCCCGAGGAGGCGTGGCGGCGAGGTGCCGGTGGGTCGGTGAGTGCGGTCCCGGGAGCCCCGGGGCCCCGCCCCTCCCTTTCTTCCGGGGCCGCGCCGCGCCCCCTTGAACCCCTATTCCCGGGCTCAGGGCTCTCCGCGCCAGCCGCCCCCTCTCGCCTGCTGCGCAGGTCTTGCCTCCTAGCCCACAGAGGGGAAACTGAGGCCCTCAGGGCGGTCTCCTCACCAGCGCCTCCACGCACACACCATGGCTGAACCGCTGAAGGAGGAGGACGGCGAAGACGGCTCTGGGGAGCCCCCGGGGCGGGTGAAGGCAGAACCGGCCCACACCACGGCCTCTGTCGTGGCCAAGAACCTGGCCCTGCTCAAAGCCCGCTCCTTCGACGTGACCTTTGACGTGGGGGACGAGTACGAGATCATCGAGACCATAGGCAATGGGGCCTATGGGGTGGTGTCCTCGGCGCGCCGCCGCCTCACGGGTGAGCTGGCTTCCTGAGGCTCAGCATGTGTGGACTGCTTTCCAGAGGCGGTGAGGAACCCGCACGGTCCCGGGAGGATCAGCTGCGCCGGGGATTCTGGTTCCACTCACCACTTACCGACTAGGTGCCAGCTCCCCGTTAGGTACCCTTCTCAGGAACCCTGCTTCTCCCAGTCAGCCTACTTCCTCCTTAGCAAGATGATATCCCTGTAAGCCAGAATAGAGAGGTCCTCCTTGGTGTCCAAAAAGATAATCTTTTAGAGCCAGAGATTGGCACAATGGCTTGGTGATGGAATGGGGGAAGATCGGGGAGGGAGAGAATATATGAGGAGGGAGAGTGAGCTCAGGGAGTACAGTCACGACCACCACTAACGAGCTGTGTCTCCTCTGTATGTGAGCTCTTAGGACCCGCCTCATGAGGTAGTTGTGAAGTTAAAATTTGGTATACGTCACACACAGGGTCTTGCACATAGTAGGTACACACCTGTTGTTAGTTGAGTTCTGGAAGGGCGGTGTGAAAGGGGCCTGCAGCTGCTTCAAGGTACTCTCTGGTATATGCCTTTTCCCTGCTCTCCAGGCCAGCAGGTGGCCATCAAGAAGATACCCAATGCTTTTGACGTGGTGACCAATGCCAAACGGACCCTCAGGGAACTGAAGATCCTCAAACACTTCAAACACGACAACATCATCGCCATCAAGGACATCCTGAGGCCCACTGTGCCCTATGGAGAGTTCAAATCTGTGTAAGGAGTGGGATAGGAGAAGGAGATACTGCTGGGACCAGAGGAGAAGTCCAGACTGCCCACTGCTGCCAGCCATGCTGAAGTTTTGGGAGGGCAGTTGAACCTAATGTGAGACAGGTTGGGGAAAGGCCATGACTCCCAGGAGCAGTGTTCCTCTAGGACATAGGTGGGAACAGTTCTTGTTTCTCAAGAAGAATACAAGGGTTAGAGATACAGCTCAGTGGTAGGATGATGAGCATCTTTGAGGTTTTAGGTTGACTCTTCTGTATTGGGACAAAAAAAAAGAGAGGATGTATTTCTTTATCTCAACTATATAGTAAGTTCAAGGCTAGCCTGGACTACATGACACCCTATCTCAAAAGACAAAAAACCCAAACAACAAGAGAGGGAGTGAAGCAAACAGACCCAAGTTTTATAAGAGAACAGACATAGGACATTATAGTGTCATGACACCTTCCTATTCTTATGGCAGACATAACTAAGAGATGACAAAATACTTTCTTAAAAATAGAAAATTGACAAGCTTTCATCATTTCATTACACCTTTTCCAGTAACTGCTGGCACACAAGAATTTGCTCCAAAATTAACTGTACTGGCCAAGCCTGGTATAATTAAACATCTTTTTTTTTTTTTAATCTGACAGGGAAATTTGATCCATGGAGAAAATGATCTGTCAAAAAGTTGTGGAAAAGTTGGGGCTGGAAAAATGGTTCAGTGGTTAAGAGCACTTACTGCTCTTGGAGAGGACCTGGGTTCAGTTCCCAGTGTCCACATGGAGGCTCACAGACGTCTGTAACTCCAGTTCTAGGGGATCAGACTCCCTCTTCTGGCCTCTGTGGGCATCAGGTGCATATGTAGTACACATATATATATGCAGAGAAACATACACATAAATTAAAAAAAAAAATCTTCTATACAAAGCTGTAGAAGAATTTAGAAGCTGGTGCTATTCTCTCATATCATGCTGCTAGTCCTCTGGGGTTTCAGTGTAAGGGCATAAACTCTAGAATTGGGAGGCTAGTGAGCCTGGGGCTTGTCCCTGTAGTGTGAAGAGGCCAGCTTACACCTCTCTCACCGTTTCTAGCTATGTGGTACTGGACCTCATGGAGAGTGACCTGCACCAGATCATCCACTCCTCACAGCCGCTCACACTAGAGCATGTGCGATACTTCCTGTACCAGCTGCTTCGGGGCCTCAAGTACATGCACTCTGCTCAGGTCATCCACCGTGACCTTAAACCCTCTAACCTCTTGGTGAATGAGAACTGTGAGCTCAAGATTGGTGACTTTGGAATGGCCCGTGGCCTGTGCACGTCCCCTGCCGAGCACCAGTACTTCATGACTGAGTATGTGGCCACTCGCTGGTACCGAGCGCCTGAGCTCATGCTCTCCCTGCATGAGTACACGCAGGCCATTGACCTCTGGTCTGTGGGCTGCATCTTCGGGGAGATGCTGGCCCGGCGACAGCTCTTCCCGGGCAAAAACTATGTGCACCAGTTACAGCTGATCATGATGGTGTTGGGAACCCCGTCACCAGCTGTGATCCAGGCTGTTGGGGCTGAAAGGGTGCGGGCCTATATCCAGAGCCTGCCACCGCGGCAGCCTGTGCCCTGGGAGACAGTATACCCAGGTGCTGACCGCCAGGCCCTCTCACTGCTGGGCCGCATGTTGCGATTTGAACCCAGTGCCCGGATCTCAGCTGCTGCTGCCCTTCGTCACCCCTTTCTGGCTAAGTACCATGACCCCGACGATGAGCCTGACTGTGCCCCGCCTTTTGACTTTGCGTTTGACCGGGAAGCTCTTACCAGGGAGCGCATTAAGGAGGCCATTGTGGCTGAGATTGAGGACTTCCATGCACGGCGGGAGGGCATCCGCCAGCAAATCCGCTTCCAGCCTTCTCTGCAGCCTGTGGCTAGTGAGCCTGTGTGTCCAGATGTTGAGATGCCCAGTCCCTGGGCTCCAAGTGGAGACTGTGCCATGGAGTCCCCTCCTCCAGCACCACCACCGTGCTCTGGCCCTGCTCCTGACACTGTTGATCTGACTCTGCAGCCCGCCCCCCCAGCCAGTGAGCTTGCCCCACCAAAAAGAGAGGGTGCCATCTCTGACAACACCAAGGCAGCCCTCAAAGCTGCCCTGCTCAAGTCCCTGAGGAGCCGGCTCAGAGGTGCTTTGTGGGTCTGGCAGCTGGCTGGGTAGTGGAGTGGTGGGTAAGGATTCTCAGAATTGTAAGCCCTTACCTCTCCCTTGTCCAACTGCCCTGCAGATGGCCCCAGCGCACCCTTGGAGGCTCCTGAACCTCGAAAGCCTGTGACAGCTCAGGAACGCCAGCGAGAGCGAGAAGAGAAGCGGAGGAGGCGGCAGGAGAGAGCCAAGGAGCGGGAGAAGCGGCGACAAGAGCGGGAGCGCAAGGAGAGGGGGGCTGGTGCCTTGGGGGGGCCCTCTACCGACCCCCTGGCTGGACTGGTGCTTAGTGACAATGACCGAAGCCTGCTGGAGCGCTGGACTCGCATGGCTCGGCCTCCTGCCCCAACCCCAGCCCCGGCCCCGGCCCCGTCCCCTGCCCAACCCACTAGTCCTCCCACTGGCCCTGTATCTCAGTCCAGCGGTCCTCCTCTACAGCCTGCAGGCTCTGGTCCTGGTCCTGCCTCCCAGCCTGTTTGCCCACCCGCCGGCCCTGCTCCCCAGCCTTCTGGCCCTCCTGGCCCTATCCCTGCCCCACTCCAAACTGCCCATTCCACTAGCCTTCTGGCCCCTCAGTCACTTGTGCCAACTAGTGGGTTGCCTGGCTCCAGTGCCCCAGAAGTTCTGCCTTACTTCCCATCTGGCCCACCACCTCCAGATCCTGGGGGGCCCCCTCAGCCTTCTACGTCAGAGTCACCTGATGTCAACCTGGTGACCCAGCAACTGTCCAAGTCTCAGGTGAGAAGAGAGACAAAGGCCTGGCATGCCTTGACCTGGGTCCTGAAAGGTGGGTTTGGATTGTTGTCCATGTTGGATGAAACCAAGGAGCAAAGGGAGCCTTGCCTCTTTGAGCCTGCCCCCTTGCAGGCTCATAGCAGGAGCGTAAGGTCAGTGAAGAGGTGGTTGGGAGATAGACTACTGTTTGGGAAGTGTCTGGCCTAGAGACGTCCCTACTTGCACTAGTACGTGATGATTTTGAGACAGTGTTCGTGTTCTGGGATACCTGGTCAGAGTGGTTAGTAGTAGGCTCTGCCCTGCTGCCCTTAGTTTGTCCTTCCTGGCACCTGTGTTATAACCTGGTGATTGTCCCTGCAGGTGGAGGACCCCCTGCCTCCCGTGTTCTCAGGCACTCCAAAGGGCAGTGGGGCTGGCTACGGTGTTGGCTTTGACCTGGAAGAATTCTTAAACCAATCTTTCGATATGGGTGTTGCTGATGGGCCGCAGGATGGGTAAGATGGTTGGACTGAGCTCCTGGAATGGGGCTCTGGCAGGGTCCTTGGATGGCCTGCCCCGCTGGCCCAGGCTGAGAACACCCATCCCAATTCCTTTTCCTTGCAGCCAGACAGACTCCGCTTCACTCTCGGCCTCCCTCCTTGCTGACTGGCTTGAGGGCCACGGCATGAACCCTGCTGACATCGAGTCTCTGCAGCGTGAGATCCAGATGGACTCCCCAATGCTGCTGGCCGACCTGCCTGACCTCCAGGAGCCCTGAAACCCACAGCTTGTGCCTTGCTGCCAGGACAGACCCAGCTTCACGGTCCAGGGATGCAGTCCAGAGGCCTGCAGCCTCGGCCCTGGCAGGGAGGCGCAGCTTGAGTTACTCTGCAGGTTCATCTCAGACCCACCTTTCAGCCTTAAGCAGCCATCTGAGCCACCACCGAGCCATAACGGGATTGGGAGACCCTACTCCCCCTGAGCAGTCTTCTTCAGTATTGTGTTTTTATTGTTGTAATATCATCAAAATGAGGTCTGTGAAATACAAGGTTTCCTTTAACCTGACTGTGTGTCGCTTTTGGAGTTGGGATGAGAATACCAGCAGTAGGCATATAAGGAAGAGCCAGGTGTCCGGATTATTTGGGGTCAAGTACATGTTTGTCCACAAAGCCAGTCCGTCAGATCCTGAAGGTTTATTGAGACCTCCACTTCCCACCCACTCCCAGCCCCCCAGATTGTTCTCTGCTGCATTTCACAACAATCCCTAGGGCAAGTCGGGGACCTAGTTAACATGCCTATCTTGCCGATAGCTACTTGAGGTTGATGAGTAGGAGCTGTGGTGGATATTGTTTTGGCATTGAACTTTGAGGAACTAGTGAAGACTGGTGGGGTTCGGTTCCATGGTGCTCACTATAAGGGGGTAAGTTGTCGACGGGGAGACCAAAGGTGGGAAGTAGTCTGGGTGGGAGTGCTGGGGTGTAACAGTGGCTATGCATGAGCTGGCCGGCAAATGCCATAGGTGCTGCATTACTCTGTCTAGGGTAGCCCCAAACAGATGGGTCTGCAATAAGGAAATGGGCCGAGGTGGAATGCAAAAGCTGGCCAGAAGGTAGCTTCGGGCTTTAGCTGTCGGGAAGGAGCAGAAGCAACTTGGAGTTTTTATAGAGTTCAGCCAGATCCAGGCTGGGACGGCTGGGCCGCAGAAAGGCCCTGGCGGGCTGCTGACAGCCTAGCCTCAGGAAGGCAATGGGGCCTGGCTTAGGGATGGTTACCCTGGACATGGCACAGGGGTTTGCCAGGGCATTGCTGGTGCTCAGAAAGCAGAAGCAGTGTCTTGTGGGTACAACATGGAGACTTGGGGCTTCCAGGGGAGAGATGGGGCCTGCCTGGGCCAGCCCCTCAGGCCCGACGGATTTTCATCTCGGTGCGCTTGAGGGAGTAGTAGAAGCCTTTCCACTGGGCCCAGTTGATGCCATTGGCATAAGAGAGGTGGGAACCACCCAGGTAGAAGCCATTGAGATTGGCAAAATGGCAGCTTCTGAACCAGAAGGCTCCCGAGGAGAGGGCCGCACAGTTCTGCACGAAGAGGTCCTGGTCTCGGTCGAAGGTGGAGAACTTCTGGCCACTGTGGTAGGACAGGGAGTCACCTGGCAGGAGGGAGAAAGGACAGAACTACTGAGGCCAGGAGCAGAGCCTTGTGCTGGCAGGCTGTGAGTGACAGCCGTTGATGAATGACAGACAACATGTGGCATCCCATTGGGATGGAGGCACCCTGCCCGAGCCACAAAGAGAAGCAGCTGTTCTGCAGAGCTTCCTGGAGCAGGGCCACCTGGAGCAGGGCCAGGGTGGCTGTTCCCTGGGGCTGTGCTTCAGGTGGCTGGAGCTGGTCTGGAGAGAGCGGTGGCTGGCTCTTCCAAGCCCAGAAGGGATGAAGGGGAGGCCTTACAGAGCCACTGAGGCAGGGCCAGTCCTATGCCATTGCTCCCCTGCCCCCTGCCCCTGCCCCTGAAGAAGCTGATGGGGTACCTGCCCCGCCATCCTCGAAGCCAGCCACGTAGAGGGTGTAGCCATCCTCCTCAGCACTGACGGCGTTGGGGGAGATGGAGAAGTCGACGTACTTGGCATAGGCTGTGTTGTTCTCAAAGTCTTCCAAGTCCACTCGCAGCTCGTACTTCTGCTTCAGTGTCAGGAGATGCAGGTTCTGCAGCCCTAGGGAGGGGCGGCATCTGGTCAGCAAAGACTCGGCTGAGGGGCACCCCCTACCCCGTGGCCCCACCTTACCCAGCCAGTACTCCCCGTCAGCACGGCCAAAGCCCAGCTTGTAGTCGTTCCAGCCCCGGAAGAAACTCACTGAGCCGTTGAATCTTTTCTGGAAAACCTAGACGCGAGAAGACAAGGGACTGGATGATGGGGGTTCGGTACCCTCAGGGGCTCTGCCCTGTCCTGCCCTGCCCCCCAGGCCTGGCACTGCGGAGCCAGTTTATTAAGGACTTGAGTGAGTATTGGGGAGCTGCTAAAACACACTGGCTCCGGGCCCCTCATTAAACATCTGCTGCTGAAAAGGGGTTCCTACCTGGCCTCTTATCCCTGAGAGACGGGAAGGGGAAAAGGTTAAGGGGGAGTTGGAGGCTGGGGACATAGTTTAGTGACAGAGCACCAACCTAGCATAGAGGCCCAGTTTCCCTCCCAGCACTGCGTGATAAGGGAGCAGGGGGACCTAGAATACCTGGCTGTGAGCTCTGGTACTGTGTGGCCCAAGACAAGCAACGTGACGTCTCTGGGCCTGCAGTTTCTCATGTAGGAAAGGCACCTACCTAACAGGACCACTGTAGGGACAGCATGCATTAACCCCCTCGAGCGCCTAAGTGTTCGCAGCTCTGGATCCAGTCCCCATAAAGATGAGGAACCCAGTCTGCAGTGGTGACCCTGACTCATGCAGCTGCCCGAGCCACATCTGGCTGGAGGCCCCTCGGCCACTCACTGTCCACTTGCCACCCTCGGTCGTCATGTCGCAGAAGACAGGCACGGGGACGCTGGGGCCGGAGGGGTAGATGAGGTACACGCCATCCGACTGATAGCCCTGAGCGTAGATGTCGTCACAGTCCAGGGGTTGCTGAAGGCAGGACTTCTCTAGCGCTGAGAGCGACGGTGTGGGGACAACCAGGAGAAAGACTAAGGCATAAAGGACACCTCAGCACCCCAGCTTTTCCCCAGGACTCAGGGACCCTGTCAGGAGACAGATTTCTCTAGGGGCCACCTGCCAATTTGTAGAGGAGGAAACAGTCCTGCAGAGCCTGGCTTACAGTGGTCTGTGAAGTGGGGGCTACTTACCATCTCCCCGGATCCCAGAGGCCTGTGGGGCACAGGGAGGTGTAGAGAGCAGCAGCAGCAGCAGCAGGGGCAGGGCTGGGAGAGCCTGGTGGTGGGAAACGGGCCCGGTGTAGCCCCCAGCATGGGCCAGACACCTCCCCGGCCTCCCCCTTGCCCAAAACCCTGTTCTTCCTTTCCCTTCTCCACTCTGGGAAAGGCGCAGTATCCCCAGAGCTTAAGTTTCAAGAGATCCCCACTATCCTTCTCTGTCCCCTATCTGGCAAGAAGCTTGTCTCCACAAACGGTCTTGGTCCCCCAGGCCAGTACCTTCATGCTGTCAGCTCTGTTCAGAGAGGCAGGCTGTCTGGGCCCCCAGACTGCAGCCGCCCACAGTTATGTGTTGGGTCCGAGCCCACAGACCTAGCCCCGCCCCTGGAGCTGCAGAAGGCCCCCCCCAATAACCAGCCCCCAGCATCAGCTTACACTGTCAGGGGCCAGGGGACCACCTGGGTCTCATTAGGCCTGTCAGGGAAACACTGTGGACCAGACATTAACTCCTTACCAGCTGCAACTGCTCCCTGGTCCCCATTCTGCCTTCCCTCCCTGCTGGACTTGCGGCCCCTTGGCAAGCCCAGCTGGCCTCTGCCCACCCCTTGCTTCCCGACAGGCCATCTGCAGATGTCTGCTTCTCTCCCATTCCTGTCTAGTCTGTTAAATCAACCATTTGGGGAGGGTAGGAGGTGGAGGTGTCCATGGGCCCGAGAGAGGGGTCCCTACTTGGGAAGGCCAGGTAGGGTAGGCAGCCCCAAAGCTCCTGATGTGGGAGCCGTCTGGCCTGGTAGGAGACGGGGCCAGCAGGGGCCAGGCAGTCTTTTGGCAAGCCTGGGACATTTCTGAGCCATGAGCACAAAGCTGCAGGCAGCCAACAGTTCTGTCTGCCTCCACTGGAGCCAGGGCCCTCTCCAAGGCCTTCCTGGCCCCCTCCCCTGCTGGGTGACTATACCCCCACCCTTCTCTCTCCCACAGTTCCCTGGCCCATCTGGATTGCTTTTGTTTCTCCTGGTCCCACCCCTCCTTCCTTCCAAGCCCATCTGCTCTCACTGCTGTCCTCTCAAGCGGTTTCTCCATTTCTGTCCTGAGGAGCCCACTGTGCGTCCCTTGCCCCCAGCATGCCTGGTTTCTGTGTCCCTCGCGCCATGCTTGCCACCCAGTCTCTCTTGTTTTTTCTCTCCTTCCAGCCTCTGCACACTGGAAGAGTTGTCCCGGGTACCTGGTCTGTGTTTGTTCCCCTGTTTAAGTCTCTGGTGGTTCTCCATTGCCTCGAGGCTGAGGCCAACACTTCCCCCTGGGACTTGAAAGCAAGTACCAACCTGTTTCAGCCTCCCTTCAAGACCATGATCCTTGCTGCTTGAGACTTTGTTTTTTGTTTTTTCGAGACAGCGTTTCTTTGTGTAGCTTTGGAGCCTGTCCTCAAACTTGCTTTGTAGACCAGGCTGACCTCGAACTCACAGAGATCCACCTGCCTCTGCCTCCCGAGTGCTGGGATTAAAGGTGTGCACCACCACTGCCACCGCCTGGCTTTTTTTTTTTTTTTAATTTATTACATAATTACATACAGTGTTCCATCTGCATGTGTGCCTGCACGCCAGAAGAGGGCACCAGATCTCATTACAGATGGCTGAGAGCCACCATGTGGTTGCTGGGGATTGAACTCAGGACCTTTGGAAGAGCAGCCAGTGCTCTTAAGCTATGTCTAGCTACCCAGACTTCTGGTTAGCAGGTTCCTGGGCCTTTGCCTGGGTTGTTCCGTGTGTGCCCACCAGTCTTTCTTCTTGCCATGAGTGCTAGCAGGCAACATCTATGTCTCCACTTCTGCACACTCAGCAACCACCACAAAGGACAAATTTTTTGAGCACCTACTATGTGTTGTACAATATGTTGGCTGCCAGGAATGCAAAATCAGCCCCTGGAATGGCCAACATGTTTTGGACAATGAACCACAAATGTAACTTATACCTCGAAAGGACACAAATTAAACAGGTGAGCTGTCCAGAGCAAAGAGGTAGCTCTTAGACCCAGGGAGAGCCCTTTGGGCCTCCTTGACATGGTGTGTGGCTGCTGCTTAGAGACCCGTCTCTGTGTAGCTGTGTTGAGCCCCGGTGTTCCAGAGCTAGCTGCCAGTGTTGAAACCCACGTGCCACCATCTGTGAAGTTGGGATAACTTGGGCAGATTCCTCTGTGCCTCGGCTTTTTCCTCTGTGGAATGAAGATGATCATACTCCTTGGAGGTGTAAGGGTTCAAGTACCAGGAACAGTGCCCACACCTACTTGTCAAAAGGAGGAATCTTAACCTAATTAAGCTCAAGTTTATTTGAGCAATTATAAAGAGAACAGAACAAGGCAACACAAAAGTGATTTGTGAGCTGGGCAGTCCTAGGCAGAGTCAGACAACTCCCAGGATTAACAGGCTCTGACAGCACTTATAGGAAACAAGTGTGTGCAGGGACCGCTTAATTGGTTACAGCTTAGTTGGGTAATTGGCTTCTGAGCCGCCCGCAGTTAACTGAAGTCAGATTCAGTGCAGGAGCTGAGGCTGAACCAGTGGCCTCCCATGAACACTATCTGGTGGACTGCAGTAACGATTTAGCCCAGATTAGCTCATCATCATCATCATCATAAACATCATGATTGTTCTCAGATGAGTGGGTCGTATTCAATACAGTTTTCACCCTTGTCTGTAGAAGACTGACTTGGCCGCCCCGTAGTCATCATTCTTTCGTTAGTCCAGATTTTCAGCTGGCTCATTGTCCAGTCTCCCTTGTGGCTGGGTGAGGTCACATGTCTGAATTTGGGTCAATAAGATGCAAAAGGAAGATAAGTGGACCTTTAGTTTTCCTTCTGCTTCTCTGAAGGGGATGGCTGGAGACCTAGCTGCTACCTTGGGCATGGGAATGAGGCCTCATGGGGGGTGGAGTGGGGTGGGGGAACCAATAGAAACCCTTCCTGCCTTGTGAAGTGGGTGGAGGCCAGGCCTGCACTGCCCTACCCTAAACCTTATGTGGAAGAGAAAGAACTCTCATCTAGTTTAAGCCTCCGGATTGTTTCTGTAAGACAGCTGTATCTAACACTAATCTCTAGCAATACTAGCACAAAGCTACAGAAAGGAAAATAATGGGGGCCGAAAAGTCATTACAACAAATAAAACATGTCCAAAGTTAAGGAAGAGAGACTTTTGAGACCATAACTCACATAGGAGCAGAGATAAAGAAACGAGGGGCCCAAACTGTCATATTATTGTTAAATCAGTGATTTTTATGATAATGCGCACTTGTAGTGTCCAGGCAGGCACTCTGCTGGCAAGTGTCCTTCCAAACAAATGCTAAGGATTAGCTTTAGGAATTAGTTTAACTCCTTCTGAAAAGAAATTTGAAAACACATACAAGGAGTCAGTACCCTTCCTCTGAAGATACTGTCTGCAAAGAATTACCCAGCCCTGGCAGGCTGCACATGTCACAGTGGACGGGCCCAAGCCCATGCCCATATGTATGCCACTAACTGGACTCAATGATTACTAATGACAGCTTTTTAAAAAAAGCTGACGTGGCCAGGCGGTGGTGGCGCACGCCTTTAATCCCAGCACTCGGGAGGCAGAGCCAGGCGGATCTCTGTGAGTTCGAGGCCAGCCTGGGCTACCAAGTGAGTTCCAGGAAAGGCGCAAAGCTACACCGAGAAACCCTGTCTCGAAAAACCAAAAAAAAAAAAAAAAAAAAAAAAAAAAGGAAAAAAAAATTAAAATAATGGAGCTGGGCATGTGGTCTAGGCCTTTAATCCCAGCACTCGGGAGGCAGAGCCAGGCGGATCTCTGTGAGTTCGAGGCCAGCCTGGTCTACAAAGCGAGTTCCAGGACAGCTAGGGCTGTTAAATAGAGAAACCCTGTCTCAAAAAAACAAACAAGAAAAACAAAAACAAACAAAAAAACATGAAATGGAACTGGACGGATAACTCAGCTGTTAGCAGCACTGGCTACTCTTCCAGAGGACCCAGGTTCAATTCCCAGCACCCACATGGCAGCTCCCAACTGTCTGTAACTCCAGTCCCAGGGAATCTGATGCTCTCTCTCTGGCTTCCATGGGCACCAGGCACACACATGGAACACAGACATACATGTAGGCAAAACACCCATACACATCAAAATAAGAAAATAAAAATAAAGGCGTGAGCCACTACACCTCTCAATTAAAAACAAAACAAAAAAAATGTCAAAAAAAATTACTCCAGCTCACTGAAGGCTGCATACTCCAGCTCACTGAAGACATCATTTTATTGCCTGCTTACTCTGTGTTTCAGTTAGGTTACTATTGTGTGATGAAATACCATGACCAACACAATTTATAATGGAAAACATTTAATTGGGGGCTTGTTTACAGTTTCAGAAGGTGTCTTAGGGTTTCTATTGCTGTGCCAAACACCATGACCAAAAAGCAAGTTGGGAACGAAAGGAGTTATTTGGCTTACACTTCTAGACCATAGTCCATCATTGGAGGAACTCAAGCAGAGCTGGAACCTGGAGGCAGGAGCTGATGCAGAGGCCATGGAGGAGTGCTGCTTACTGTCTTGCTTCCCCTGGCTTGCTCAGTCTGCTTTCTTATAGAACCCAGGACCACCAGCTCAGGGATGGCACCACCCACAATGGCCTGGGCCCTCCCCTACTGATCACGAATTGAGAAAATGCCTTACAGCTGCATCTCCTGGAGGCATTTTGTCAACTGAGGCTCCTTCCTCCCTGATAACTCTAGCTTGTGTCAAATTGATACACAAAACCCGCCAGAACAACTGACCCCTTGTCAACTTAACCCACAAACACATCACTATTAAGCCACAGCCCTTCCTTTCTTATTCATCCCCAAGATCTCACATTAAGAACATAAATAACCTTGAAAGTCCCAGTCTTTACAAATTCAAACTTTAAAATTTCAATCCCATTAAAATAGACAATCTCTTTTAAAATCCAAACCAAGTCTTTTAAAATTTAGTCTTGCTCTTTTTCGTGACGTCTCCTAGGCAGTGGGCTGTGTCAAGATGAAGCTGAATATCTCCTTCCCTGCCACCGGCTGTCAGAAACCCATCAAAGAGGA
Organism: Peromyscus californicus insignis; assembly: GCF_007827085.1. Classification (NCBI taxonomy): domain Eukaryota; kingdom Metazoa; phylum Chordata; class Mammalia; order Rodentia; family Cricetidae; genus Peromyscus; species Peromyscus californicus. The sequence goes on from NW_026294551.1 coordinate 61,655,314, forward strand.
TGATGAACACCAACTTCGTACGTTGTATGAGAAGCGCATGGCCACAGAAGTGGCTGCTGATGCTCTGGGTGAAGAGTGGAAGGGTTATGTGGTCCGAATCAGTGACAAACAAGTTTTTCCCATGAAGCAAGGGGCTTTGACCCATGGCAGAGTGCGCTTGCTCTTGAGTAAGGGGCATTCTTGTCATAGATCAAGGAGAAGAGGAGAGAGGAAGTACAAGTCTGTTCGAGGATGCATTGTGGATGCCAATCTGAGTGTTCTCAACTTGGTTACTGTAAAAAAAAAAAAAAGGAGTGAAGGATATTCCTGGACGGAGAGATACTACTGTGCCCCGTTGGTTGGGACCTAAAAAGAGCTAGCAGAATCCGAAAGCTTTTCAATCTCTCTAAAGAAGATGATGTCCACCAATACGTTGTCAGAAACCTATGAAACAAAGAAGGCAAGAAGCCCAGGATCAAAGCACCCAAGAGTCAGCATCTTGTTACTCCACTTATCCTGCAACACAAACGCTGGTGTATTGCTCTAAAGAAACAACGAACCAAGAAAAACAAGGAGGAGGCTGCTGAATATGCTAAACTTTTGGCCAAGAGAATGAAGGAAGCCAAAGAACAGCGCCAGGAACAGACTGCCAAGAGACGCAGGCAGTCCTCGCCGAGTCCAGTCAAAAATCAGTCTTTAAGGGTAACAATAAATGATCATAGCTTTAAAAAAAATTCAAAGTCTCTCAACTATAGGTTCCAGTAAGATACTTTCTTGCTTCAAGAGAGAAAAATCAGGGTACAGTCACAATCAGTGCAAAGCAAAACCAAAATTCCAACCATCCAGTGGCTGGGATCCACTCACGATCTTCTGGGCTCCTCCAAAGGGCTTGGTCACTTCTCCAGCCCTGACCTCTGCAGCACACACAGCTTGTCTTCTAGGCTCCAGCTGGCTCCACTCCACAGCTGCTGTTCTTGGTAGTCCTCCCATGGTACCGGCACCTCCAAAACGCTGGGGTCTTCTGCTTTGACTGGGCCATACTTTCACCAATAGCCTCTCATAGACTCTGTTCTTAATGCCAAGCCTCGACTTCTCCACATGACCCCTTCAGTCCTGGGCCTTCAACTGCCATCAAGGCTGCACCTTTACCAACGTCCTCTCCTGACTTCGCATAGTGCCAAGCTTTGACTGCTCTCCATGACCCCTTCATGCCTTCAAAAACAGCACCACCTGGGTGACTCTTGCACATTACCAAGTCCGGCTGCCAGCATGAGGTACGACCTTGGCCGCCTCTGGAACACAGCTTCTCTGTGCTCTCAGGAAACACTTCCCAGAAGATTTCACCTCAGTGGTGCTGGTCTCTCCTTAATCACTGCTAATTTCTTAGCTCCAGCCAACCATCAAGTATCCCAGCAAAGCAAAGTTTCGCTTTAGTAGTTCCGGTATCTTATTAATCACAGCTGATTCTTCAGCTCTAGCTAACCAGAACCACAGAATCTTAATTCAAAAATAACAAAAGGCCCCAACAGAGTCTTTAAACTTCCCTCTGAAACTTGACAAGCCGGGCCTCCATCCTCTGCGCTGCCCTCAACATCCTGTCTTCCAGTTCCAGAACATCCCAAAGAGCTCTCAACACTCAATGACTTTTCTAGCTCAAAGTTCTAAAGTTCTCCCACAATCCTCCCCAAAACATGGTCAGGTCTGTCACAGCCATACCCCACTACGCTGGTACCAATTTGTCTCAGGGTTTCTACTGCTGCACCGAAACACCATGACCAAAAAGCAAGTTGGGAAGGAAAGGGTTTATTTGGCTTACACTTTCATCATTGGAGGAAGTCAGAACAGGAACTCAAGCAGAGCAGGAGCTGATGCAGAGGCCATGGAGGAATGCTGTTTACTGGCTTGCTCAGCCTGCTTTCTTATAGAACCCAGGACCACCAGATCAGGGATGGCATCACCCACAGTGGGCTGGGCCCTCCTCCATCGATCAGTAATTGAGAAAATGCCTTACAGCTGGGTCTCATAGATGCATTTCCTGAACTGAGGTTCCTTCCTCTCTGATGATTCTAGCTTATGTCAAGTTGACACACAAAACCAGCCAGTCCAGAAGGTTAGTTCATGTCCATCATGGTGAGGACTGTGGAGCTGAGAGCTTACATCCTGATCTGCAGGCAGCAGACAGAGAAAGAGACGGCGGTGGGGGGTGGGGGAGATGGGGGTGGGGGAGGAATGGACTGGCACGGGCTTCTGAAACCTCAAAGCCCACCCGTAGTGCCACGCCTGCTCCAACAAGGCCACACTTCCTAGTCTTTCCTCTACAGTCCAACAACTGGGAACCAGACATTCAAATATATGAACCGGTGGGGCCCTTTTCATTCAAACCACCACAACATGGCAGACATACTCCCAAGGTTTTTTTTTTAGGGAGAGCAGGGTAGAGAGGGGTCCCACCTAACCAGGTTGGATGCTGCCTTACCCAGGCATCCTCATAATTCCATTCAAGCACATGACATCAGTGGATTGGAAGTGTGATGTCCTGGATTTCACTTTGGGAGATAATGGCTTGAGAAGCAGAAGTGTTTTCACTTTGTGCAGCCCCCACGTGTCGATTCTCATTCTTACCTCCTGAGCTTCAGAGGCCCTTTCTGAAAGTCCTTGCCTGCCTCTACCTTAAAGTGTTTTCCCCTTTTATTCTCTTAGTCTGTGTGCCTGGTTTCTGCTGGTGTATGCTGCTTTTCTTACTGTACCTCTAGTACGCTTTGAAATCAAGCATTTTGATACCTCCAGCATTATTCTTTTTGCTTAGGGTTGCTTTGGCTATTTGGGGTCCTTTGTTTCCCCTGTATGATTTTAGGATGGTTTCTTCTATTTCTAAGAAGAATGTAATTGGAATTTTGGTGGGGGGTTGTACTGATTCCATAGATCCTTTTCCGTGATATTGTCATTTAGACAGTATTAGTTCTGCTGGTCCATGAGTTTGAGAGCTCTTTCCATTTCTGAATGTCTTCTATTTTGTTGGTGTTTTTAAGTTTTCATTGTAGAAATGTTTCACTTCTTTAGTTAGGTTTATTTTTAGGTACTTTTTAAAAAAAGATTACTTTGAATGGGATTTTTTTTTTCTGATGTCTTTCTCAGCATGTTGTTGATCCATAAAAAATCTACTGGGGCTTTTGCGCGCGTGTGTGTGTGTGTGTGTGTGTGTGTGTGTGTGTGTGTGCATTTGCCTGTGCTTCTGATATGGAGGCTAGGGATCCTCTGGAGTCTTCCTCCATCTCTCCCCATCTGTTTCTGCCCCTTCCCTGACACTCCTTACATGTGGTTTCAGATGTGTGCTACCACACCCTGCTTCTACACGGATGCTGGGGGTCTGAGCTAGGTCCTCATGCTTGTGCAGCAAGGACTTACCCACTGAGTATCTCCTCACCCCAAGCTAGTGATTTAATGATATAATATATACATATATATATATATATATATATATATATATATATGTGTGTGTGTGTGTGTGTGTGTGTGTGTGTGTGTGTTGATTTTTTGTATCCTGTTATTTTGATGAAATTTAGTTATCAAATCTAAGAGTTTTCTGATGGAGGCTTAGGGTTTTTGTTTGTTTGTTTTTCAAGACAGTGTTTCTCTGTATAACTGCCTAGGCTGTCCTGGAAATTACTCTGTAGACCAGGCTAGCCTTGAACTCATAAAGATCCTCCTGCCTCTGCTCCCTCCTGTGTGCTGGGATTAAAATTGTGGGCCACCACACCTGGCTGCCTTAGTGTCTTTTAAGTATGGATTATATTGTTTGCAAATAGATAAACATTGACTTTTTCTTTGTTTGTATTGCTTTTACTCCCCCCCCCCATTGTCCCGACTAAGACTTCAAGTACTATATTCTATAGATTACAAAGGTTCTGCACAGAAAAGGAAATGATTAACAGAGTGAAGAGAAAGTCTACAATATGGGGTGCAGGGAATATCTCTGCCAGCTAAATATGTGACAAGTTATTAATATCTAGAATATATAAAGGACTGAAAACTAAATACCAAAAAAACTAGTCTGATCAATAAATGGGCAAATGGAATGAACAGACAGTTCCCTAGTGATGAAGTACAATGCCCAGTAACTATATGAAAAAATACTCATTGGCCGCAACCACTAGGTAAACAAAAATCAAAACCACACTCTCTGAGTCTGTCTCATCCCAGCCTGAATGGCCATCCTTAAAAACAACAACAAAAACAATAACAAATGTTGGTGAGGATCCTGGGCAAGAAGGAACCGTATGGCCACTATGGAAATCAGCATGGAGGTTCCTCAAAGAACTAAAACCAAAACCACCATACAGTCCAGCTACACTGCTTCTGGGAATACACCCAAAGGGACTGACTTCTGCACACTACAGAAGCACCTACAGGTCCATGTTTATCACTGCACTGCTCGAGGTATCCAGGTTGAGGACTCCAGCTAGGAATCCATCAATAGATGAATAGATAAAGAAAACGTGTTTCATAGCCACACAATGGAGTGCTATTCAGGCATTAAACAGGACACAGTTATGCCATCTGCCAGAAAATGGATGGCAGTGAAGATCATCATATTAAATAAAAAAATTAAAATAAAAAAGACAATTGTCGCATGTTTCTTCTCCTATATAGAACCTAGATCTTCTACCGTGGAAGTATTGGGAAAGGAGGGAATGAGCAGGGGAGGGGAAGGAGGACAGAGAGAATGGAGGTGAGTATAGTCATTGGCACACTTGAATGAAGAGTCTCTCTGAAACCCATTGTTTTGTACAATGAATACTAACAGAGCCTTGAAAGTTGAAAAGGAGAGGCAGCAGGAACAGGGCAAATCCATCCTTTGGGCGTGGAGACCTGCTGTTTCAGGGTCCTAAGCTCTCAGCCAGGATGACTTGGGACTGGTTGGTGATGGCCTTGCCGTGCAGTTCGGGGTCATCCTGGCTGGCTCAGATTCAGAACCCCAGCTTTGTTCTCAGTCCTCCTGACTGCTTTACTTTCTGGGTTTTTCTTTCTTTTTTTTTTTTTTTTTTTTTTTTGTGAAAGACCCCAAATCATATTCAATGCAGACATTTTGAAGAGAGCTCCTGAGTCTCAAACCTGAGGGTCTTTGGGTGTGCTAAGAATGCTCTGCTGCTAAGGGAGGGCCTCAGCCCTGAGGAAATTTCTTTTCTTTTGTGACAGGGTCTCACAATGTAGCTCTTGATGTCCTGGAACTCGCTATGTAGACCAGGCTGGTCTTGAACTCATAGAGATTCACTTGCCCCTGTTTGCTGAGTGCTGAGATTAAAGGCATGCACCATTATGGCCAACTTCTGAGAAGATTTTTTAAATTAAAAGAATTATTATTGCTATGCCTTTAATCCCAGCACTCAGAAGGCAGAGACAGGTGGATCCCTGTGAGTTTCAGGCCAGCCTGGTCTACAAAGTGAGTTCCAGGACAGCCATGGCTCTTACACAGAGAAAACCTGTCTCAAAAAACAAAACAAAAGAAAAATTTTTCTTTTATTTTATGTGTATGGGTGTTTTGCTTGCAAGTATGTCATGCATCTTGTGTGTGTAGTTCCCATGGAGGCCAGAAGAGGGTGTAGTGGAATATTAACAGGGCCATTGCTCCTGGCATTTATTCTGGCATGATGGCCACTTAGGCCTTGGAGTTATCTTTTGTAAATACCAGTGATTGTTATCTGAGATTTATGGGGTTGTTCTTTCTTGGGAATTTTAGAACCTTATTAGCATAACCTCAGTCATAAGACTTTCCTGGCAAACCTGGAATTCTTAGAATGACTGTGTTTGCTTAGTAATGGTTCCTTAAGATAACTTCTAGTTCAGATAAGAGATTTTGGTGTGTGGGAACTGACTTGCTAAATGGCCTTTTGCATATCAATTAACAGAGCTTCTGCAGAGCTCCTGGTCTGTCAGTCCATTGAGACAGACTCCTGCTGCTTTTGCTAAACCTCAATTACACTTTGGAGTGACCCTCTGTCTTTGACTGACCTGTGCAAAACAGAACGCAGATAGTGTTGGATGTTAGGGATGGTTGTGAGCTGCCATGTAGGTGCTGGGAATCGAATTTGGGTCCTCCAGAAGAGCAGCCAGTGCTCTTACTGCTGAGCCATCTCTCCAGCTGCAGAAGATTTTTATATCAGCATTCCTATCAGGTTTAAAAGGAGATTTTATTTTCTCGCAGGCGCCAGACCCCCACTCTGACTCTTTTGCTAAGCCTTTGCTGGGACTTGGGACCTGCTGGTAGAAGCTGAGGCCACTCCAGATCTGGGAAACCCCCAGACATCTTAACTGCTGCTGTACCTCTCTTCACGGCTTCGCCCTCTGGAGAGCAGCCTCACTGGGATGTGGAATGTAGCAGGAGAATGAAGTGAGGACACACTTCTGCTGGGGTTCCTGCATGCTGATGCAGGCTGTGAAACAGAGTGGGCATCCCCTTCCTCCCTGGGTCACAAGTGTGATAGAAATGGCATCACTATCCTAGGGATGTAAGTCCTTCCATTAAATGCCACTCGCATTGTTCTGATTTGGGTGCCAAGGAGACCTGGAATGATACTGGGATGGTGAGTCCCTGAAATGGGCACACATTTGCTATGCAGGAGATTGTTCAGGATTTGGAGGACAAGTGGACTCAAGGCATGCAAAATTATCCACAATTGTCCTCTGAAGAATTTGCTGGCTGTACCATAGTGGTGCCACGCCCTGATGGTCGAGTAAATCCTGAGAACTCCCTGCATTTTGATGGGACCTTTTCCAAGTTGGATGTTTCCTGTGGTCCTATACCAGCTGCCGCGTGCCTTCCCTGGTCCACACTCCATCCTGCTCTGTACAGAGGCTGGGACGTATGGAGGGAATAGCTGGGTCCCTGTGACCAACAGAGGTACTGGCAGAGATGGGAGGAGAGGTGGTGTAGGTGATTCTTCCTGGCTCCTGACCTGTTAGCAATAGCTGTACCCTTCACCATGCTGTCTCTTGGTTCCAGCTCAGCCATGACCCCAGTCACTCGCTCTCTCGTAACCTTGTGTTCTTCCCCAATTCCTTCAGTTACAACTTGTAACTGAAGGAACTCTACCCAGCCCAATCGTGGTAAACATGGATCTGGCAGGCCTTGTCCTTCCCCCATTCCCTCTGCCTTACTAAAAACTGTTAGATTACATCCCTAAAGCTAGCCACCAAGGTCAATTCCCTTATTGGGCCACTTCCTCCTCCCGTGGCTGACTACCAAGGTCCAGCTATCAAAGTATTGAAGTCCAGCGATCAAAAGCCCCCTTTGGTTCACTTAATTAACATGTCCAATTAAAATTAAACACCTCATCCCAACACAGGGTTTCCTCTTGTACCTTTATAAACTGCCATTGTCCTATGGGTCACATCTGTCTCCTCTTTATCCAGAGGCTGGGGAGGAAGTGGTGGTCAGTGTTGTCAGGCTTCCTTATCGGTTCCTCAGGGAGAGTGGCCTAGACTCTGTGAGTTACATCCAAATCTGCTCAGGCCACATTGTTAAAGCCCCCTTAAGGAAAAAAACCCTCCTCCTCTCTCTCTCTCCTCCAGAGGTAGCGAGCACCCCCCCCCTTTCTCCTTCCCTCCATTCCCTCTCCCCTCCCATGTCCTGTCTGCCACATGAGTAACTTTTCATCACGCCATGCTGCCTTCCGTGGCATCTGCATGGCGTGCCTCACCCACCACCGGGCACCATAGTCCAAACCCACCAAGGCCTCTCGTGCACCATTTCATGGCATTGACAATGGATTCCTGGCCTCCACACACAGACATGAGCACGCACACATGCAAAAGTAGATAGGATTTTTATTTTCTACTTGCTGGTTTTTAAGGGCTTTATTGGGGTACTGTTGTATAACAGACTTTTCCTGGGGAGATGCAATACACATCTATTTACCTCAGAAAGGGAGCCCGTGACAGACCAAAGCAATGATCATACAATGTTCAATTTGGTGAACCAATGACGGTTTTGTTTTTAAATAATTTTATTTACTTATTTCTGTGTATGTGTAATGTCTGCATATGACGAGGACAGAGGGTGTCAGATCCCCTGGAGCTAGAGTTACAGGCAATTGTGAGCTGCCTGATATGGGTGCTGGGAATTGAACTTGGGTCCTCTGCAAGAGCAGTATGTGCTCTTAACTAACCACTAAGTCATTTCCCCAGCCCCCTGTTTGTTTCTTTTTAAATTGGGGTGACTAACAGGAGTATGAGTGAGGGTTACTTACAAGAAGACAGTATGACTCAAAAGCAGCTGCATCACCAGAAAGCGGCTCCCCCCTCCCCCCGACCATGGGCAACAATTGAGGAAAACTGCAACCCTGGAACTGACATGCTGATCATCTCTTTTCCCCACAGGCTGCCTGATTTGCCTGAGTCTCTACCCCCAGCAGCTGTTTATTCCTTTTTATCTGACTCAGTAGGAGCCTTCAAGAATTTCTCAAGCTGTGGCTCATGGAGCGTCTCCTTCCTTCCTGGGGCAAATGTTTCAATTTGGAGAGAATGTTTCAATTCACAGGAAAATGCCATCCAACAGGTCCACTTTACATATAAAATCCACCCATTTTCAGTGCACAGCTGAAAAACTGTTTTTTTTTTGTTGTTGTTGTTGTTTTGTTTTTTTAAAGAAGGGCAGACTGTTTTTAAAGCATCTGTTGGTTTACAGCAAAATGGAACAGAAGGTCCATGGGTTTGCCATGTACCCAGCAGACACGAGAACAGCCTTTCTCACTACCCGGATCACACCACCCGTCACATTTGTTACACTCAGTGTGCCTGAGCAGACACATCTTCATCGCCCAACCTCCGTGGTTTGCCTGAGGGCTTACTCTTGGAATTTGTATTAGTCAGGGCTCTCTAGAGCAATGGTTCTCAACCTTCCTACAGCTACAACCCTTTAATACAGTGCCTCGGTTGTGGCGAACCCCAACCATAAAATTATTTTCATTGCTATTCATAACTGTAATTTTGCTACTGTTATGAATCCTAATGTAAATATCTGATATGCAGGATGTCTGATATGCTACCCCTGTGAAAGAGTCATTGGACCCCAAAGGGTTTGGCACCCATAGGTGGAGAAATGCTACTCTACAGGAACTGTGAGGGCCAAAGTTAACCTGTAAGCCCCATTTGCCCAAGGACAGATAACTTCCTGGAATGCTGGAGGCTATTGTTAATGGGCGATAACAAATCACAAGTTTTTGCTCCCCTAAACAAATTTGTTTAACTCAACTGCTTGGGATGTACTTGATCACATGTGGGCAGGAGGTACATGGTCAGGAAATACATCAGGATGTACATTTACCCCTAATTGGATGTAGGCGGGAGGTTCTCAGGCAGGAAGTACATCAGGATAAATGCTTGCCTCTGATTGGACCTGATGGGAAATGTGGTGGCCTCGTGGTTTTGCCTTTTTAAACCTCTGCAAAATGTGACTCTTCTCCATTTCCTGGGAACCCTGGAATGGTTCTGGCAAGAGCACATCATCCTGGCCAGTATTTAATTAAAGCTTGCTTCAAATTTGACTCCAAAATTGTGGAATTGGTCTTTTGCTTGTGATTCTCAGGGGTAACAGAACAGAATGGAAACTATATATATATATATATATATCACCTAAGGATTTATTAGCTTAACTTGCATCATTGTGGATGAATAGTTTAACAATGGCCATCTGCACTGGAGAGGCTGGGAATCCAGTATCTGCCCAGTCTCCAAGGCCGGATACCTCAGCAGTCCCACTGTGCCGATTGTTAGGGTCCTGGAGAAGTCCCACAAAAGACCACCATCCACATATGCAATCAACAAGAACATTTATTATACCAGCATGCTGGGGCCAACCATCCTACACAAAGGCAAAATGGCAATGACCCTGAGAGAAGCTTGCAGGCTCCTTTTAGGCACAGCTAAGGGCAGTTCCTAGGGCAGTTAGGTCATTTCACATATGATTGGCTTATGAAAGTGGCAATCATATTAGTACGTTCTAATTGGCTAGGGCTAGCAAGGGCTGGTTAAGGCTACAGTTTTTTCATTTTTGGGCAGGCCTGGACAAGTCCCAGGCTTTGTCCTTGCTTGGTTATCATCTTGAGCTGCTGTGTGTGGGGGAGGTGGGGTGGGGGGTGTAGCTGAAATTTTCCTCTGGTCCTGCCCAGCCTCATGGACCCTGCAGCTGCTTATAAAATAATCATTCAGAAGCTTATATTAATTAAAACTCCTCAGCCATTAGCTCAGGCTATCTACTGACTAGCTCTTACATTTAAACTCAGCTTATTTCTGTTAATCTATATGTCGCCACGTGTTCCATGGCTTTACCTGTGTGTGGTTACATACTGCTCCTTGGACAGTGGGCTGGCATCTGCTGACTCAGCCTTCCACTTCCCAGAATTCTCCTTGTCTGTTTATCCCACCTATAGTTCCTGCCTGGCTACTGGCCAATCAGCGTTTTATTTATCAACCAATCAGAGCAACACGTTCACAGAGTACAGAACATCCCACTGCAGGGGGAGGGGGCACTCTGGCCTAGTACATGCAGTTTTCATCCCTGTTGCCAGAGGCACCAATGATTAATCTGCCCTATGTTTGTGGCTTCTTCAGAAACTGCCTGCTCAGTCTCCAGAAGCAGGAACCGAGGCCTAGTTTTTAACTGAGTTATTAGGACAGGCTGTCATGATATTTGCCTGACCCTCTCAGTGATAAAGGCCTGCAGGATCCCTGGAAGGCTGAAGAAGCCGAGCTCTGATGGCATTGATGGAAAGTGGTGGCTGTTAGCATTCAGACCTGCCCCTTGGGGAATCTGCCCAGCGTTCTGAAGTCATCTTATGTGAAGTCTTCTTTAAGAGGAAACCCTCCCCCTTCTCTCTCTTCTTTCCTGTTTCTTGCCACAAGGTCTCACACGCTTCTTCTTCTTCTTCTTCTTCTTCTTCTTCTTCTTCTTCTTCTTCTTCTTCTTCTTCTCTCTCTCTCTCTCTCTCTCTCTCTCTCCTCCTCTTCCTCTTTCTCTCTTTCCCCCTCTTCTCTTCTCCCTTTAATAATAAAACTTTTTATGTGAGTGCTATTGCATGGTGTGACTTCCCTCTGTGCCCCTTGTCTCCACCCACTAAGGCCACAGCATGCAGTTTTCAAAATACAGCAGTGGTGCTGGGTGGTGGTGGCACACACCTTTAATCCCAGCAAAGGCAGCCAAATCTCTGTGAGTTTGAGGCCACAGTATGAGATCCAGGACAGCCAGGACTGTTACACTGAAAAACTGTCTAGAAAACCAAAACCAAAAATTCACCATCACAATATTGTACACTCTATGAATCTGCAAAAACATAGGATCATAGTCACCACCATAGAAATGCACTGTGTTGTCTGTTCATGCCACACTCCCTGACACCATTGGTATTTTGCTATCTCTGTGACTTTGCCCTTTGCGGTGTTATGCCTAGATCTCGGGGCTCCCCAAAAGACCACCACAGAGACCGAATCCTGTATGTAAAAGCAAAGAGCCTTTAATTTCAAGCTCTGGGCTTGGTCTCTCTGTCTGTCCTACAAGGCGGTGAGAGCAGAGAGCCCAGAGCCCAGGCTGGGTGGGTTTTGTTTTTTTTTTTTTTTTAAATCATAGCAGAGGTTGGGGTGAGGGGATTTCCAGGGTTCAGGACCCTGATTGGCTGACATTTGTCTAGGGGGTATAGGGAATGTTTGGAATGTCGGGTATTTCCTCTTAGATGCAGGCCCCACTGGGTGGGGTCAGCTTATGGATTTTCCTGGGTCCAGAGGTTGCCTGCCAGAAGCTGTCTGGGCCTCTAAGCCTGGGCAGCTGTGTGGTCAAGCTGTTTTGGGGCCCCCCACAGCGGAACCCCATGCAGTTGGAATCAGGCATGTAGCCTTTCCAGATGGCTTCTTTCACTTGTAACAGGTGTTTTTAACTTTCTTTTTCTTTCTTTCTTTTTTTTGAGACAGTTTCTCATTATGTAGCCCTGGCAGTGCTGCAAGTCCCTGTGTAGACCAGGCTGGCCTTAAACTCACAGACAGCCACCTGTTTCTGCCGCTGAGATCAAAGATGTGTGCCACTATGCCCAGCTATTTTAAACATTTTAAATTCTAATTACATTTAGAATTGTGCTTTTGGTGTCACATTCAAAAACATTTGCCTTAGTCTGAGGTCCTGAAGGCTTCCTTTAAAAAAAATTATTGAATGAAAAAAAGAAATGGAAAGGAAAGGACATGACTGCTCCTAGGTATGGTGGAGGAGAAAGTTTATTGTAGACAAAAGGGAGAGTGTAGTCATGGGTAGAGACAGAGGCATCTGGGAGAGTCCAGAGTGGACATTGAAAGGATGAACAGTACTGGTGGTGGCGCTGGTAACCGGCAGAAAAGTCACGAGCCACGGCCATAACTACCAGAGCTACTATGGAGAGCTTTAATTAGGAGGGAAAGTGGGGGGAGATAGAGGGAAGCCAGGCCTTGGGGGAGGGAGCAGAGCAGAGAGGGAACAGAGAGAGAGGGTGGGGTCCGTGTCTGGCTTTTTTAAGATGCAGATTGTGTGACCACACCACAAGTATGTAGTCACCAGCGCCTGTTGATGACCTAAGACGAAAGACCCCGAGGGGTGAGGGCAGGATCCTAACAGACGTGACCAGCCTGAGCTGGGCCATATGGAGAGGCAGGGAGAAGGGAGAGAGGGGAGAGGTAGGAACCAGGTGCAGCAGCTAGGAGGCCAAAGGTACAAAAGAGACAAACCAAAATGTGTGGATTATATTGGGAAGAGCCTCTGGGGGAAGGGCAGCCCAGGCCCTGGGCTGGAGAGTTCAGGGTAGAGGGTGGGGTATGCCAGCCATATCCTGTAAAACATAGGCACTGAGAGATGCTGGGAGAACGAACATGGAGGCCAGGTCCGCTTTGATGTGTTAAATAGGCACTTCAGCCATTTGTTCCGGGTTTGAAACTTAACAATTATAATCTTACATATTATGTTAAGCTATTGGTACATTTTGAATTAATTTATGTGTTGTCATCTCTCTAGTTGGTGGAGTGAACCTGGGAGAGTAGAGCCTAAAAAACGAAGCAGACTAAAGACTCATGCAATGTTCAACTTTATTCAGGGCATCAGATAATTTATATTCTGAGGGTTAGGCAAAGTCACATGAGCAGAGTTCACATGAGCTGGGCTGTCTCCAGCCAGGAGGACACCTTGTCCTTAGAAACATCATCTGAATGGCAGCGTAAGATGGTGTGTAATCTGAAGCAAACCCACTCCTGTTTACTACACCTGGGAGGGGCACGAAGGCACATTCCAAGAACACCCCATGTTATGGAGAAACAGAGGTCACAAGACTTGTCTTATTTGCTTGGTATTCACAAGCTCTCAGAAATCTCACACAGCTTCATTCCATGTTCTGACAATGTGTAAGTTGGGAGGCTTAACAGTTTTTTGTTTTTTTAGATTCCTTTAGAATGCCATATACAAGTAGGAGTAGGCTCCTGTTTGTATGTCTTGTCTTTTCTTGCCTTGTGGCTCTGGCTAACACTATCAATTCTGAGTTGAATAAGAGCATGGACCGCAGGCATCCTTGCCTTGTTCTTTATCTCAGAGGACAAGCATCCAGCCTTTCCCTATTTTGTGTATTAGCTGCAGGGTTTTGAAGTTGTTCTTCATCAAGTTGGGTTTTCTAATTCCCATTCCCAGTTCATCATTCCCAGTTTTCTAATCATTTATTGATACTGAATTTTGTCAAACACTTCTCTGCACCCATTTAAATAATTATGTGATTTTCTTCATTAACCAGTTTCTATATTGGATGTTTTTCCAAATATTAAGCCAATCTTTTCTTCCTCTAATTAGCTGGTCAGGGTGTATAATTCTTTCTTTTTTTTTTTTTTCTTGAGGGGACTAAGGATTGAATTTATGTGGCTTATCCATGCTAAACCCATGCTCTACCACTGAGCTACCCCAGCCTCTTAAGTATTTTAATATGTTGCTGGATTCTGGGTTTCAGTTCATTTATGTGACATATTAGTCTGGATTTTTAAAGTGTTATCCGTGCTTATGGTACAGGATAATATTATCTGTGATCATGGTATAGGATAACACTGACTTATGGTGAGTTTATAGTGGTCCCTCATCCATCTTTCTGCTTTATAGAACACAAGGTATAGAATTAGTGTTAATACTTTAAAAGTTTGGTAGAATTCTCTAGATAAACCATATGGGACTGGTGGTTTTGTTTTGTTTTGTTTTTAAAAAAATTAGCATAAGAAGGCCTCCGTGGACTTAGAAAAGGAATTCACTGCCACTCACATAGTTTTTCTTTTATAGGTAGGACATTGCTTTTCTCTGATTTCTTTAAGGTATTTTTTTTTCTTTGTCTAGTTTTCAGGTATTTTATTCTGTTGTGTTTTGCTATACATTTCTTTGGGCTTTATCCTGTGTAGACCCCCTCGTTCTTGGATCCATAGGTTTCTACCCACATCGCAGCCATGTTTATTTGACCAGTTTCCTGTCAGGGCTCCAATGTCGGCTCTGGCTGCAGTCCTGTGGGTCTCCGCTCAGCCCTTTCTCCAGTCTATTTTGTCTGTTGCCTGCTGGGCTGTGTCTTTGTTTAGTCTTCCGCTTGCTGACTGTGTTCTCTCTTCCCGCTGTCCTGCTCTTAAGCCAGTCTACTGAGCTTTTATTATCGTGTTTTTAGTTCCATTTGACTCTTTCTTTAATAGTTTCCGGGCTTTGCTGAGGCTTTCTGTATTTCATCTGTTTCAAATGTGTTTGCCGTCTCTCACCGAGGTTTTTTTTTTTTTTTTCTTTCATGGCTGCTTTGATTTTTGTTGTTGTTGTTGTTAGATCATCCTAACACACCTGTCTTCTCCATGTCAATCTCTGTCAATTGCTCTATCATTTAGTTTGAGATCTTCCCGGTTCTAGGTATAATAAGCACTCTTTGATTGAAATCTGGACATTTAATGTTATGCTGTAAGGAAATGCATTTTATTTAAACCCATTTTAGCTGGCTTCCTCTGATGCCCTTGTCACAGAAGAAGGGGGTGGCACTGCTTTACTTCGCCAGACAAGGGTAGAAATCCACATTCCTCACTCTGCTTCCTTGGACTCCCAGTGGGGCTTGACTGGTGGGCAGAGGGCACATTTTACATGAGCAGCAGCAGGTGGTCATTGGGCAGCTCCCTGCTTGGCTTCTGCTGGCGCCCCAAATGGAGCATATTTGGAACTCCTTGTCCCTGCCTGTTGAAGGGAAGATTCCGCCTCTGTGGCGTGGTTGGGTGGGGTGGTGGGCTTCTCTGTGACATTTGTCTAGGATAGCTAATGTGAAGAGTTTACTGCTTGCCGGGCCTCTCCAGCTATAGAGAAACATTTTTCTCCCTTTTGCAGGGTGCATCCTGATTGTCCCGCTGTTATAGAAAACGTATTAGCTACTTTTCTGTTGTTGTGTTAAAACACCACGACCAGGGCGAATTATAGAATACCTTTCATCTGAGCTTATGGTTCCAAAGGGATGAGTCCATCATGGTTGGGAGTCATGGCAGCTGCCCGGCATGGTGGCCAGAGCAGGAAGGTGGAGAGCTCACATCCTCAACTGCAGGCACAAAGCAGAGAGAGTGAAAGGGAAATAGGGTGAGAGTCTAAACACCCAAAGCCCACCCCTAGTGATGTCCCTGATAGTAAAATGGTGCTGGTTGGTGGTCACGGGCCACGGCAGAACCCAATGTTAGTTTTTAGAGCTTTATTAGGAGGGAAAGGTGGGTGGTGGGGAGAAAGGGAGAAGAGCCAGGCCTGGTGGGGGAGGGAAGCAAGGGGGGGAAGTAGAGCAGAGAGCAGAGAGAGAACACAGAAAGAGAGAGTGGGGGTCCACGCCTGGCTTTTTAAGGCAGGGATTGCATGACCACGCAGCAGTACGTAGTCGCCAGTGCCCGCTGATGATGTAAGATGCTGCGCGTGTACAGGATCCTAACAGTCCCTCCTCCATCAAGGCCCTAACTCTCAAGGTTCCCACATCTTCCCAACACAGCACCAACAACTCGGGACTAAGTGTTCAGAGACCTGTCTAGTGGAGGTATTTCTCATTAAAAGCACCACATACAGGTTGCCTGTTCTCCAGCACCTGGCCTGGATAAATGAGACAAAAAGAAAGCCTGCGGAGGTTGCACCACGCCCATCCTAGGACTCTGAACTTCCCGGCTCTCTTTCTCTCTTCCTTTTGGGGTCTTCATATGCTTGTCTTACACATGACATCCAAGGTCATCATTGTTGTGTGTATATTTGTGATATACTGTATGTTTAGTGTTTTTATTTGTATGTATGTGTGTTATGTATGTGGTATATTGTGTGTGCATGTAATATATTGAGCTAGCGTATTGTTATGTGGTATGATGTAGATATGGTGTATTGTGTGCTGTGTTGGGTGGGTTTGGTGTATGGAGTGTGGTATATGCACATGAGTGTAAGTGCCTGTGCACATGAGATGTCAGAACAGGATGCCTAGTGCCTTTATCTATGGTTCTCTGCTGTACTGCCTTTGGCCTTGAGACAGGTCTCTGACCAGACTGGAAGCTTGCCATTTCAGCTACGCTGACTGGCCAATGAGCTGTTGGGATCCCTCTGTCTATACCCCCAATTCTGGGGTTACAGGCATGTGCAGCCATTACCAAGGTTTTTCATGAGTTCTGGGGATTTGAACTCAAGTCCTCATGATTGAAGAGCAAATGCTCTTACCCACTGAACCACCTCCCCAGCCAGGTGTCATTAGCTCGTGGAATAAGGGAATACATCACTCTACTTTCTTGCAAGTGGAACCCCCTTAAATAATCATAAAATGGCATAACTCACATACGATGCTGTGTACCAATCCTACCATGTATGTATACCTGAGAATCACTTCCAGAGAAAACTCCACCAGGATCCCTTGTTCCAGAAGAGATGTGTTTTCATTTTCATTTCTGAAAAAAAAAAAAAAAAAAAAGACCCAAAAACTAGCTGCCTGCAAATAGGTTGGTGAACGACTGGGGAGGAAGTGGTGGCCAGGGTTGTCAGGCTCCCTTATCTGTTCTTCAGGGAGAGTGGCCTAGACTCTGAGTCACATCCAAATCTGCTCAGGCCATACTGGCTGCTGTGCTCCTTCCTCTGTGGCCCATGTATCATCAGCTGCAGTGGACTGGCTGGGCCAGATGCAGGTAGGAAGTCCGACTCTGCCATCAGCCCCATTGTTGGACGCAGAAGCACGTTCTAAGCCTTTTGACATCCTCCTTCCTGACCTCTGGGGTCAGGAGTTCATTTCCGGTTGCCCAACCTCACCTTACAGTGACTCTTGGTTGATTTCATCAACAAACATGCTGTAGTACGATTGCTGCGGCTGCTGGGTCTGTTTCACGCTGTCTTGTCATGGACTAGGAGGCCAGAAGGCGGTAGAGCCGTTGCCTGCAGGTCAGAGAAACAGGAAGGAGAAACACTACATGTATGCACAGAAGACGGGGGTGGGGAGAGGGAGGGAGAGAGGCACAGTGGAGGTCAGGTGGCCTTGGCTGTGAGTTATGTGGATTACCTCAGTTCCCTCATCTATAAAGTGGAGCCAATATCCCCACCTTCGGAGGAGTTGGGTGGGTGTTAGAGATTCTCGTCCAAAGGATTCTGCATATTAGAAGGCCTGTAAATATATAGGACAGTTATTATCTGCACAATGACTACAGAAAATGACTTCCTTGTCTCCTTAAACCTGTCCCTACGGTCCTACTTCACTAGGGCTCAGCTTTTCCTTTGACAAAGAGGGAGGAGGGAGGTCATGGGGAGGGGTCTGAGAGTCAGGGCAAAGCTCACTGGTCTGGGAAGGTCTGGGCCCACTGAGGCAGGAGGACCACATTCGCCCAGCAGGCTATGAAGAGCAGCTTTTGTGTGCTCACACCTACTGTGCTCACACCTACTGTGTTCACACCTACTGTGCTCAGCTCTCTACAGTCCTGCAAGAGTGATCACACTGGCCATTTTACTCTAAGGAAACAGCTTGAGCCAGGGAAGCGGCTCCACCCATGAGATGACAGAACCTACATCCGAACAGAGGCCAGTCTGGTACCAGTGCCTGGTGCTGCCAGAATCCCACACTGTCCTGCCGGTCCGGTTTGTGGAGGAGAGCACAGGCCAGCTGGTCAAAGGAGGTCTGGAGCACTGTGTCCAGAGTGAGCACAGCCAGCTCCCAGCTCTGTTCCTGCCTGTCTGGACCTCAGACCGGCTGCATCCGGTCTCCTCTCACTCCTGAGGGGTCTCAGGGGCCTGGGGCCAGCTAGGACGTGTCGGGTTGTTGCAGTACAGGGACCAGCAGGCCACGTTTCTCAACTTCCTGGCTGCTTGGACTTTCCTGACAGAGTCATGGTGGGCAGTATGGGAGTTGGCATGGGGTTGGTACTGAGGAAGGGAGCCATCTGGAGCCAAGCTTCAGCTTTAACTTGGGGGTAGAGAGACGATCTGTGAGGATGGGTTGGCTGCCAGCAGTCAGGAACCCCACCCCATCCCCACCCTCTGTGGTTGGCCAGTGTGAATATCCAAAAGGATGTTCAAGTTGTCTTCTGGCTTCACCGCTGTCACCTCCTCCTTCCTTCCCTGCTGTCTCCAACATCAGTTAGTGCCCCTCCCACTCAGCCTCTGCTACCCTAGCCCACAAATGGTCTCCAGCTATGGAGATGGGTAGAGCACGTCTGAATTTTGTCTTCCCTACTGTCTTAAAACTTAGGCAAATGTTTCTTGGGTTCCCCCAAGCCTGACTGTTACAGCTGCCGAAAGCTCCGTGTGGGTTCAGTGGTCGAGAGTGCCTGCTGTGCTTCCAGAAGACAGCACTCACACCAGGCAGCGTACCTGTAACTCCAGCTCTGGGGGACACAGCACACTATTCCAGCCCCGACAGACATCCGTGAGCGTGTGGCACACACTCACAGAGACACACGTACGCATGTAAGTTTCTTTTTTTTTTTTTTTTTTTAAGTCCCACATAAGAAACTGCTATGAAAGCCAGGCATGGAGGCATGTGCTTGTGTCAGCGATGGGGAGGGGAGGGATCACTTCGACCTGAGCAGCTTGAGAAGCTCCTCTGCAGTCTGCCATAGTACCAGACAAATCATCTTAAGGGACAAAGGACCTGTCTTGGCTTGTGGGTGAAGTCCACCCGGACAGGGAAGGCATGGCGGCTCTGTCTGGGCCACAGGAGCTGGTTGCACAGCTCGTGAGTGCTCAGCAGACTAGGAAGCAGCAATGCTAAGACCTGTACAGCTTTGAGGTTGACCTGACGGGGATGAAGGGAATGAAGAACCACAGACGAGGGTCTGGAAAAGCTGGAATCCGGTGGGTCACGTGCTCTGATGGAGATGCACTAGCAGCCTGGGAGCTTCGGCATGTTTTATTTATACAGCAGAATGAGGAGGCGGCAGGTTAGCAGATATCCAAGGAGGGGTGTCGATAGAGGAGTGGTCTCAGGCCATAGTCTTCTGGAAGCTGTGGTTGATATTTTCTGCACACAGTCAACATCTGAGCAGATTAGGGAAAGGCCTTGCCACTCCCATGGGCCTGAGGCATTGGGGCCCTTGACATGGCCATGCTCATGTCAACAATACACATCCCCTCAGAACTTCATCCACTCCCCCACATGGCAGAAACTAGGATGAAACCCATAAGCCCTCAACATCCAGTCACCCACTTCCTCAAGCTAGGCCCCACTTCCAAAAGTTCTATAACCTTTCAAAACAGCATTATCAGCTGGGACCAAATGTCCAACACAGAAGTCAATGAGAGTACTTCATATCCAAACCACAATACCCTGACTTATAAACAAGAACAACAACAAAACCCCCAAAAGCAAGCAAGCTGTGAACATTAGGGAAATCACTCAACCTCTTGAAGTCTTAGTGTTCTCATCTGTGAAAAGGGTTTGAGGGTTCATGAGAAGAAACTCCAGTCTCTAAGTCCCCCCACCCCTTAGACTGGCCCCTGCTTCTCCACCTTCTGGTCCCTCTCCATGCCAGTTGTTAGAGAGAGGTCCAAATGCTGCTGTAAGTTCTGCCCTTTGTGGCAGTTATTTTTAGAGGACCAAGTCTGGTTCTGTGTGCCTAATATCCAGCCTCCGCACTGGGCCAGCCACTCAGAGCTCTTTGGCTTGGCTTCTCCACGTTCACACACCAGAGTTGTCCACTTGGCTAAATTGTTTCCCTCGGTGTTAAATGTTATCTGTCTCAACTCCTGATACTCCTGAAGGCTTCTGTTTGCAGAAAGGGACTTTTCAGTGATAAAGTTAAAAGGAGGTCATGAGGGTGGACCCAGTGCCCTTACGACTGTTGTATGTATTAGATGAGGGGACCAAGACACAAACACACACAGCAAGGACCACGGGAAGACCCTGGAGAAGGATGACCATCACAAGCCAAGAAAAGAACGCAGAAAACTAAGCATGTGTACACTGGATCTCTTATTTAATATGGCCTGTGGTGCTGTGTTGGGGCAGCATGATCCGACAGACTAGACAGGGACTATTGTTGGTTGTTTTTTTACTCCTTTTCTCTTTCTCCCCAGCTCCCAAATAAATCACACATGCAGGCTTATTCTTAATTATGAATGCCTGGCCTTAGCTTGGCTTGTTGCTTGCCTGTTTTCCTTAACTTTAAATTATCCCATCTACCTCCTGCCTCGCTATTGGCCGTTCAGTTCTTTATTAGACCATCAGGTGTTCCAGACAGGCACAGTAACACAGCTTCACAGAGTTAAACAAATGCAACATAAACAAAAGTAACACACCTTAATATAATACTCCCTCACAGATTGTTCTAAGGCAATAACCAAGGACCTCAATTTTAAGCCATACGTTTTTGTTGTCAATAAATTCTTTGTTGTGTAAGGCATGAATTTTAAACTTAAAAATGTCCCTTAGCATCTATCTTTGTAAGATTTTTCACTGCCCATGCGAATGACTTACAGGAGGAAGGAATTATTTTGGTCCACAGTTTCAGAGGTAGGCTGCTTCCATGTTTCTAGGTCCTCAATGAAGCAGGCCAACGGGAAGGGGCTAGAGCAGGATATAGCTCCTAAAACTGCCATCCCACTTCCTGCAACTAGGCCCCACCTTCAGCAGCTCTAACACATTCCATCAATGGCTTATACCTTCGATTACGTCAGGGCCCTTGTTTCTCTGGAAGTACCCTTGCACATACCCAGAGCTGTGCGTTACAAATCTAGACATCTCTTGCCTGGCTGTGGTGGTGCACACCTTTCATCTCAGCACTCAGGAGGCAGAGGCAGGTGGATCTCTGTGAATTGGAGGCCAGACTGGTCTACAGAGTGAGTTCCAGGACAGCCAGGAATGTTTCACAGAGAAACCCTGTCTCAACAAAACAAAACAACCCCAAAAACCAACCAAACAAAACACAAAACAAATCTAGACCATCTCTTGGTCCAGTCAAGCTTTGAAATCAGCCCAAGTCATCAGCACCTATCATCTTGTTTTGGCATGATTTGGCTTGAGAACTTGGGTCAATACCCTGACGGTGCATCATGAGAAGGGGGTATCTGGAAGTTTCTCCACTTGGAAGTGTGGAGTCCCTCTTCCCTGTCTGTCCTTTTCAACACAGATCCGCTGTGAGTGTTGCTCTTTCTAGGGCCTCTGCTGACCAGAGCCTAGAGTGTCGTCTGACGGTGTGTCTCTCTGGAGCCTGGGCTGTTTCTGCTTCAGTAAGGAGCCTATGGCTGGCCTTAAGGGAAGCTGCTCCCGTATTCACACTGCGTGATTCAGCAATAGCCCTTCACTTCTTACAAGACAGGCCTCTGAGGGGTTCACCAACTAACAATAGCTCAGCCCAGTTAATCACAGGTCTATGGTATCTGTTTAACCATAAATATTTATTTATGAGTAGACACTTGGGATACCCTACATGTTCCTTTTAATAAAAAAAAAAAATAACTAAAATTCTGCTTTTGATTAACGTGGTAGATAGGAAATCTTAAAATGCCAGAACAAGCTGGAAATGCCAAAGGAAATGGAAGAACCACCCTTTAACATTAGTGGCTGTCCACCGGAACCCTGGCTTGAGAACTTGGGTCAATACCCTGACGGTGCATCATGAGAAGGGGATATCCAAAATGGCCACTGGCTGTGGGCGTTCTGTTATAGTCAAAGCTGTGCTCACATTCTTTCCTGCTAAAGCAGTGTGTGGACTTGAACTTGTTTGTTCTAGGTCTCTGGTTACGTGGTTCCCTGAGATGGACTCTCACCTTTTTCCTGTCAGCTCTGAGTTCTGGAACCAGGCTCAGCGGCTGGGGGTCTGAATGAGGGGTTTCCTGGGCTCCTCGGCACGGGCCTTGGCTGGCTTTCTCCTTTGCATGGGGCCTTTGCATTCCTGGGGCAGCGGCCTGTCAAAAGATCCAGTTACAACACATTTAGTTATAAGACGGAATTTGCTTCTATTTGCAGTTCTAGAAATCAGGCAACACTTCATTTTTATAAACGAGACTGAATTTTGTGATGAGGTAAGCAGATGAGCTTGGCTACACAGGCAGAAAAAGGCTGAAACCAAACCAAAAGTGGGTTCGTTTTCCCCAAGTTAAGAAACTGTAAAAGCTGAAGCAGAGGAGCTTTGTCCCATGGGCTGAAAGCAGCTCCTCTGGGGATCTGGCTGTTACCTCTCCTGACTTATCTGAAGATACATGAACCCCTTAGTTCATGGGGGTGTGACCTTTGTCACCGGTGACTGCAGAGTCCTAGCAGATGGCTTCTTTAAATCTTAATGGTGTAGCCTATGCTTGGTACATGAAAACAAAGGGGAGAGCAGGGCAGGATCTAGAAGGTTCTCTACAGTAGGTCGGAGCCACCAGGGTTTGGGGGCTGGGTCTCCGGTTAGTAGTCAGAACACAATGAGAGATGTTAGAGAAGGCTGTGTGAGGCAAAGGTGTGATGTGGAGCCTCAGCACACACCAGGGCAGCTCAGTTTGCCTTCAGGGGTGCCGCTGGGAGGCTTGCTCAGCTCCCAGAGCCTCAGTTTCCTTGTGGAAGAATGTATACCAGCCACCATGTTGTGGGGATCAACTGAGGCCCTGGCTCCCATGACAACACACTGAGAACTTTGAATTGCTAAGCAAATGATGCATCACTGTCTACCATCATTAGTGGTTATTTTTTTATTTTAGAAAGTCCAGCATCATCCTGGTGGTGTAGAGAACTTGAGAAGGAATCTGGGGGCCTCAGACCTTTATTCATTGGCTGATAGAAGCCTCTGGAAACTGGCTAGCAGTGGACGGGGATGAGGCCAGGAGACAGGCATAGTGTCTTTGGCAACCCCATGGGGCCTCCGCAACATTTATACTCTCATACACTCAGTCATAGCACTGAGTCAGGCCTCGGCTCCTGTACTTGGCCTGAGTGTCAACTTTCCAGAGGTAGAACCACCCGAGCAGGAAGCCTCACCCGAAGAACTGTCTGTCCCATTGCCTTAACTGATGTAGGAGGACCCACCCCAAGTGTGGTGCCACCTTCAGGTAGCAGCAGGGATTGTGAGAGCCATGGTGGACATTGACTTGCCTTTTGCATGCCTGACCTTCTTCTCTCCAAGTTGTTTTACCCTGTGGCTGCTGCTGATTCCTCCACTGTGATCAGAACACAGTGGTTCTAGGCTTCCATGGTTTTCAGCACCAGGGTGGGTCCACTGAGGTACTCAACTTCAAAGACTGAGCAACCACTGGGTTCTTAGCCTCTCATGTGTGAGACAATTTGTTGTTACTATTTTAAGAAACTGATTTGATAAATTTTTTATTAAATCTATACTTACATTTTAATATAAATCTATATAATTTGTACTGATGTTCATCCTATTGGTTCTGTCCCTTTGAGAACCCTCACTAACACATCATCCCCGCCGCGGATTGTTCCTCGCATTCCCCAAGTCAGTACTGTAGTTGAAACCAGATTCTTGCTTGTTACCTATGGCCTCCTGTGGATTCCTCTGTGAGGAACATGACTGAGCTGATGGCTGCCTCTCCCAAGTCACTAGGGTTTGGGACATTTATACTGTGGCCTGGAATGAACCATTCTAGGGACCGTCCTGTGTCAAGGCTGGGGATATATGTGACTGAGGGCTCCTGGCAGGGACTGCCTAGGAAGTTGAAACCTACACACACACACACACACACACACACACACACACACACACACACACACACACACACACACGACAGAGGACTTTCACACTATGCCAGCCTTACCTTGATTTTCTTTTTAAAAACTGAACATGTGGCACATGCCTTTAATCCCAGCACTCGGGAGGCAGAGGCAGGCGGATCTCTGTGAGTTCGAGGCCAGCCTGGACTACCAAGTGAGTTCCAGGAAAGGCGCAAAGCTACTCAGAGAAACCCTGTCTCGAAAAACCAAAAAAAAAAAAAAAAAAAAAAAAAAAAAACTGAACATGGTAGCTGGTGCCAGCAGCTTCCTGAGGGGCTGAATCTCCAGCCCCCAATCTCTGGTCTCTGATCCTGGATCCTGGTCAAGCCTTCTGTGCACACAAGGAAGCCTGGCCTGACCCAGCCTGGGGGAGGACCAGGCTGGCTGAGGGCAGGGAGGGATGCAGAGTTGGGAACAGGAAGATTACAGGTACTATAGTCATTGGTCTAAATTTGGAGGATACCCCAAATTTCCATGGCCTTCTGTCCTAAGACAAACTGTTCCAAGGATACATGGTAAGGTAATAAAAACAGACCGTATTAATTGAGAAAGCCACTCCCAAGGATGGGAGAGGGTTAATGAGCAGGCCAAAATCCAGGATCATGAGGCTCATAACCCTTCACAGGTCATTTATGTAACACCACTTCTCCCATGTTTGGAGACCACAGGCTTTTCCCCAACATGCTCTGTTTGTTGTGTGTAGCCCAGGTAGGGAAGGTTTGTGGCCCTCCTCTGTATCATGCTAACAGTGTTGTCTGTCTCTGTCTCCACATTCCAGTTTTCTGGCCACACTAGGAATGAGGTCTGCTGCTCCTTGTATGGCTAGGTATGAAAGTATCCTTTTGGAAATGAATACCAAGGTGGTTAGAGATTCATCAACCTTCTGTTAGGGTTTCTGCGGAAGAGTGCATTGGAGGATCGATCGGGGCCAAGGAATGCTGCAAAGATCACATCACGCAACAGATCTCATGCAAGGGATTTATTGGGGTGGGGGGAAGGGATACACACACACACACAGGGGAGTGGGCTGTGATGGCCGGGACATTTTAAAGTGTACATGTGTCACATTTGGTGGCAGGTGATGATGTAGCTACAGGCACTGAGTCACTGGAGGCAGGCTGGGGGAGCACCTGGTTCCTGACATGCCTCCCTTTGGTTTATCGTAAGAGGTGAGGAAATAGGAAGGGGTGGCTGATGAGGCAGGAATGAGGGTGCTCTACTCTTTGGACTGCTTCCTGTTGTCTAGGGGTGTCAACATCTTTGGAGACAAAAGAAAGTTGAGATGCTGGCCAAGTCCAGGTTGTTTCACATTTCACTCACTGTCCAGACTCTGCAAGACCATTTGGGGCTAGGGACATGAAAGCAGCAGTTGGAACAGTTTGTGAGGCTGGGCTACCTCAGACTAGCCACTCTGAAACTGTTCGGGATACAGATTTTGAGGGAACACCTGGAGCTGGTGCTGGAGCAGTCTGCAGTTGACTTGAAATCTGTTGGGACAGAGACTAGGGAGGGAAGGTAAAGTTAAGGAGTTTAAGGGAAAGTTTTTTTTTTTTTTTTTTTTTTTTTTGGTTTTTCGAGACAGGGTTTCTCTGTGTAGCTTTGCGCCTTTCCTGGAACTCGCTTTGGAGACCAGGCTGGCCTCGAACTCACAGAGATCCGCCTGGCTCTGCCTCCCGAGTGCTGGGATTAAAGGCGTGCGCCACCACCGCCCGGCTTAAGGGAAAGTTTTTATCCAGGGTGTACATTTGAAACTTTCAGGCCCATGGTCCTGGTATGGTAGTTGTGGAAGAGAAGTCCCAAGACCACGGAGAGAGAGACAGAGAGGGGGGCAGAGGCAGAGGCAGAGACAGACAGACAGACATCCCACTCTTAGGAATAGGTGGAACTGGCAGGTACGGAACAAGTTGTTAATTGACAGTACTTATCTAGAGTCCATTTTTCCTGTGAGAGGTGGATTCAAGCCAATTCCCTGAATCTTACAAGAATTCTTAAGTTTATAAAAAGAGGTAAATTTCAGATATGTTAGCATTTCCAATGTTTGTAATCTGTACTACAATCTATATTGTAGAAAAGGCTGTAGACTCATGCTTTTGAGTCATAGCAGAAGCTTGGGGACCAAAAACGACTTTTGGTTAAGAGCATTTACACTCTTTCCTCTATCCAGAAGACTGAGTGTGTATAGGTTAGACAGATGTTTTTAGCACAATGAAAAGCACTTTTAAGTCTATACTTAGAAGACAACAAAAGGAAATTTAAAATCTTGAGCTTGTGACTATGATATCAGTAGTCAGCACTTAGCAGAGTAGATTAATTAGTTATCAGAACTCCACTGATCAATGTTAAAACTCCGAACTTTTGAAGTTTTAATATAACAATAGCATAGAGAGGGAAAGAAATCTGACACATTTTTCATTTTTATATACCTTAAGTCACTTTCTTATACCTTCACAAATTGCATTTACACACCTTTAAACACTTTTTTAGACCGTTATAACTTAAGCTTTCATATCCTCAGACCTTTATAACTTGCATTTACACATCTTAAAACATTTTCTTGGACCCACAACTTACGCTTTTGTATCCTCGGACCTTACATAAACTTTACACCTTTTTTTTTCTATCCAGTCATTTACCATGAGACACAGGTGGTTGATGACTGAGAGCAGTTATTGTAAATCCAATTCTTTTAAATAAAGGATTAGTAAAAAGTTACATTGGTATGTTTTATAAGTTTAGCTATTTTTAGAGTCTGGTAGCAAGGTAGACTGTGTCTAGACCTAGTAGTAGCTCTAGGAAAGTGAGGCCTGAAGCCTGATTTTTACATATGAAGAGAACTGGGAAGACAGCTGAAGCCTTGGCTGCTGCTGTTCAATTGGCAAAGTTATTACTAACCTAGTCGTAAACACCATCAGATACCTGAGAAGGATAAATTTCACCTGAGTAAGCAGGAAGGACAGACCAAGTAGCTTCTGAATCTATTGAAAATGACAGAGACTTACTGGCTACCTGGAAAATCGCCCTAGATTCCTCTGTGGTTGTTGGAGGCAGAGGGCCCAGGGTAGTCTAAGTCTTTGGCTACAATCCCCAGAAGATCCAACAGACTTTCCTGTGGAGGAAGCACTGGGGGGACCAGCCTACCTTGTCTAGGCAAAGCGGGGTATTCAACTCCCCAGTATCCTGCTTGTCCACAGTTTGTACAGGGTCCTGGCAGTGGACGAGGTGAAGGGCAGTTTTCACCCAGTGGCTGGCTCTGCCACATTCAAAGCAAGCTCCAAGTGTTCTTCTGTGCTCCATTGTCTGTGGAGGAGATCTAAGGGCAGCTGCCAGGAGCTGGCACTTCTATCATGGGAAGCTTTTTTTTTAAAAAAATTAAATATTAAATGCCATGTTCAGCAGATCTCTCAAAAGTTCTGAGGACCACTTATCCATTAAGTATATCTAAACTAAACAAACTTTGCTTGTTTCTAGTAACTTGTTTTAGGCTTAACTTTGAAAACATATACAGGAGGTTAAATAAAACTTGTTCCTGTAATTAATTATATTAGTATTTAGCATGACTACAAGTATAGTTCTTTTCTTTTTTCTTTTTTGATTTTGAGACAGGGTTTCTCTGTGTAGCCCTGACTGTCCTGAAACTCTCTCTGTAGGCCGGCCTTGAACTCACAGATATCTACCTGCCTCTGCCTCCTGAGTGCTGGGATTAAAGGCATGCACACCATCACCCAACTAGAAGTATAGTTCTAAACACATTAAAGAATCTGATTATCTATAAGGTGACTATTAACTTGCATGTCTTAATTATCTTTAACAGTTTACAATAAGTTAGTAGTGTTCATAAGACTAGGACTTTACATTCTATCCCTGTTAGGTTTAGCCTCAAGAAATAACAATTTTTGAATTGAAGGTCTTCTAGTATCAAAATAAAACTTTTAATCATAGATACTGTTCATAGAGAGACTGGCAACTTTATTGATCCTTTTGCTGTTGTTGTTTTTCTGAGACAGGTTTTCTCCATATAGTCCTGGCTGTCCTGAACCTTACTCTGTAGACCAGAATGACTTTGAACTCACAGAGATCCACCTGCCTCTTTCTTCTGAGTGCTGCCCAGCCTACTGATCCTTGTATAGTGCACCATTATAGAATTTTTTGTATGGCTTAGATTGTCCAAATGGCTACAGCTTAAAGTGAGCAAAGACAAAAAAGCTAGACAAACATTATTGTGAACCTGAGTAGACTTAGGAATTTATAAATCTTGCTTATCAAATATACCTTATTTATTAAACATGTTGTTACTTATCTGAATTTTCTAGCAGCTTGGTGTTGAACAGTTAGCAAAGACGTAAGCAGTTAGACATACATTTTTTTGTTGGTGTTGTTGCTTTTTTGTTTTGATTTTTTTTCAAGACAGTTTTTCTGGGTGGCACTGGCTGTCCTGGAACTTGCTCTGTAGACTAGGCTGGCCTGGAATTCATAGAAAGCCACCTGCCTCTGGCTCCCAAGTGTTGAGATTAAAGGTGTGCTCCACCACGCCCGGCAGACATACATTTTAAATCAGCTTTTGTTAATCTGAAAACCTTAAATTTTTATCATCATATACAGTATATTCTAAACCAGAGTTGAATCACACATATAGTATGTTGTGGCAAATATAACCTTAAATTTTTATCATCATACAAAAGTCCATACCAATCCAAAATATTTTGGAGACTTGCTGTTGCTTCCTTAGTGCAAAAAGAGATACAATGATAAACATTAGGACTTAAGAAGTTTCACAATTGTTGTTCTATGCCATCATCATCTGAAGATGATGGGTAAATCACGGCATGCACTCTTTAACCTTAGTAAAGATGGCCGTCAGCCACGTGGCTGCTTAAATCTTGATGAGGTCATAGGCCAAGATGGAGGAGAGTTATTTTAAAACATGTTTTTCTAGTAGATTTTTTTTTAATTTCAAATGAGAGTTGAATCCAAGTTACATACACACATACAAAGTTGAATCCAAGTAACATATATACATACAGAGTTGAATCCAAATTATACACACATACACACATCCTAAACAAGAGTTGAATCACACACACATACACACACACACACACACACACACACACACACACACACACAGATTTTTAATTATAAGCCTTTAGTTATAAGCTTAAGGCCATTTTTTATTACAGATTTTATAGGTTTTTTTCTTTAATGAACAATTTACAAATCCTGAATGAGAGTTTACAGATAATCTTAGAGATTTTTTTCAAGAGCAGAGCATAGAGAAATCAGAGATAAAATATTTTAAGAGTGGAAAGTAGAGCTGGATGGTGGTGGCGGCGGCGGCGGCGGCGGCGGCGGCGGCGGCGGCGGCGGCGGCGGCGGCGGCACACGCCTTTAATCCCAGCACTCAGGAGGCTGAGGCAGGCAAATCCCTGTGAGTTCTAGGCCAGCCTGGTCTACAGAGCGAGTTCCAGGATAGGCTCCAAAGCTACAGAGAAACCCTGTTTCAAACAAACAAACAAACAAACAAACAAACCCAAACCAAACCAAAACAAAACAAAAGAAAGAGTGGAAAGTAGAGAAAGTGTAGAGTGGAGCAAGTTTAGATATAAGATGTTTGGGGATCTTTAGTCCACGCAGTTACAATTGTTTGTTATAATTTGTGAGAATCTGGAATTCAGATTCGCCAGTTTTTTGGCCATTGATCTGTACTGAGGCCAGGCTGTCATAATAAAATCTGTGCTCATGGAGGAAGAGAGAGAGGGTGGGAAGCAGAAGATGGTGTGGGTGTGTTCCTATAAGCTCCAAGAGGGAGCTGAGAGCTGAAGCTGTGGGAGATAGCCAGCGGAGTGCAGGGAAAAGGGAGCAAGTGGGTGTCTTTAGGGGAGAGACCCACACAGGTGTAGAGGGCCAGAGCCAAGAGAGGAAGTTGTCCACGTGGTGGGAGTACCAAGGGTGTAGAAGCTGGCTCCAGGAGACAGAGACCCACATAGGGCACAGGACAAGGAGAGGAACGGTTAAGGGACAAGGAGGAACAACCAGGAACCGAGAAGCACGTAGGTGCCCACGTGGAGGGCACAGCAGGTCAGGAAGAAGCAGCAGCTGAAGAATTGCAGGGCAGAATTTGGAGTCAAATTTTGTGGGTGGTAGAAGCCACAGGAACAAATGGCCAGCACATACCTTAGGAGGCTTAGATCAGCGCCTTGGTTCAGAGCTGACGTTGCCGGGGAGAACAGATGTGCGAACCTGCAGCTGGCCTTCTCCTTTGCTTTTTCCGCTTAGCTCCCACTTTGCAACAAGCTTACAGATCCATCAAAGGTAACTTAAAAACAGGACATTTACACAGTGTGTGTGTGTGTGTGTGTGTGTGTGTGTGTGTGTGTGTGTGTGTGTGTGTGATGAGACAAAACAAACAGGGCTTGGAGCAGAGAAAAGAGAAATAGGAATAAGGAATCCTTTTCTGTCCCCATCCTTCCCCTATCGCTTGCACTATAAAAGTGAATAAATTTGAGATTCCCAAGGGCGAGGAAGAGGGGGAGGTCCAAGGCCTGAAGTCCAAGGTGTCTCCAGGACTCAGGGGGACTGAATGAGGAAGGCACAAACTGTTCAGTGGATTGTCACCACACTGGACAGGGATCAGGGGCATAGCCTGGCTAAGCCCAAGGAGAGACTCCACACTGTTGGGGAATGTTATTTTAAGGTGTGTTACTTTGTTTATGCTGCGTTTGTTTAACTCTGTGAAGCTGTGTTACTGTGCCTGTCTAAAACACCCAATAGTCTAATAAAGAGCTGAACAGCCAACTGTGAGGCAGGAGAGAGAAATAGGCAGGGTTGGCAGGCAGAGAGGATAAATAGAAGGAGAAATCCGGGAGGAGAAAAGAAGTAGCCAGAGAAGAAGGAGGACATCAGGGGCCAACTACCCAGCAACACAACCAGCCATAAGAGTGAGAGTAAGATTTACAGAAGTAAGAGAACAGGAAAAGCCCAGAGGCAAAAGGTAGATGAGATAATTTAAAGTTAAAGAAAGCTGGCAAGAAACAAGCCAAGCTAAGGCTGATCATTTATAAATAAGAATAAGCCTCAATGTATAATTTATGTGGGAGCAGGGTGGCAGGCCCCCTAAAAGATCAAAGATCGACCAACAACACAGCACCTGGTACTAGGACTTTCAAACAAAGCCAAAAGGTGAAAACTGAGTTAAAAATGAAGTTTCACTGAAGGGAAAGGATCAGAGGTAGGGTCAGTGAAGAGGGTCAACCTTAGCCTTAAAGACCATGACCTTCACCTCCTAGAACACCAGAGAGCTGCCGGATGCTCAACAGTAACTCCCTTGGATCCAGGGAAGCATTTATACTGACCAAAGGGAAAACTTACCAGTTGCCGCTGTTGGATGGGGTACCTTGTTGGGGAACAATCCTTTTATACACTGTGAAGAAGTGTCAATCTAATTGGCTTAATAAAAAAGCTGAACAGCCAATAGCTAGACAGGATTTCCAGGCATAGAGGACGCTGGGAGGAAGAAGGGCAGAGATGTGAGGAAACACAGAGGAAGCAGAAAAGCAGGATGGACAGTATGTAGACGAGCCTCAGGGCTGCACATAGAGCAACAGAAATGGGCTAATTTAAGTTATAGATCTAGTTAGAAACAAGCCTAAGCTATTGGCCGAGTTTTCATAGTAAGTCTCTGTGTCATGATTTGGGAGCTAGCTGATGGGACAGAGAAAGACTCGCTACAGTGCCCAGCAACTGGTGAGCCAGAAAGTGAGTCTGTTGCAGGTGGACTGGAGATCAAGCATAGGATCCCAGTGTGGCTTAGACTCCCAAGGGGGGAGTGCACAGGCACCAGAATAGCCTACCGAGTCTGGGCACCAGTGTTAGGATTTCAGCCGAAAAGTACCTTGGCTGATCGACTGGGGCCAAGGAATGCCTCAAAGATCACACCACACAGCACATCTCATGCAAGAGATTTATTTAGGGGATGGGGGCTTAGAGACAGAAACAGAGAGGGGGAGGGGGAGGTAGAGAGGGAGAGGGAGGTAGAGAGGGAAAGGGCGAGCCATGATGGTGATGATTTTTTAAAGGGTACTTGTGTTTGGCAGCTGATGATGATAATGTGGCTGCTCTTGCTGAGTCACTGAAGGCAGGCTGGGGGGAGCACCTGATTCCTAATATCCCCATACACCTAATAGCACCCAGAAGCTGTTTGCATGACCGAACAGTGAGCCTCTTAGACCCTGCAAAGAGCTGGGACTGAAGGACAGTGCCACAGGCGGAGGGATATATGCGACCCCATTCTCCTTGATTCTC
This sequence comes from Peromyscus californicus insignis, assembly GCF_007827085.1. Lineage (NCBI taxonomy): Eukaryota > Metazoa > Chordata > Mammalia > Rodentia > Cricetidae > Peromyscus > Peromyscus californicus. The sequence goes on from NW_026294551.1 coordinate 61,687,770, forward strand.
TGTACTTATGTGTGTGTGCGTATGTGTGTGTGCATTTGTGTGTGACGTGTGTGCATATGTATTTGTGTGTGATGTGTATGTGTGTGTTCATGCATGGATTCATGTGTGTGCATACAGGCCCATACATGCCATGTCATATGTGTGGGGGTGTGAGATATTCAGCTATTTCTTTTTTAAAACATTCAAAAATTTTCTTTATTTCTTTATTTTATGTGTATGAGTATTTTACTTGTATGTCAGCAGATCTTCTGCATCCTGGAACTGGAGTTATGGACGGTTGTGAACGGCCATGTGGTGCTGGGAATCAAACCTTGATCCTCCATAGGAACAAGGGTATCTGCTTCACACCCTGCCCCAACCCACCTCCAGTCTCTTTTGTTAATTCTTTGTTAGATGAGCGTGTGTGATCAGATGTAACCAGCTTCTTGCAGTTCCTGAAGTGATTAAATATACGAACATCGATAACTCTGCATTCTCCCTCTGCCTTTCTTTTCAAACCACTTTCTAAATTAGCCAGTTGGGAGTAGACTCTAGGGTTGGAACTTGGGCCACAGGGAACAGCCACGCTGCTCCTTACATTAGGGATAAAAGACAGGCCATCAGGGCAATGTGTGCTGTGACTTGCTAGCCTGGTTAGGGTCATGGCTCATCCTTTTTATGAAAAGAAATAGCCTTACCTGATACTTTGTTCTTGTGTTCCTTTGTGTGACACTGAGATTGTTCTTTCCCATCAGGGGTCAGAGGACAACTTTTGATGTCAGCCCTTGCCTTCTACCTCTTTTTAGGACAGGATCTTTCTGACTTTTTCCTTTCTTTCTGCTGCAAATATGCCAGGTTAGCTGACCTGCTTCTGGGGTTCTCCTGTCTCTGTGTCCATCTCTCTCCTAGGAGTGCTGGGATTACATATGTTTGCACTAGGCATCCTCTTTTTATATGGATTTTGGGAACTTGAACTCAGGTCCTTACATTTATGCAATAAGTACCTTTACTCATTGAACCTTGGGTCTCATAGTGTGGATCACATATTAACTAAGCCTGCTTCCTTGCAATGCAAGTCATCATCTTCCTTTGCAAACCTTTGCTTTGTCTGGCAGGACCAAAGCTCCTTCAGATCCCCCCCACTTATACGGCTTATTCTGGTATTGATCAATCTCTTGCCTGAAAGATGATTTTGACTTAACATGCCTCTTTCTCCAATGCCTTCCCCTTCTCCTTGAAACCTAACATTCAGTCTCACTTCTCATCTGTTTCAGATGCTACCTCACCCACATAGCATGCTCTTAGGATGCATACTGTTAGGTTTCTTAGCCAGCATAAAGAGACACAATGCAGAAAGAGACCAGAGTATGACCTTCGACAGATGGGACTGTGTTTATTAGCACACACAGCAAGGGGCAGCCTCTCTCCCTCAGGAAATTGAGGAGTCTGCCAAGAAAAGAAGCTGACTGCAGCCCTTTGTAGGGGTGCAGTGAGGGGCTTGGAAATGAGGAGATTGCTGCAGCTGTCTCCCACAGTCTCCCCTCCCTGTCTTAGGAGCCAGGCTGTCTCAATAGACATCCTTTTTTATGCTAACCAAAGGCTGAGCAAGACCAACTATAATCTCATATGAACCTGTTGCAGGATGTTTGATCACACTGTGACACCCCTGAGACTGTGTTAATAAAGTTAACCTTGAATCAGGGGGTGGAGCCAGTGACAAGTTGGCAAGACTCAGTCATAGAGAATATAGAGGACCCAGGATACAGATAGGGAGGCACAGGAAGGAGTAGGGAGGGACTTGGGGATTCCAGGGCTTTTTGGACTTCCTTTTGGATCTGGAAAGTGTGGAGAGAAGATCAGCTGGTCACTCCTCCGCTGCTTCTTTGATCTATCGGGTTTTCACCCCAATATCTGACTCCTGAGTCTTTGTTGGTAATAGAACATAGATAATCTCAACAGGGACCCTGTTTTACAACCCAGACACACTCTTACAGTCATCGAGTGACTTTCTCACGTTCTGCTGTTGGTCAGGTTTCATTGGGAAGCCTGTGAGCAACCCTCTTCTGAGGCATTCTGACCCCTGCTCCTCCCTCATCACCGCTGCTGGCAGCTCTAAGAAGCTAGCATGGTTGGTGCTGCTAAGCCCTTAACCGCAGTTAGAGTGACCTCTGAGCGGGAGGGGATGAGGGACTAGAGTTAGACAGACTCCCTGGTAGGCAGACAGATAGGGAGAGGGGCCATGCCTAGGGAGTAAAGACGGTGAACTTCCAAGATGGCGGCTTCTTCCTCACCCTCTCAACCCAAGACAAAAGCTTGGACGCTTAAAACAAAGGCCTTGCAGGTTTTTTTCTCCTGCCAGTAAAGCCTCTACTGACAGGATGGCTTGGCAAGTTCAAGACCAGAGCTGGACATGTTTATGCAACAGCTGTGGACCGGTCACCCACCTGGTCATCCTCCAGACTGACCAACTCTAAATCAGGGAAATCCTTCAGACTTAAACCTTCCCAGCCCTCAGGGAGAGGCTGCGGCTTCTGCTTCCCGGCTCCCCTCTCTGCTCTGTGGAGGGTCTTTATCTCTGTGTGCCTCCTGTGTGTGTGTGTGTGTGTGTGTGTGTGTGTGTGTTTCCTACCCCTGATAAAAGCGTTTCAGAAACAGAAACGGAATGAAATAAAGGGAGGGGGTCATGAGTGCTCCTCAAGTGTGGAGAAGATTTTTATTGTGGACGTCAGGGAGAAAGCAGGCAGCGGGGAGAGTCCAGGCTGAACGTGGCCACACCCAGGTTTCTCTGAGAACTAACAAAAAACAAAAACTGGTGCTGTTTGGGGAAGTTTCGGAAGTGTCGTCTTGTTGGAAGAAGTGTGTCACAGGGCTGGCCTATGAGATTTCCCGAGTCTTATTGTTGGTTAAGTGGTGGATCGGTGGTGGGAGAGTCACGAGCCATAGTTACCTTTCTAGAGCTTTATTGAGAGAGAGAGAGAGAGAGAGAGAGAGAGAGAGAGAGAGAGAGAGAGAGAGAGAGAAGCCGGGAGGAGGGGGAAATACGGAAGGAGAGAGTGAGGAAAGAGAACACAGAGAGAGCACGCCCGCTTTTAGGCTGGGTCACAAGCTGGTGACATAATTAAGGACAGAATCCTTACACTTCCGCCATTGCCATTTCACTCTCTCTACTTCCTGCATGTGGTCCCAGAAGTGAGTCCTCAGCTTCCTGCTCCAGCTGCCACTTGCTGTCACACTTCCCCGCCATGATAGACTCTCACCCTCTGGAACTGTGAGTCTAAGTGACTCTTCCTTCTGCTGTAAGTTGCCCTGGTCACGGTGCTGTATCACACAACAGAAAGATAACTAGTACACACCCTTAAGGCTCCATATCCTACCATGAAGATGCTTGCACATCCATGTTCACAATAACCAGGAAATGCAATCAGCCTGGACGTCCATCAGCTGATGAATGGATCATGAAAATGTGGCACACACAACACACACGGTGGGATTCTATTGAGTTATAAAGGAAAATGAAATTAAGAAATTTGTAGGGGCCAGGTGGTGGTGGCTCACGCCTTTAATTCCAGCGCTCGGAAGGCAGAGGTAGGCAGATCTCTGTGAGTTCAAGTCTAGCCTGGTCTACAGAGTGAGTTCCAGGACAGCCAGGGCTACACAGAGAAACCCTGTCTTGAAAAACAAAACAATGAACAACAACAATAAAAAGAAATGTATAGGAAAATGGATGAAACTAGGAAAAAAATATGCTGAGATAACCCAGATACAGAAATATCATCACACTGTGCTTGCTCTCTCTCATCTGTGGATCCCAGCTTTGAAATTTTAGCTGTGTGTGTTTCACTTCAAGTGTCTGTAAAGGCCAGAAAGCCAGAAAGGGCACAGGAGACGGGGAGGAGAGTGACTTTAATGGGAGGAATAGTAAAACACATGATATTAAAGTAGAGGGGAGAACACAGGGGCTAAAGGTTTAAATGGGGATGGGGGCAGTGGATATGGTGAAGGGTGGGGTGCAGGTTAACCAAGACTAAGGATGTATGAAAAATCCTTATGGAAACTCACTACTTTGTAAATCTAAAAAAAAAAAAAGGGGGGGGCATTTAAATGGAGTTACTCCACATGAGGATACTGTTACTCCAAGAAGACACATGTTATTAAACAAATCCTCAGGGCAAGATGTGTGTTATGGTCAAGGAGACCTCAGACCCCCCCCCCCCCCCCCGCCCCAAACAACACAGACCATCGCTAGTACTCTTGGTTGCACACCATAACTAAATGGTGGACTCTATTGCTGAAGATTGCACGCTTTTTGGTAGCAGGATATAGAGGAGTCAACCCAGAACTGACTGGGACTACCTCCCTGCTGGCTGCCTTTCTAAGAAGGTGTCACACTGGGGAGAAAAGGATACTGGTGGTTTTACCTTTCGCCGGATCCCCGCAATACTGACCTGAAGGCAAGATGCACCCACAGATGCGGTAGTTATGCACGCACGTAATGGGGTAACCAGCCACTTCCTTATTGGACTTGAGGCCTGATACTGGAATCCTGTTCAAAAGCCCAACGCTAGGGAGGCCGTAGGCCCTTAGTAAAAAGGAACCGACCACTGCCGTTTGCCAAATGGAAATATTGTCAAACTGTTTTCTAAATATGTATGTTTGCACACATCGATCAGCACTGCTCCAGCCTCGGTCAGAGGAGCTTCTCTTTGTGGTGGACAGCAGTGAATGCGGAGACTGACCGCAGAGAGTGACCGCCCGGCGAGTGCTCAGTCTTAAACGGGACATCTATATCAACCCCTGTCCTCCCCTCCACCCTAAGGCTCGGGGATACCAAAGAAGAGAGGGCTGGACAGATGTGCGAGCTGGAGGACGGGGAGGAGTGCTGCTAAGTGCTGTCGTCTGGACACGCTGTCGTCTGGACACACCATGACCCGTGCACTCGTGAACTCACAGCAGCGGTGGTGATGTGCAGAAGATCTGAACAAGATCAGGCCAGGCTGCATTGCTGCACAGCCTGGGAAGAGACTCATGAAGCTCCACCCCCATCTTGGCAACTGACAGCTGCTGGTGGGGGCCAGTTACTTTTCTTCTGGGGTGTGGCCGCTGGTAGGCTGCCCATGCGCCAGTGGACTGTCCCACACCTATGTGCATGTAGGATGAACTAATTGGACTCAGTGAGTTAATAATAATAATAATAATAATAATAATAATAATAATAATAATAAGGACATGAAGGTGAAAAGGGAGCTTGTTTGGAAGGGGTCCAGGGAAGAGGTGTGTGTGTGTGTGTGTGTGTGTGTGTGTGTGTGTGTGTGTGTGTGTGTGTAGTGGATTTTATTAAGAAACATTGTATGCGTGCATCCAATTGTCAAAAAACTAAATACAATTTAAAAAAAAAAAAGGTCTTGAGATGGCTCTTCACAAGTTTGTAGCAGAGAAAAAGTCCCTGGGAGGGGGAAAAAAAAACATGCCCCGCCCACCAGGGGACTTGCAGAGCCCCAGATGATGAGGAAGATGGGAAGCTAGCAGGCACCAGGCACATACCCTGGGAGAGGGTAGCAAGATGCACAGGGTCACATGGAGCACAGTGGCATCGTGCTGCTCTGCACATAGAGGATGCTCCGTCAAAGTAGGAAATGGGATGGAATGGACCAATAGCTTCCCTGGTCTGCTCCAGCTGCCCACTCTCCTGTTTCCTACACCCCTCCTCTCTGCCCACCCTGCCCGGGGCTCTGAAGACCGCCACTGCTCTTATGGGGTCAGTGCGGTCCTGGGCTCCATCAGGAGCCTCTTCCTGCTCTGCCAGGTGCATCCACGGGGCCTCACGCTCTCCGTCCCCCTCCTCCTCCCTGTCCTTATCTTTCCCTTTCGTCTCCATGGAGACTCACCGCCTCGGCTCGCCTGCATCCCAGCCTCTGCCAGGGATTCTGAGCTGGGCTGGGTGGTTCATCCCTCCTCCGAAGCCCTGGTACCCGCAGCCCTGTCTCCTCCCCCTTGGGGTGAATCCACCCTCCTTTACAGCCTCTTTTTTTTCTGACCAGCTCATTTATTCTCCAGCGCTGAGAACTAGGCAGAGCCTCTGAGGAACCCATCCCCCTGCTCCACTCTCCACCTGCTCCGCTAGCCCTCTGGGTGCAAGGCTGTCCTACCGGCAAACGGTCTCGGTGGACTTCCTCTCTGAGCATCGGACCCTCTGCCATTCCAGCCTCCCATGCCGAGGCCCACTCTGTCAGTCACTGCTTTTTGTCATCGGCTTGGCAAACGGGCAAGTCTTCAAGCCCTAAAATCTGGGAAGGAGAGTTGGGGGTGGGAAGAAGCCACCTGGGAAGGGGGAGGGTGGCGGCGGCGGAAGGACCCTGGAAACCCGGCAGGATGATGAGGTCTGGATTCTGTTCTAAATCTGTCCCCTCCCCCTACTCATAGGAGAGCAAACGAAGCTTCATGGGAAACAGCAGCAACAGTTGGTGAGCCACGGGGCCTTCTGGGCTGGGATTGGTGCAGTGGGCCTGGCAGGTCAGCTGGCAGAGCTGGTCCAGGAGCACGGATCTCTGCAGTCCAGCAGGCTGGTTCCTGAGCGCTCTGCAGGGCTCTTCCCCGGGAGGAAGCACAAGGCCGGATGGGCCAGGCTGTGCAGGGAGGGACCAGGACAAGCAGGTGGGTGCTACAGATGCTCAGCTCGGAGAGTGCAAGGAATCCTCCGAGAACCTGACCATCTGTTCAGCTGCAGAATGGCGCCTGGGTGCCAGGAAGCTACCGCCTTCTCCTGACTGTCCCGGCAGCTGAGACTGTAGTTTGTCCCCCCTTGAGGAAGCTCCGCTGCAGAAAGGCTGGTGCTCTATGGGTTTCCCGAGTATTGGCCCTGGACACCTTGTAAATGAGGTAGTCATCGCTAATGACTGTCCCCAGCCCCAGCCAGGGCACTGCCAGTCTCTCCTTTGGACCTCACCCATGGCTGCATGGCTGGCATGTGCAGAGCCAGGATTCCCTGAGGGTTGCTCTCGCTTAGGATGGCCAGGACCTGGGGTACCAGGAGGTGAGGAATGGGTGGAGCTCATCCTCCAGGTGGCCCTAGGAAGCTGAGGTGGCACAGAGGAGCCTTCATCCCTAAGCTGTCAGCCCTCCAAACCCTGCACCCAACAGGCATCCAACTTTCAGATGATGCCCTATCTTCCAGGTCCCATGCATCATTCCCCAAGCTGGAGCTGGGCCTGGGACAACGTCCCTCCCCACCCCGGGAGCCGCCTACCTGCTCCATCTGTCTGGAAAGGCTTCGAGAGCCCATCTCACTGGACTGTGGCCATGACTTCTGCGTTCGGTGCTTCAGCACACATCGAATCCCGGGATGTGAGCCACCATGCTGCCCCGAGTGCCGGAAAATCTGCAAGCAAAAGAAGGGCCTCCGCAGCCTAGGGGAGAGGATGAAGCTCCTGCCTCAGCGGCCGCTGCCCCCTGCACTGCAGGTAAGGGACGTTATCTCTGCACTCAGAGATCTCTGATTAGATCCAAGACGGGGGATTAGCTTCGATCCCTATTCTAAACTGTTAGGAAGGGGCACAGGGTTCCAGTCTGGACACACTTCCAACTTGGGGTCGGTCTCATTTGGGATGCTCAGGGGACCCTTCTCTGTCCCACCCAGGAGACCTGTGCTGTGAGGGCAGAGCGGCTGCTGTTGGTGCGTATCAATGCCTCTGGAGGCCTCATCCTCAGGATGGGGGCCATAAACCGCTGTCTGAAGCATCCCCTGGCCAGGGACACACCTGTCTGTTTACTTGCTGTCCTGGGAGAGCAGCACTCAGGAAAGTCCTTCCTTCTGGACCACTTGCTCAGAGGCTTACCAGGCCTGGTGAGGGCAGGGCTGGCAGGAGGTTGCAGGGAGGCAAAGTGAGAGCCCCAGGTTGGCTCTGGGAGGGAAGCATCTCAGGGGATGCAGAATGGACCGCCTGAGACCTTCTTCTCCATCTGCAGGAATCAGGTGACAGTGGCAGGCCCAGAACAGAGGGGTCCCTGCCTGGGGTCAGATGGGGTGCCAATGGCCTTACCAGGGGCATCTGGATGTGGAGTCATCCCTTTCTGCTGGGAAAAGAAGGGAAGAAGGTACGGGAGAAGAGCAGATGGAAGTCAGCATGGATCAAGGAAGGAAACTAACCGGATGATACAGGGTGGAGGGATGGAGGGGAGAGAGGGAAGAGAGGATTGAGAAGACATCTCCGGGGTAAGGACAGAGAAAGGAGCTGGGCAGAACAAGGCAGGCCTAACCCCTTGATTTGTGTCCTCGCTAGGTGGCTGTGTTCTTAGTGGACACAGGAGACGTCATGAGCCCAGAACTGAGCAGGGAAACAAGGGTCAAGCTCTGCGCTCTCACCATGATGCTCAGCTCCTACCAGGTGAGAGAGGTGCTCGGGTGGGTTGGCCACCCTGCACACCATTCCCCAGGGTGGCACACACACACCCCTGCACACATTCCCCAGGATGGCACACACACACACCTGCACACCATTCCCCAGGGTGGCACACACACACCCCTGCACACATTCCCCAGGGTGGCACACCCCCCCCCCTGCACACCATTCCCCAGGGCGGCACACACACACACACACCCCTGCACACCATTCCCCAGGGTGGCACACACACACACCCCTGCACACCATTCCCCAGGGTGGCACACACACACACCCCTGCACACCATTCCCCAGGGTAGCACACACACACCCCTGCACACATTCCCCAGGGTGGCACACACACACCCCTGCACACCATTCCCCAGGGTGGCACACACACACTTCTGCACACCATTTCCTAGCTCAGCTTCCTCAGAACTGAGAACTTTGCAGATTTGAGTGTCTGGGGTTCATGCAAGTTCTGGAAGGTGCTTCTGGAAAGAGGAAGATGTTCCTAGGGAAGGTGGGCAGATGGGTTACTCTAAAGGTGGGACGATAGGCCTCAGGGACAGCCGGAGGCCCGCAGGACCACAAAACTCTCCAGGTCTGCCAGAAGATGGCTCGCACCTAGGCTGAAAGGCTCAGGCCTGACTGGGCCTGTGTTCTGGGATAAAGGCCGCTCAGGAGCTCCTCACAGAACCCTTCCTACTTCTGCAAATCTTCTTGCCTCTTCCTGTTTTCCTCCATTCCAGATTCTGAACACCTCCCAAGAGCTGAAGGACGCAGACCTGGGCTATCTAGAGGTGAGGCAGCCTCTGGTGTTGAAGCTGGCACACTCTGACCACAAGGCAGTCAAAGGGAACGCACGCCTTCCCATTCAGGCTTAGGATTTTATGACACTTGAACTGGCTTAGTGGTCTTCAGGACAGATAGTTGAGCATGAGGTGCCTGGTTTGGGGAGAGGTAAGGGAATCTTCAAGCCGGAAGCAGGAAGCTTGGCTCCCCTAGTGGTCCAGGGTGACTAGAGAGAAGGCTTGGGAGGCAGACTGTAGCTCTTGGAGTAGCCCAACCCGAAAACTCTCTGTACTCTTTCCCAGATGTTCGTTCACGTGGCGGAGGTGATGGGCAAGCATTATGGGATGGTGCCAATCCAGGTGAGACACCTCTTTCTGGACTTGTCAGTCCAGATACTGCCAATCCCAGCTTCTGGAGTCAGGATCCCTTTCTCTTCCAGCATCTGGACCTCTTAGTTCGTGACTCTTCCCATCACAATAAGTCAGGGCCAGGGCACGTGGGTGACATACTCCAGGTAAGAAGTGCAGAGGGAAGAGACCGATGCCAGGGCAGCAGGTGAGGGAGGCTGGGTGGCGTCCCATAAGTGTGTCTACGGGCAGAGGCTGCTCCCTTGCCTCAGAACTCTCCACAATCCATCTTTCAGAAGCTGTCCGGCAAATACCCCAAGGTCCAGGAGCTGCTCCTAGGGAAACGGGCCCGCTGTTACCTCCTGCCTGCTCCTGAGAGGCAGTGGGTAAACAAAGGCCAAGCAAGCCCAGGAGGCAGTAAGTGTTCCAGGGGTGGAGACCTCCCTGACATTGCTTCCCAGCTTTGGCCCAGTCTCTCCCAGCCCCAGGCTCCTCAGCCCGAGGAATCTCTTTCTCAGACACAGAAGATGACTTCTCCCACCTCTTCCGGGCCTACATCTCAGATGTGCTGAGCACAGCACCCCAGCATGCCAAGAGCCGCTGCCAGGGCTACTGGAGTGAGGGGCGTGCCATGGCCAGGGGGGACAGACGCCTGCTCACAGGGCAGCAGCTGGCGCAGGAGATCAAGGTGTGGAAACTTCCTGGGGACCCTGGCCTCCGCAGCAGCCGGCAGGTGTGCTTGCTTTCCCTGACCTGGGTGTGATGTCTCTGCAGAACCTCTCAGGCTGGATGGGGAAAACCGGGCCCAGTTTCAGCTCTCCAGATGAGGTAAGGAGCTCCTCCCCTCGGGGAGGATGGGGTCAAGGAGAGAGATCTGGGGTAAGGGTCTGCATACCCTGGGAGTGGAGATGAGGAACCGGTAGTATTCTGGCTGAGGAGGAAAGAGGGAGGCAGCTTGGGTTTTCCCATGGACAGATGGCTGCTCAGCTTCATGACCTGAGGAAAGTGGAAGCTGCCAAGAAGGAGTTTGAGGAATACGTGAGGCAGCAGGTGAGCCCCAGGGTCTGCAGGGGAGGCTGCGCCAGAGAGGATGCCTGGGTGCCCAGTTGGACCACCTCCTTCCCTTCCCACTGCCCCAGGATATGGCCACTAAGCGCATCTTCTCTGCGCTCCGAGTCCTGCCTGACACCATGCGGAACCTCCTCTCGACCCAGAAGGATGCCATCTTGGCCCGTCATGGTGTGGCCTTGTTGTGCAAGGAGAGAGAGCAGACCCTCGAGGCCCTGGAAGCCGAGCTGCAGGCGGAGGCCAAGGCCTTCATGGACTCCTACACCATGCGCTTCTGTGGCCACCTGGCCGCCGTCGGGGGCGCTGTAGGTGCTGGGCTCATGGGCCTGGCAGGGGGCGTGGTGGGTGCAGGCATGGCAGCAGCCGCATTGGCTGCGGAGGCTGGGATGGTGGCCGCTGGGGCAGCGGTGGGGGCCACTGGGGCTGCTGTAGTTGGGGGTGGGGTGGGTGCTGGCCTGGCTGCTACCGTGGGCTGCATGGAGAAAGAGGAAGATGAGAGGGTCCCGGGGGGAGACCGAGAACCCCTTCTCCAGGAAGAGTAACAGCTAGGAGACGCTGAAGGGCGAAAGAGATGAAGGGCAAGGGGAAGGATGTGGCCATGCCAGGGATTCGGAGGGGACCACATCATAGTGGCCCTGTTGAGTGCCCCATGTCATTCACTGACTGAGCTGGGGGTTTTAAGCTGAGTCCAGGAACCTGGCGAGGCTTTCTGGCCAGGAGGCTGTGCTTGGGGTGCAGTAGACAGGGCGTGAAGCCTGTTTCTGGCTGTGGATAATTGCTACTCACTGGAGCCCAGGATCTCCCACCATAAATAAGGCTCCACTCGCCCCACCCTACTCCAGTTTATTTCCCCCGGAGGGCCCTGTCCTTTTTACAGTTGGGACAGGTCCCAGGATGACTGACTTTGGAGCTGGGGGCTCTGACAGGGAGGAAGAGGACGGACCACAGGACAGAGATGGGTACTGACGGACTGAGGGAAGTAACCCTGGAGCAGCGACTTGGTCCCAAAACTGCTCCAGAAGGACAGGCGGGGCCGGCCTCACTGCTCTTCAGCTGGGTGTCCAGATGTGTGTCCTGAACCGCCCCGTACCCCAGTCTCCTGCAGTCCTCCTGGGCCTGGGCCCCATGCCAAACCCATTTGGATGGATCAAGGCGGATTAAATGCCAAAGAACCACACCTCTGATTGCAGTCTGCTAAGGCAGTCGACCAGGTTCTGCCAGCGTCTGGTAGGGGAAAACAGAGGAAATGAGTTCAGTCCTTAAACAAGGCCCCTCTCCCTTGAGCTGTGGGCCCTCTGTGCCACGTTGTAAGGCCTCCTTGATGTAGCTCTTCACAACAAGCCCCCAGGGAGTCTCTCTCTGGGGGGGATGGAAATTTCTAAGGAGACCTCTGGGCTATTAAACTGTAAAGGATGTTGGGCACACGACCCTTTATTTTATATAAGAATAAAATGTGTGTGTGAATGGCAGCTTCTCAGTGTGTAATTGGAATGAGAATTTGGGGTGGGAGGAAATGACAAAGAGTTCCATTATCAGCGCGTGGTGGTGGGGACAGGGACACTGAAATTGGAAGTGATCTGAGGAGTACCATGCCCTGGCTTGGTGGTGGCAGGAGGCTTTGGCCAAGGGCCAAGTACACAGCCACCTTTGCAGGCTCGTCTGCAAGGACTTTGGGTCCAGTCTTCGTGTTGGTCCCCCGAGAAGCTGACTTTGCGGACTCCATCAATAGGGAGCCGACATCTCTGTTCCAGCAGGAGACAAAAGAGGCATGCCAGGGAGGCCTCGGTCAGACTGGAAAAAAAGAGAAGCCAGGATCCATTGTGCAGGGCTAGCCAGTGGGTTACACTGGATTCTCCCTCGAGTCACACCTCCAATCTCAGAATTGCAACATGCTCGCTCTGTCCAAACCCTGCATCTCACAGATGCAAAACCAAGACAGAACCTCAAATAATAAATAAATAAACCTCAAATAGTCCAGCTGGCTAGTGGAGAAACAGGGGCTCTGACATCCAGGCTGGCGTTAATATACAGACATTGGAAGATGTGCTGTTAAGGGCTTTGCTGAAATCAAGATGTTTCTTTCTGGATGCTTCTGCCGGCAGGCATGTCCAGCTCAGGGAAATTTTGAGGGGCGGCAGAGGACAGGGTCTGGGACTGGAGGATAAAATACCCAATGTAGGAAAATCCCAGAGCTGGGAAGGAGGATGGGTGGGGTAGGGGCAAGTGAGGATGACCCTTTTTGGAAGCTGGGCCCTGCGTGGGGACAGGGACTAGACAGTGTGTGGTGTTTGCACAGCAAGGTTTTCTGGGAGCGCCATAGCGTCCTCCTCTGTCATCTGGTAGACACATGAGCTGCAAAGCCTTCCAGAGATTGGGGTTGGCAGGCTCAGGACATAAGGGCCTCTGAGGACTGAGAAGGCGGTGTTGTGTGGTGAGGAGCCCCCTCCCACAGGAACTTGGAGGAAACTCCAAGGTCAACCTCTTTGTACTCACTGAACAGATGGGAGAAGCTAGCTCCGCTAAAGAGGCTTCTGTGGGAAAATGAATATTCCAAGGCATTTGTCTTGTGCCTTCTATTTTTCAAAGCATTCCCAAACATCTTCCTTAAGCTTGGAAACCATCAGTAGGAACAATACCCATTTGTGTAGAGGAGGACCCAGAAGCCCAGAGGAATGGTGTGTCTTGGCGTCAGCTCAGACAGCTAGTGACAGACAAACCAGGACTTGAACCCAAGACCTCTGGTGTCAGACCCCTTGTTCTACAGAGCCCTCACACTTACCAGTCTCTCCAGACCCCCAGGCAGCCTTATGATTCTCACCCCAATTAGGTGGCTTCTGAGTGTGTGTGATTCCATTTCTTCATTCCTATGGTAAAACACCTGAAGCCAAGCACGTTATTTAACTTACAGTTTTGGAGGTCCAAGGGTGTGTGCTAGCATCAGCTTGGCTCTGGTGAAAATCTTGTGGTGCTTGGCATAGTGTGGGAGGAGGGTGTATGAGAGGGAGTCCCCATGTGCCAAGACAGGAAGCCAGAGAGAGAGAGGAGGGGGAAGGGGAAGGGGGAGAGGGAGAGGGAGAAGAGGTTTCATAAGAACTTCCACTGAGGGTTGGCTCCCTAGTGACCTGACCTAGGCCCCATCTCTTAAAGGTCTGACAAAGACCAAGTATCCCATTGACCAGCTCTGAGATACCTTTAAACGACACCCCAAACTAGTACTGGGTTTTCAGCATTGGTTCTGGGATCCACCAGACAGTAACCCAGGCCTCCAAGATTCTCTTGTCATAGGTCTCCAGGTTAGAGATTGCTGTTATACCTTGCAGGCCCTAATTCTGAATTTCCCTAGTCTTGAAGATGGAGGGTCCACAAGACACAGGGAGCTGCATCCTGAAGCCCCATCCCACTGCCCTGCAGGAAGCCACACCATGAGCCCGAATAAACGCTGACTGCCTTGAGTGCATGAGGCCCCGAGCTCATTTGTGGCTTGGTGCTGCTTTCCTAACCAAGGAATGGACCGTGCTCTTTGGAATGGGGTGTCGGGGTGTCGCTGTAAGACACTCTGACAAACGCTAGTTGGCTGGTGAGCGATAAGGAAACACGGCTCCTGTCATGACAAACCATTTGCTAACTGCCCACCTAGGAACTTGAAATCTAGAAATCCTGTGGTAGAGGAAGGAGTTTTTTAAAAAGTGAAGCCCCTTGCCAACCCAGAATACTCTCTCCACCAGTGCGGAAAAAGAAGGGAGGCGATTCTCTTCTCACACACATTCAGTGCACAGGCCTGATCGCATGTGATCTGGCAATGACAATACAGAGACCAAAAGAAACCCTACCCGTGCTGTGCTTTTGTGGCCATTACATGAACAGACAGCTGAGAGGACAAGACCGGCTTTGCTCATGGTCTCAGAGGGCCTGGTTCATGGTCACTTGGTCCTGTGTGTTGGGCAGAGAGCCCATGGTGACAGGCCCAATGTGCACGACAGCTGTTTGCTTCATGGCCAACCAAGCAAGAAAAGAGGGTACTGTGTATTGCTGGCTTCCTCTCCCTGCCCCATTTTATTATATCTGGGACCTTAGCCCATGGGATGGTCCATCCACATTGAGAGTGGGTCTTTCTCCCTCACTTAAAACTCCCTGAAAGGCCTTTACAGAGATGTGCTTTACTTCTGGCTGATTCTAAACCTAGATAAGTTGACAAAGATGGTCACCCATTACACACTCATCTATATGGCCAGGCAGATGCAGTCTATGGCCCGGGCATGCTCATGGATGAGGCATGAGGACTCTGCAGCATCATTCACTATGGGAACTTTCACAGTTTCCCGTAAGTTTACCTGGGAAGCAGCTGTCAGAGCACCTAGCTGAAATGCCCTGCTGACAGAGTGATTGCATGCTGGAACCGCATGGCCCTGGGACACGCAGAAAGACAGTCCTGGGTGAGCTGTTTATTTATCCTTTAAACAGAGTTGTTAAGTGTCAAAGCCTTGCACATTTGTATGATAAACTAAGTAAGTGCCCTTTGTTTCCAAAGCCACGCTCGCCTGTCCCTGTCCCTAACAAGGACTGTACCTAGCAAGTCTTTACATGCTGCATCTCTCCTGGGAATAAGTTGTCAGTGAGCATGCTTCTATGGCCCAACACTGGCAGTACAGAAATACAAAGCAATGTTAGTAAATAATGTGCTGACTTTTAATACATTGTAAGTCTTTTTCTTTTCTTTTTTTTTTTTGGTTTTTCGAGACAGGGTTTCTCTGTGTAGCTTTGCGCCTTTTCCTGGAACTCACTTGGTAGCCCAGGCTGGCCTCGAACTCACAGAGATCCGCCTGGCTCTGCCTCCCGAGTGCTGGGATTAAAGGCGTGCGCCACCACCACCCGGCTTCTTTTTTGGTTTTTCGAGATAGAGTTTCTCCGTGTAGTTGTGGTGCCTGTCCTGGATCTTGCTCTGTAGACCAGGCTGGCCTCAAACTCACAGATATCCACCTGGCTTTGCCTCCCAAGTGCTGGGATTAAAGGTGTGCGCCACTGCCGCCCAGCTAAATTGTGAATCTTAAAGTAATTGAAATCATGAATTCAAGTCAGACAGGTTAGAGTTTGGACCAATGTCTCCAAAGGCCCATGTGTTAAAGGCTTGTTTCTAGTCTCATGGTATTATTGAAAGGACTTTAAGGCACGGGATCCAGCGGGAGGAAGTTAGGTCATTGAGATGTGCCCTCGAAGGGGATACTGGGACCCCAGCCCCTTCCCTCTTTGCTTCCCTGCCACTGTGAGGTGGGACGCTTGCACACACGCCATGACATACTGCCTCACCATGGGCCCGAGAGCAGTGGGGCCAAGCTCTCACTAAAGCCCCGAACCCTGAGCCCTGATGAAGCTTTCGTCTTAATAAGGTGATTATCTCAAGTTGTCATGGTAATGGAAAAGCAATCACACAGGCCACTGAGGCTAGCTATGACAGTAACCGAGGTTTTATTAGAATGGCCCACTATCAGCCTAGAGAACACAGAGCTGAAGTCCCGGTGGGAACCCCACAGTCCTCCTGTGGAGCTGACTTGTGTGGAAGGCACGAACTCAGTTGGATTATTCTTTTCCTTTGATGGTCACATCAGAACACTTAAGGAGCCCTCCCCACGTGGGGACAGCTTGCTTTCCTCCAGAACACCTTTCTGCACACAAAATCTCTGGATTGGTTGATGGGGTGGTAGGCTCCCAAGAGGACATTTCTAGGTCCTTCTGATTTTATATGTCAAGCTTTGCAGGGAAGAGAGAAGTCCTTTAAAGCGCTGAACACGATATGAGAGAATTGGGCTAAATTGGGCACAGAACATGGTCTCAGCCCACATCCATAGCCTGTCAGACAAGCACTCAAAGGAGAGTGCAATGTTTGCCTGTGGGGTGCCTCTCATCTCTAGCAAGGCAAGCGGTGGAGTGTGAGCATCCTTCCCAGGAAGAGCACCGGATGGACCCGTGGAGTCTGATTCATCTGTTCTACTTAAGCGGATGACGAGCGTGTACAGGAGCATCTGACACAACCCGCCTCATTCCTGAACGACAGTGCCCTCAGGACCCTGGGCATCCTCTACACCACAAGGAGACCTAATCTCTTGCCTGTCATAGCTTTGCTCCCACGGAGTCCACCTAGCCCCAGGTCCCTGGCCAAGGAAGGGGCAGAGGAGAGTCTTTTGTAGCACCTTGTGCTAAGAACCCCTGCAGGTCAGGAACCCTGCTGACAGGCATCAGGCCGCTTAGCACTGTCATTGGCTGGGGAGAGGGGTATTGAGAAGGGATCTCCCTCTTTAGCCCAAGCTGGACTGGAACTCACTGTGTAGCCTAGGCTCACCTTGAACTCTTGGCGATCCTCCTTCTTTGGCTTCCCAAATGCTGAGGTTACAGACACGAGCCTCCATGCCTGGCCTCTAACACATCTTGGCTATGCCACCTGCCCCAACAGTGAGGGTGCTTGAAACCCCCTCCCGAGGTGAGTCTGAACACCACGACCTGGGGACAAGTTATAATTGTTAGCTAACCCCTGTGGCCCAGCTGAGGTCTCTGAGAGCTTTTCTTGGAACTTTTTCGGTCCTAAATAATAGTTCCTAAAATGAACCAAAGTTTCTCGTCATATTAAAAGGGAGGTTTTAAGTATGAGGGCTGTCCTGCGGCTTAGAAATGTCACTGTTTGGCCCAGGTAAATTCCAGAGGCTGTGAGCTGCGAGGCCTTGTGTGGCTTTTATTTTTGGAGACATTTTAGTTCTCATCAAAGTCTGGTAAACCTCTATTTTCCAACTTTTCCCTGTTGCATGACAGACCCATACAGACATTTATCAGTGTGGAGATTTTGTCAGTGGTTAGAGGGATGGGGGAGGGGTCACAGCTCTGTTCTGTCTCCCATAGCAGCTTGAGGTGTTCCGCCTCAATTTTGGGGTGGGTTAGTATGAAGCAGAGTTGGGTCTAGTAAAGGTATTTTAATATGGATTTTAAGCATGAGGTTAGGAGAAAGAGAGGTATACCCCCAGAACATGGGTGTGGGTGTCTCTGGGAGAATTTGAGGGCCCCCTGCATTCTTTGCCTGTGGTTATCTGATTGGTCTGGCAATGTGAAGCTGCTATCTGTAAAGAATCATTAAGGAACTCAAGTGAGGTCCCTGTGTGGCTCTTGAGGGGACCCCCAGGACTGCAATCCACACTGTAAAGATCTGGACCACAGGGATGCAGGGAGGCAGGTGCAGCCACCAAGAGTCTTGTTGGAGTTGCCCAGAAAATGTCTGGGGAAAGGAATCAGGCCTGGCCCAAAGTCAGACTCAGTCATGAGCCTGGCTCATTGCTATTTTGAAATAAACTATGTACATGTAAAGGAATAGTCTTCCATTTCCTGCGCCCTTTGCAGCGAATGTATAGAGCAGGGATTCTTGCTTCGGCTGGTGGGGAGTTTCCAGCAGACTACTGGATGAGGGGCTTTTCCCCTGGCCCATGTCCCCGTAATTTTCTGTGTCTTCCTAGCCTGCCTCAGGTTTGTTGTAAGTCCTGACTCCAGCCTGATTGCCCTAGTAGGCTTCTTGGAGTCAGTTTATACAGATCAAATTCCAGGCCAGCCTGAAGCTCCGGGATCTCACCAGCAGTAACCACAAATGTGAGGCCTCAAACTGGTTACTGCTTCCACATGATTCCACATGTGACCCGTTAGAATAATTGAAAGATTTTTTAAAAATATTTATTTTATTTGTATGGGTATTTTGCCTGCACCCATATGCAGATCCCCTGGAACTGGAGTCATAGACAGTTGTGAGCTGCCATGTGGGTGCTGGGAATTGAACCTGTGTCCTCTAGAGAAGTAGCCAGTGCTCTTAACTGCTGAGTCATTGCTCCGGCCCTTAATTTAAAGTTTTTTATTGGCTGTTATATATGATTTGGGCATGATAGGGAATGAAGCAATTCCTTATTCTATAAATTGCTCCGACCTCTGAAGCTTTTCTTTTTTTCAGAGCGGAGGACCAAACCCAGGGCCTTGCGCTTGCTAGGCAAGTGCTCTACCACTGAGCTAAATCCCCAACCCCATTTTTTCCCCTTATTCTTCATTATCTTTGTGTGAATTTTTTAATCCACAGGCAGGATGACTCGCTCTTTCATCTGCTCGTTCAAATTTGAGTTGTGCTCCAATTTCAGTTCCTGGACACATGTGTGTGTGTGTGTGTGTGTGTGTGTGTGTGTGTGTGTGTGTGTGTGTGTGTATGGGTGTGTGTGTATGTGTGAATGTGTATGGGTGTGTGTGGATGTGTGTGTGTGGATGTGTATGTGTGGATGTGTATGGGTATGTGGATATGTGTGTGTATGGGTGAATGTGTGTGTGTGGATGTGTGTGTGTATATGTGTGTGTGTATGTGTGTGTGTGTGTGTGTGTGTGTGTGTGTGTGTGTGTGTGTGTGTGTGTTCTGAGACAGGATCTCTAACTGAATCTGGAGCTCACTGTTTGGGTTAGACTGGCTGGCAAGCCCCAGGATTTGCCTGCCTCCGCTCCCCAGCACTGGAGTTATGGGCATACACGGCCATGTCTGTCTTTTACCTGGGTTCTGGGGAACCAGTCCCAGGCTGTCCTGCTGGCACAGCGAACACTTTACACTGAGCTCTCTCCTGAGCTCCCAAACACAATTTCTAATGTTCATCTTTTTTTTAGTTGTGTTTTTGCCTGGGTTTAATACATCCGACCGGGAGGCAGTTTGCTAGCAGCAAATGCCAGCTTTGTTCTCCTTACCTCCCAAAGGCTCCTCTTCTCCTCAACTTTGGGATAAAAAAGTATCGAACTGCTGGACCAATCGGCTATCTGTAGGTGAAGAATGCAGAGAAGAAGCAGCCAGTGTGAATGTGACATTCACCATGTGGCCTGAAAGCCCTGGGCCAGCTGCTGCCTTCTGTGTAGATGGTGCTTCCCAGTGACTCCCCTGGGCTCAGGCAGCGCAGAGATCTGAAATTCTTTTACCCTAAGATATTTTAAACAAAGGGATGTTTTACTTCAGATTTTCAGTAGAAAAATATTCAAAATGGATTTTCTTTCTTTTTCTTTTTTTTTTTTTTTTTTTGTTTTTTTTTGTTTTTTCGAGACAGGGTTTCTCTGTGTAGCTTTGCGCCTCTCCTGGAACTCACTTGGTAGCCCAGGCTGGCCTCGAACTCACAGAGATCCGCCTGGCTCTGCCTCCCGAGTGCTGGGATTAAAGGCGTGCGCCACCACCGCCCGGCTTCTTTTTCTTTTTTTTTATTTTGTGAACTAGAGAGAAACAGGCCAGTAGTCTTTTTCCAAGGGACAGTTGTGAGCTGCCATGTGGGTGCTGGGAATTGAACCCGGGTCTACCAGAAGGGCAGCCACTGCTCCCAACTACTGAGCCATCTCTCTAGCCCAAAAATGGATTTTCAAAAGCATTTTTTCCCCAGAAATAATTCTTCATATTTAACTATTAGTAATCTCTTCTAGTTCTTGATGCTTTCTCAGCCCCAGCTTGAAGTAATTTTTTTTTTTTTAATCTTTGGCTGCTTGGGTTTGTGTGCAGCGCCTGCCATGCTCCCCTGTGCAGCGCCTGCCACGCTCCCCTGTGCAGAGCCTGCCACGCTCCCCTGTGCAGCGCCTGCCACGCTCCCCTGTGCAGCGCCTGCCACACTCCCTTCCAGACCTTGGCTTCTCATCTTGGCTCACATGCCACTGTAGCAGGCGGGGCTGCAGAGCTCTGATGCCCTTCACGGAACTAGCATCTGAGACGGCCTCACGTCGCTTCGTGAACTTCACGTGGTTGCTGTCCCAGATCCGGGTTCCGTGTGTCGGTGATGAGGAGTGAGAGGCCCCATTTTCTTACTCACTTTTCTCACCGCTGGGATGGCCGGCAGAAGCAGCCTCCTGGAGGAGGTGTCTTTGGGTTCCAGGTTTCAATTTGCCATTGCAGGAAGGTGGAGGGGAGGCCAGGGTGGCTGCAGTAAGTGGAGAGGTGCCTCACGTTGTGGCAAACCAGGAAACAGGGCTGGGATCCGAAGTGGGGCCAGGCTATGGTCCTTAATGTCTCACTTCTGATGCGGCCCGCTTCCATGAGCCGCGCCTTCCGCCCGAGGGTTCTCCAGCCCCCGAAACAGCACAGCTGTCGGGCACGCCCGAAGCACTTTACCCACGGAACCATCTCGCAAGCCTGACAAAATGAGGTTTGAAGATTCGTTCAAGTCTCTGTGGCATTTGGATAAATCATGAGCAAAGCGTCTAACCAGACCACATCCTAGCAATTTGCGTTCCTACCATTAGTGAATGGAGGCTTGGCTCCCCACGCCCGTTGGTGAAGCAAGCATGTTGTGTCAAAGAGGGTGCTTTGAGAAGGGCAAAGATGGCCCTCAAGAATAAATGCAGACATTTACAATTCATAAGATGACGTACATACTTATCATTTACATCTTCCTGGTGCAATGGCTTTGATTATGTAATGCTGAGTTTGTTTCTTGCGACGGTTTTCGACTGAAGCTATTTGTCATCTGTGAATGGCCCGCTTTGCTGGTCATGGGTATCAGCTGCACGGAATATCAGTTTCTGTCACTTCCACTAGCTATGTTCTTATGTTTAGAGTGTCTTTTTTGTAGGCAACTTATAGTTCAGTCTTCATTTTTAAAATCCATTCAGCTACTCTATGCTTTTTAATTACAGTTTGATCTATTTACATTTAAAGTAAGTATTGTGTGTTAGATATAGCACTTCATGGTAGAGTGCTTTTCTAGCATGCACAAGGTCCTGGGTTCAATCCTAAACACACACACACACACACACACACACACACACACACGCACGCACGCACGCACGGACGCACACACACACACACACACACACACACACACACACAATCAATAAGGAAGAATTTTCCTACCTATTTAATTGTTTTCTGCATCTTGTACAGATTGTTTCTCTTTTCCTTTATTTTGGCCTTTATTTTTTGCTGTTTTTTACCCCCTTTGAGACAAGGTCTCACTATGTAGCCTTAGCTGGCCTCAGACTCATAGAGATCCACCTGCCTCTGCCTCCTGAGTGCTGGGATGAAAAGCATGTTACTACCATGCCTGGCCTGATTTTTTTTTTCAGTGACAGTTTGAGTCATTTCTTTTTTTTTTTCGGTATCTTCTGTAGGTATTTTCTTTGTAGTTTCCATGATGATTGAGGAGAAATATCTTCTATTTATAACAATGTTTCTAAATGGATAATTTAATTGTATTAAAAATTTACTCCTTTATATTTCTTACACACTCTGTTATTAATGGCACAGAGCACATTCATGTGTTTGTAACCACTAACAGTTTTATAGCTATAATTATTATATTCTTTTATCTTTTAAATCCTGCATAAGAACTGAAACTTATATACATCCATGACTATCGTATTATAGGAGTCTGCACTTGTCTGTCATTCACTTTTATCAGCCAGATTTCTCTTTCCATGTTTTATGTTGATTCCCAATGGACTTTGATCTCAATTTAAAGAGCTTCATATGCCAGGACTTGCCAGGCAGGCTGTGGTGATGGGCGCCCAGCTTTGTTTGTGTGGGAAAGGCCTCGCTCCTCTCTTTCTCTTGGGCTCTTGCTATGTAGATCAGGCTGGTCTCCACCTCAAGATCCTCCAGCCTCCACTCCACCAAGGACTGGGATAACAGATGTGTACCACCACACCTGTCTTTTTTTCTTCCTGCTTTTGAAAGTCCTGTGTGGTGCGGTGTTCTGGACGAAACTATTTTCTCCACACAGTGCTCTGGACAGAACTCCATTTCTGAGGCAGCAGATTGACGTCATCACCCACTTCCTTCTGACGGGTGGTGTTTCTGCTCAGACACTCCATATAATCCAAGCGGAGTTCTCTGGTCCCTGATGGTTGCTAGACCCATGCTGTTTTCAATGGTTTTTGTTCTTTGTTTTGGGATTTTGAAAGTTTCTTTGTGTCTAGTGTGACTTTCCTCAAGTTATTCTGGGTAGAGTCTTTTCTCTTCCTTCCTACCTTCCTTCTTTCTTTCCTTCCTTCCCTCCCTCCTTCCTTCCTTCTTTTCTTTTGACAGGATGTACATCTCATACATATCACTGTGCAGCTCTGGCTGTCCTGGAACTCACTCTGTAGACCAGGCTGACCTTGAACTCACAGAGATCCACCTGCATCTGTTTCCCGAGTGCTGGGATTAATGGCGAGAGCTACTACACCTGGCTCCTGGGTGGGGTCTTTTGACTTTGAACTTGAATGTTCATTTCTTTTGCTGTATTTGGGGAGTTTTCAGCTGTGATTTCTTCAGGGAAGGGCTCTCTCACTCTTCCATCTAATGGAAATCTCATCCTGTGTGTGTGTGTGTGTGTGTGTGTGTGTGTGTGTGTGTGTGTGTGATGAACTTGATGGTGTCCTGTAAGTCCTTTAGGCCCCTCTGTCATCTCATCTCCCCTTTTCCAACTGGATGATGATTCCAAGTGATCTGTGCTGACTCTTCTGCTTGACCCGCACGGAGTGAATCCCTACGGTGCCCCCCCCCCCCCCCCCCCCCCCCCCCCCCCCCCCGTTACAGCGTCCTCCCCCTCCAGAGCTACTCAGCCTCTTTTTAGTGCTTTTCTCCCTGCTGACCTCTCCCTTTGTCCTGGCCTACTTTCCAGATTTCACTTAGCTGTCTGTCTGCATTCTCTTGAAAAACTGTTGTACTTCTTTAAGACAATTTATCTTGAGTACTTTGTCAGGTAGTTTGCAGATTAATTTTTCTTTGAGGTCGGCTTCTGGATTCGTTTTCTTCCTTCTAAAGGGCCATGATTCTGTGGACTTGTGTGCACGTGCATTACGTCCACACGTGCACAGGTGTGGGCACACGTGCACAGGTGTGAGCACACATGCCCTTTGGCTTGTTTGTTTGTTGCTAAGTTTCCAGCCTTTGGAAAAGCACCCATCTCTCTTAGTCTTTATTGATCAGCTTGACCCAGGGAACGATCTCCACCAATTAGTCTTCTGAAATCTTTGGGGAGTGCGGTGTGTTTCTTGATTTGGTTGAGAGTGCCTAGCAAGGTAGTAAAGCACACTTCTTGGTACAGTATCTCTGAGGGACTTCTCACAGCACTGAAGAGGAAGACCTGCCTACCTTCAAATGAGGAAGACAAGGAGGAGGAGGAGGAGGAGCAGGAGCAGGAGGCGGCAGCGTTCAGGCATCCTCTCCTCGCTGCTGCACACCCCCATGAGGGAACAGCCCTGTTCTACTCTGTCCATTCCATGCTGACGTTCTGTTTTGTCACGGCCCATGAACAATGGGGTCAGACTACCACGGAATAACATGCTTGAAACCATGTACCACAAACCAATGTTTCCCTCCTCTAAATTGTTTCTCTCCTGTCACAGTGACAGAAGCTGACACAACACGTACTTGTTCAGTTAGGGACGTTTAATGATTTCTTTCGCAGGAGCTTGCATCTCTTTTCTTTATTGAAAAAATTTTTTTCATACAATATATTTAATCATGTTTTTCCCTTCCTGCAATAGCTTCCAGATCCTTCCCAGCTCCTTCTTCACTCAACTTCATCTTTTTTCCCCTCTCTCTTTAAAACAACCAACCATACAAAATAAAAGCAAACAATAAGAAACACACAAAAATGTCCAGAAAACCACAAAGTCACAAATAAAAATAAACAAGCAAAAGACTAATAAGACAAAACAAACAAACAAACAACCCCACTGTTAGGACTTATTGTCAGAAGGTACCTTGGCAGGTGTGAGCCAAGGTGTGCTGCAAAGAGATCACACCACAAAACAGATCTCACATAAGGAGTTTATTGGAGAGGGGGAGCAAAAGGCCATCTCGAGTGGGGGCATGAGAGACAGACAGACAGGCAGAGAGACAGGGAGACAGAGAGAACAAGAGAGAGTGTGAGAGGTCTGTGATGGCAGGGACCTTTTGAAGAGTTGGAGACTAGTGACGAGGTAGCTGCTGAGTTGCTGAGTCCCTGAGGGGCAGGCTGGTGGAGCGCCCGATTTCTGACACCCACCACCACCAAAGACCAAACAAAGCAAAATGAGATTTAAAAAAAAGACTTCAAAAATACCTTTGAGTTTGTTTTGTGTTAGTCATCTACTCCTGGTATGGAGCCTGCCCTGAGGTTAATATAACCAGAGAGAATCCACTGGCGAAAACTAATTTTCCCTGTGTCAGCAGCTGTCAACTGCAGATAGCTTCTTGGTTAGGGGTGGGAGCCCGTGCCCGCTTCCGCCTGTCAGTGCTGTGGCCTGTGCAGGCCTGTGCATGCTACCACAGTCTCTGTGAGTTCGTATGTACATCAGTCCTGTTGTATCTGGAAGACTCTGTTTCCTTTGGGGTCTTCCATCCCTTCTGGCTCTTGCAATCCTTCCTTCTCCTCTTCTGCACAGATCCCTGGGGAGCTTGCATCTCGGGCTCCTGGTTTGCATTGCTGTGCTGCAAGTCTGTGGTACATCAGCAAGCCACCATGTCCCCTGTGTTCTCAGCAGTTCATGAGCATATACCAGCTTCCTGCAGGTCCCCAGGTCAAGCGAGATGCCAGGCCCTGGGCCAGCTCTGCACACATCTATCTACTACCCATGCTCCACGAGTTGGCACTGTAGTGACAGTGAGAACTCGCCCTTGCTTTCAAGGGCCCAACAGGCTTCCAAACTATGCCCGTTCAATTAGCGCTCTTAGATGAATTGAAAACCAGGCTTTTGTGCATCACCCCACATGACCCCCACCCCACCCCCACCCCAGGGAGAAGCCACAAACCGAAGTGAGTGGTGTTAGCTTAATGGAGTGATTGGGGATAAAGCAAAGCGGCTCTTCTGACCAATTTCTTCTTCTTTTTTTTTTACATTTATTTATTTGGAGGGCGTAGGGTGCTGGGTGGTTACCACAGAGTGAATGTGAGGTCAGGGGACAGCCTGTGGGAGTTGGTTCTTTGCTCCCACCATGTGGGTTTAGGGGATCAAACTCAGCTTGTCAGACTTGGCAGCAAGTGTCTTCACCTTGAGCCATTTTACCAGGACTTTTATGATTTCCCTGTAGTGCTCTGGCTTGATCTCACCTTGGGGGAGAACAGCTTCTTAGCTGATTTCTGGAATTCCCATGCAAACATTTGGATTCCTAGATCTATAGACTGTGTTAATTCTGAGCCTCTATGTAGTAATAAAGGCTGGGGTCTACTAGTCTGTCATCTCGCTAATTCACCCTGTTAGGTACAAAGGAAAACCCCGAGCACCCCAAAAGGACAGGCCTACTATGTCCAAGACGACATCCTAGGCTCAGCCTGGGCTGGACGCTGACAGGGAAAACAGAAGGATTGATGGAGGATACTTTTAGCATTCCTCAGCAATCTGTGAAAGGGTTTCTGTCAAAGTCATCAGTGACTACATAGGGGGTTCGAGGTCAGCATGGGCCAGAGAGCCTGCCTAAAAAAATAAGACAAGGCAAACAGCGGATTATATCACACAACTCTTCTATTTCCATTGTTAAACTTTTGGTAGAGATGCTGTGTGTGAGACCTTCCCGCTTTCTGAGAGTTCAGTGTATGCCACAGCATTGCTAGCTGCCGGTGTGTGATTGGCAGATCTCAATCACTCCTTCGGTCTGTATAACTAAAGCCCACAGGAGATCAATAGCAGCCTCCACCCTCCTCTCCCCCAGCACAGTTCTATTCTCTGTTCACTGGCTCTCCACACCTCAGAAACGGAGTAAAGCAGTCTTTGTTTCCCGTTATATCATTTCACAGTGCTCTCGGGAGTCATCTGCGTCACATAGGTTGGCATTCTCCCTTGTTTACAGCTGTATGAATCCCTCGGAGTACATACGCTGCTGCATTTTGAGTGGATGCGTGCGTTGCTTCTACCTCTTGGCTATTGTGAATAAAGCTGTAATAAACATGATTTTGCAAATATCTCTTCTAGATTCTAATTTCAATTCCTTTAAATAAGTACTCAGAAGTGGAATTTCTGGGCCATATGGTAGTTCTATTTTTAATTTTTTCAGGAGACTCAATATGCTATCCTATAGATACTGCATTCTCTTTCTTTCCAGCCCATGATGTGCAAGGGCTGAAACCTTCACGTTTTCTCCAACACTCCATGTCTTTATATGTGTATATAATACTCACATGTGGATTAATAACTCCTTTTTAACTTGAGTTTCCCTGATGGCTAGTGATGCTGAGAGTCCTTTCATGAGCCCGCAGACCTTTTGTATAGAACTCTAGAGAGATGTCTACCTGTTCGGCTCTGTCTGCTTTTGCTTTTGAGGTTAGTGAGTTCTATACAGGCTGTGGATGCGAAACCTTCATTAAGTTACATGACTTGTGAATATTTTCTCCTCCCGTAGGTCACACTTCCAACTGCTGGCTGTTTCCTTCACTGCACTGAAGTGTTGTACTTTGACAAGGTCCCGTGTGTCTGGTTTTCACTTTGTTTCTTGTACTTTGTCACATTAAAAATTCACTGCCCACTCCCACACCACGAAGCTTTTCCTCTACCTTTTCTTTGAGTCTTAACGTTTTTCATCAATTTTGCACTGATTTTTGTATGTGGTGTCAGGTGGAAGTTCATCTTCATTATTTTACATGCTTGAGATCTAGTTTTCCCAGAAGCCTTTGGTGAAGAGACCTTCCTTTCTCCACTGTGTCTTGCTGACACCCTGTCACGGATCAGATGCATATTCACGGGTTTATTTCAAGACTTTGTTCTGTTCCATTGATTGATTGATACACCTGCTTTCACATCATCACCACGTGTTTTATATTACAGGTGGGGAGCACACTCTTTTGGTATTTGGTGTTGAACCTGAGGCCTTGATCTCCCTAAACAAACACTGTAGCAGTGAGCTACCTCTTTAGCCAGACCCTTCTTTTACATATTGATTTGCTTGTTTGTTTGTTTATATGCATGATCACAGGCACGCCAATGCTATACATGGAGGTCAGTTCTCTCCTCTCCCGTGGGTGCCAAGGATCAAACTTAGGTCATCAGGCTCAACAGCAACTATCTTTAACCCTGAGCCGACCCCCACTCACCTTTGATTTGTGTTGATTTACTTTTTATTTATTTTGAGACAGAGTTGCTAAGTTGACTGAGCTGGCTCCGAACATGCAATCTTCCTGCCTCTGCCTCCCAGGTAACTAAAATTACAGGTCAAAGCCACTAGGTCCGGCTTGTATTTATATATTTTGAAGTCAGGAAATGTGATTCTGATTTCCACAGGTTATCGATACTCTAACCTCCACAACACATGTATGTGCACGAGCATGTTTGTATACACACACACACACACACACACACACACACACACACACACACACACACAAATAAACAGATGTAAGTAAGAAATACTAATAGAAATGACGGTACAAATCTCTTTCTGAGATACAAACAAAGCTGATTTGTATGTTGATGCTGTAGTTTATACATTTTTTTTTTAGTGTACTCCTTCAGTTTTAACAGGTTTTTGGTGGAGTCTCTATGTTTTCCTGTTTTAACACCATGTCAAACTGCAAACCGAGTTAATTGCTCTACAGTTACCTGTATTGTGTGTGTGCATGTTGCCTGTATGCGTGTGTGCATGTTGTGTGTGCACGTTGCATGCTGTGTGCATGTGGGTGTGTAGAATAAAATAGAGCTCTAAAAATCATTTCCTGAGGACGATATTCTCTGTTGTTAGATTAACAGATGAGTTAGGAACTTGTGCTATTTTTTAAGATTTATTTTTAGCCTAAGTGCTGTGAGTGTTTTGCCTGCATGTATGACTGTGCACCATGTGCATGCCTGGCACCCTTGGAGGTCTGTGGAGGGTGTCGTATCCCCTGGAACTGGAGTCACAGATGGTTGTGAGCTGTCTCAGAGGTGCTGGGAACTGAGCCTGGATCCTCAGCAAGAGCAGCCAGTGCTCTTACGCACTGAACCATTGCTCCAGCCCCTGGGCTGGTATTTTTAATAACTGAATAAGCAACAGTGCTAATCCAGTGTAAGCAATGTCTAAATTATTCATCAGTGAGATAAAAATGCAGCATAAGCGTTTAATTCTACCTCCACCTGTGGGCAGCAGATCTGTGGGGATGTGGAACAGTACAGACACCAGTAGGCGGCACCTCAGAACCAAAAATAGAGCCATGTTGAATCCATCTGGTCACGTACCTAAAAGCATCAGAATCTGAGGTGTTTGCACAGTCATGCTTAGTGCCGCGCTATTCAGTCACCAAGGGGGAGGCGGCCCTTGACGTCCACTGATAGCAGGGCCAGCGAACAAAAGTGCAATAGAATCCCTCTCAGCCTTCAGAAAGGAGCACTCTGCCACGTGCCACGAGGGTGACATGTAGGGACATTATACTGAGTGAATTAAATCAGCCACCCAAGAAAGGCCTGTGGCTCACTTGGGCAGCTCCTCTGCACAGCGAACGGCAGTCAGTACTTGGCACCCTGTGAAGACCATGAAGGCCGAGCACGATCACCCCTGGCCAGTTTGGAGCCTTCTGTGGACAGAAAGCTGCTCCCAGTGAACTCCCCCTCTGCCGCTCTGGGAAGGGAGTCCATTCGACATGAGCTCTTTTTACCTCTCCGACCTCTGACCTCTGGGGGTAGGTAGAGGCTTTCCTGTTTGGGTGATTCTCTAAGTCACCCACACTCTATCTGGTGACCAATCTCTCATGCGGTTTGTGTTAACCTCCCCTGGCTGATAAGGTTCCTGAGAAGGCAGAATGCACAGTGAGTTAGTTCCTCAAGGGCAGTGGTTCTCAACTTCCTAACGCTGCAACCCTTTAATACAGTTCCTCACGTTTTGGTGACACCCCCCCCCACACCATAAAATTATTTTGTTGCTACTTCATAGCTGTATTTTGTTACTGTTATGAATTGTAATGTCAATATCTGATATTCGGCTGGTCTTAGGTGACCCCTGTAAAAAGGTTGTTTGACACCCCCCCACACTACCCAAAGGGGTTGTGACCCACATGCTGAGAACTACTGTTTAGGTGGGTTTAGGCAGGTAGAGGTTGCTTAGAGAAAGCCTCTAATGCCCGGTGTTCCCTGAGTGCCCACAGTATAAAGGAATCCACACATCCAGGTGCTGTGTGTGAGGTACCAGAACTTGCTCTCGGCAGCTATCAGGAGCATCCCTCTTCCTTGGGGGGGGGGGGGTGCTTATACCCAGTACTTCCTTTACAGATGTAAATTACTTTCCCAAAGGATTTTTTTTTTTTTAAAGAGCTGCTCTCAAAATAACTCTTAACATTGCCAGAAAAGACAGCAGCAGAGTGTTCTAGTCTCCTGCAGTCAGGAGAGCTGACTCCTGAGCCCACACAGCTTCCTGTACATTTGCACATGGATTCCCTGGCTCTCCCAGCCTTCCCTGGCTTCCCCCCGTTTTCCCAACTGTACTTCATGCTTAGCTTCATTTGGATGCAATATCTATGTTTTAAAAGGAGAAAGAGTTCACAGGTGACCTCAATCCGTTTGGCACTGGAGCCCACACCCGCTGAAGCTGGCTATCTGTCTACAATGGCGCAGACGTGTGGACACTTTGGTCTCAGTGACAAAGTAAAACTGGGGCAGACAGAGGGAGCCTTTCAGTTCAAAAGGAAAATGGGGTGCCAGAGAAGAGGGACAGCATTGTTAAGAGAGATCTAGGCTGGCCCAGATCAGGGCATGCAATAGGCCCTTTCTTCGGTGGCTGGACAGGTGTGGGGGCTGGCGATTTTCTGCTAATTATAAAGATGTTGTGTGTATGTGAATGTGCATGTGCCCGTGTGCATGCATGAGTTTGAATAAGGGCACATAAGTGTGTGCCATGACACTCCAAGGTGTGGAGTTCAGAAGATGACACCTGAGGATTGACATTTTGCCTGCATGTATGGCTGTGTTGGGAGTGTGGGGGGTTGCTAGATTTGCTAGAACTGGAGTTACAGATGGTTGTGAGCTGCCATGTAGGTGCTGGGACTCAAACCCAGGTCCTCTGGAAGAGCAGCCAGTGCTCTTAACCACTGAGCCATCTCTCCAGCCCCGACACCTGAGGTTTTATACTCATTTGAGGGCCTTGACTTTTTTGATGACCACAAGTCTCTGAGGATTCTCCTGTCTCCAATCCCCCTGCCCTGTAGGATGCTGGGACTACAGAGTCTAGCCTCTTTTGTGGATTCTGGGAATTCTAACTCAAGTCTTCACCCTTGCCTGGCAAGTTCTTTTACTGCCTGACCTCAATCCCCAGCCTTGGGGGTGGTGTTTTAAAAGAAGTTTCTTTCTTATATTTGAGGAAATGTTTTTCCCATGTACGACAGAGATTTGGGGTCAGTTTGCCTTTGGGGATCTTGTGGCACCACCCCGAACCCGGTTGGTTCCACCCCTGCAGTGAGAGCCGGAGAAGACATCCAAGGGACAGATCCATTGACACCATCAGCCTCGGAGGCTCTCTCCATCCCTTGTCCCCACGGTGTCCTCGCTCTTCCTTAGCAGGACAGAGACAGCACAGCTTCCCAGACTCCCAGCACCACAGAGTAAGATGACCTCAAAGGGACATCGTTGACAGAGCTCTGCCCCAGGCTGTGCTGCTCTCCGGCTCAGAGTGGGGGGTTCGATGGGCAGTCATTTAAACTCGGGGAGACATGACATTGAAGACCCGGCCCTGATAAAGGACAGACACCGTGATGGGGACAAATTCATAGGGTGTCCACTCTTCCAGCTTCAGTTAAGAGAAAAAAATATTAAACAGCTCTCTCCTGGACAATCTGCCAATAGTGAGCAAATCCAGAGATGGTGTATTCTGTGTTTTGATACAGGATTTCTAAGGTGGACATGAACAGGGTAAGGCTTCCAGGGAGGCTGTACCACCCCCAACCCCAAGAAGAATTAGGAAATTGAGTGTGGCTTAGAGCTGGAGTGAGTGCTTAGCAGAGAGAGAGAGAGAGAGAGAGAGAGAGAGAGAGAGAGAGAGAGAGAGAGAGAGAGAGAGAGAGAGAGAGAAGGGTGACTCCCACCTCTAGCTTGAAGAGAAAAGAGAAAAGTTGGGGCAGGAGAGATGGCTCAGCAGTTAAGAGCACTGGCTGCTCTTGGCAGAGACCTTGGGTTCCATTCCCAGCACCCACATGGTAGCTCACAACTGTCAGTAATTCCAGTCCTAGGGGATCTTTGATTATTTCCCAGGCTGTGGGAAATGATCAAAGGCAGGCTGTCATTACAATGCGCTAGGAAATGTGGAGGACATATTGGGGTCTCCTGCCAGGGGCCTCTGACCTGCACCCCTTCTGTATTTTTGAGGCGATCCAAAGGTAGGATCCAAAGGTAGGACATAGTCCAAGCTGAGCCCTGTTTGACTTGGGAGCAAACTACCAAACAGCAGGCTCCCTGGGGACTCCCTCGGCAGGGCAGACCAGCATCATTTGTGCAGTGACCTTGCTCAACAGTTTAAGTCCCCAAAGTCCAGGCCTATTGGCCACAGGGAACTAGAAAGGAGGGTGGCATTAGAGAGTCATGTGGTCCTGGACTCAAAGAGAAGCCTTAGAAGGGGGAGATGCTGGATATATCTGGGGCCAGCTCAGACAAATATCTGCATGCCTTCCAGTCCAAGTGAGAACAGAGGCTCCACAGATGGGCCCTGGAGGAAGCTTCATGACCTGTGCCTCTACCCATGGGGCCAGCCAGGGAACCTATTGGTGATTCTGTGGGGAGAAGGCAGAGCCCCCCTGAGCACTGACTGGAGGTCTTGCATCTACACGGGGCACTGGATGTATAAACTCTTCCTACACTTTCTCCTCTACCTGTGTGTGTGTGTGTGGCCATAGTCCCCGGGATGGTTCACCCCTGGGGAGCAGCCAGAATGGCTACTCTTCTCCTGCAGTCCCGACAGTGGTGTTGCCTCGCACATCCTGTAAGCAGAGTTTTCTCCACGTGGCTATACCCACATCCCTATCATTCAGGGGCTTCTCTCATGTGGGCAAGGCTCCTCTCCCCACAGTGGCCCGTTCTGTCTCTCCCACTCTGAGGAGGTTTTGCCTCCCCTAGAACCTGATGTCTGAAAAACTCTACACCACAGTCTCTGTGAGGGGAAGCTTCCTTCACTAGCGCAAGGCCACTGCGTGTGTCTTTGCCTAGCTGTCTCCCGTCCTTTAGAAAAGATCACATGCAGTCCGTGCTCCAGCTGGTGCAAGCCCGAGGTGGCCTAGTTTGCCCTTCTATTGCTGTGAGAAAGACACGACCCAAAGCAACTCAGGGAGGAAAGCGTTTGACAGACTCGTCCTGACCACACAATGCAGGGACTCCAGCCCACAGAGCATGTGGCTCTGGCAGGCCTTGCCCTTTTCCCCCAATCCCTCTGCCTTGCTAAAATCCGTTAGATCACGTTCCTAAAGCTAGTCCCTTGTTTGGCTCCTTCCTCCTCCTGAGGCCGACTACAAAGGTCCAGCAATCAAAAGCCCCCTTTGGCTCATCTACTTAACAGGCCCAATTAAAATTAAACCTCATCCTAACATGTGGTTCCCCCTTTACCTGTATAAGCCGCCATTTGCCTATGGGCCACGTCTGTCTGTCTCTATCCAGAGGCAGTCCGTTGTCCCTCAGGGACAAATACCTCTTCCTCATTTCCCTTGCCCCCTTCCCCTTCTCCCTGGTCCCCTATCTCCTTTATTACCATGTCCTAGCCCATCCTAACACAGACCGCCCCTTCTTCTCCTCTTAAAAATGACACCTGCAAGGTCACTTGCTGCTCTTTTTCTGCCTGAGTCAGAAAGCAGACGCTTTACCTTTTCTTCCCCACTTAATAAAGGATCTCTCTGTGAAAACAGGTGTTGGGGTGTGGTTTGTGCCTAATCCAGGGTCCAGGAGGAAGCCCCCACTGTTTGGGAGTCTCCTTCACACAGTCCATCACTGAGGGGAGCCGGGGCAGGAACTCAAGTAGGGCCAGCAACCTGGAGGTGGGAACTGAAGCAAGACCATGAGAAGCACTGCTTGCTGCCTTGATTCCAGGCTTCTTATACAGCCCAGGTCCACCCACTCAGGGATGGCACCTGCCATAGTGGGCTTGACCCCCACCCTCCATCAATCACCAATCAGGAAAATGCCCCACAGACTCGTCTACAGGCTCATCTGACGGAGGCAGTTCCTCAGCGGAGATTCCCTCTTCCCAGATGCAAGTAGGTGTGTGTCAGGTTGATGGATGCTCTGAATGAAGTCTCTGTGAACACTCTGGTGTATGTCATGAATGGAGGCGAACAGCAACACAGCATGCGTGTGTTTCCATCATCTCTCCAGGCCTCAAGGGCCGGGGGCAGAAAGAACCTGTGCGGGGTCACATGACCAGGCTATGCAGTTGGGAAAGAAGTCTGTGACTCCTGCTGTCACTCAGCGGGCCGAGGGCTCTTTTGCTCCACCCACATAGAAAGCACAGGCCACGGAGGTCTAGAAGAAAGTCCTCAGGATGTCTCTGTTCTCAGGGTGTCTAAGTGGCGGGCAGTAGACACGCGAAGCTGCAGAGCATGGCGCCCTCTGGTGTTAAACTCTGGTTCAGGCCTCAGGTGCCTGGAACCTACGTCCTTGGCAATAGCCAGAACTAACAGCGCTCAGACCTTGGGTCTTTAAGACCTGACAGATCTTTGGAACACTTCTGTTAACCGGGGCCTGCAGTTTCTGTTCTCTGGATCTTTAAAACCTTTTATGACTTTCACTTATTTAATTTTACTTTTTGAGGCTGGAACTTACATAGACCAGGCTGGCCTCGAACTTGCTTTGGAACTGAGGATGAACTTGAACTCCTGAGTCTCCACCTCCCAAGTTCCGGGATTACTGACTTGGGCTCCCACACTGGGCTCCTTTACCCTCCGTTAGCCAGCCCCACGCACTCTAGTCTCTGCTGGCGCGACCCTTCCTCCTGCCCTGGCTTCGCTCTGGTTCAGCAGCCTCTCTTGGGACTCTCAGGCAGCGGGCTGCTTTGTTGCTTTTCCGTCTTGGCCTGGGGACTGCTCAGCTGCCACCGCCGCCACTGCTCTTTGCTGTCTCTTTTGCTTCCTTGTGTTGCCATCTCGGCTCTCCCTACAGAAGGCAAGTGAAGATCCCTGGGAGAAGCCTTTCTGGGGTCCTTTAGGGAAAGCTGGAGGTCTTCCTGTCAACTCACTGAATGAACTTGCTTATAGCCAAGGAAGGATGTTAGGGCCAATCACAGCTGTTTGTTTGGACCAATCACATCCTGACTCGTAGGCTAGTCTCCGCAGCCCCTCTGCTGGACCTCCAAGGGAAGAACCTTCCCTCTGGCCAAGGTGGAAACAGTTGCAGGGCTCTTTAGAAATCTCTTGGGTTTTCCATGACGAAACACTGCGAGGAGCTGTTTCAAACAGCGAGGACTGGGCTGTGCCTTTGGGAGCAAGGGCAATCGGCTGCGGTTCTCTCATTTTCTCAAGGTGTCCCTGGGGTGTCCAGATGGCTGGTGCTAACGTAAGGGTAGCCTGCCGGCCTGCTTGACTTGTAGTCCTTTGGCTTACTTAAGGCAGCCATTACAGCCAGGGAGAGTCAAACGCTTGCTGATTGGGGAGTCAAAGGCCCTATCCACAACTCGCTGCTGATTGACAGGAAAATGAGCATCAGCAGGAGCGCTCACAATATAAACTTAACTCACCACTGATGTGAGCAGGGATTTTAACGGTGCTTACAGCCTGCCGAGTGCCCACTGATAGATAGACACCCCCTCGACCCCTCACCCCCATCCCAGTCTGCCTCAGCTCTTCCAGGCCCTCTGGTCTTGACTATCAATAGCCTGAGCAGAATTAGGGCTGCTGGACTTCTTCTTCTTCTTTTTTTTTTTTTGGTTTTTCGAGACAGGGTT
The DNA here is from genome assembly GCF_007827085.1 of Peromyscus californicus insignis. NCBI lineage: Eukaryota > Metazoa > Chordata > Mammalia > Rodentia > Cricetidae > Peromyscus > Peromyscus californicus. The sequence goes on from NW_026294551.1 coordinate 61,723,127, forward strand.
TCTCTGTGTAGCTTTGCGCCTCTCCTGGAACTCACTTAGTAGCCCAGGCTGGCCTCAAACTCACAGAGATCTGCCTGGCTCTGCCTCCCGAGTGCTGGGATTAAAGGCGTGCGCCACCACCGCCCAGCAGCTGCTGGACTTCTTACTCTGCCATCTTGGGTCCCAACAGTTCATTTATAGCCCCGTGATTAACTCCAAGCCTACAAGGGGTGAAGAAAGGAAATGATTTTATTCTCAAGTCCCAAATCAGGTTTGCCTGTCCGTTGTGTAAAAAACTCCACATGATGGACGGGGATGCATCCAGCGGAGGAAATTTAACAGATGTGACTGGAACAAAATCAGTCTCCCTTCCCCAGGGAGCTCAACTGTGGGTCATATGAGGGGAAGGGGTGCGGGAGGAGGAGTTTTGCCAACCATCAAGGTTTTCAGGCTTTTCAGTGCCAGTGGGCCACCGAGCTCACTAGCTGTCCGAGTCACCACTGGTCCTCTTTCTGTTTGACTAATGGAAACAATGTGCTGCATGTTTACAACCTTGGGCTAGCAAGTGAAGACAGCTCGGTCTCTCAAAGAAGAAATCCTTAATTACTTTGTTCTGAGTGCTCAGTGTATAAATTGATGACATGACCACTGCGTGGTATGGTTAAGGGGAAGGTTTTTATTGTAGAAATGAGAGAGAACAGCCAGAGGCCTCTGGAAGAGTCCAGAGCAGGGAAAGAAAGAAGTACACGGAACATGTTCCAACAGAACGGACCTGGCCAGGGCTGTCTGTAAGAGGGGGGAGAGTGGCAGGGGCCGGAGAATACATATGGAGAAAAGCAGGAGCAGAGCATTGGGAGAACATGGTGAGGATAGCAGTTATTCTATTATAGGGTTATAAGGAGAATGGGGGAGGGAAGCCCATGAGCTGGGGGAGTTTAGGGGAGGAGAGGAGGCGAGCTGGGGGAGGGTGCTAGTAGGGACTCTGACGTGTGTAACAGGTGCTTGTGATCCTGAGGGAGCCTGGAGGCCAGCACGGGCTTTGATGTGCCGAGAGGCACCTCAAATATGTTCCTTCTGCCAGAGCTGAGGGAAACGACTCCTTTTGATAGCGGGAAACCCATTTCCCAAGTTCCTGAGGAATGCTGGCTTTTATCTAACCTCCAGTTACCCTCCTATGGCCCAGGCTGAGCTCATTTTGGATGTTTGGACCGCCTTTTAGAGTCTGGGGAACTGGAGTTTCCTTTGGACCTGACACTCAGTTACGTTTCAGCCTCACCTTCAGCCTGGCTCAGGCTATGAGCGATGGAGAGGCAACAAGGTCAGACTTCTGACTTGCTGTGCAGGCAACAGACCCCTTCCCGAGTCTCCAGTTCCCGTATGTCTGTAAGCACATAACGGGGGCTAACACCCCCTGGGGCTCTGGGGATTGTCAGCCTAAGTCACTGTCTGCTGAGGGAGCATCTTCCACTCTGTTCCTGTAGTCACTGATGTTCTGTGCCAGGCCTCCCTGGCCTCCTGCATCAGTGAGTTTTGGTCATATTCACCACCCCATGCCTCCTCCTAACTCCACCCTTCCCAACTTTCTTTTTTTCTTTTTTTTCAATAATTCATGGAGTCTAGTTTGTGCTGTCCATATACTCTTGTTCAGGGCCATCCATGGTTGACCAGGAGCCACAGCCTTGAAGAAACTGACTCTCCCTCTCCTAGAAACCGTCAACTGTCAATAGTACCTCACCTAGAGGAGGGGGCTCATGGGACATCCCTATCCATGCTAGAATGCCACCTGGCTTGATCTTGTGCCACCCCAGCTGCTGTGTTCATGGCTGCGACAGTCCTGTCCAAAAGACACTGTCTCCTTCCGTCCTCCTCAGTCTGTGGCTCTGACAGTCTTTCAGTCTCCTCTTCCATGACGGTCCCCGAGCCTGGGAGACTGTGATATAGATGTCCTGTGTGTGGCTGAGTGCTCCACGGCCACTTACTCTCTGCACTTTGGTTAGTTGTGAGTTTCGCATTAACAAGCATCCACTGCAAGAATTTCTCTGATGAGGTCTGATACTGCACTGTGGGTATAGAGATGTGACTCCAGAGGGCGGTTGGACACTATGTCCCTTTAGCTAAATCATAGTAGGTTCACCACTATGAATCTCAGAGTTTGAGGCCAGCCTGGTCTATAGAATGAGTTCCAGGACAACCAGGGCTACACAGATAAACCTTGTTTTTAAAAAAACAAAACAAAACAAAACAAACCCAAAAAACAAAACTCCATTAAAAATTCATGAGTGGGGCCTGGCATGCAAGGAGCCCTGAGTTCCATTCCCAACATGCATAAACCCTGCTTCATAATGATGCAAGCCTGCTTCCCAGGACCAGTTAAGTGGAAGGGAAATCAGGAGTTCAGGGTGATCCTCAGCTACATATTGAGTTAGGCTAGCCTGCTCCCTCCCCCAAAGAAGGAAAAAAGATTCAAGAGTCACAAGTCCTAAAATGTTGTTAATCTGAATGGAAGCCAAAGGAGAAAGTCTGGTCTACATGACTCTGCTGCAGACACAGCAAATTTGGTCACTACTCAACTCATGCTTGTAGAGAACCCAGATTAGGGAAATGTCATACCTCACCCCTCTAGCCCTGGTCAGCTTTGTGCCTTTGAAGTCCTAAATATTTGAAAGCCAAAAATTGTTCTACCTGGGACTCATCTCCACACATTTCCATAATCATTACAGAATCTTTTAATGTCACAAATAACTTTAGAGTTGTGTTGTGATTGTTTCCTGGTAGATGTGAGCTTTCTCAGCCTGAAGCACAGGAGCTGAGATCACACCCATGGGACCATCGACTTTCCCCATGAAAGGAGGGAGGGGGCTAAGGAGGCTCATGAGGCTCACACTGCACTCTCCCACCCCTGTGATAGACAGATGGTTGACAGTTGCTGGGAAGGGAAAACTGGTGGTGTAGCAGCCATAAACTGGGTGTGTTTCTGCTGAGAACCCATCCCCCAGGCTCTCAGTGGTGGATCTGATCCTTTGATCTGTTGTTGGGGTCCTGTTTGGGGTGAACAGACATTTGTTTACATATCCCCAGGAAGTCATACAAGTTAAAATGTTGGCCACGGAAATTTGGGTGACCTATCCAGGGTCACATAGGAACCGGCCAGCAGCCTGGCCCGACACAGCTTCTCTGGCTCCCTCTTTCTTGGTAAAGTGCCTCTTCTCACAGTAGACCTTACTTTTCTCTACTGGTGCAGACACTGTGGGCCCACAGCTAAGTTCGGGTAACAGGGACAAGGCTCCCCCTTTCTCAGGTTGGAAGATGGCTGTCAGGCTTTGAAAAAGACAGCATCGGATTTTGTCTGTTGATGGAATTCCGGAGTTCTATCTTTCGTGGAGGCCTCCTGCATATGTAGTCTACACTCATGGTCAGCTGCATTTTATGGAAGTATGGCCTGTAGGCTTCAAAAAGTGCAGAGCTCAGATCTCTAGTCTGAACACATCTCCAAAAACAGGTTTTGCCAAAATTATTACACAGAGTAAAGATAAGTTGGGAGAGTCCCGTGTCACTTGGGAACAGCTAGACCCTGCTAGCTGCACCTCCAGCTGTTACCAAGAAAGAGAACTTTCCCTCCAGACACCACTGTGCCCTATGATGCTCTAGTCCTTCAGATATCTCTGAACATGCAGGACAATCTTCTAGCAGGACGTATTCTGCGGTAAGCTTTGTGTTACTGTAACAAAACAGTTGTCATAAGTTAAGAGGAAAAGTTTATTTGGATCCATGGTTTCATCATCATCAATTGGCCCTGTTGTTCTGGGCACACCAAGGTGGGGGCACATGATGTGGTCCCTGTTCCCCTTCTGGTGACAAGGAAGCAGAGAGACAGAAAGAGGTCAGGGCCTTAATATCCCTTTCATAGACACATCCCCAGTGACCTAACTTCCTCCCATCGACCCCAAGTCCTAAAGATTTCATCATTTCTCAGTAGTGCCACAGATTGGGGACTAAGCCTTCAACACATAGTCCTAAAAAAGACAATATGAACAAGAATATGAACCTTTCAAAACAAGTCACTTAGATTTATGTGGGTCTAAACTGACCAACATCATTGGAAAAACCAAATCCCAGGTCACAGAAGCTTGCAAAGCAGGGAGGGCTGAGGGGAAAGGCAGAACAGTTAGCCTGTGCTGTCTGGATTTTCCCTTGTCATGAGCTGAGGATAGGACTCAGGTGGGAGAGGACTGGACTCAGCATGAAGTGAGTCCATGGCTTCAACTCATGATTGAGGTTGTCACTGGAACAGTGACATGGAACAGTGGGATGGATGAAAAACACAGAGGAAAACCCTGAGAATGGACCATTCAGTACATGCTGAGGCCATCCCAGATGTACCCCTCAGATCTTCCTCCAGAAAAGAACTTGCTCTCTACTTACGAGGAAGGTTAATGCACAGGCTCTGGCTGTCAATCTTCTACCTCAACTTCCAATCTGTCATCATTATCCAGGAGCAGCTGAGCCGCTCCCACAGGACACTGGGTTCCTCTTATGAGCTCCCATCAGCTGGCTGAGACGGAGCCAGGCATGCCTCACTTCTGTCTGCTCCCTGCCCATTTGGTTTCACATGCATTGCTCTTCTAGAACACTCTAAAGTCTGGCAGATGTAGGCAGATGCAACCTGCAGTATTCCTGCCAAGCTCCTGGCCTGGTTCCAGAAAGTAGCACCTAGCCCTAATCCTTCCTTTGTTTAACTATACCTTTTGTTTCTCTTATCGCCCTATGTGAATCTTGTCTGAGAGTCAAGGATCAGAGAGTCCCCCAAGGATCAAAGGCCTATGCAAAACTTGGTTCAGGAAACTTGGAAATCATGGTACCTGAGAAATCAAGTAATTTGCACTTGGCATTTGGTCTCTGGGAGCTCCTTTTAGGTTGCTTTGAAGGTACAGAAATTAACTGGCTAAACTGTAAATAGAGTAAATAAAAATGCCCTAGACGAAGGGATAGTGCTTCAGTCCTTTGAGGCTGGACCCCCCTGCAGCCATGAAAGGCTATATTCATTCTTAAGGTGCCTCTGAGTCTTCTTTCCACGGAGCTGCGTGAACCCACACACCCGTGTTGTAACATTCAGCCACACTGGGGTGTTGCTCAGTGGTTCAGTGCTGTGCTCCATAAGTGTGCCTGTGCTTATGGAGGCAAGAAGAGGATGTCCAATCCCCTGGAACTGGAGTTACAGCTGGTTGTGAACTGCCATGTGTGTGCTGGGAATTAAACCCTGGTCCTAACCAACTGATCCATCTCTTCAGCCCTCTGACTGCTTCATTAGTGCATAATCTGTAGAGAAAAATAGATGTGACAGAGCATTTAAAACATTTGTTACCCTGTGATCCCAGGACCAGTTTGCCTTTCACACGAGTATCAGTTCCCTAAACCATCTCTCTCTGTCTCTCTGTCTCTCTGTCTCTCTCTCTCTCTGTGTGTGTGTGTGTGTGTGTAGGTTCCCACAGAGGCCAAAGGTGTCAGATCCCCCCGGAGCTGGCCTTAGAGGCAGTTGTGAGCTGCTGGGCGTGGATCCTGGGCATTTGCCACTGCTGAGTCATCTCTCCAGCCCTGCTTTCCCTTTCTTGAAAAACCTTCTCCATTTTTACTCTTTTTCTGTGTGCCCCTGGTAAAATCTTGAGACATAAGAACCTGGGAAGTTCAGTGGGTGCCCCTGGGTCTCAGGGCCACACTTCTAAAGCTGGGAGTCACGAGCCAGGCCATTCACCTGTCTCTTCCCTGGATTCCTTTTCACCTGGGCCGCTTAAGGACCCAAAGCTGCTGGGTCCCCAGAGTACTACCACATCTGCAGATTTCCCCAGGCCCTCTGCACTCATCTGCACACCCCAACATTCCTCATACCTTCCCAGAATCACAGCGGGGTGACAGGAACTCCGATGAGGCTCCTGGCTCACCACCTCCATCAATGTGGTCACCTACAGGCTCATAATGCTCCTCCCTTCTAGTTAATTCGGATCCCCACTTTTCTGTAAAATACCTGTTTACTTTCCTAACTGCTCTCAGTTCCTCCCTATTCATTTAGCATAGACAGTCCTATCCCAGGAGTATGGAGATAATTCTCCAGAAAAAACACGTTGCCTTGAACATTGGATACAAAGAAAACAGCCTTTCCCACCCGCACTTTTAATATGATGATTCAAAACAAAATACAAAGCCATTCAGATAAGAAAGCTTCTTCTCTGAATCTAGCAGACGAATTCTTGAGGTGTTGTAAATTTTAATTTATGGTGTGTGTGTGTGCCTGAGTGGACCATGTGCATGCAATACCCAAGGACACCAGGAGGGGGAGCAAGATCCCCTGGAACTGTTGTCAGTCGCCAAATGCGGGTGCTGGGAACTGAACCCAGGTTCTCTGGAAAGAGCAGCAAGTGCTCTTAACTACTGAGACATCTCTCCAGGCCCAGGTTTGTTTGTTCGTTTATTATGCATTTTTTCAAAAGCTTCTTAGGCAAGAAACTCCTTTTAACTAAGGTAAAAGAAATAACTTTAGAGATGCTCATGGCAGGGACTGTTCCTGGGAACGACAACATTTGCAATTGTTTTAAACTCAGTCACAGAAGAGGAAGAGGAGCAGAGCTGGGGATTCAATCTAGTGTCTGGGATCTCCTGTGCCTACACTCTGGCATGGCCAAGGCTGTGTAGGTTTGGGAGACAGGAAGGAAGGAAGGACACTCGAACCCAATTGGTCTCTTGGAAGACTCTGAGACTAGATGAAAGGGACACCTCTCTCCACTCCAGAGACCCTGATAGTCACTTTTTACTTACTATCTCTTGAACTACAAAGTAAGGTCAGCTAGGCATGGTGGCACACACCTTTAGTTCCAGCAATCGGGGTAGGGGCTGGGGTTGTGGGGGGGGGGGCAGAGGCAGACAGATCTCTGTGAGTTCGAGGACAGCCTGGTCAACAAAGTGAGTTCCAGGATAGCCAGGGCTGCATAGAGAAACCCTGTCTTGAAAGACAAACAAAAGCAGGTTCTCTTACATCCACTGCCTAAGGGTTGAGCTGTAAGAAGCAACCCCTCCTCCTTGCCTCTGCCATCCGCCGGGCAGCCTGAAGCAGCAGCCATGAGTGAGTGCATCTCCACCCATGTTGGCCAGGCTGATGTCCAGATCGTCAATGCCTACTAGGAACTCTACTATGTGGAATATGGCATCCAGTCTCACAGCCAGATGACAAGACCATTGGGGGAGGTGATGACTCATATCACACCTTCAGAGACAGGCACTGGCGAGCATGTGCCCCGGCCAGTGTTCGTAGACCTGGATCCCACAGTTACTGATGAAGTTTGCACTGGTACCTACAGCCAGCTCTTTCCCCCTGAGCAGCTCATTACAGGTAACTATGCTCATCATGGTCACTACACCATTGGCAAGGAGACCATTGACCTTGTCTTGGACTGAATTCGCAAACTGCCTGACCACTACACAGGTCTTCGGGGCTTCTTGGTTTTCCACAGCTTTGCTGGGGTGGGGAGTGGGGGGTGGGAGATAGGAGATGTGTAGGGGGTGTGTGGGGGGGTCACGACTGGCTCTGGGTTCACCTCCCTGCTGATGGAGCGGCTCTCTGTTGAGTATGGAAAGAAGTCCAAGCTGGAGTTCTCCATCTACCCAGCTCCCCACCCCCAACCCCCTCCTGCCAGGTTTCCACCGCTGTGGTTGAGCCCTACAATTCCATCCTTACCACCCACACCGCCCTGGAGCACTCTGATTGTGCCTTCATGGTAGACAATGAGGCCATTTATGACATCTGTTGTAGAAACCTTGATATTAAGCACCCAACCTACACTAAACCTCAATAGGTTGATAAGTCAAATTGTGTCTTCCATCACTGCTTCCCTCAGATTTGATGGAGCCCTAAATGTTGATCTGACAGAATTCTAGACCAACCTGTGCCCTACCCTCGCATCCAGATGGCCACATATGCCCCTATCATCTCAGCTGAGAAAGTCTATCATGAGCAGCTTTCTGTAGCAGAGATCACCAATGCCTGCTTGGAGCCAGCCAACCAGATGGTAAAATGTGACCCTCGCCATGGTAAATACATGGCTTGCTGCTTGCTGTACCATGGTGATATGTTTCCCAAAGATATCAGTGCTGCCATTGCCACCATCACAACCAAGTGTACCATCTAGTTTGTGGACTGGTACCCTACTGGCTTCAAGGTTGGCATTAATTACCAGCCTCCCACTGTGGTACCTGGTGGAGACCTGGTCTAGAGAGCTGTGTGCATGCTGAGCAACACCACAGCCATTGCTGAGGCCTGGGCTCACCTAGGTCACAAGTTTGATCTGATGCACACCAAGTGCCTTTGTGCACTGGTATATGGGTGAGGGCATGGAGGAGAGGGGAGTTCTCTGAGGCCTGTGAGGACATGGCTGCCTTAGAGAAGGATTATGAGGAAGTCGGTGTGGATTCTGTTGAAGGAGAGGATGAGGAAGAAGGAGAAGAATACCAAATTAACCATCACAAAGGTGCTGCCTTTACAGGGAAGTTTATTCTGTTCCAACATAGAAAGTTGTGGTCTGTTCAGTTAAGTTGTATATGGCAATGTGTGTGTTCATACAGTTACTGACTTATGCTTTAAATGGTTTTTCATAGACCTAAGCCATCCATTTCATTGATGGGTTTAAAAGAAATTATTCCCTGTCTTAAAAACAAACAAAAGAATGTTCCTGGAAAAAAAGGGGGGGGGGATCTATGGCAACCCACAGAGACCAGAAGAGGGCATCAGATCCCCTAGCACTGAAGTTACAGATGGTTGTGAGCCTCCCAAATGAGCCAGTTTATTTAGGAAGGAAATCATCATTAAAATCTATGTATCTGTGTCTAATGTTAAATTTCAGCGTTTGATGAAGTTTTTATCCTAGGGTCTTGTGAATGTTGTTTTGTGTAAGCAACATTTTAATGTTTTACGAAACATTCAATAGATCCAAAGGATCATTTTAGTAGATTTTACGAGGGTAAGAGTACCTCAAGCCTTTCAAAATACCCCAAAACATGCGCGTTCACACATATGCATTTTTAAAGTACACGTGGTAATGGTGCTGGCTAGGTATTTGCCCTTCGTGAAAACTCGGATACTTTCTGTGTGCGATCTCTGCACTGGTATATGTACCACCCTCCGGACGAAGAAACAGCGTTTCCGTGTGACGACTATTCCGCGATTGCTCTTTCCTCCGAGAAATGCTTATTTGTATAGTTAATAAAGCTGCGCATCTTTCCTGCTGGTTTATCAAGCCGTTCGCTTGGGCGTCGCCCTCTCGCGTTCCCACTTTTCTTACTAGGGGACAGCGGACTAAGAACCAGCGCTGGCGCCTGGTCCCCGCCATCCCGGACCGGCCGCCCTGGGCCCGGTACCCGCCTGGTCCCCATCGGTGTCCTCCTGGTCCCCACCACCCCGGACCTGCAGCCCTGGGCCCGGTGCCCGCCTGGTCCCCGTCACCCCCGCCCGGTCCCGTCACCCCCTTCCGGTCCCCTCACCCGGCCTGGCCGCCCCGGGCCCTCCGCCTAGGCGGCCGCCATCTTACAGGGCGGGGCCCGCGGCCTCCCAGCCGCTGTCAGTCGGGTCCCCCGGTCCCACCGTCCCCGGGCGGCCCCCGGCTCCCGAGCATCCCTCCGTCCCTCCTCGGCGTCCCCTTCCCCGCGAGGGTCCCCTCAACACTGTGTGCCCCGTGAGTCACCGCGAGAGACCGAGGAGGAGGAAGAGCCCGATGTTTGTCGCCGAACGAGGGTCCCCGCGCGGCGGTTCGGGCTGGCGCGGCGGGATTCCGAACTCCTCCCCTGCATCCGCGAGCGACAGTGCTCTGCCCTGAACCTCCGAGCCCGGGAGCGAGCCGGTGGAGCGAGGCCTTTAGCGATGCAGAGTCCCTAGCTCGCTGTGACCTCGTGGCGCAATGGTAGCGCGTCTGACTCCAGATCAGAAGGTTGCGTGTTCAAGTCACGTCGGGGTCAGGGTGGCCTTTTGCTTTTTTTTCTTCGCCAACTACGGCCGAATAAAATACAGTAAAGCTTTAAAGAAGAAATTAGATCAGTACCGGATTAAACCGTTCTTCTCACGCCATGGAAGACAGTAGTACTTTTTCTCTTCCCTGAGACCGAACACCCGAATGCTCGGGAAAGCGATGACCGCCGATGACCGACAGGAGGCGCTGCTGCAGCAGCAGCCGCAGCATCGAGGTGGGACCTTGGGGAAGGTCCGCTGACTCAGCCTCCAATGCCAAAGCCCTGCCTCGCCCCTCGGGCTCCGCCCATCCCCCTCATCAGGTTACCTAAGCCAGCGTGAGCTAGCTATCAATGCTGAACCGTCTGCTTTAATGTAGATCTCTCCTTGTTTGCCTTGAACTTCGTTTTCTCAGCTCCTTACTCCAAACGGTTCTTGGCCTCGCGATGACCGTCTCTCTGGTCATATCTTCAATATCTGTGCCCAATCCTTACCCCCGCAAGGCCGGTTACAACCATTAGACCCGGATGGTTTTTGTTAACAGCTTTGTTTTAAATCTCCTTCCCCACCCCCACCCCAAGGTTGATGAAGAAAATAAAAGCAAGCTGCATCGAAATTATAAACATGAAACTCAAATTGAGTATCTTTTATCTGAAATGTTTGGGGCCAGAACTGTTTCAGATTTAAAAAAAAAAAAACTTCCGGAATGCCGGCTGTCTTAGTTAGGGTCACTATTGCTGTGATGAAACACCATGTCCCAAATCAACTTAGGAAGGAAAGGATTTATTTCACTCACAGTTCCATGTAACAGTTCATCATCAAAAGCTGTGAGGGCAGGAACTCAAGCAGGGCGGGAACCTGGAGGCAGGAACTGATGCAGAGGCCATGGAGGGGTGCTGTTTACTGGCTTGCTCTCATGGCTTGCTCAGTCTGCTTTCTTAGAGAACCCAGGACCACCAGCCCAGGGATGACCCCACCCACAACAGATCAGGCCTTCCCCCATCAACCATTAATTAAGAAATTGTCCTACAGGCTTGCCTACAGCCTGATCTTACGAGGCATTTTCTCAGTTGAAGCCCCCTCCTCTCAGATGACTCTGGCTTGTGTCAAGATGACATAAAATTAAACAGTACATCAGCATACATATAATTACATATCTTTGAAATGGGCCTCAAATTCAAAGACAGAATTCACTTATATTTCCTATATATCTTGTGCCCAGTCGGAAGATAATCGTTATGATATTCTTAGTGTTCCTGCATCTGATGTCCACCTGTCCTGTGAGGTCAAGGTGTAGAATTTTCCAGCTGATCTAGGTATCATGTCACTGGTCAAAAAGTTCTGGGCTTTGAAGCATTTTGGATTTCCAGATTAGAAATAGTCAATCTGTAAATATACTTGGTACTGAAATATGTATCTGTATTTAGAAATGTGAATGATGACTCTGTTGTGGTGCAGGACTATAATCCTAAATCTGGGGAGGCTAAGGCAGGGAGCTGCAAGCTCAAGGCTAGCCTAGGCTACATATCAAGACCCTATCTCAAAAAAAAAAAGTAGTGGATGAGTGCATAAAATATACTGATATTGAAAGTATAAAATTTAATGTGAAGCTTTTCTGATCTATTCTGAATGCCAATTCTAATTGTTCACTGAGTTCTGTAGATGTTGATTCTGATTAATTTTGGTGTATGATGTTTTTATTTATCTGCAATTTTCTTCAAAATAATAGTTTATTGTAAAAAGGATTATACACATCAATTCTAGGACAGTGTATCACATCTGAAGAATATGTGGTATGCTCAAGTGCTCTCTTTCTCACCAAAAGAATATAAAAAGTGACTTCTGGGGCTGGAGAGGTGACTCAGTAGTTAACAGCACTGGCTGCTCTTCCAGAGGACATTTCAAGTCCCAGCACCCACATGGCAAATCACAATCGTCTGTAACTTTAGTTCCGATGGATCCAACATCCTCATGCAGACATATATGCGGGCAAAACACCACTGCACATAAAATAAAAATAAATAAATAGTTTTTGAAAAATAAGTAAAATAAAATATGGCTTTTGGATATGATTCACTCCACCTCTCTGGTACTGACAGGAGGCTGGCAGAGGTGGAGATGAATTCCCTCTGAATGAGATACCAGCCTCACATCATACTGTCTAGCTTTCTCATATATAAGGTCTCAGACAAGATTCACTCACAATAACATTTAAAAGAGAAGATATTAAGGGGACTGAGGAGGAGCTCAGCTGGTAGAGTATTTGGGTAGCATGCATGGCACCCCGGGTTCTGTTCCCAGACGGGGAGAAACTGGGTGGGATAGATCACTAACAAAGAGTGCACCGAAAAATTTACAAAGGAGAGAGAAAGTTTGAGAAAGCGTTGAGATAATGAAAATAGAGTGAAAAAAAACAAAACAAAACAAAACAACAACCCTAAACCTAGATAGCTTCTCTGAGGAAGATAATAGAGGGCAGGGGAGGGGCAATCCAGAGATGGTGATTTGTCATTTTCAGACCCGACAGCATGTGAGTTCCCTCTTGAAGAGGTCCGTGCATCTTAAGCCTGATATAAGACACCCATCCCCACATGTGGTTTGAATGAGAAATGTCTCCCATAGACTCAGGTGTTTGAACACTTGGTCCCAGTTGGTGGCGCTGTTTGGGGAGGTTTTAGAACCTTTAGGAGGTAGTTCCTTACTGGAGGAAGTATGCTGATTTGCCACTGTATTCTGTTTCTGATAAAGCTATAAAAAGTCTGATTGCCTTTGCAATAAACTTGTCTAAGCCTTCGTCTTGCTGTGGCCCCTCCAACCTGTGCCTGCTTTTAATTCCATATTTTAATGCCATATCAGGTAACCTGGGCCTGGTAAGTGAACGCCCATGCTTACAGGAAGTGAGAATCTTAGCAGCATGATGTCTATTCTGGTGATGACCTTCTGGATCCACCTCATCACTGTGGAAGTGCATGTGAATGAGAAGAAGCCAGGGTGACTAGGGAGGGGCCTGTCGTGCTTATTGCTTATTGATTGACTGATTGGAGGCAGGTAAGGATGACTCTGAACTGTGTGAGTGTTAGTGTGAGTGTGTGTGTGTGTCCTCAAGAGTTATAACTTGGGTTTATAATTTTTTGTTACATTTTTACTTATTATTTTGTGCGTCTGTTTCACATATCAGTGAATATTGAGGATGCACAGACAACATTCCAGGGCATACTTGGGCACGATTATATATTTTTTGAAATGGGGTCTTGTGGGAGCGAGTGTACCCCTGTATGAATGAATATTCATAATAGTCAGGATAAGAGCACAGCCACATCAAGGAGCCCAGTGCCCCTGGGACTGGCAAGGCTTTCCTCCTGGCTCTAGTATGGATGTTGACTATACCTGCAGGAAGTACTAACTACAGCTTTTTCCTCCTTGATGACATTGTAGGTGCCTGTGTTTACTAACCAGGCCACACTTGCCTGATATGGCCGGTGGAGAAATTAAAACCAGGCCCAGGTTGGAGGGGCCACAGCAAGACTGAGGGTGTGACAATTTTATTGCAAGCAACCAGACTTATTGGAAATAGAGTACAGTGGTGATTTCTAGGATCAAAAACAATTGTGGTTGCCAGGATACAACGGCAGCTACAAGCTCTGCAGGGTACACAAGATTAATGTCTAAGATTAACTCCTTTCAAATTTCTATATGCTTCATTGATTTCTAAGGGATCATACAGAGAAACACAAAGCAGTCTGAATGCTTCACTGACTGAGGGAGTGCCTCAGTTTCTCAGGAACTGGAAGACACACAGTGCCCCAGAAGCTACAGACTCTAACCTGCAAAACATATGATGCATGCTTCTCAAGGCAGTTAGGTCAAGCCAACTTCATGATTCCCACAGACTATAGCCTGAGATGGCTCCCCTACAGAGATCCCCTACTGAAATTAGCCGACCCACCACCTCATTTGGCTGTACATAATAATCATGCTGAGTTTCCCTGATGCTGTGTGTCTCTATCAAAGTGCACAGCCAACCAATCCCGGCTTTTCTGTATGTGTGTCTCATTTCTTCAATCTCTGTTCCTCCAGTCAGATCAGTCCCCCAAACACTCAGGTTGCAGCAGTGTCTCCTAGACTTCCAGGCTGAAGCATTCTCTGCCTTCTCAATAGCTGTGGTTACAGGCTCATGCCTCTGTACCTAGCAGAATTTTGAGCAGAGAGGAAGTGCAGACTTAATATGCAGCCTCAGTAAAGCCACGCACCCAGAAAACCTTAAAGAGATGGGAAGAGAACAGTCTTAATCTGCAACAATCAGCTCAGTTCTGAGTATCTGCAGGAAGCCTTGAGTGGGTGCATGTGTGCAGCTGATAGTCCTGGGTGCATGTGTGCAGTTGATATGAGCATAGTCGTGTCAAGAACCTTAGCCTCAGATCCGTGGGAAAATGGCAAAGTCTTCCCCCTGGGAGGAAGCTCATGGGGATGGCGAAACCTTCTGTGTGCAGATGTTGACAGTGTGTGCAGAAAATACCTGCTATAGCTGCTCCTAATTGAGATGAGCTAAACCTGCCTCCTTGTTCAGCTATATATGATAACTCTGCTGCTCTGTTTATTTGCATGCAACAACTCCCAACTTCCTGTTCTGCTGCACACTGTAACCCTGCCTCTCTGTTTAACTGCATAATAAACGCACTGAGCTTCAGAGAGCCCCGTCCACCTGATCCAGCTTTTCTAGGTGTCTGTCTTTTCTTCTTTCCCTTGCTGTCCCTGTCAGGTCCAAGTCCCTGGAGCTGTGCAAAGGACTCAGCAAGTATGTGAGTGACCTAGAATAGGGCATTCCTGGGTGTAGACGAAATTCTAAACGGTTGCCGGACCGGACCGGTAGCTCCGGCCAGGCCTGGGGCCTGTAAACCACGTTGGGCGCCAAATGTAGACAGAATTCTAAATGGTCTTATTAAATAAGAAACACAGAGCCAAGTACAGAGTTATAAGCCCAAGAGATCAGAGCACTAGAAGATAGTCAAGACCACCTTATCTTACCACTCGCTGCTGTTGCTCCCCCTGAGAGAGAGACCTTCTTCCTGTGTGACTCTCTTTTTATTGCCTTTCTGTTCCGCCTTCTCATTGGCTCTAAACCCAACCACATGACTTCCTCATCACTGCCTGTCTATACAGACCTCCAGGTCTCTATGGTTCGTACTGGGATTAAAAGTTCATGTCACCGCTTGGCTGTGTCCTTGATCACACAGAGACTCTGCCTGCCATCTGATCAAATTAAGGGTGTGTGCCACCACTGCTGGACTTCTGCTAAATGACTTACTTTAGCTCTGATCCCCAGGCAACTTTATTTATTTACATACAAATAAAATCACATTTCAGTACAAATAAAATATCACCATACCTGGGTGATGTGTGGGAACAGGACAAAGCCCAGAGAGGTGAGGCCATGTAGGCAGGGACCTCCTCTATAGGACCCCAGGTGGGACATTATGTGTGGCTTCTGCATGCCATCTGAGGCCTGCTGTCCCTGACTTTATGCTCTGTCTTCCTACTGTGACATCCATTGTGGGATAATCTTTTTGTACACCGTGTCTCTGCCAAGGCGCCTTCTGATTGGTTTAATAAAGAGCTGAATGGCCAATAGCTAGGCAAGAGAGGATAGGTGGGACTTCTGAGCAGAGATTGGAACTCTGGGAAGAAGAGATGCAAGATTCACCAGCAAGATGCAGAGTCAGTTGGATGTACAGTGTCGGGGAGAGGTAATGAGCCATGTGGCAGAATGTAGATTAATATAAATGGGTTAATTTGAGTTATAAGAGCTAGTTGGGAACAAGCCTAAGCTAAGGCCAAGCTTTCATAATTAATGAGCAATCTCCGTGTCATTATTTGGGAACTGGCAGTTCAAAGAAAGTCCAGCAACAGACACCTCTGGGGTTCCTTCTGCTGGTCACACCCCTGTAGATGGCTTTCTTTTGTGTTTAGCTCAGCATGTAACTTGATCAAGTAGCACATCTGTGGATGGTTGGATGTCATCCGTGCTCTCTGGCTTCAGTGTGGCCCTTGTGGGGGTGGCAGTAAGTGGAAGAATGGAAATGTACGAAGGGTCTGAAGCTTGTGGCAGCACAGAGTCAGCTCTAGCTCTGAGATTTGCAGAAGCCTGGAAGATTCCAGGATTGTCCACTAGGCTCCCTATCTCCTGATTGCCACAAAGCTGGCTTCCCAGCTGGGTTTGGCAGCAAGGGGCCGCCTGAGGGCTGTTGCTAGGCATGGGTTGTGGGTCAGCATTCTATTTTTATATCTGGTCTGGCCATTGCCCGTTTCTATATTTACTCTCTAAAGGGTGCTCCCAAATGCCTTCTTACAGGGTCACTGCAAACTGTGGCCCGAATGGGGACACACAGGTCACCCTTTTCCACCGGTCACTCTTGTCTCACGCTGCCGATAGCCCGTGCCTGCCTTCAGGCTCGAATGTGTCAGAACACTAGGTCCTTACCAGCCCCAGAGTGCTGTGTCAGCTCGGATTTGGCCAGGAGGTGTCTCCTGAAAGGTTCACGCCCGAGGCTGCAACCCCAAAGGACTCCAGTATGTAGTGGTGTGACGTAGCGGATGCAAATACAAGTGTCTGGTGTTTCTCTGATGTTAGGTGGTCTGGCCAGGGCAGGAAGTTCAGTTGGTTTTTACCTTAATGCAGGGTGGCGACTGTGTCTCACCCCATTGGTGGGAGCTTGACCTCCCAATATGATTAATTCATAGTTGATATGAAGAGGAAGGTTGTAATGGAGTCAAAGCTCACGAATGGCTGGCATTCAGGGCTTGGGCAAACAGATGTGTACACGGAGGTTTACAGGATGGGGGAAATGTATAGGACCCTGGCCCTGGTTGGCCCAACCATCTGTCTTAGGGTTTCTATTGCTGTGATGAGACATCATGACCATGGCAATTCTTATAAAGGAAAACATTTAATTAGGGATGGCTAATTAACACAGTTCAGAGGTTCAGTCCATTACTGTCATGGCACAATGGCAGCACGCAGGCAGACATGGTGCTGGAGAAGGAGCTGAGAGTTCTACATCTGGATCCACAGGCAGCAGGAAGAGAGACTGACACTGGGCCTGGCTTGAGCATCTGAGACCTCAAAGCCCGCCCCCAGTGACACACTTCCTGTGTCCTAACAAGGCCACGTGTCCTAATCCTTTCAAATAG
This sequence comes from Peromyscus californicus insignis, assembly GCF_007827085.1. Classification (NCBI taxonomy): domain Eukaryota; kingdom Metazoa; phylum Chordata; class Mammalia; order Rodentia; family Cricetidae; genus Peromyscus; species Peromyscus californicus. The sequence goes on from NW_026294551.1 coordinate 61,740,276, forward strand.
TGCCTCTCCCTATGAGCATACGGGGGCGGGGGGCATTCTCATTCAAACCACCACACCATCTTAGATTGGAAAGACTTACTTATAGCTAGGCATCCAATGCCCACTTATTCTGAGCAAGTTGGCAGGTTAGGAGTCTCTGCAGTTACGGCTGCCCACTACAAGAAGAAGCTTCTCCAACTGTAACTGACACTAATCTATAGCCATAAACGTAATTATTTAGAAGGCAATTTGGTGAGCGTATCATGTCTTTTTAGGACATGCTGCTGGGTTTATTATTTTTAAATTCTTTTAAATTTATTGTTACATGATTTTTTTTTTATCAAAAGAATGGGGTCTGAGTCATATCTCTGGTCCCGAGTGGAGGTATGACACCCTAAACTGCCCCCAAAGATCATAATATTATGAAGACATAGTATTAGTCTTCCCCCTCTCTTAAGTGCTGATCAAAAAGGACCCGTCAATCATGCGGACAGGAAAATGGCTTTCTGAAAACTCTAACTGGGCCTGTGACACAGCTCGGCAGTAAAGGCACTTGCTGCCAAGCCTGATGTTCTGAGTTTGATCCTGGCTACCCACATGGAGAAGGGAGAGAGCTGACTTTCTCAAATTGTCCTCTCACCCGGCGGCACAGGCCCCTCCCCTCCCATGCATACGTACACACATTAAATAAATAATAAATAAATGAACAAATAAGTAAGTGTAATAAAAGCTGTAGCTTCAAGAAATGTGATTCACTTGAGGGGATTTTAAGGAGTTAGGAGAATGACTACCCTTTAACGAGCTAGGTGTGTGTACAGCCTAGACGCTCCCCCCTCCAATACAGTTGCTCCCAGATCCCTTCTGCTAGGCCTGCCTTCTTTTCTGAGGTCTAACTTGGAAAGCACAACTTTTCTTCTCCTTTTTTGGGTGTTTGAGATAGGTTCTTGTTTAGTGTAGGCTGTCCTCAAACTCACCCTGTAGCAGAGGCAGACCTTCTGCATCTGGCTCCCAAGTGCTGGGATTAGAGGCCAGTGCCACCATGCCCAGAGAACCTGTCTTCCAAAGATGCTAGAATCAGGTACCACCCAAAACAGTGTCAAAGAAATGCTTGGAGGAAAAAGTGTCCACAAAATGCCTGGCCCTTCCCATTTCCCTCAGATTCTGGAATAAAACAAAATGGTCTCCTCCACTTACCCCAGTTCCCTGGTTTTTCCGCAGTAGAGACAGCTGATGGATTTTGGTAGCGGTGGGACCTTTGAGGGGGGGTCATGACACCCTGTCTCTCTCACCTCCAGAGAGATAGAACAGTGTGTGCTCTGGAGGGCGCCTGTGTCTGTGGGCTCAAGTCTGTGTGTACCACCCAGGCTGGGGAAGCGGAGCAAGCAGCAGCAGCCAGGGGCTGGAGGCCGCTCAGCTTCGAGCCTTCTGAACTTGATGCTCAGACAGAGAACACCCTGCATGGCTCACCTCAGTCTCTAAGAAGGGCGGCTTTCTTAAGGGGACTTTAGGTCTGGGGGAGTTGCGTGGTTACAAATGAAGTTTTAGGGCAGAAGCCCCAGCTCTGGCTAGCCCCAGTGGGCTAGGCTCAGGCACCATCCTGAAATGAGACATGTAACCATGAAAACAGCAGACATCCATAAGAACAGCCAGGGAGAACAGACAAAGTGGTCTCGTGGCCTCAAGTCCGTCTTGGGGTCCAGTCAAAGCCGAGGTCTCGCTGATCATTGTTTTACTTCTGGTTCTGCAAGGGTGTCGGAGGAAATCCTTATTGCTTGAGGGGCACTCTGTTCTCAGGCAGTGGATGCTCTTGCTGCGGGGTGCAGCCTCAGCCTCGTGGCTAACTGCCCTCCCCCGTAGAGCGGCTGTCATGGAAGGCTCTGCTCTTCCTCTGGAGTCTGCGACAGGATTGTGGGACAGGGTGACGCCTCAGCTACTCTTATCTTTGTGCCTTCAGGCTGGAAGCGGGTGAGACAGGTCAGCTACCCTGGTTTCTAGAGTGGTTAACAAGGGCATGCGCAGTTGAGCAGGAGCCGGTGCAAAGTTAAGAAGGTATACAATGAAGACAGAGGGGCCGGCCTTTCCTCCCGCTTTTAGGGACTCCGGGGCCTAGTGAAGGGTCAATCCTGCACACAAAAGCAGCGTCTAAGCTCTTGTTTGTCTAGCCAGCTCCAGTGGGAGAGAAAGGGTCGGCCTCATGTCCCTGTGGTGCTTTCTTACAGGAGGGAAAATCCTCTAAGACAAATACCAGAAAGTAACGGAGTGACTGACTGCTCCACTCTCCAGGGCGTCCTGACAGTGGCTGAGAATAGAGACAAAGGGACCGAGAGGAACCCAGACCACTATTTTAAAGGGTATACAAGCAGATCAGGGAACTAAGTAGGAGACGGTGTTGGTATGAAATAAACTGGACAGCAGAAGCTCTCACACTCCCATACTCGGCAGGCAAGGAACATGTCAAAATGTAGTTACTTCTGAGCTGCAGGGGCGCAGATTCATTTTGTTGACTCTTGTATATATTTTTCTCATTTTTCTCCTGGAGATGATAAAGAATGGAGATGGGTGTGCCGACCTGCAGAGTGAAGGGCTCCATTCTAAACTTAGCCGCGCCTCTGACTTATTGTGTGACCTCGGATGATTTCTTTACATTTGCAGTGCCCAACTTCCTATCTGTAATATGGGAATAATAATGAGTCCAACCTCGCAGGGCCAATGGGAGAGCACGGTGACTGTGTTTGTGGAGAGTGCCTTGAGTGAGGCTGGTGTAAGCTGACAGTAGAGACTGGCCCAGCCATCTTTGCCATTTAAATGCCACCACCATTTCCAAAGCTAGACTCTTCACACGGTCAGTTAGCAACAGAAGATTCCATACACCCCCAACATATATACACACATAATGTTCCATATTCCCCAACATACATACATAATGTTCCGTACATCCCCAACACACATGCGTACATAATGTTCCATATACCCCCAACATACATACATACACAATGTTCCATACACCCCCAACATACATACACACATAATGTTCCATACACCCCCAACATACATACATACATAATGTTCCATATTCCCCAACATACAAACATAATGTTCCGTACATCCCCAACACACATGTGTACATAATGTTCCATATACCCCCAACATACATACATACATAATGTTCCATATTCCCCAACATACATACATACATAATGTTCCATATTCCCCAACATACATACATACATACATACATAATGTTCCGTACATCCCAACACACATGCATATACAATGTTCCATACACCCCCAACATACATACAAACATAATGTTCCATACATCCCCGACATGGATTAAGAGTGAGATTTAGTGTTGCCTGTCTGTAGTACCAGCTACTTGGTAAGTTGAGGGAGGAGGATTGTTTAAATCTGGGGGTTTTGGAACCATTGTAGGGAACACAGATATAGCTGAGATTCTGTCTCCAAAGTCAGCAAAGTAGGAGGCTGGCAAGGCTCAGTGGGTGAAGGAACCTGCAGCCAAGACTGATAACCTGAGGGCCCTGAGTCCCACAAGGTGGGAGAGAGGAACCACTTCCTCAAGTTGTGCTCTGACCTCTACATGCACACCACACCCCCCCCAAATAAACAAACGTAATAACATTTCAAAATAAAGCAAATAACCGTCCCAATGACACACACACACACAAAAACTAAACAAATAAAACCCTAGAAATGATAAACACATACTTGAGAGATGGAAGGCCACGGCGAGTTCAAGGTCAGCCTGAGCTATATGAAACCCTACCTCAAACAAACAAACAAACATGTAAAATAAAGAAAACTCAGAAATTTAGACTAAGAATGTTCTGCTGTCGGGAGGACGTTCTGACCGTGGTGTGCTGTAGATGGACCCTTCAAATCCAAATTCAGATCCCGAGACCGTGGCAGCAGCTTAGCCCTTATCAGGCGAGATTTTGACCACCGCTAGAGAGACTACATTGTGAAAAGATAGTGTTTTTAGCATCTTGCTCCAACCACATAGGAACAATGGAGAAGGTGTCCCGGACATATGAAGAGTCCAGAGGATAGGGTGGAGGTCGCAATAAAACTCCCAACAACAGCAGTTACCTACAGCGGGCCTGCACAAGACTGGCCCTGCCGACAAAGCGTCACGAAGGGAGAAGAGACTCAGGGGGCCCACCCCTTACTGCTGAAATACTGGCTATTGATACATTCCTGGAGAGGAAGAACCGCCACCTTCAGTGGCGCACCGACTGCTGAGTCCACCAGACTCCTGCAGATAGCGCCTGACCCAGGATCACAAGCATCCTTGTGACTCAGTGGGTCACAGAACAAACACATGAACGGGAGAAAGGTATTTTTGAGGAAGAGGGGGACGTACAAAGTATAGGATACGGTAGAGAATGAGAATCATTGTGCCTCATTTGTGTGTGAAATTGTCCAAGAACAAATTTAACTAATTTTTAAGAAGTGTAGACTCCTAACAAGCAAATATGCAGTCTACCACAAGAGGGCGCAAGTGGCATACGCCAAAGCAGGCAGGGCCTGGGGCATCCCAACCCTCCTGCCCTTTTACAGGTTGTTAATAAACTGTCTTGCTGGAGTAGCCTAGGCTGGCCTGAAACTCTATGTTGCCCAGGTTAACTTTGAATCATGGTAATGCTCCTGCCTCAGACTCCTGAGTGCTAAGATTACAGGCATGAGCCACTACATCCAGTTTGTCTGTCTGTTCTTATATGTTATACTCCTTTTCCATTAAAAACTAGCCCATGTGTGCATGAAATGCTAGCAACCTGGATGCCCCAAACCGGCTAAGTGACCCTGTCATCTAAAACTAGACTTAAATGGTTGAGCCCCAGCTCATGCACAGTGGAAAGGGGGGCTCCTTTTCCCTACTAGCTTCTCATGACTGGGGTGGGAGCTGGAGCCTGTGTGCCAGCAAGGCCTTCCAGCTGGTCAGGATCCACCTCTCACATATGAGAATGAAGAACAGGCTGTCAAGTGGGCAGGTGGAGAGGAGAGTCAATACGGGATCATTGTGGCCTTTCGGTTTCTAGTGACATGAAACTTAGAAGTCACTGTTTAACCCTAAGTGAAAAACAAAATCAAAACTCCAGCAACTTTTTTTTTTTAGATTTATTTATTTTGTTTTATGTGTGAGCATTTTGCCTACAAGTGTGCACTTCACACATGCCAGTGGAGATCAAAAGAGGGCATCAGATCCCTGGAGCTGGAGTTACAGATGGTTTCGAGCTGCTGTGTGGTGCAGGGAACTGAACCCGGTCCTCTGCAAGAGCAGCAGGTGCTCTTCATGCCAGACCCTGCTCCCAACCAATGCACTGGCTCACCAAGCTGGATCTGGGCGCAATCTTTAATCTGTCATGAGTGCTCTATCTTTTGTTCATGGCTCCCACGTCACGCAACACTTCCATCTGTAACAAACATGTGGCACCTTGTGTGTGCGTGTCCCCTGGGAGGTGCCACATGTGGAAGGCGCTTGTCCTGTGCAGATGGAAATGGAAATTCTCTCCACTTATGCCCGACATCCAGAAGTCCCACATAGCACAGCACACCTTTCTAAAGCTGCCTGCGTGCACCATAGATGCTTGAAACACAGTTTGTTCCAGAACAGAGACGACTGTGGCACTGTGAGCACAGGTGCTGTGGATGCCTGGGTGTTAGGAACTTGGTCCCAGGTCCCTATGATCCCTGGCTACATCCTGTGGAGAATGCTGGGAAGTCTGGGGGGTGGAGCCTAGCAGGAGGTCTTCTGGTCACCGGCAGGGTGCCTTTGAAGGGAGTTGTGAGACCCCATCTCTTTTCTATTGCTCACGGCCCATGGGTGACGGTTTGTGCTGCCCCATGCTCCACCCTGAGGTGCCACTTCTCCTCAGAACCCAGTGCTAACTAACCCGGGATGGGAACCTTTAAATCCACGAGTCTCAAGTGTTTTTAAGACAATGTTTATTTATCTATCATTTGTTTTTATCTTTGTGTGTGTGTGCGCGTGTGTATGATGCATGTGTGGGTATGTGTTCACATTTGTGAAGGCAGGCGCATGTGTTGACATACCCAGTGTGAAGAGTTCAGAGAAGACTTGGGTGTTAGTTCTCATCTTCCACCTTGTCTGTGACAGGGTCCCTTGCCTGTGGCTGTGTACACCAAGTGAGACAGCTCTTGAGCTTTTGGGAATCCTTCAGCCTCCACCTCCGGTCTCTCTGCAGGGGCGCTGGGATACAGGGGGCCTGCCACAGCCCGCTTTATGCTTTACACAGGCTCTGGGAACCCACTTTCCACACGTCCTCACCCTTGTGCAGAAAGTGCTTTCCCCACAGAGCCTTCTCCGCAGTCCCTGGGCCTCTCTGCAGGGACAGGAAGTAGATGGGTACAATAGGAAGCTTCAGACACATCAGAGTTTGGGGGACTCTGGCAAGTCGGCTACCAGGCTGGTGATGGTCTCTGAGTCAGTGGAGGTGGACCTGAAGGAGCAGGTGAAGGTGGACAGGTTGGCACACTCCTGGAAAAAAATCTCATCACTCCAGAGGCTGAAGAAGCATGATGAGTTCCAGGCCAGCCTGAATACACGGGGGGTGCGGGGAGGAGAGGGTTGGGTACACTATGTATAGCCAAAAGGCAGGACCAGGAAGAAGGGGAAGGAAACCCACTCTCACGTGAAATCTAGTGGAATATCTGAATTCTTACAATGAAGGGAATATCATATACCCATGAAGAAGAAACAAAAGGAACCTGGGTCAGAGAGTTGGAAGGAGGAGGTGCATAAGGCAGGTTCCAGATGGCTGTGGCTTGCTTCCATTGGGAACTGTGACTGACAGCGGAATGCTACCAAGTTGGTAAAGTGCACACGGCACATGCCGCAGCGTTGGTAAAGTGCGCATGCCACAGTGTGGATGCAACTACAACCCAAGCGCTTTGGACTGTGAGATAAAAGAGAGAAACAGAAACAGCATGGCGGTTCTGAGGCGACTTCAGGGCCCAGCAGCAGAGACAGCATGATGGGGCGCTGAGAAGAGGAATCAGGGCCCTCGGGGCACAGGTGTGCCTGGTTCCATTCCAGCTTTCTGTGGATGGGGGAGGTTTCACAACACAAGCCAGCAGCCAGGTTCTGGGGAGGGGTGGGAGCCGGGTGTGTGGTCAGCCATACCCACGCTAGTGTGAACTCATTTCCCCAGGTGAGAAACTCCAGCACCCCAAAGTCAGAGCTAGAGCGCCCGGGCAGTACCTGGGGTGTCTGTGTGAGGACAGGGCGCTGGGGCACTGTGACCATCTGGTCTAGATTCTAGTCTTTTGTTCTCACAGTTCTAGAGTCACAACACAGAGAAACTGGAATTGCTCCTACGCACTGTTGAGATTCTGTGCCAAAAGCCCGCTCAACTTTTATAATTCGGGCATATATGATGTTCCCAGTGAACATTTTGCCATTTTTCTTTTTTCACACCATGAACAGACAGATGTGATAACCTTGGTAATCTTTTTTGTCTCATTTTTCTTCCAAACCCATTTAGTATTTCCTTCTTTAGTAATTCATTCTCTGAGTCTGCGCCCCCTCCATCCCCAGAGGTCTTGGTATGGAGCACAGGGTGGCTGAGAATTCATACCCCTCCTGCCTCACCAGTGCTGGGACCACGAGCCACGGAGGCTAGTTCCAGGATCTGTAATTGTAGCCGCCCTGCAAATGGCATCACGGAGAGAAGGGCCCAGCGCCTGACAAGGCAGCTGCCCGGAGGCTGTTTGACTGGCTGCCACCTGGGTGAGTTTCTGGAAGCAATTTGACTTGACTGGTCCTGTGTTTCCCACCTTGTCTGTGCAGATTCTATCTCTGTTTTACTTTGTAGATCTGTTTCTCAGACAAGTGTGGTTCTGATTTTATTCCTTGAGTTTTTTGTTTCTCTGGCTGGCCTAGAATTCGATATATAGAACAGGCTGCCTTCAGACTCACAGCTGCTTATCTGCTTCTGCTTCTCCAGTGTAGGGACTGGAGGCATGCCCCACCATGCCTAGCTATTACTGGAGTTTGTAGGATAAAAGCCAACAAGCTGGGTTCGGCCACCTGCCCCAGGTATGACAATTTAAGAAATTCACAATCATGAAAGCAGGTATTGACTGAGGTTCAGGTTTATTTTATGTGTATAAATGTTTTATCTGCATATATGTCCGTGCACCCATGTGCATACTTGATGCCCATGGAGGCCAGGAGAAGGTGTTCGCTCCACCGGGCCTAGAGCTACAGATGGTTGTAAGTCACTGTGTTGGGGCTGGGATTGAACCTTAGTCCCCTGGAAGAGCAGCTAGTGCTCTTAACTGCTGAGCTATCTCTCCAGACCCGAGGTTCAGGTTTAAATGGAGCACGAGAGGTATGGGAAGGTCATGGAGTGGTCCTGTCCATACGAACAGCCAGGGGGAACAAAGTGCTCCTGTGGTCTCAAGTTCATCTTGGGGTCCATCACGGTACCCACCACTGGCCCATCTCTGTCTCTCTTCCCATCTGCCTGTGGCTGGTCTGATAAAGTCAGCACAGTGTGCAACCTCTTCCAGAGAGGCAAGTTCCTCCTCTGGCTGGAACCCAGCTTCAGGCTTTCCTTTCCCTCAGCGTGAGATTCCTGGGGCAATCTTATTTCTTTGAGGTCCATTGTCTCAGTGGTCTGACAGCTGGAAGGAGGGGCGCCGCTGTGTCCTTTTAGAATATCTCTCCTCCCATGGAGTTTGGGTTGCGTAGATTGACGTATTTCCCTGTTCATGAGTGTGCAGTGGGCCATTCCAGGATCGCTGGTGGGCAGGGCACCAGGTACAAGGGGTTCAGCTTGTGTAGCTCGGGGTCCTGATACCTCGGGGTGCCTCAGTTTGGTTTTCATTTTTTTCTATGCCAGCATCATGTCGTGTCACTCTGTATGGAAAGTGTTTTTTCTCTCCCTGAAGTTGAATGCTGTACTTTGGTACCCGTAGATCAAGGTGGGTATCCGAGTCTGAAAAGCTGGCTCTCTTTTTGTGTGCATCAAGGAAAAACCTTCCCCTCTGTCTGAGATTAGAGATTTGTCTGTCTGAGTGGCCTGTTTCTGTCTCTCTGATTCTGTGTGCGAGTCTCCTGACTTCGCCTTCTTCTGATGCCAGCCTCATCCCTGGGCTCAGAGCGTGGTAGGTATGGGCACACAACTAGGCATGGCATAAAGCCAAGGGTGGAGTAAGAGCTCTTCCTGTCCAAGATTCTTTCTTAGAAACAAGGAAACCTGTTCCAGAAATATTTTTTACTGGTTAAATATTTGTGGTTAAAATTGGGCTATGCCTATAAATTCCCACACAGGCCTTGATGAAGAAAATTAAATCATTGTGACTAGCTAAAACAAAATGATTTAGTGTGAAAAGAATATTGTGGAATTAACTGTTGCAGCCACCACATTTCCTGGAATAAGAGGGGAATTAGAGGAGCACTTAAGACTTGTCATCTGATACGCGAAACCATAGTGAACATGGCGGTATGCAAAGATTCAGGAAGTATATACCATATAACCTATTGAGAAAGTCAACGAAGTTAATGAAAATAAAGAACCAGGAAGTTGAAGACAGAATGGGAACATGATGAGTGCGAAATGCAGAATAATGCTTACCAAAGCTATCCTAATCCCCAGAACATGTGGCTGCGTCATCCTACATGATGACAGGCATGATGTGACTAAATTAAAATCCTGAGATGTGGCAATCACTCTGGATTGTTACATGGGCTCAGTAGAACTGCAAGGGCCCTTAAGTCGAGGGCAAAAGGGTCAATGTCAGAAAAAGGACTTGAGATGGTGGAACCAAGGTGGGAGTGTATGCTCCATGACGGATTGCTACAACAAAATACTTGATGCTGGAGAATGTATAAAGAAAAAAAGATGCATTTAACTCAAAGTTCAGGAGATTCAAGAATGCAGCTCCAGCATCTGATCAGCTCTGGTGAGAGCTTTTTGGCTACACTGTAACATAGCAAATGTTGTGTGGCAAGACGGCAGGTCAGAGGGATTGGGGGCAGGCTCGCTCTATGCAGAACTTGCTCCAGTGGGAGCTAACAGGGCTCCTGGGGAATTACATGACTCTCTTCTGAGAGTTACACTCCAGTGACTTAATTAGTACTGGGCCCACCTCTTTTTTTTTTTTTAAATTTTTAAATTTATTTATTTTACATCCCGACCACAGTGTCCCCTCCCTCCTTGGGCCCACTTCTTAAAGGTTCTGTCTTTTGAAGACTACAACATGGAGGCCCGAGCTTCCAATGCACAAGCTTGGGGGACATACTGAAGCCACATTAGCCCGTAACTTCAGGAGACAGAAACTTTCTATTCTTCTTTTTTACCAATTTACTTCTTAATTTTTATTTTAATTATTTAATTATTTTTGGCTTTTTGTGTAACCGTATTACTTTTTAGCCCAGGTTGACCTGGAATTCATGGCAGTCTTCCTGCCTCAGTTTCCCACGTATTGGATTACAGGCATGAACCGCCATGCCCAGCTTATTCTTTAAGAGGTAGAAACTTTGCTGCCTGTGCTGGGCCCGAGCTCCTAGGCCGCTGAGTCTCCTGCCATAGGCTTCTGAGTACCAGGACCACAGGCACATAGTCCCATATCTGGGTGGCTTTGGTTCTTTTAATCCCAAATGAGATGAAAAATTGGCAACAGTGAAACATCCAGAACATTCCATGGGTGACACAGGTGTTAAGCACCGCCCTCCACCCCTCTGCAAGTTAAAACTTCAAAATATTCCAAGGAAATCTGAGTTCTGTGCTGGTTTTATGTTGAGAGACCTTGAATTTTCTAGTTTTTTCTTTCTAACGGTGTGTCACCTCCGGGATACGGACACATGACGATTAAGGCCTCTGTGAATTCGCGTTTCCTTAGTTCTTAGTAATGTCCTTTTCCTGTCCCAAGAAAGGCTTGTGACACTACTGTCGGTCACTGACATAAAATAAATCCTAAAAAACAAAATTATTAAAAGATCCAGAACACAAGGCTGTGGGGTGGATTTCACGTTCGGTCATAGCACACGGGTCTACAAGGATCACCAGCTGTCACCAGACGCCAGCTGTGGTGTGCACCAGAGTTTCTCCTGAGTCCCCGAGAAGAAACTGGCTCTGCCATCTCCCCGGCTTCAGGCTTTTGGCCTGAAGTGTAAAAGAATAAAATCCTGTTGTCTGAAGCCTCCAAACCTGTGGCGTGTTGTTTCAGAAGCCCCAGGTCACCAAGGCGGGCGCATGCTGCCCACCTCCTGATGTTACCCTCTGTCTTCTTTGACGGAGGTCATGCTCGTCAGAGTTCTCTGCTGTGAAGCTGGTCTTCCCTCCTTTCCGTGCTGTAGAACGAGGCCCAGATCACACTTAAGAAGCGAGGCCAAGAGGTTTAATTTCTTGCTATTGTGTCCGATATTTCTTTTAAGAACGTTTTCATGTAGAAACCAACACAAAAGGCTTGCACATAGAACTTTATTAAACCTCTTTTAATTCTTCTTCTTTTTTTTTTTTTCCTGGTGCTGGGGATGAAAGTAATGGACTTGCTCATGCTAAGCAAGCACTGTCCATGGAGCTATCATTCCAGGTCTCTGTATGAAATCCATCGGCTTTCCCCCATTTGATTTCTTTGGATAGTCTCGAATTACAAATGCAAGCAATGGTTTTACCTCTTCCTTCCCAATATTTACACATCACATTTATGCTTCAAGTCATGTTACACCTGTGAGGATTTCCTGAAGACCCCGAAAGAACAGTAACGGCTGTTTCCCTCAGAGCCAGCTGGAGTGGTAATGTTTAAAGGTCTGACCTTTGCTATGAGAAGGAGTTGCTAAAACAGCTGGGCAGCCTGAAGGTGGCACTCGCCCAGCTGCATATCACCAAAATAACAGGCAGGAAGGCATCCAAGCCCTCTGGGATCAGTGCTGTCTGGAAATTCATGGTCCATATTCTCATCATCATTAACCAAACTCAGAAAGTTCCACAAATACCTGAATCTGTGCCCAAGAAGACTCATGTCACACACCAAGGCTCAGCAAACAGGAGGATACCCACAAAGACCAAGAAACAGCTGCAGAAGTTCATTGTCAAGGACCGTGCTGCAGGACATTGATATAATGAGGCTAGGGTGGGGATAAACTGCAGGAAGAGGGAGGGGCATCTTAGTGCCCAGCCTGGGCTTCCAGCTTGGAGACCCCACTTCCTCTGAGAAGCTCTGCTCCACACATGCAGTCCTGGTTGAGGAACCCCAGTCGTAGACAGGGTCCAACCCTTTGGTACAGAGCTTGGGGTATAGTCGGGGTATACCCAATTTCCTGGACCAGGTAATTGTTCTAAAAGTAGGCAAGACATCTAAGGAGAGCCAATCCCCTCCTCTCTCTCATTTTGTGTTAATGGAGTCAGAAGAGAAGGGAGAAGGGTCTTAGCAGCTGACCTATAGCGTGGGAGGATGAGATTGGAGATTGATTTTACCCGCATAAGGACCAAGGGGAGAATCACAGATGGTGTGAAAGGGCTGGGTGGGTGGGGGAACATTATTGGTCTTGTTTGTTTGTGTGGTGGTCTGAATAAGAATGCCTCCCACCATAGGCTCATCAGGAAGTGGCACTACTTGAGAAGGATTAGGGGGTGTGGCTTTATTGGAGGAAGTATGTCACTTGGGGGTGGGCTTTGAGGTTTCAAAAGCCCACATCAGGCTCTCTCTCTCTCTCTCTCTCTCTCTCTCTCTCTCTCTCTCTCTCTCTCTCTCTCTCTGCTGTTTGTGGATCTGGATATAGAATTCTCAGCTACTTTTCCAGGACCATGTCTGCCCGCATGCCACCATGTTCCCCACCATGATGGTAATGGACTAAACTTCTGAAACTGTGAGTCCCAGTTAAATGTTTTCCTTTATAAGAGTTGCTGTGGTTGTGGTGTCTCTTCACAGCAACAGAACACTGACTAAGATGCTTTATTTTTTCTTTTTGTGGTGCTGGAACCCAGGACCTCACACATACGAGGCAAGTATTCCACTTCCAGCCACATTGATCTTATTTTAAAACCTTGGATTCTCCATGGCTGTAGCTCAGGGGTAGGGCTTTCACTCAGCATATGTGAGGCTGGGGGTGGGTTGTATCCCCAGTACTAAAAATCAAACCCCAAATCTTGACTCCAAAATTGTGGTTACCTGCATGTATGGTTCAGTTATGCAGTGTCTCTCACGGAGTCTTATGTTGAAGCCTTGGTCTCTACCTGGTGGCCTCATTTTGGAAGGTGCTAGAAACTAGGCTGGCTGCAGAAAGTGAGTCACACAGGCATGTCTTTGAAGGGTATTTTGTCTCTTTGCTTCCTGGCTGTCACGAGGTAAGAAACGTGGTTCCTCGGCATCCTTCCTGTCCAGTGCCTGGATGTGAATGGAGCCTTCTGAGGCCAGGAGCCAAAATTAATCGCTGCTCCCTTAGGTTGTTTTGGGGATAGGTTGTCACAGCAGCATGAAACTAACAGTGAGCTAATTATTTGTTATTCAGGCTCACTTGCCACAGAAGGGACTTTAGCACCTCACAGGAATCCTTTGACTAAGGCGAACAGGAGTGGGTAGGGAGGGAGATGCATCTTGAGTTTACAGATGAGGAGAGTGAGGTTCTGGGCGGCACATCTGTATTCCCCCCCCCCCCCCCCCCCCCCCCCCCCCCCCCCCCCGGGTTGCTGGTGTCCTTTGAACCTGCATATTCCTACCACAGTGTCTCCTGTCTCTTCTGGCTGATGACCTGGCCAGGGAACACTTCAGTGGCTTGCTTTTCTCTCCTGGCAGATGCTATAATCTCTAATGGAACAACTGTCAAGAGGGGAAAACAATTGTGAAGTCCAAACCCACAACAAAGTGTGTGTTAAACTGACCACAAGCTGCACAGCAGAGACCTCGGACACCCACAACTGCCGGATCCGACCCTGGGCTGGCCACAGTGGAATCATGATAGGACCCCTGACTGGCCATAGTGAATCACGTCTCAGGACTCTTAAGTCTTTCCAAGCCGCACATTTCTGAACCTGCCCCTGGGCAGCGATGGAGACTGGAAGGTCCCTCGCTGTCCCCATGTGTTTTCCATTCGCTTCCAGCACTTCTGCAAACTTCTCTGTCCTGAGTTTGTACGCTCGCCTTTGGAGACGCGCACGCAGACCTCGGGGTTGCAGGGGCAAGGGGTGCGTCCAAGGTCACAGAGACTGCGACTCACCCTGCCAGCGCTGGGCGGGCTTGGGGAGGCGGGGGAGGGCGGAGACTGGAATCCGCCAGGCCCGTGGGGCCCCGTGCCGCGTGCGTCCGAGCCCCCGGCAGCACGAAGGCCACATGGAGCTCCCGGAGGAGTCTGCTCCCGGGCCCGGAGGCGCGGACGCCGTGTCCCAGCGCCGTGGCCTGCGCCGCCTGCTGCTGTCCGGCTTCCAAGAGGAGCTGCGGGCGCTCCTGGTCCTGGCGGGTCCTGCGGTGAGTCAGGTGGCCTCGCCTCTGGGCCGGTCCCCAAGGATTGGGGGCCCCGTTAGCCAAGCTGCCGCGTCTGACTTGGTGGGGATGGGGACCGGGAGAGCCGGCGGCGGACCACAGCTGCGCCAACGTGGAGAGCCTGGTGCGCCTCCGTGTGCGCCCTGAAACCAGAGGTTTCTCAAAGTAGGGACACTCAGACTTAGTTTCTTTGCAAACAAGCGGTGTAGCCTGGAAGGTCGGGGCGTCTATAGAATCAACCTGGCAGGAAGGTGAACTGTCACCTTGGAATTAGGTTTTCGAAACTATTTGGAATCTAGAGCCTATGTCTGACGCAGAGGCATCCTGTGCCAGGTCCTCTCCCACCAAGCACTGTGCTCAAAACCTGAGTTCTTAACACGGTTCTCTTTAGGGTGGAGTGCTCTAATCAGCCAGGTTGGTTTTACTCGTTAGGCTAGGCCTCCTTTACCGCTCTCTTGGGAGCAATGTGGGTTTTAAAGACCACGGAACCACATCACATGTACTCTTATTTCTGTTCTGTTGGGAGTTTTCGGTCCTCAGGGGTGAGAAAGCCACTTCTCTGGCCAAAAGAACCTGCCAGTGTGTGTCTGAGTGAATATACTATTGGCCAAGAGGTCGACATTCAAGCACCTTGGAGCTCCCGAGCCCCGGCATGTGCAACCTCTTGGAATGGCAATCTGGCTCTTGGATATGGTGGCACATACAGTAGGGTGCAGAGCCACAAGAAAGCCCAGGGCAAACCCATCAGCTGCAGGTCCATCAGAGGTGTAGGAGTTCACAGCCCCCTGCAGACAAGAGCTGCTGGTTATTCAGTCGCCAGACCTGGAGCCCAGTTCCCTGCTTGGATCTTCCCAGGCGTGTTAGGAAACAGCCCGTGAACATAGAGCAGTTCTGCTCTCTCTCCAGAAATTGGAGAGCAGCTAGCTTTGCGTCAGCTTAGTCTCACTGAGCTGCTGTCAGTAGCCATGGCCTAGAACCTCAGTACTTTTGGGGAAACTGGGGCAGAAGGTTCAGTCACCCATGCGTTCAAGGCCATCCTGGGCTACAGCATGAGCTCCTGCTTCAGAAACCCAAAGAGGAAAAATAGCAGCAGCATCCGGAGCTTCTGCCCTCTTTTAGCCTCCTGATTCCCAGCACTGACCAATGGAGGGCACTGCCTCCTTTTCCTGCATGGGAACATGAATGTATACATGCATGCTGTTGGTTTCTTACCAACAGAAAGCGTATTTATGGCAGGGGGGGATAAAGGAAGAAGAAGAAGAAGAAGAAGAAGAAGAAGAAGAAGAAGAAGAAGAAGAAGAAGAAGAAGAAGAAGAAGAAGAAAGAGAGAGAGAGAGAGAGAGAGAGAGAGAGAGAGAGAGAGAGACTTAGACCAACAGAATGGGGAAAAAAGGGAAACCTCAGATTATAGGAGCAGCCGGGGGACCCGGTAACTGCCTTGCAAGAGTGCCATCAAGATTTCTGTCCCAATCAGCTTGTGATTGTGTGTGGGGTCCTTCTTGGTTCCCTCCACTTCCAAGCCCAGCTGCTGGGCATTCCCTGTGTCCCGAGGACTGTGCTTATTGTCTACTGCTCTGTCCTCCCAGGCGCCACTGTAAATAGGTAGGGTGGCTGAGCTAAGCTCCTGTGAGCACCGCCCTCTTTCTTTCTCTTTACATTTATTTATTTATTCATTTATTGTGTGTGGGGGTGTGGGGGTGTGTGGGGGGAGGATGCCACAGCACATTGGTGGAGCTCAGAGGACAACTTGCCGGAGTTGGTTCTCTGCTTCCACCATGCAGGCCTCAGGCCTTGAACTCAGGTGGTTTGGCTTGGGAGCAAGCGGCTTTATCGACTGAGTCATCTCACAGGCTGGCAGGATTTTCACTTTCTCATTCACTGAATTTCCTCTAGAGATCCAAAAATGTTCACTGTGGAGCAACTGCAGCTCTTTCCACACGGGTATCGAACACAGCAGTTAGCACCGCGCTCAAACCCTGAACTCAGTTCTCTGGTCTAGCCCCTGCTCAGCCATCGTGCTTTACCTTATTTCTACCTTTCTACCCAGCCCACCTCCATTCAGAGGAGTGGCCTCAACCTCCTTGCTGCAGGTTCTCTGACCTTCTCCTCTGCCTGGAAAGCTCTTTATGTAGCTTTGAGCTCAACTTAATGCCTCCTGGAGTCTTCTCCAGCTTCCTCACCTCAGCCCATCTTCTGGGCACCAACATGGGCCTTCCATTTCAACAGAGGGAACGTTGGGGCCACGAAAGCATCACTGTTATCACACACTGGTCCAGAGGAAGCCCTGCACCAGGGTCATGAAGAAGATATCACTGTTATCACACACTGGTCCAGAGGAAGCCCTGCACTAGGGTTATGAAGGAGATATCACTGTTATCACACACTGGTCCAGAGAAAACCCTGCACTAGGATATGGAGACATCACTGTTATCACACACTGGTCCAGAGAAAACCCTGCACTAGGATATGGAGACATCACTGTTATCACACACTGGTCCAGAGAAAGCCCTGCACTAGGGTCATGAAGGAGATATCACTGTTATCACACACTGGTCCAGAGGAAGCCCTGCACCAGGGTCATGAAGGAGACATCACTGTTGCCACACACTGGTATGGCTGGTTGTTATTTCAGTTCTGGTTCTGCCATGTGTCTCTGGAGACATCATTACTTAAGAGGACAAAGCCGCTGGTTCCATAAGATGATTGCTCCTGCATTTAGGGAGGGGGCACTCCGGTTTCCTTTAGGGGGTAACTACTGTCACATGAGAAGTAACCCCCTCATGAGTGATCTGTCTGTGAGGCTCTGTTGTTCTTGGGATCCAAGACGACTGAAGAGTTAGAACATGACTGGAGAATTCCAGATGCTTGGGGGCTAGAGCAGGGTATTATGGAAGCTGATGGCTGAATGCCTTAGCTGTCCTTATCTTTGTGCCTTCATTCTTCAAGGGGACAAGATGGGTTAGGTATTACTAGTTCTTAGCCGGAACTCTGTAAGTGATTAACATGCCTATGGGTAGAGTAGGCAGGAATCTAGTCCAAGTAAAGGACACAGACACAAGTGAAAGCTGAGATGCCACCCTGCTTTTAGTTACTTAAGGTCCCCTGTGGGGAGGTTGGTGCTTTTCAGTTCTCTGTGCAGAAGTGCTCAGCCGTGTTATTGCTTAATATCCACATCTTTTCTGTCTGCGCTATGGTTTCCAAGGTTGGGCGGCTGAGAGAACTCAGACTGGAGACCACAGGGCTGGGATTCCAAATGCACTGCATACTTTAAAGATACTATTATGCTCTGAGTTGAGTCAGGTGACTCTGGGCTGAGCTTCCTCACATGTACAAGGAAGAATGTCACAGATGATGGCTGTGCTGACCTATTGCTGCTAAGAGTGGACTTTCAGGCCATTGTGGGGAGGGATGAACGAGGCCCTTCTAGAGTTCCTGTACAGTCCACTGAGCAGGCTGTTACTTGCTCTCCCTCCAAGCACCAGGCCCCAGGCACATACTTCTCTTTTCCTTCTCCTATATTAAGTTGCAAGGCAGGAAGGGTCTTGCTACCAGGTTTCTGTATTATGACCTGCTGAAAAAAAATGAGCAATATCCTTGGACAAGAAGGAAGGAAAGAAGTACACACTTCCCACGGAGCTGCACCCTACTCTGGTAACTTCTGTGATATGTTTGGTTCTGTCTAAGCTATGCCCATGTCAGTTCACACAACAGCCATTGAGCTGTCTGGGAGAACCAAGTCTTGTCTAGAAGCAACAGGCCTTCCAGCAGCATAGCTCCAAAAGGTCTTGGATATTCTCTAAGTATGATCGTTGGCCATATGCATCTTTGCATGGCACAGAGGTAGAGAAAATAAAGAAATGAACATTCCTTAGTCCTGCAAACCTCCTAAATCAATATGTTGAGATGGGCCAGGGAACATTTTGAATACCTGCAGGTGACTTACATCTGTAACCAATTGCTCACTCAAAACCAAGAGCTGAGAAATCAACACATTTCTGCTCCAGAGCCCTGATCCTGCAGGTACTGGCTTTGTTCAGCACCAACCTGGGTAGTGAGCAAAGTTATCGGCATACTTTCGGCAAAGCTGCAGCAGGCCTCATGAGGAGGCTGGATTAACTGGTCATTCTTTGAAAGTGCGTCCCACATGAATTATCTGAACTTAGCTCGAATTCCTGGGCTTTTGTGTCAGAGACACAGCATTGTGGAGGATTCATAGTAGTCTCTGGAATGTGAGGCAGAAAGGCTTAGTAGTTGAGGATGTATTTGCCCTCATAACTGAGCCATCATAGAAATAGGGAATTCGAGGTGCTCAATAAAACAGGAGCTTTCCATGTGAAGTCCCAGGTTCCTCTGCTGTCTGGTTGGGTAATCTCACTTGTGCCTTAGCCCTTGTGTTACTTTCTTTCTGTTCTGATAAAACACCAAGACCAAGGCAGTCAGAGAAGAAAGGGTTTATTGTGACGTATGGTTCCGGAGGGCTAGAGTCCATAGTGGTTAGTCTGAAGTCCCAAAGTCTTCCACAATCCTCTAGGAAACATGGTCAGGTTCTTTACAGCAACAGCCCACTCCTTGGTACCAACTTCTGTATTAGTTACCTTTCTGCTACTGTGATAAACACCACGGCCGTAAAAACAAACAAACTTGTGGAGGAAAAGGCTTATTTCTACTTGTCCTTCCACATCACAGGCCATCGTTGATGGACGTCAGGGAAGGAGCTCAAGCAGGAACCTGGAGGCAGAGACTAAAGCAGAGGCCATGCAGGGATGCTGTTTACTGGCTTGCTCTCATGGATTGCTCAACCTGCTTTCTTAGCGCATTCAGGACCACCAGCCCAGGGGTGGCACTGCCCGTAGTGAGCTGGGCCCTCCCACATCAATCATCAATCGAGAAAATGCCCCACAGGCCGATCTGGTGGGGGCGTTTTCTCAATAGTCGTTTGCTCTTCCCAAATGAGTCTACCGTGCGTCAAGTTGACCTAAAACTAGCAGGTGCACACACATTGTATGCTATATTGAAATTGCGTGTTCGTTTACGTGCACACACATTGTATGCTATATTGAAATTGCGTGTTCGTTCACGTCAACAGTGTCCGTGTTTCTTTCCCTGGGGAACTGGATGGGCAGCACCAGGCTCTCCCTTGCACTGTGGTGGTGGGTGCTCATCTTGACCCCTGCTCTCCTCTCTTTCCAGTTCTTGGCCCAGCTGATGATGTTCCTGATCAGCTTTGTAAGTTCAGTGTTCTGTGGCCACCTGGGCAAGCTGGAGCTGGACGCTGTCACCCTGGCAATCGCGGTACGTTATGACTTTCCACAGAAGCTTACAGAGCTGTCTGCCATGTGCCTCCTGCTGCTGTGACAAATGACCAGAGCCCAGTGGTTTAATCGTGCTGTATGTTTCCTTACAGTGCTTGGAGGTCAGGAGTCTGAAA
This sequence comes from Peromyscus californicus insignis, assembly GCF_007827085.1. Taxonomy (NCBI): domain Eukaryota; kingdom Metazoa; phylum Chordata; class Mammalia; order Rodentia; family Cricetidae; genus Peromyscus; species Peromyscus californicus. The sequence continues at coordinate 61,760,149 of NW_026294551.1, forward strand.
CAGGTTTCACTGGGCTAGAGTCAGGATGCCAGTGGGGTGGCAGCCTTAGGAATTATCCTTTTTAGGGTGATCTTGCAGATTACCAGGCCTACTGAGCTGGATGAAGCCATCTTTGGAAGGCATTATCCCAGTTTCCGTATCACTTGGTATGTCATCCTTGGAGCTCGGAGTTTGAATATGGGAAAAGGGTGCCTGGAAGTTTGCTGAACTCAGGAGGTGCTGCCTTACCTATACACCAGCATTTCCAATACAAATGGAAGTCCTAATCCAGAAGTGGAATGGGAGGGTAGGGTCTAGATCCAAACCAGTCTCCAAATCTGAAGTTGGGAGGAGCCCCAAATTCTCTTTTCGGTGGATGCAGCCCCCAAAGACAAGGTGACATGCCGTCAGTTTCTGCCAGGGATTGGTAACTGGCCTTGTAAGGTCAAGAGAGTCCCATCAACTTATTTGGCTTAGTTAGTCATGCGTTTCTTTAAACATGGACTCTGGCTCTTTGCAGGGTGTATGCCTGTTCTCCTTACCCCCTCCTTGTCCTGCCCTATCTCTACTTGCCTGGTTTCTAGGCAAACCCTCTACCATTGAGCAACACCATAACTCCTTATTTGAAAACCTGAGGCAATTTGGAAGTATATGCAGGTAAGCCTCAACAGGTTGCTATTGGCTGAGGTCTTGGGACACGCCAGCCCTTTCAGCAGGCTGAGCTCAGCTGTTGTCAGATTCAGTGAGGCAGCAGCGGGAGGCCCCTAGGATGCTGCTTCCTGATTCTAGTGAAAGCAAGTGCGCCTGTAAAGCAGTCTCCAGCAGACACTGGCTTTGTTTCTGTGTCCTTCATGTGAGTCAGGGGCTTGACCCAGGCCACACTGGTGAAGCGACCCTTATCTGAAATGCAGGATGGAAGTGTCTCAAGTTCCTCTGTGCATTTCAGAATATTGGCACGCTTTAACCAGTTGAACATACCTAACCTGAAACTCCAAAGTCCACACTGCTCCCAGATCTGAGGTGCTGTGATTTGTCATGTCGGTGTTAAAGTTTCAGATTTCTGAACATTTTGGAAGAGAGATGCTCAACGGGTCCTTAGCCTCAAGAGAGCAGACTCACCCCAAACTGCGGCTGTGTCACACTGAGTTCCTTTAGGAGCTGCTCTGAAGTTGGGGAGCAAGATAGCTAAGACTTCAAAAAGGCTGTGCTATGTATCTCTGGCCTGGGATTTTAGTGTCCTTCTCTGAGCTTTTGCGTGTCCGTCTAGCTGACCCAAGTGATCTGAGCAGGTGCTCTAGGAGGGGGTCGGTCACACCGTGGTTCTGATCTACAGGAGCAGAGAACGGGCCTCCTTTAACTCATTCTCTCTTCTCTTCCAGGTTATCAATGTCACCGGCATTTCAGTGGGGCATGGCCTATCTTCCGCGTGTGACACCCTCATCTCCCAGGTAAGTGGAAGTGATCACGTTCTCAGTGACTCCAGACATCTTTGGTGTCGATGGAGAAACTCACTGCAAGAGGAAGACCCGTGCACACACCCGGATGAGGGACTCAGAGCAGCAACCCCCTGCCACCCTTTGCCAGCCATCGACTCCGGTGTTCACTACTGCTGTCTTTGAAGTGTGGCTAGGGTTCTTTCAGCCCTAGCAAAAGTGTTGTTCTGCATGGCTGCCGTTGATCAAACAGGGGACCTCCCATAACTTTCCTGTTGAAGTTTGCTATGGTCCTGGGCATCTATAACTGAGTCTGTATCAGGGCTGTCGCGGGGGGGGGGGGGGGGGGGGGGCTTGCCAAAGTGCAGGTTGCTGGGCCCCACCCAGGGCTGTGGGTAAATGTTCAGCATCCTCCAGGAGGGTGGTATTCTGGCTTGCATATGATGCTCTTTGACTGTGATGGGTTACATCTGGATAGATCCATCCTAAATAGAAAATACCCTAAGATAAAAATGCATTGAATCTCCCTCACCTAGTGGACATCCCAACTCAGCGGCACACAGCTTGGTCCCCCCTGTGACCCATAACTGAGTGGGAGTGGAGGCTCCCATGGTGCCTGGCACTGAATGACAGGACCACACCCCATATCACTAGCCTGGGGAAGGATCTAAAATAAAACTTCGAGGTTGGTTTCCACCATGTGTGCATTTCTTTTGCACCAGCTTGGAGTTGAAAAGTTAAGCCAGTCCATCTTAAGCATAGGGCAGCCCCATTGGTGTGTGTCCCCCTCTAGAGCTGGTCTGAAGTCCCCACATAGACGCTACTGGACAGGAAGCTGAGAGACACCAGCATCCTCTGGCTTCTGTAGGTTGGTAGGAGCTGGTGCCCCACACTGCTGGCCCTCAGTCCAGTCCCTGCTTTTAGGTCTGGAGTCAGGCCCAAGAATCTGCATTTCTAACAAGCTTCCAGGCGATGCAAAGTCTGACAGCATTCTAGAACCGAATGGGACCTTTGACACATCATTGCTACGTGGGTCCCGAGTAGTATGTTTTTGCCATGCTGGGCAGTGCAGCAAGGCCAACTCTCAATCAGCCACACGCTCTTTCCCCAGAGAGAATGGCCAAGCCACCTGCTTTCTTACGAGGCATGAGGCCTCTGAGGGACAGCTGGGGTGCACCTCTTTAATGGGTTCGTTTGCCTGTGCCCCCCAGACATTCGGGAGCCAGAACTTGAAGCACGTGGGGGTTATCCTGCAGAGGGGGATCCTCATCCTGCTCCTCTGCTGCTTCCCTTGCTGGGCACTCTTCATCAACACTGAGCACATTCTGCTGCTCTTCAGGCAGGACCCAGAGGTATCCAGGTAAGGCGAGGTTGGGGGCAGGGCATCCCTCTCTGTAGAAAGATCATCCATACTCAGAGGTGACAGAGGCCAGGGAATCACACAAAGATGAGCTTGACCTGGGCATGGCTGCTCCTTCCCAGGCACTGATACCTTCTATATCTGCCTTGTGAGACCTGGATCCCTCTCCTTACTGGCTTCTAGGGTTGAGAGTTTGGAGTGAAATTGCATTGACAAAAATCTTCCCATTGGGATCGCAGTCTGTGGCTTGTTAATGCTTAGTGATTTCTGACCACAGTTGGTATTAAAATCACCTTGGTACTTTAGATACTTCTCTAGGCCTCTAGTCCCCACATCCCTGGGTTATTAACTGGTACAGGTGAGGCCCGGAGCATCAGTAACTTTGAAATCTTCTATGTGTGAGCTGCCATGTTTAAGACCCACTGGCTTGACTGATGAAGACCTTTGAAAAGCACTTGCCCCATGCCAGCATTTGACAATAGTTGAAGACGTGCCTGGATACCACATTGGGTATAGGGGCTTGGGAACCAGGAAGGCTGAGAGACAGCTTGTGGTGCCCTGGGCAACTCCCACAGCCGGGGACTGTCCAGCGGCACTGTGAGGCTCAACGTCCCTGCCCTAGATCTTTAGATAGGAAGAAGCAGGAAGGCGAGCCGGAAGGCCAGGTGACAGATTTTGTACAGTTTTCCATTTGCTCCGACAGCCGAAGTCCATTTGTTTAGGAAGAACCAAGAATGCGCCAGCAGTGTGCAGTGTCCCGGGAGAGTGGTCTCCGTCACCACTGTCACTCTTTTCTATTGTACAGGCTCACCCAGACCTACGTCATGATCTTCATCCCAGCGCTTCCTGTGAGTCTGCAAGGGGTCAGAGACTCCATTCTTGGGTCCTTGGGTAAAAAGTGACAGAGGTGTCATGAGCTCAGTCTGACGTAATTCTCACATGTGACATCGACTCATCACAGAAGTATGCTTTTAATTATGTCCCTTAAGGACACACCAGCATTTGTGTCTCTCAAAGAACTAAAGAAACTCTAGGATGGGGGTCATTGCCTTGACTTCCTGGCGTACCCTTGGAGCATCAACAGAAGAGTCCAGAATGTTTCTTTAAGGGGTAGAGTCTTTTCCATTCCAGATCCCTCAAGAGTGTCCCTTTGACCTTTAGACGGTTGTCTGTTAATGTTTATAGCAAGTTGTAGCTGGTCAATGAACTGTCAAAGCTAAGTTTATTGAATTGGGTAGAGGGGCTGGATGTTTGCTGGGACTGCCAGACTGGGGGTTCAAACAACAGAAACTGATTTCCTCACAGTTCTGAAGGCTGGAAGTCCAAGATCCCGGTGAGGGGCTCAGTGGTTTACCTGTGGCCACTATCCTCAGTCAAAGGTGTCTCTTTTTCTTTCCACATAACATGGTTGTCTCTTCTTATAAACACACTAATTGGGGCTGTTGAGATGGCTCAGTGATTAAGAGCACTGGCTGCTCTTCCAGAGGACCAGGCTTCAATTCCCAGCACCCACAACTGTCTGTAACTCCAATTCCAGGGGACCTGACACCTTCATACAGACATACATGCAAGCAAAACATCAATGCAAGTAAAATAAGAATAAATAAATCAGAGCTGGAGAGATGGCTCAGAGGTTAAGGGCACTAGCTGTTCTTCCAGAGGCCCTGAGTTCAATTCCCAACAACCACATGGTGGCTCACAACCATCTAGAATGAGATCTGGTGCCCTCTTCTGGCCTATAGTCATATGTGCAGGCAGAATACTGTATACATAATAAATAAATAAATCTTAAAAAAAGAATAAATAAATCATTAAACATGTTACAAACGCACTAATCCTATTGGATTAAAGCCTACCCCAGGGCCCTCATTTTGATTTAATCCTCCTCTAAATCCAGTTGTATATGGGGATAGGGCTTCTGGGGATGAATTTGAAGGACTCAGTCTGCCGTAATGGTAGTCACTCACCCTCAAAATTGGCATTGTACTTCTTAGTTCATCATAAAATGTTTTATTTTACTTTTTATCTTTATGTTGTGGGGGATGCAGCCCAGGGCCCCTTGCATGCTAAGTGAGTACTCTAGTCCTGAGCTGTACCCTCAGCCCTATCCCATAAAACCACTTAAATGTGACACATTTTCATTATCCCACCAAATAAGACGAGAGCTTGGCTATACCAGGACGCTAGTGTACACCCTAGCAGACAGTACCTCCTTTGGCACTCCCAGACAGGGAGTGAGGGCGTACCTCTTTTGTGGCTGGGACAAAATACCGAATAGAAGCAACTTAGATAAGGACTTACTTTTAGCTCATGGTCCCATGATGGTGTGATTGGCTCCTCTTAGTGACCCCAGGAGCCCACGAACGCTTATAGCTCAATGCCACCCGCCTCTCCCCGCAGGAAGCAGGAGATCAGGTCTGTAGTGGGGCCAGGCAGAACCCATGACCCTGTATTTCCCAAACATTCCACAACTTCCTCAAAACAGCCTGACTACCCGAGGACCACATGCTTAAACACACGAACCCTCAGGAGACGTTCCGTGTTCCACCCAGGGCAGGCACTGTTTGGATTATGTTCATTCCCACGGAAGGTGTGTGGAGCCGCCGGACTACAGACACTGGTCGCCCCAGGTCTAGATGAGGCTTTGTGGCATGGAGGGCAGCCAGGGCGGCTGTGGGACAAGCGGCTATGGCACCCAGGTCTCCGATGCACGGTCAGGCTGCAGAACTAACCCTGCCCTCTTGTTCTCTCGCAGGCAGCCTTCCTTTATACGATACAAGTTAAATACTTGCTCAACCAGGTAATGCGGACTACCCTCTTTCCTTTGGGGAGGGGGTGATAGAATCAGGGAGGCCAGGGTGGAGGGAACGGGCCTGCTGAGAGTCACTGAAAGCTGCTTTCAGGCCTGTGAACACAGGGCTTTGATGTGGAGAGATTTCTTTAAGTGACATCAAGGAGTGACTGAAGCATTAGTCTTGGCTCTGAAAATTTATATCCAGTTCCTACTTGGAAATATTGCCGTTGGCAATGCTAAGGTTAGCATCTCTGTGTTCTTTGGCTCTTTACTGGTACAGGCCTGTCTCCTCTCTGTAAAGGGCTGAGGGTCACAGTGGCTTGGCTGGGTCTAGGGAGTCCACACCTCTTCTCGGTTTGTCTGAAGGCTCCTGCTCTCTGGGGCAGAGGATGTCAAAGCTCAAATTGTATTCATAACAGAGAGTAGTCAAGACTCTTCATACATGGCTAACAGCAATGACCAAAGGCCCTGGGAACGGTGGCCCTGACTTGGTGGGAGGGGATTTATGAGGACAGTGTGTGTTATGGGGCTGTGGACTTCCTTCTAGAAAAATTCAGGTAAAAGAGGCAGGCTTCCTCTAGCATGTGTAATAGGGAGGCATGGATGAGGGGTAGAAAGGGACAGGGAAGTTTCCCACTTACTGGATACTTTATTAATGTTAGATTTATGTACTTGAACTAGTTGAATGAGTTTCCATGGGTGATGGAAACAGCATTTCTAATTGGTCTCCAAGCTGTCTCTTCTCTGTCTAGACCCTTGTAGGCACCAGATAGAATCCTTTGTATGTCACAGTGGCTCCTGCTTGTCTTTCTGTCTCCCAATGGAGTGGTGACTTTTTAATCTCATGAATGAAGAGTGTGAACATGATACTTTCCAATAGCTGAGGCTGGGGAAAGTAGAGAATTGTAGCTGAGAGGGGCTGGGGGAGATGTCCTGAGTTATGGTGGACTAGTGTAGCTCTAGGATCTGGGAGGGAAGTGTTCCCAGACAGCAGGTGCCATGCACCGGTCACTAGGCAGGAGAGCTGGGTGTGGTCAGGCTGCTACAGTCGAGAAGACATTGCATGATGGCTTAAGAGGAGCAGGCTGGCTGGTCTGCTGAGCATCGTGTTGTATCTACTGGGGGTTGGGTTGGTAGAAAACAAACTAATTTGTGGTGCAGAGATAAGAATTACGAAAATGGTGGGCTGACAATGGTCTAATAAGAAGAAAGAATTGCCCCAAAGGAGCAGAACCCATGGTGATAGGTGGACTCTGGAGACTGGGCAGTGGGCTCTGGGAGAGCCAGGAGTGTTTTAGCCCAAGCATACTGGAAGAAGGCAGAACCCATGACTCTGTATTTCCCAAACATTCCACAGTGCAGAGGAAAGACAGGGAGCACAGACCTGCAGCAGAGGAGGGGGAGGAACTGGGCAAGGACGGGCACAGCGCTGGGCCTCCCTTGGCCCTCCTTGAGAAAGGCGCCTCCTTCCTCCATGTCCCCAGCTGTCATCAGATCCCCATCTCTGACCATTTTGCTGGCTGCCATGAGGCAACGGGGAGCGTGCTGCACACGTGACTTCACCGTGGCCTGCAGCCGCCTCCCCGCTTTATTCAGTTGGCGGCTTCTGTTCTTTCTCCCTCTACTGTCCATCATCGACCCTTGTCCCTGGGGCCTTACCTTTTCTTTCATTTTCCTGTTTGATCGGTCACCTAGTCCTGTGGGTCTCTCTTTCTGCTGAAAATTATTAGTGTGTGTGTGTGTGTGTGTGTGTGTGTGTGTGTGTGTGTGTGTGCCCATACCACAGCATGCCCCAGTGGAGGTCAGAGGCTCCAGTGGAGGTCAGAGGTGGAGTCAGTTTTCTCCCTCCACCGTGTGGGTCCTCGGATTGAACTAGGTCATTAGACAAGGCAGCAAGCACCTTTACCTAATAAACCATGGTTAGCAGTTACCTAGTGGGCTCCTGAATTCACTTCTGGTCACTTCAGTAGAATCTTATTTACCAGCTTCCTTGCTCTCTGATTACTGGTATCTTAGTTAGGGTTTCTATTGCTGTGAAGAGACACCATGACCATGGCAACTCATATAAAGGAAAACATTTCATTGGGGCTGGCTTACAGTTCAGGGGGTTAATCCATTATCATCATGGCAAGAAGCATGGCGGCATGCAGGCAGACACGGTGCTGGAGAGGTAGCTGAGAGTTCCACAGGCAGCAGGAAGTAACAGTGACACCCTGGCCAGATCTTTGAGGCATCTGAGACCTCAAAGCCCACCCCAGAGTGACACACCTACTCCAACAAGGCTATACCTAATAGTGCCACTCCCTATGGACCTATGGGGGCCATTTTTATTCATACAACTACACTTGGGCCCCTCAAAATGCAGGCTGACTGCTTTTCCACACCAGAGATGTGAATCTGATTACAGACTCCCTTACGTGGAACTCAGCAGGGCCTCTCACGGAGCTCACTTGAGCGGTCACACTTTAGTCCTGTCTGCCGGAGGCCACCAGAGACAAAGCTGCAGTTGCATTTTGTTCCTTTATGCACCGAGGGCCCAGTGGTGTCTGGGGTGTCTGACCAGACAAGGAGGAAGTGTGAGGGCAAGTGTCTGGAGAAGCAGCCAGGTGTGGTGGACTGCAGGCCTGCCTGTGATCTCAGCATTCAGGAGACAGAGGCAGAGCGATTATGAGTTCAAATGCAACCTGGGCTGTCTAGTGAGGCCCTGCCTTGTAAAAAGTTTACAGATGGTCATGACCAGGTGACATTTCAAGGAAGTCTTGAGTTGCAGGCCCAGAGCAGAGCCAAGTCCTTCGTGAGGGGTAGTGCAAGGGTCTCTCCATCTGGAGACTGCAAAGCTGAGGTGTAGAGGTAGGTGCATGCAGATCGCTGCATTGAGGACCTCATGTCACATTCGGCATCTGGATCAGACATCAAAACTGCTTAAATTTCTTTTTTTCATAGTGCTGGAATGGAAGCCAGGGCCTTGGTCATAGTAGGCAAGCATCATTATGAACTGAGCGATAACCCCGAACCAAGTGATGCTGATCTTCTAGGCAAGAGGAGAGTGTTTTTGTCTTCCCAAAGCAAAATTTTAAATAGCCTATGATTCTCATATCAGCATTTCTCAGTGAGGAAGCAGCCTCCAAAGAAGGCGGGGCGGGGAGGGTGGAGCTAATGCCACCTTGGAGAAGAAGAGAAATACTCTCTAGCTCCTGGTGCAGCCGCAGCTTCTGTTCTTACCCTCCGGATGCAGGTGAGGCAGGCTGTGATGTCCTCGGTCCAATGTAATTTTATGATCACACCCTAAACGTTACTTTAATTTGCTACTTAAATTATTTTTCTTGCAGTACTGGCCGCTTAGCCCAGGGCCTTGCTGAATGCTGGGCGGATGCTCTACCAAGAAGGGAGCCCACCCCCCCCACCCCCGTTTCCTCCAAGTCTTTTAGGATGGTTTGTTTGGTTTTCTATTCAAAGACAAGGTGTTCTAGTTACTCTCTGTTGCTGTGAAAACGCTGACCCCAACCAAACTGGAGGAGTAGAGGGATTGTCTGGCTTATAAGCCCTAAACACAGTTGATCATTGAGGGAAGTCAGAGCAGCGGAGGAACCATGGAGGGGTGCTGCTTATTGGCTTGCTTGCTCCCCATGGCTCGCTCAGTCTGTTTTCTTATACAACCCAGAACCACCTGGCCACAGGTGGGGCCACCCACAGTGGCCTGAGCCCTCCCACATGAGCCATCAATCAAGAAAACACCCCACAGACATGCCCATAGGCCAATGCAATGGAGCAATACTTCAACTGAGTTCCTTCCCAGGTGACTTTAGTTTGTGTAAGTTGAAAAAAAAAATTAACCAGAACCCAGGGTCTCCCTATCTAGTTCAGGATGACTTTGAACTCAAGATCTGCCTGCCACCATCTTCCTGATGCTGTCACCACAGGTCCCAGCTCTCCCCCTAAGCCTGCACACATGTCTGTGCACCACTTGTCTGCCTGGTGCCAGTGGAGGCCAGAAGAGGGCACTTGATCCCCTGAAACAGGAGTTACAGATGGTTATGAGCTGCCATGTGGGTCCTGGCATTTGAACCTGCGTCTCTGGAAGAGCAGCCCATGCTTTTAACTGCTGGGCCATCTCTCCAGCCCCTCCCCTTGACTTTAATGTGAGGCATAAAGTAGGGAGGACATTTTTTTTTTTTGTCCCTGCTCCTGCTTCTCAGAGCCAGTTATGAAGGAATCCAGTCTCCATTTCAGGAAAAAACACAGTTTCGCAAGCCCTGTGGTCCAGCTTCTGAATTTGAGTTTTGGTGGAGAAAGCAGAGTCTATCGCCAATTGCTTGCAAATGCCGCCTTGCCTTCCGCTCTGCTAATTCCTGCCTGTCTTGCACACAGCAGGGAGAGTCTCTGTTTTTCTTCTCTTCCCTGCTGCCTTCTCACCTCCTACCCCTTGGAGGCCAGAGCTCTCTCTTTACTCACAGCAAAGAGGAAGAGTCAGAGGGGAGGGGAGAGCAGGAAGGTGAGAGGCATCCCCAGCTGACTGCTCCTGTTATGCCCAAGTCCCCTGGTGCTTCAGCATGTAAAGTCATGTATGTGTCTCCCTGTTCTAGGGCATTGTTCTGCCTCAGATTGTGACAGGCATCGCAGCCAACCTGATCAATGCCCTGGCCAACTATGTGTTTCTCCATCAACTGCATCTTGGGGTGATGTGAGTCCAGCTTCCTCTTGGGCAAGGGGGGCTGCATTAGCCTTTTCCAGGGGAAAGAGGGCAGTTTGGCTGGTGTGGGAGTGGCCTTCTTATGACCTTTGGAAAGTGCTGTTGGAGTGAAGGGGATGCTGCCCTAAATAGAAGTAATCTCCGGGTCTGTGGTGGAGGAGGGCACAGTGAGGAAGGGGTACATGACTCCCCAATGCACCGAGCCAGGGAGGAGAGGATGGAGCACAGTGTCCACCCACACCTGCTGGTCTTTCCAGGGGTTCAGCAATGGCCAACACCATCTCCCAGTATTCCCTGGCCATCCTCCTGTTCCTCTACATCCTCTGGAGAAAACTACATCAAGCCACCTGGGGAGGTAAAGACTACATTTTGATTGGTCTGTGGCTTTTGCCTGAAGGTTAGACACGTTGGGAACCCATCTGTTGTACCTGCAGGGTGGTCCTGGGAGTGTCTGCAGGACTGGGCCTCCTTCCTGCAGCTGGCTGTGCCCAGCATGCTCATGCTGTGCATCGAGTGGTGGGCCTATGAGGTCGGCAGCTTCCTGAGCGGTGTGTATGCAGACTGGTGGGAACTGGCTGGTGGGAACAGTCTGGCTGGGGCAAGGCATCAGTTGCCTGTCTTTACCAGGTATCCTTGGCATGGTGGAGTTGGGAGCCCAGTCCATCACCTATGAATTGGCTATCATTGTGTACATGGTAAGTGTTCAAGACCTTGTCGTGTGGCTGTGGTAAAGGTGTCCTGTTTTCTATCCTGAGAGTCCCACAGTGGCATACTGTATGGGATGGTTCCTAGACATAAAGTGCCCCCCCCCCTGAGCAGGGACTGGTGATATGGACATGTGGTTCCAGTTGCTCAGTGGATGAAGCAGGGAACTCATAAGCTCAAGGCTAGACTTTGCTAAGGAGGAAGATAATTTCTCAAAGTAAAAAAAAAAAAAAACGGTGGGAATATCTTAGTGGTAGAATGTTTGCCTAGTACTCACAAGGTCCTGAGTTCCAGTCCTGCCCCCCTCCCTCACAAAGTCAACTTGGAGCCTGGACAGGCCCTTTATGCCTGGTATGGTTGGGTCTCCCTGTAAGCTGAAGGGGATAGGGTGGGCAGAAACCCCACATGATCTGCTATTTTGGTCTCTGGTCCAGTTCAGACCTAAAGTAGTTGACTCTGTTTTCACACTGTCAGAATCTTTTTCTTTGTCCCCAGGCAATGCCCTGGGGGTGGAGTGGTATGGAATGGAGGTCTGGTCACCAAGGTCAGCTCCATGCTGATTCCACATCTCAACACACTGTGCCCAACATGTATGTTTATCTCCTGGAGGCTCAGAAGAATGGGAAACAGGGACTTGGACAGCTATGTGCACACCACATTCACAGAGGCATCACTGCCTGTAGTTAAGGGGTGCTGTGTAGCTAAAGTTTCCCTGGTTCTGTTCAGCTCCCACGGCCCTGCAGCCAGCCGCTTGGACCCAAGTAAACACACAGAGACTTGTATTACTTATAAACTGTATGGCCGTGGCAGGCTTCTTGCTATCTAGTTCTTATATCTTAAATTAACCCATTTCTATTAATCTATAAGTTGCCACATAGCTTGTGGCTTACTGATATTTTACAGCTTGTTTCTCATGGTGGTGGTGGCTGGCAGCGTCTCCTGACTCAGCCTTCCACTTCCCAGAATTCTCTCTGTTTATCCTGCCTATACTATACCTCCTGCCTGGCTACGGGCATTTTATTTATCAATCAATCAGAGCAACATATTCACAGCATACAGAAAGACATCCCCAGCAGTGCTGCCTGAGTGTCTGACCGTCAGTGGAGGGATGGGTGGACCAAGTGTGTGCATGCTCACCCTTAAAAGTGAAGGAGATTCTGACATGCTAGAAAATACGTTGTTAGAGGCTTTTCTGTCAATTTGTGTTACAGAAAGCTTCAGCCTGAAATTCTGAAGGGCTCCTTCTATAGCATGCACCTCTCAGACAGAAAGTTAAAGAAGGGAGGAGGGTGCCATGCTGTAGCAGAGAATTCCCAGCATACTTGAGGCTCATCCCCAGCACTGTGCAAATAAAAGAAAATTTTTTAAATGGAAAGAAAGGGGCATTTATAGTTTGGAGAAGGACTCAGCCAGCTAACATTCTACTCTCCATTGTTTATATTTAAAATATACAGGGCATACACACTTCTTTGGTTTTTTTTTTTCCCCTGGCAGTGCTGGGGATCCAAGCATGCTAGGTCAATGCTCTACCTCTATTCCTTGGGGGCATATATTTTTATTTTTACTGTCTATGGAAGATATTTTTAAATCTGTACTTCATGTTTTTATATTTTACTTATATCTCATATTTTAGTAATTTTAGTTAAGTACATTTATTTATCAATGCTTGAAGTCCATGAGCCCATTATATCTAAGCCAGTCTTCCACTGCCCAATATTTAATCTATATTATTTTAATAAGATCAACGACACCTCAGGATATCTCCTAGGACAAATATCTTTATGTGATTTCCTGATTTTATTTCCTGTCTGGAAAAGACAAAACAAACAAACAAAAACAAAAGATAAATGCTTACATTGCTGGGCATGGTGATGCATGACTTTAATCCCAGCACTTGGAAGGCAGAGGCAGGCAGATCTCTGTGAATTTCAGGACAGCCAGGGCTGTTACACAGAGAAATCCCGACTAGAAAATAAATAAAAAATAAAAAGAGAAATGCTTACAGGTCTATATATATATATGCTTTTTGCATATCTTGTCCTCTGTTCTCTGCAGGCACATAAAAGCACATGCACATTCTCCCCAGTTCAGAGGAGGCTGTGCGCCTTCTCTATGGATGCACCAGTGGCTCACAGCGCCGCATTTCCAGGCTCCCTGGCTGTCTGCCATTACTTGTTCTAATGATGTTCTCTGTAACTTTCCCCTCTGGCGTAAAGGAGACACGTCCTGTTAATGTCCTTTAATCATTAATGTCCTTTAATTGGGAACAGGGCCGTGGCCTTTCTGCACCTCTCTTGACTGAGACATTTCCCCTCACGGTGTTATAGCTGTTTCGTCCTAACTAAGTCCAGATTCTCCACGTAAGGCGGGGATTCCGTAAGAAATGATGCCGTGTCCTTCTCAGGACGCCGTGCCAGGAGACACATCATCTGGGCATTAACCAGGGGTGTGTGGTCAAATGGTTGCTGACCACTCTCCTCATGTCGCAATCCTGTCTCTCCCCTTCTGTGAAGAGATGGTTGGAAAATCTGCTTGTCACTATAGTGACAACCTTGAAGATGGGAATCCAATCTCCCTTTTCTTCTATGTTCCTTATTTGGTGGATTAGATTTTCTTTATCCCTCACCATAGATATCCCAACCCGTAAGGCAACATTCACACTCAAGTAAGTGATTACTCTTTTAAAAGTTATTATTAGTGACTCAAGTGGTAAATGTATAGATATTCATGGAAAGTCTTTATTGGATATTCACTACGCATGAGATACTATCTGAGCAGCTGGCCATATGAGCGCTGTAAAATCTCCATTTCTAGAACCTTTGTACAGATAGAACAAAACATCAGAGATTGCCGGGCGGTGGTGGCACACGCCTTTAATCCCAGCACTCGGGAGGCAGAGGCAGGAGGATCTCTGTGAGTTTGAGGCCAGCCTGGTCTACAAAGTGAGTTCCAGGAAAGGCGCAAAACTACACAGAGAAACCCTGTCTCGAAAAACCAAAAAAACAAAACAAAACCAAAAACATCAGAGATTAAGCAATTGGCTTAGTGTCCCATGAGTAATAAGTACAGACATGTCAGGATTTGAATCCAGGCAGTCTGGCTGCAGAACCCCTACCTTGTTACAAGGCAATGCCCCTTCCTGGTATTTCTTCAGTAACATTTCTGCTTTGCAAGTGGAATCTCTCCGTCTTTCATAACAGACTCTAGAGTGGACTCTGGTCAGCCCATCCTGCATACTGTTCCCCTATGTCCCAGAGGCCAAATGTAATTGTGTGGGGTCCTCCCTCCCATGGCAGAGGTTGGAAACCCTGCAGAAGAGCCTAACTTATTTTGAGAATCCTAACTTGGAGATGTAGGTTCTTTATTAGCCTAGGGCTTCTAGCTAGACCAAAGAGAGGTTGCTAAGAGTCTCCAGAGCCCTTAGGACCCGTTTGGCCAGTGAGGTGTGAAGCAGAGGCTGTTCTGTCTGTGGTGTCTCAAGTACAGTTTTCTTGTGTCTTCTTTCATTTTAGATCCCTGCAGGCTTCAGCGTGGCTGCCAACGTCCGGGTGGGAAATGCATTGGGTGCTGGAAACATTGAACAGGCCAAGAAGTCCTCAGCAGTTTCCTTGATAGTCACAGGTGCTTATACCCCGCTGCCCAAGGCTCCCGGTGCACGCAGGCTGTGCATGGGGTAACCTGCCTCTTCACTTTCTGTGACCTCCCTGCTCACTGTGTCCTTTCTTCTCTGCTTTACCTCCAGAGCTCTTTGCTGTGACTTTCTGTGCCCTGCTGCTAGGCTGTAAGGATCTTGTGGGCTACATTTTCACTACCGACCGGTGAGTGCTGGGGTGTTCTTAACATGTGGGGTCTGTGATGAAGAAATAGATTAGGTGGATATATCACGACGGGTGGCTCCCTGGAGTAGCTGCATCTTGGCGAGGTGTTCCGAGTCATTTGCAAGATCAGAAACCTCACTGATTTACTTGAGAAGACCCTGATTACTGAGATAGAGAAACCAATTTGTATGCTGAATCTCAAGTTAGTGGGAATTGGTGGTGACAGTATGATTTCAATGGACATGATAGTTATGAATTTTTTAAAAAATTGCTTTAAATTACATTTAGTGTGTGTGTGTAAGGGAGATAGATAGATAGATGGTTGGATGGGTGGATGGATGGATGGATGGATGGATAGATAGATAGATAGATAGATAGATAGATAGATAGATAGATACAAGTCAGAGGGCAACTTGCAGGAGACAATTTTCTCCTTCTACCATATGGATCCCGAGGACTGAACTGAGGTCATCAGGCTTGCGACATCTTGTGAACCCCCATGTATTTTTTTCTCTTTTAAAATCTTCCAAACCACTGTTTGCATTTGGTTATTTAGTGGTAGAATTCTCCCCTGCCACATTTGCCACATTACCTATTCCCCTAATTTAAAAAAGAATGCTTGAAAATCTGAAAGCATTTAAGCACCAACATACCATAAATAAGGAATACTTTTGTCAGTTCAGGATTAACAACATGAAATGGAATAAGACAACTTAAAATAGATCGATACTAACCAAGCGCTGTTACAGCTCTGAGAAGCATTGTAGCTCAGAGTTCCCAAAAGCTTTAAGATGCCAAGAGCTGCCCCTGGTCCAGCAAGGATCAGGTCTGAGCCATGTTACAACTCTGCACACCTCCAGAGCAGTCGCTCTATGGGGTGTTGAGTGGTCTTGACATGTAGGGGTTCAAAACTGTTGTGGGAATAATGAGGTCCTCAGTTGAAGTGTGGAGTGGAGTCTTGGAGGCTGAGGCAAGAACAAGTCCCCTCTGCCTACGGTTGCAGATGGAGTCCTGGAGGCTAGCTCACCTGAGCTCCTGCCAAGGAGGCCTTTGTCTCAGGTGAGTCTGTCCCAGTGAATCCTGAAGGCAGTTGTCTCTTCCTCCTCCACTGATTTCCAAAGGCCCCTGTACTCAGAAGCCCAAATGTGTAGGGTACTGGCTGTGATTGGCTGAATGTTGACATGAAAATAGGGTCAACAGGGCTGGAGAGATGGCTCAGCAGTTAAGAGCACGGGCTGCCCTTCCAGGGGTCCTGAGTTCAATTCCCAGCAACCACTTGGTGATTCACAACCATCTGTAATGAGATCTGGTGCCCTCTTCTGGTCTGCAGGCATACATGCAGATAGGACACTGTATACATAATAAATAAATAAATCTAAGAAAAAGAAAAAAAGGAAGAAAAAAAAGAAAGTAGGGTCAACAATAGGAATAATTGAAGAAGAATGATCAAACCTGGAGAGGCGGGGAAGAACCCTGAGCCCACCAAAAGGTGCTGGAGTTCGCAATCAGGTGGGCAGGTCTGTCTCCATAGATACTTGTTAAAATAGCCCAACCACATCCGGAGGTCCCTGAAGGATCCCTGACAATTCCCTTCTCATTCAGCCTGAATTCTTCTTCTTCTTCTTCTGCAGCTGCTGCTGCACCTGTCATCAGCAGTTAGACTTCAGGCTCGAGCCTGCTGGCTGCCAGAAGACTGCCAAGTGGCTTCTAGAAAGTCCAAGGATGTACCCCGACAATGTGAAACAGAAATGAGTTTTGCACATAGGCTTAGGTCTCCTCCTCAGGATGGTTCATAATGTCTATGCAAATATTCCAACATCTGACTGACTATACCTGAGGTCTAAAGCACTTTGGTCCTGGGTAACCCATCGGGATGCTCAGCCTAGTGATGAGTCACCTTGGTGTCTCAGATCTGCCAAACTGCCTGGTTTTTAGAGTTTTAGAATATATTTGTCACATAGTTAAAGATCTCATCAGTGAGCTGTCTTAGGACTGGCACTGAATTGATGGCTGAAGAGACAAATCCATCCTGTGCTCGGCAGGATTTTTTTTTGTTTTTTGTTTTTTTTTTTTTCTTCCTCAGGAAGGCTAGCTTGGATGTTCTGACCATAGAGAAATGTCACAGAGACCCTTCATATTTGGGATACCTTTATCAGTCATCACAAAATCACAAATTGCCAACTGGCTCTTCCTCCGTGGATTCAAAAAGCTATTGGAATAGATTCAGCGGCCTCAGTTTCCTCCTCACCGGCTTCCCCTTTTGTCTTTGGATGGTAGCCTGACATTTTCTCAGCCTCAGCCATCCTTCCACAGATTACTCCCTTCAGGGTGGATGAGGAAGGCAACCATAAATAGCTCTCTGTTTTTCTTTCTCGAAAGATGGACATGGGGCTTGGGCCAGGCTCAGAGGTATGAGAGACTTCTTGTGCCTTCCACCATATGAATTCTGTGGAGGGGTGGTGTACTGTGGATTTCAGGTTCGAGTGGGCCTAGTGTCCCAGGTTGGCCTGGAGACCTTGCAGCAGGATGGCCAAACAGGAGCTGGCACCATACTGTCCGCTCAGGGGCTGTGAGAGTAGAGAAGCCGAAGCTGCACCCCCCCCCACCCACACACCCCCAGCGAGTCGTCCCCTCCCCGCCCAGGAATCCAGGGTGTAAAGCCTCTGCAGAAAGAATAGAAACCATCCTCCAAGCTGCTGGAGGAGAGAGCTACTGTACACTTGGGCCGATGTGGGGTCATCCTGGGGATACTCTTTAAAACCACATTCAGCCAGATCAGTTTCAAGAACTCGGGTTAGGCCCCGCCCCCTGCTGGAGGAGGGGGCGGAGGAAGCCCACAAGAAGTTCCAGGAGATATGCAAAGGAGAGACCCTGGTGCGGGGGGGGGGGGGGGGGGGGGGGGGGGGGGGGGGGGGCCAAGAAAGAGCAAAGCCTTGAGAACCAAGTGAGAGGAAACCTGAGAACGTCATGTTCCCGCCGTTCTCGAAGTCCGCCCTGCAGCAGACCACCCTTAAGGCCAAGCAGCTTGACTAGAGAAGGGTGAGGTCCAGTGCGGTTCTGTGACCCTCGCCAGAAGGGCAAACAATCCAGCATTGGCTATTCCCAATGACAGGAGTTTAAAGTTACAGAGTCCCCTTTCCTAGGGGCCCTGCATCCTTTCTTCTGCTCCCAGGATCCCATTTTGTCACCCCAGGCTGTGGTTCACCATGCTCAACTTTTCAGCCCTGGTCACTGCTCTGAGCTCTCCCACACATTCAAACTGAGGCTCCTGCCCTGCCCAGAGATGGGGCAGAGGGAGGGGAGAAGGCCGGAGATTGGGTGGGGGATAGAGCAGGCTGATCGGGTTCTTCCTTTACTAAAGAGTGACTTGAAACACAAGGGTGGGTCCTGGGAGGGTGGGAGGAGATGATTGGCAGGAAGCCGAAGCTCAGTGATGCTCTTGATTTTGATCCTGTATCACTTATCACTTCGTTCTTAAATAAAGAAACCTGGAACACAGTAAAAAAAAAAAAATGCATTTGGAGAGATGGCTCAGCAGTTAAGAGCGCTGACTGCTCTTCCAGAGGCCTTGGGTTCAGTTCCCAGCACCCACATGGCAGCTCACAAACCTCTGTAACTCCAGTTCCAGGGAATCTTATGTCTTCTTTTGGCCTCCAAGGGCACACCAGGTACACATGTGGTACACAGACATATGTGCAGGCAACACCCATGCACATAAAATAATAATGAACAATTAAAAATACATTTAATTATTATATTTTTATGTATGTATATACTATACTTTGATCATACTCAGCTCCTACTCCCCTATACATTTAATCATTTAGAGTATATTCTTTCTACTTATAAAAAGTTTGCTGTAGCACACTGCATGCCCTGCTATCCCCTCAGCGGCTCTGTGACATGCATGCACCATGTCCCTCAATTCCAGCATTTTCTCTCATGCTGAATTTCATTTCATGTCATTTTGTTTATCAGGCCCTAGGAACAGCAGATTGCAATAGACAGACGGGACAGATTCATATCCATCCCAACCCCCAGTAGCAGACTAAACCATCTAGGTTTGTGTGACCTCATTCTGTGATGTTCACATAGCAATGAAATTGGATAATAAGACGTTTCTCAGAATGTATCCCTGTCATTCTGTGTGCATGACCAACCCATGGGCAGAATAAATGAAACAGATAGATCCTACCTCAGCTAATCACCGTGAAGAGAACACAAAGAGATGACGGATAAACCTAACCCATCTGCTGGTGGGTACAGCCCAGGCTCTATTCCCCTCCCGTCTCCCCTCCCTCTGCCCCCATCCCCAGCCAAGGATGTGGTCCAAGTGGCAGTTCTGTAACTCTCACAGAAGGGCATTTTAAAACAAGTGTCTCTTATTTCTCACAAGGAAATCATTTTATTTATATCTTCAGTCTTTTCTAGGGTAATTTTGCAACAGGTAGGCAAGCAGGCAGGTACGCGTGCATGCACACACACACACACACACACACACACACACACACACACACACACAAATTTTGCAACAGGTAGGCAAGCAGGCAGGTACGCGTGCATGCACACACACACACACACACACACACACACACACACACACACACGCGCGCGCGCGCACACACACACACAATCATTTAAAAAAATCCTGAGATTAGTTCTCACAATCTCTTTTTGTAAGGAAAATTAAAACCTAGACGAACAAAGGCAGGCATAGTCTCACATGCCCTCAATTCCCCCACTCAGGATACTGAGGCAGGAGGATAACAGGCTTGAGGTCAGCCTGGGCTGCATAGTGAGGCCTTGTGACAATAAACAGGACAAAACAAGGACAACAAGAACCACAGAAGAAGTAATTCTCTAGAACAATAGTGGACCAAAATTTACCCTAGAAAAGACTGAAGATCTAAAGAAAGCAGTTTCCTTTCTAGAAGGGAAATTTGTTTTAAACCTCTCCCCCAAATCACTGATTCCAGAAGATTCCAAGGGAGAAAGTTTTCAGATCACTAAAATATAGATCATTCTAATGGTGTTTAATCTTCCAAAGCACAGGAAAGGAAACTCTGCATTTCTTGTGAAGGAAATGTGTCCACATGGCACCCAAATCTGACAGTTTTCACACACACAAAGAAAACCAGACTATTCCCAGTCACCAAAACTGGTTAAAAACCCCAAAATAGGGCTGGAGACACAGCTCAATGCTTTATAAACTGCAAGTCCTGGTTTGACCCTTGGTGCTGTAAAAATGAGTGACTTATCTGTTTAAAAGTCCAAGGTAAGGGCCTGGGTGTGCGACTCAGTGGGAGAGCACGTCTTTAGTGTGCGCATAGAAGGCCTTGCATCAGGTCTATGCATCGCTACTCCCCTGACCCCTAAAATAGGAAAAAAATGAAAACTCAAGATGAAATTTTAGAAGACAGGACTGAGCAGCACCACATTGCAAATACATTTCAGTGGACTAGAAGAGAGAATGTCATCTACAGGCAGAAAAAGCCAGAGCAGGCTTAGAATCATAGAGGAGGGCCTGTGTGCCATGCAAGGGGAGTCTCATCTTTTGTATTTGCCTCTACTTCCATGAGCATTAGACAAACACAAGAGTGGTAAGAATTGGCATCTGTGGAGACAGGGCAGTCATGGTGTGGCCCGAGAGGCAGTGGTCATCTGACTTGTTTGCGTATACTTCTCATCCAAAGCTTTATTTTAACAAACAACTGTATTCCTGTGCTGGTTTGAGGGAAGAAAGAGACCATCCAGTCCCATGCTGGGTTTTTTATTCATTCACTCAGCAAATATCCACTGCTAGACAGTTTTTTTTTTTCCCCCAATCAGTGCCTCTGAGGGTGCTTTACCTGGTAGCATTTTTTTCTTTTCCCTTTACCTGTAGGCATTAAAATACAAATCTGTAGCATTACGGGTAGAGCCCACTAAGTAGGGTAAAAGTGAGAACCCTGGAATACTCTTACCAAGCTTGGTTGACTGGGAAGAACATGTATTGTTTGATGGTGCCAGGACCAAACCCAGGGACTCATGCATGCTAGGCAGATGCTCTGCCACTGAGCCGCACTCTGTACAGACAGCACGTGCATGCTTGCTCTGCAATGCATCACTCAGACAGCTCTTGAGATGTGCATCCAAGATCTGCCTCAGGAATTGGGTTAAATGGAGAGTGGCAAGTGCGATCTAAGCTTTGTTTTTGGTGGGTGGATGGGTACTAAATCATTCTGTTGGTTTTAATTGACTAAATGGATTGCATGGGTTTTATTTTTCCCCTAAAAGCTATCAACTATATTAGAAAATTGGTTTCTGATGTGTGTCACAACAGTAGACCTGGCCCCACTTGGGCTGCTGTGAATACATCAGGGCAGCTGGACAAAGAGCCCAGGCCTTGTTGAGCGAGGGTGCATGTGGGGCCTCCTCTCTTGGGATCCATGCCCTTCAATTCTTTTCCTTTTTTATGCCTGTGGATGTTTGCCTGTGTCTGGTGCCACACGCATGTCTGGTGCCCATGGAAGCCGGAAGGGGCTCTTAAACCTGCTGGAACTGGAGTCAGAGGCGGTTATAAGGCTGTCATGTGGGAGCTGGGAATAGAACCTGGATCCTCTGCAAAAAACAAGTGCTCTTAACCGCTGAGCCATCTTTCTGGCCCTTTCTTTCTCACTAATTACCATGTGCTCTGTTTTTCCGACAGAGACATCGTGGCCTTGGTGGCTCAAGTGGTCCCCATTTACGCTGCGTCCCACCTCTTTGAAAGTCTTGCTGTGAGTATTGAGCCTGATTTCCCCCACATGCTTCCATGGTCTGCATAAGCTATTTCCTCGGATTATGCCGAATTTCAAGTGGGAAGAGAGGCTAGAGTGGTCTAGAGGGGCTACTGCTGATTGTTACCATGTCCACTTCTGCAAAGCATTATTAGAATCATGTTCAAGTCTGAGGACCACAGAGAGGCTTTCTGTGCTTGGGAGGCGGGGTCTTTCGAAGCACCAGCTGTGTTCGTACTGATGGATGTCACCTGCCCACAGTGTACCTGTGGTGGTGTTCTGAGGGGCACTGGAAACCAGAAGGTTGGAGCCATCGTTAACGCCATCGGGTATTACGTGATTGGCCTCCCCATCGGGATTGCGCTGATGTTCGCAGCCAAGCTGGGAGTGATAGGTAAGCCTAACTGTGGGAAGACAGGTCAGCTGTCCACAGGCCCAGGGGATGATGTCCAAGCTCAGGGAAACTTCACTCCTCTGCCCTGACTTTCCCCACACTCCTGTACCTTGTCAGAGAGTGAGTGTGCAGGCAGTGGGTGAAACGTGACTGTGAACCCAGAGCTGCCTGGTCACCCCCCTCTTGCCCGTGTGTCAGTGGAGTATGGTAAAGGGTCTTTCATAGTCTCCTCATTCTGAATCAGCCAGTCCTTAGTCCCAGGACTTGATGGCCAGGACCTCTGAAGCACTGGGAAACATGTTGTATGTAGACCTTGTCCTGTTTCTTGAACGAGGGTCCATAGTACTGTGAGGCCCCTAGCATGACACCTCAGTACCAAGGCCTTCTCCTGGTGTATTGAGGAGTTTGGGGTGATGCGGAGAAGCCCTAAGTTAGGGCATGGGGCTGGACACCAGACTTCCCAGAACAGTACCCTGTGTACTCATCACCGAGCAGGGCTGGCGGTGGGCTCCTTGTCCCCTCGTCACCCTCTGCAGCCTCTGCTCCGCACTTGTCACCATCCACGTCTCTCCCGTATCTCTGCAGAGGGACACACGGGAGGAATGCAGAGCGAAGGATGCTGGGGCAGATTCCTCTGTACGACCTTGCTGTGTTTGGAGCAAGGAGCTGAACCCACATGCTCTGAAATGATCAGAGTTCATTTTTTTTTTTTAAAGTAGGGAACTAGATAACCGTCCAGCTTTGGTTTCTAAAATAATAACTGAGAACGCATTGGCACTGAGTAAATGGTTACGTGAAAACCTAACTGTTGTCTTTGGGGTAAAGTCGTGACGGGCTTAGGCATGGTTTGTTTGAGTCCATCAGTATGTGGCGGGCTCGGAGGTGCTCAGGCGTCATCTGATAGCTGCCTAGGACTTCCAGTCCCACAAAATTAAGTGTGTCGCTCCTTTTTCTCAAGTTCAATAATATTTTAATTAAAAATATTGGAGTTCTTCACAGAAGGAGAGTGCCAGAGTTCCGTGGCCGTGAAGGCGCGGATGATATTTGGCTGCGTTTCTGGCATTGTTCGTGACTTGGGTCTGCCCAGGACAAGGCCAAAGGAAACACTTTAGAGGAGTCTAGTTTTTTGAGTAGTATTTTTATTTAACACACCATTTCCAAAATATTATTATTGTAACGTGCAATCAGTACAAAATACTAAGGAGATACTTTAGTCTCTTTTACATTTTTTAGTAATATTATTTTAATTGATAAACACAATTATGAGCATTTATGGAGCACAAAGTACTGTTTTGATGTATGCAGACAACGTGGACTGTTCAAGGCCAAGGTAATTAGATTTTTCCATCTCCTTGTGATGTTATCATTTTATACAATAAATGATACATCTGAAATTTACTCTTTTTTAAAAAATAGTTTTATTATATAACTTTGGCTAGGCTAGAACTCACCATGTAGACCAGGCTGGCCTAGAACTCACAGAAAGCCACCTGCCTCTGCATCCTGAGTGCAGGGATTCAAGGCATGCACCAACATGTCCAATTGTGTCCAACCTTGTTCTGTTGTTTTCTTCTCTTATTTTTATTTTAGAAAGAGTCTTCTTATGTAGTCCAAGGAGGCCTTGAACATGGGATCCTCCTGCTTAGCCTCCCAAGTGCTGGGATTATAGGTGTGTGTCCCCATGTCTGGCTGAGTTAAAATTTTAGAAAGGAAGCTACTTTAAATATAGATACATCTATGTCCCAAGGTTGTATTTGGCTCCTCTTACCTCAATTGACAAAGCCGATCTGCTGTGTGAAAAGTAGATCAGGGTATTCCTGGGGAAAATGGCAGGGGCCCTGGGGAGCTGAGGGCTGTGGGTGAGCATGTACTTGGTCCTTCCAATGGCCTCTTAGATACAAGTATATAGTACAGGTTGGTTTCACCTTTCATGTTGCCACCGTTAAGGTGTGCAGTGTGTACACGAGGTTCCCAGAAGCACCTCAGAAGGCTGCAGGCTCTCACATGCAGACTGACTAATCGGAACGGCTATCAATTTCCCACAGGGTTTTCAAACACAAAAATTCCTGGCCCTGCCCAGAGGATAGGATTCTGGCAGTTACCCTGTATCTTTTAATAGGTATTATGACATTAGTGGAAATCAAGTTCCTAACTCAAATTACAGCTAGAGCTAGCTGGGTATTTCTGTTAAAAATCTTTGGAATGAGCTTGTAGTTTCTGTGTAGGAACTGGGAATTTGAAGAAGGAAGCCAGAGGCCTTTCTTACTCTATCCTGGGACTGACAGGTGGTCACTGACTTTACTCCTATGAAGATCAGACTGATTGATTACTCCTGATAAATGAGATTCAAGGGCAGTTGGCACTAAGGAGCAGAGCTGTAAACCTACCAGAGTAAAGTAAAGATAAACCTTTGAACTGTGACTCAGAGTTTAGCCTTAGCCCTTCTATGGAGCTGACCAGTTAGCAAAGTCTATGTATTTGGATCCTGTTAGGCAAGGGAATCGGCCCTCCCGTCGGTGTCTTGGCAGAGAGTTGAAAGGCAAGCAGAGGAGTGGAGAGCATCATGGGGGATGAGGATGGCTCAGGTGTGTCCTGATTGAAAGCAGCTGAAGAGACATGGCCTTGTGTGATTGGTCAAGGTTTAATATTTGAGATGAGGAGATTGTCAGTTGCTGGTTGCTGGTTACAGTCACTGTTTTAGCTTCCTAGTCGTGGTAACCTGGCTCTCTGTGGGTGTAGTTTCTAGCAGATGGGCTTCCTGGGCTGTCATGAGGCAGAGGGACTCCTTACATGGGCTGGTTGCTGCAGTAATGGGTTGCAGAGTTGGAGTCTCATTGCTGTGGTCAGCGTCCATTTGTGTGCTCAGCCCTTCCTGACTGGCAGAACTTCGCTTCTGCTGTCCATTCACTGTGGACAAACTGCTCATCGTCAGTGGTTCCTCATGCGCCCCATGCAAGTTTATTAGATAGACTCACCAGGACATGGGGATTCACTCTGTGCTCTCTAGTCCTTCCCAAGTGTAACCAGCCCTGGAAGCAAAGTTTGGAGGTTGAGCAGAAATCTCTGGGGGATTTTTAAGATTGGTGATTTCTGCCCGGTGTGGTAGCACACATCTTTAGTCCCAGCACTGGGGAGGCAGAGGCAGGCTGATTTTGGTGAGTTTGAGGCCAGCCTGGTCTACATAGTGAATACCAGGCCAACCAGTGAGACCCTGTCTCAAACAAAACAAACAATGAAAAAAGATTGGTGGGTTCTACTTTAACCTCTCTAGTATTCCACATGTCATCTCCATATCCATGTAAAGTAGGAGCAGGGTTTTACACATAGAATTTTGGAATGTAGAGATTGATTTCTAAGATAGTCTCTTCCAATGAGGGTGCAGCTCAGTAGAGAGTGCATGCCAGGCATGCCTAGGTTCCATCCCTGTTTGTTTCCTTTTTAGACATCAAGAATATACATAAGCTTTAGGGATTTTTACATTATATTTTAACATTTTTTTGAGATTATAATGATATCATTCTTCCTTCCAGGGATGTTTTTAATGAGAGGTTTAATATTCTGTTTTGCTAATTTTTAGCTGACAGTAACATACAATAATTTTCAAATCAAAGGCTCCTAGGAATAATATCCAAATTAAAAATGAAATATTTAAACTCACTTATTGGCCATAAAAATGTTAGTTTTAGTTGACAAGATGGCTCAGCTGGTAAAGTGCTTGCCACACAACCATGAAGACTGGAGTTTGGATCCCTAGAGCCCAGGTAAAAAGCTGGGTGGGTGTAAAACCAAGTAATACCAGTGTAGGGAGGCAAAGTCGGGGAATCCCCAGAGCAAGCTGCACAGTCAGATTGCCAGAACAGTGAGCTCTGGGTTCAGTGAGAGACCCTGCCTCAATATATAAGGTGGAGAGAGACCCTGCCTCAATATATAAGGTGGAGAGAGACCCTGCCTCAATATATAAGGTGGAGAGAGACCCTGCCTCAACATATAAGAAAGTATTTCTTTACAACTGGCCCATTTTTTTTAATATCCAATCACCATAAGCAAAAAGGACCCAAATACCTTCCTGGACCTGTTGCTCTGACATTGTGAATCATGGCAGGTGGCCTTGGGGAGTGCTGGGCCTCTGCGGGATGGAGGTCTCTAGCCCACTGTGGGTTCTATCTTGCCCATGGAAGCTGACTTAGTGTGGCTATTGTCTCCTTGAGCTAACCTGTCAAATATCTCCCCGTGCAGGTCTGTGGTCAGGGATCATCATCTGCAGTGTCTGTCAGACCCTATGTTTTCTGGTTTTTATTGCTCGGCTCAATTGGAAACTCGCCTGTCAACAGGTAACCATCCTCAATGTGCCCTAGCCTCTCTGCAAGTGCCAAACCAGACCGGATATGGCATGCATTCTTTCATTTTAGGAGGTTCTTTTTTATGCTATTTTTATGCTTTTTTGTTATTATTGGGTTTGTTTTGTTTTAATAAGATTTTAAGGTGAAGGGCTGCATGACCCTGGTCCTGTTCATTCCCCTTTGTTTGTTCAGTGAAATAGAAAAACAGGATTTCATTTCAAGTCTCTTGCTGTGAAAAGCCAATTTCAGGAGAATTGGAACTGGAGAGATTTTCTCCAAGTTTGCCCTAGTACTCGTGTGTGTGTGTGTGTGTGTGTGTGTGTGTGTGTGTGTGTGTGTGTGTATGTGTATGTGTGTCTAAGACACTGTATGGTTCTTTCTTTTTCACTTTCCCAGGTCAATGTGAGGTCTGAAAATAGGATGTAGAAATGGCAGCTGAAGTAAGATGACGAAGAAGGGCAAATGCTTAGCTACCTTGGTCCATCTTCCCCTCAGATTAGCCTACTCCCCTCTCTCTCTCAGAACCCGGTTCAGTTTTGGAAGAGAGTTCCATAGTGATCCAGTGACACTTTATCTCACATGCCAGTTCAGGGACATGGCTTCTCCTAAACCAGGTGGCCATGTTTATCAATGCTACCTACTGACGCTTGGACTTAACTTTGAGTCTCACTTACTTTTCTAGGCTCAGGTACATGCCAATTTGAAGGTAAATGTGGCCCTGAATGGGAATTCTGCTGTCTCTCAGGAGCCGGCTCACCCAGGTATGCTACAACTCTCAGCTCTGGGGCAGACCCGGCTATACAGGACTGGAGGGGCATCTGTGGGACACATCTGGATTAGCTGCTGTGAGCTCTCGCTGAAATGTCAAGTTCCACCCACTTTGAGATAAACTGACTTAAGCTTGTTCACTTTGATTCCACACATTAACAAACGGTTATGCATAGTTCAAGCTTCTCAGGTCCTCTGCTAATACTTGGTACTTCCACAAGCATTCTACAGGCGTCTCTTTTCTTTTCAAAAGTATATTGAAAATTTTTGGTCCACATGCAATAACTGTGCTTATTCATGGGGTACAGTGGCCATCTCATTAGGTGGAGAAGAGCATGTCGAGCTGAGAGTAGGAGAGCTGGCCGATCATCCCCTCACACGCTTGTCCTTTATGTTGGGCACAGACTTAAAACTGATACTTAGCGTCCCTGTGTGAGGAGCGAGTCCTGGAAGCTGCTATTTTCCTGCTTGTTTTAATGTGGTTCCTGTGATTGGCTAAGCACCATTCACTTTAAGTAGGTTTTTGCTTGGACTTTTGCATCATGAAAATACAATTACATTAGGCTTTTTTTTTTTCTGTCAATTTAGTAATTCTTCCATATCCCCAATCCCTTGGAAGGTTAGTAATGTTAACCTTTCACTTCTGTGAGCGAGGTAGAAGTGACTTCCTTCTAGCTTCCTGAACTCTGTGCCTGATACAGGTTAGACAGGAGAAAAATGGTGTTTAGCTTTGTCTGCAGATGTGGGAGTCCACACACCACGAGACTTGAAAGAGGTGAAGACATCTTTAAATCCTGCATGCAGCCCATCAGGGCTACGAGCCCAGACACAGGGGTTCAGCAGGGCCCACCCTCACCAGGTGCTGCTCAGCCCCGGGCCACAGGTCCTACATACAGACTGGCAGAGTAAAGCTAGCCCCATCCCCAGGCTGGCTCACCCCACAAGTTTCCAGCTTCCTTGTGATCTTGCTCTGGGAACTTTTCTTTGTGTTGTTAGCTCTCTGTCACAGGTTTCTGTTTATCGTGATAGAAAACCAAATCCCACCCCCAGTACTGCTGAGGGAGGATTTCCAGGACACTCTTGGATCTTACCTCCGGGTTGTGCTTGTTGGCTTTGTACTTCATCAAGAAGTGACTCTGGAGCCATCCAGGTAGGGGTGAAGATATTTTAGAGACACTTGGGCCCCCTCCTTCAGCCATCAGACTAGGACAACAATGGTTCCCAAGACATTGGCATTTCTGCTCTTGTTAATTTATTTTATCCTGATTTAATCATTATCTCGAGAGGAAGGGCTAATTTGTCAGCTTCGGGAAATCATGTTACTTATCCTGTCTTGTTACTGGGAGGATTGCATGTTAGGAACTGGCAGACACAGCCTAAGTATTTTGTAGATGTGACCTGATATTGTCTAGTTTTAAAAGTTTTGCTTGTTTTTGTTTCTTTGAGACAGGATCTATGTAGCTCAGGCTAGCCTTGAATTGGCATTTAGGTGAGGGTGACCTTGAAGTTCTGACCCTCCTGCTTCCCAAATTGACATTACAGTGTGCACCACCATGCCTGGTGAAACCTGTGTTATGATGTTCCAAATTATTTTGTCTTGTCTCTGAGGCCATTGTAACAATCTCAGCACAGATCGAAAATCCCTAATCTGGAATATTCTGAAATCCAAACCACTGGAATATGAAATACTTCTAGTGCTCAAGCATTTCGGATAAAGTATACTCAATCACTTTATACCCTCATGCTTTTCAAGAAAGCTAATGCCAATCTTCTTCTTAGGCTACTGAGTAATCTGCCTTTATTTTTCTCTTGGAAAGTTTGTAGTGTGTTTTCCTGTTAGTATTCTTATTCCACAAGCCATAGAACTTGAGTCTTGGTGTGAATCATTATCTTGCTTGGTACTCAGTGGGTCCTTGGAGGTAGAGAGTCCCATATATTCAGTTCTGTGAATATCTTGAGTCTTATGTCTTAGTTTGTCTGTCCTCCATTTGTTTTATGTCTGGAATGCCTACTAGGCAGATATCAGCCTCCTGAAAAGCCTGACCCTAGGAAGCTCTCTGGCTCCCCATGCTGGCTGACCAGAGTGGTTTGCAGAGTGAATAGAGGCACTCAGAGACAATGGACCCAACGTGGGGCTGTTACAGGCACTGTTAGGGTCAGAGCCTGGGCCCTGGCAGCCCCACCCCAGACTCAACCCCTGTCCTCAATGGGCCAACTAAGCAAACAGGTAATGCTAGAAGGCAGAGAAAGGGGATTTATTATTCAGTGTAGCCACACTGGAAAGAAGAACAAATGAAAGGTCCAGTGACATCTCTTTCCCCTTCCCCTTCAGGGTCCTGACACGAGGTTTAGGTTTAAGCAGAGGGCACAAGGAATGCATAGATATGCAGTCCTGGTCAACATGTGGTCCTGCCCCTCAGCGACACATCACTGATAGTCTTTCCTGTGAGATTGTCTGAGAAGTTGTCAGAACTGTGTAATCTCTTTGTGGGAGACAAGTTCCTCCCTGGCTGACACCAGGCATCCGCCTTCTCCTTCTCCTATCGTGAGATTTCTGGGGCGGGGGGAGGATGCCGATGTCTTGGGAACCATTGTTGTCCTAGTCTGATGGCTGAAGGAAGGGGCCCAAGTGTCTCTAAAAGATCTTCACCCCTACTTGGATGGCTCCAGAGTCACTTCTTGATGAAGTACAAAGCCAATAAGCACAACTCAGAGATAAGATCCAAGAGTGTCCTGGAAATCCTCCCTCAGCAGTACTGGGGATGGAATTTGGTTTTCTATCACGATAAACAGAAACCAAGAATTGAATTTTTAAATTGTGCTCTATTCAGCATACTGGAAGATGTGGGAAGCCCGAGAAAGACCTGCCTACCTCCTCCTTCTCTTACTAGCATATTTACAGAGAACAGGGAACAGAGGTGTCTTAGGGTTTCTATTGCTGTGAAAGATACCATGACCATGGCAACTCTTATAAAGGAAAACATTAATTGAGGGATGGCTTACAGTTCGGACGTTCAGTCCATTATCATCATGGCAGGAAGCATGGTAGAGTGTAGACAGACATGGTGCTGGAGAGGGGCTGAGAGTTCTGTATCTAGATCCTCGGGCAGCAGGAAGGAAGAGTAAGCCACTGGGCCTAGATTGAGCTTGTGAAACCTCAAAGTGACTCACTTTCTCCAACAAGGCCTCACTTTCTATGAGCCTGTAGGGACCATTTTCATTCAAACTACCACATTCCACTCCCTGGCCCGCATAGGTTTGTAGCTATAACATAATGCAGAAATGCATTTAATCCAACTTCAAAAGTCCCCATATAACAGTCTCAACCCTGTTTAAAAGTCCAAAGTCTACCCAGCACTCGGGAGGCAGAGCCAGGCGGATCTCTCTGAGTTCGAGGCCAGCCTGGGCTACCAAGTGAGTTCCAGGAAAAGGCGCAAAGCTACACAGAGAAACCCTGTCTCGAAAAACCAAAAAAAAAAAAAAAAAAAAAAAAAAAAAAAAGTCCAAAGTCTCTTCTGGGACTCATGGCAATCTCTTATGTACAATCTCTTGTAAGATCAAAATTAAAAAGCAGATCACATACTTCCAACATACAATGGCACCAGGATGTACGTTACTGTTCCCAAAGGGAGGAAAAGGAGCATAGTGAAGAAATATTCAAACCACAAGGGGCAATAAATCATTTCAGAGTGTAGTCTTGTCCTCTTGGCCACGTATTTGGCCTTGTCTCTGAGACTCGTAGCAGGGGAGGGCTGGCCAAGGTCACTGAAGTTTGCATTTCTCCTGAGCCAGTTTGGATGACATTTAGATTGAAAGTTAACTCCGAACAAACAATCCGTTAGCAGTGCGTTCCCACAAGCTGCTTACAGTACACTCATGGATTCCTTCCTAGAGAATGGGGTGCAAGTGTGCGACTCTTGTTATTTGTAAAATGCCGCTATTTCTTACTACAAAACGAAACACAAATGTGCCCTATTTGTCCCCTGTGAGTATCTCCTGGGGCAAAGGCAGTAAAAAGATGATATTGGAGTCACTTAGGCCTATTTCTATGGGAGAGACGCAGCATCGGTCAAGGCAGGGACACTTCTGAACACGCACAGATCATGCTTTGCATGTACAAAATGGTGGGCAGGAACTTCTGGACAGAGAGTGTCAGTACAATGAGGTTGTAGTGGGCAAAGTGTGTGGCAGGTCAGCCAGAGAGTGGGTCAGAGTGACTTGGCAATTCCGATGGCTTCCTTATGGTTTTCTCTGCAGGGCCTTATCTGAAACCAACCATAACAACTTGAAGGGACATTAATAGTCATTCAAAGGGATGGCAGCAGGTGCATAGCCCTAAGACCTCTTACCTAGCAGTCAACAGTGGTTTCTTTTATTTATTTATCTATCATAACAACTGCTTCTCAAATTAACTCTCTCCTAGCAATAATCATGAATAATAACCACCATTTGTACATATGAAAATAAAAATCCTTTCATGCTGCTCACTAAGGTGCTTTTACCCTCACAGTGAATCCTGAAAGCCACGGGGAAATCATGATGACGGATCTCGAAAAAAAAGATGAGACTCAGTTGGACCAGCAGACGAACCAGCAACAAGTTTTGCCTGTCCACCCGAAGGACAGCCATAAACTATCTGGGAAACAGTTGGCCCTACGGCGAGGGCTCCTGCTCCTGGGAGTAGTAGTCGTCTTCGTGGGGGGGATCTTAGTGAGAGTATATGTCAGAACTGAGTGATGTGGAAGAGTCGAAGAACAAGCCACACAGGTGCTCCTCAGTGTATGAGATTAACACCTGACCAATCCAACACATACTGAAAATACTACATCAGGACTGGGGGTGTTGCTGTGACAGACAAACACATGCTTAGTGTGTTCAGGGCCCTCTAACAAGTAAGCTCTCTCTCTCTCTCTCTCTCTCTCACACACACACACACACACACACACACACACACACACACACACTCAGAGACATAGAGAGACAGAGACAGAAAGACTGAGAGTCACACACACACACACACACACACACACACACACACACACACACACAGAGAGAGAGAGAGAGAGAGAGAGAGAGAGAGAGAGAGAGAGAGAGAGAGAGAGAACATGCATTGGGAGTGGACAATGCATGCAATACACTTAATCTACCAAACAAAACTGTTCCAAATACTGTACCAACTAGAATGTTAATTTTTCACCCCTGGGTTGCAGGACCACCCTGGGGGCTGTAGCTCACTGTCACTGTCCCATATCTCCGAAGGATGGTGTCACACATTGTGAACCCAGGAAAAGCTCCCAGTTCAAAATAGTCTCTACTAAATGCATGTCACTCTTGTACCAATGTAAAGTTGAGAGCCCTTGGAAAGTGAATGGCTGTAAGTCTGGGACCACATGCAGCTTTGAACTTACAGACAATTCATAGGCCTGGCAGTGGCCAGTCATTTTAGCTAACAAAATTCAACTGTGCTCATGGGTTTTATGAACTGAGAATTCAAATTTTTTTCTCTAATAAGGAACAAGGTAAACACCATATTGTGGTCTAAGACAATATGGGGAAGATGATGTTGGAATATTAATTCATCCACCCCGGTCAAACACGGACTGCTGTGTACTGACTATATTCAGGTGTGGACTTCCTATTTCTTGTGCCTTGTTTTCTAAGATAGAAACCTGTATCTGAACTGCTTCTATATTCTTATTGTGTGACTCCTATTAAATACATTTTATGCCTCTCCGTTATTTTAATGTCTCTGTAGATTATTATTCTGTGAGCAAACATCATTTATTAATCATCAGAGGGAGCTCAGATCTCCTGTGGGGGTGCAGGCAGGGAAGGTCTCTGGAGCTGTGAAGCGGTGAAGACCCAAACATGAGTGACAATTCCTGGTGGTGGCCGGAGGACAAAGTTTAATAAAGGCATTAAGACGAAGCCCAACTCTTTTAGCCTCTTAAAGGGTTATGTACACACTGATAACTCAGCAAGCTTTCAAAGAACAGAAAATGAACACAATTAGGAAATCCAGCTACTGTGAGTAAAACCGGTCCAATTTACTTTGTTTTTCTTTTGATGGTTGGGGCTGGAACTCATCCACTACAGGCAAGCATTTCTCACTGAGCTACACCCACAGCCCTCTATCGGTTGGGTTTGGTTGGGACCCCCTAAAGCCTCCCTCAGAGAGTCATTCTTGCTGGGTACATAAGGTGACATTTTCCGGCCACCCAGATCGAGGCTTGTCCCGCGCTCGCTCTGCGCTCGGTGACGGTTGGACTTGGACGCGGCGCCCCGGGTGGGGTGGCGCGTGGGGTGGGTCCCGCGCGGCTGCCCGCGCCCGGCAGTGGGCCACTCCGCCCTCCGCTCCACGTGCCGTTCCCGCCTGCATCAGAGCCTGCACCATGGAGCTCGCCGAGGACAGCCCGGGCGCGGCCATCCGGCTTCCGGAGCCCC
Source organism: Peromyscus californicus insignis (assembly GCF_007827085.1). Lineage (NCBI taxonomy): Eukaryota > Metazoa > Chordata > Mammalia > Rodentia > Cricetidae > Peromyscus > Peromyscus californicus. The sequence continues at coordinate 61,793,632 of NW_026294551.1, forward strand.
CCGACGCCCCGCAGTGGCGCATCCCTGGCGGCCTGCGGGGTGCGCTGTCCCCTGGTATGCTGCGGGAGGCAGCCGCGCTGGTGGCGCTCGCAGGCCCGGTGGTGAGTAGGACTCGGAGCTGCGGGCGCCAGGCGGGTCGCAGGAAGGCCGAGGGTGACCGCCTTTCTGCTCCTTGCAGTTCTTGGCGCAGCTGATGATCTTCCTCATCAGCATCGTCAGTTCCATCTTCTGCGGACACCTGGGCAAAATCGAGCTGGACGCCGTGACACTGGCTGTCTCCGTAGGTGTTAACTTGGTTTCGGCTGATGGCGTGGTAAAGCCTCGGGAGTAAAGCTTTAACGTGTTTTTATTTGTGTCTTTATTTATGTGCTGGAGACGAACTCGGGGCCGTGTGTGTGCTCAGCACACCTCCAGCCCCGAGCCTCAAAATTAGAAGTGCAGGGACTGGGTCTGACCCACCTCTACTTCGGATTTGGGAAGAGAGTGAGTGCTGAGCAGATCGCACCGGCACTGTGGAAGGAATGTCCCAAACAGAGGCCTGGTGCAAGGCTACCTTAAACGAACTACAGGTCCCTCCCTGTCTTCTGAAACCAAACCACCAAAGCTATTAGTCACACAGCTCATTAAGATTGCACTATTTCTCTTGTAATGTGTCTTCCTTACGATCACGCGTCCTTAGAAGCCTTTCTCCGTCTAGTACGGTAGGGGAGGTAGGGGAGAGCGGCTGTGATAGCATTTGATCCACACCTTCAAACATGAGAAAAACGCCTCCTCCAGGTGAGGTGATGACTACTGGGTCCTCCTCTATTTCAGAAAATGTCCCTCCTACCCCCCTAGGATGTCGGAATGCCCTGTTCGACAATGGGGGCCTGAAGTTTCTCTGTCAGCATCATGGTAGAGTACCTGGCTATGAAGAGTCTCAATTTATAGGCCTTTTGCTGTATTGGCAGAAACAATCCTCTCTCTCTCTCTCTCTTTCTCTCCCTCTCCCTCTCCCTCTCCCTCTCTCTGGTGTGTGTGTGTGTCTCAGTGTCTTCTCCAGGGAAGACGAGCTTGGCCACTGCATAGTATTGGGCACTGTCCACAGTGTCCTGGTCACCCAGGGTTGTGAATGTGTTGACAGGATGGCCATTAGAGACCTGGTGTTTTCCTAACCCTGGTGTCCCAGCCAGGAAGCTCCCTTGTGGGCATCCCATCCCATTCTGTGCTTTTCCTCAACTCCAGTCAGCCACTTCAGCCCCTGGGAGCCTCTCTTCTCTCTCATCTTTTGCTGTCATCTTTGGGGGTGTGGCTTGACTCCTCTCAGCCCCTCACTGATTTCTAGGGCCCCTGCCTCTCCTGCAGTCTCCTTACAGTAGGAACAAATGCCTGGCTTCATGTTTCTAGGCTCTCCTCAGCATGTAGACCTCCAGCTCTGTCAGGTGCTCACCCCATCCTGCTTGCTCTTGACCCATGGAGTCCTTACACCAGGATGCCCCAACCTTCTACAGCTCCCGTGGCCCTGCTGGGTTCCTGCCCCAACACTAAACAGGCAGTTCACCCTCCCCTCCCCTCCTTCCTCTCACCTCCCATTTCACATAGCTGGCCCTTTGGGCACCCGATCCAGCACTCCCCATCCACCACACTCTGGGACCTTTCCTTCTCCTTCAAGCCCCTCCTCTTTGCTCATCCCCACTCTTTGTAAATACGTCAAGGGTTTTCTATGAACATATCCCACTACCTCCAGCTTCTCTTCCCTTTCTCTCTTTGCCAGAGTCTACACTCAGCCTCGCCTGCGGCCGTCTGCTCTCCACTCTCCCACAGACTCTGCCAGTTCACCCCAACTGGCTGGTTTTGTGTGTCAACTGGACACAAGCTAGAGTCAGAGGAAGGAGCCTCAGCTGAGGAAATGCCTCCTTGAAATCCAGCTGTAAGGCCTTTTTCTCATTTGGTGATCAATGGGGGAGGGCCCAGCCCATGGTCAATGGTGCCATCCCTGGGCTGCTGGTCCTGAGTTCTGAAAGAAGGTGGGCTGAGCAAGCCAGAGGAAGCAAGCCAGTAAGCAGTTCCCCTCCATGGCTCTGCATTAGCTCCTGCCTCCAGGATCCTGCCCTGTTTGAGTTCCTGTCCCGACTTCCTTCAGTGATGAACAGCAATGCTGAAGTGTAAGCCAAATACACCCTTTCCTCCCCAACTTGCTCTTTGGTCACGGTGTTTCAAGGCAGCACTAGAAACCCTGACTAAGACATCCCTGGACTCTGCCCACGGTTGTCGGGAGTGTTCACCTTTGTGCTCGCCACCATGTCACCCCCCATCTGGCCATCCTTCAGGCTGTCACCCCTAGGAACTGCCCGCAGTGTTTTCTTCTCACCCTCGGCTTGGCTATGGCCTCTGGTAGCTGCACTCTTCTTTCTTTTTATTTCATCTGCTTTTCCCCTTTTTGTTTCATTTAAATTAATTATTAACTAATGCCACAGTGACCAGTTGAACCCGGGACCTTGCACATGCCAGGCAAGCACTCTACTGCAAAGATAATACCCCCGGCCCTCCTCTTTCTGTTTTAAATGTCGCCTGTCGGTGTCTCTCAAGTCAGTATCTCCATCCTTGACATGGGCTTCCAGTTCTTGTGGAGGTTTGCCAGGTGGACCAGCAGGAGACCAGGGGTGAAACCAAACCAGAGCATGCTGCAGCCGCATCTCCCAGGCAATGCTGGGGGTTTTCGAGTCTGTCTTGGTAGTGGTGAGGACAAAACTCCGAGCCTTACATTTGCACTCCATCATGCCCCTCACCTTAGTCCCTCTCTGTCCATCGGCAGCCCACGTGCCTTAGAACCTCTCTGCATTTCTTCTGCTTCCCGTCGTACTCTCCTGTGAAGGCTTCAGTCTCTCTGCTTCCCGAGGCTGCGACTCTCTCCTTCATTCTGAAGCCAGAGCCCTTTCCGGTGTCCCCCAGGAAGGCTGAGGACCTGGCTCTGGTCACTTGGTACTGGTGTTTCCTGCCTTTGCATTTTTCTCTCAAGTTGGGGAGGAGTGAGCACCTTATTTTGTGAAGCTTGAGTCTTGCCACAGATCTGGGTCAATCGGATGTTTTGGAGTCACAGGGCTGTGCTGGCCTGCCTGAGCTCACCCGGCATCTCCTTGTCTTTTTCTTTGTCCATCAGCCTCTCTGGCTGGGCTTTTCCGTCCTGCACTTTGGTGAGGATTTCAAGCCTCAAAGTCATAACTGCGTCACACCATGAGGCTTTCGTTCTTTTCTTTCTTACATTAAAATCATTTTAAGATATATCTTTTTGGAGAAAAACCGAATTAAAATTGTGTGTGTGTGTGTGTGTGTGTGTGTGTGTGTGTGTGTGTGTGTGTGTGTGCTGGTTTTGTTTGTTTGTTTTGGCAATTTCCTTTCCTTTTCCCGTTTATGACTCTAGAGTTTTTGATGTAAAAACAACAGGAATAAATGCAATCCACAGGGAGATGGGAGGCTTGGTGGTGGTATGTGGGAAGGCTGGTGTGTTCCACAGGCAGGGCTTTCTGCAGATAAGGTCCTGAATAGAGAGAGCCACTGTCAGCCTTTGTAATTGGGTCAAGGAAATAGGTTGCTTTTAATGGATGTTAGCTTGTAACTAACTTTTGGGAAGACGGTGGACTTGATAGAACCATGATTAGATATGTTACGTTTTATAAATTTTGTTTTTGAGACAGGGTCTTGCTCAGTAACCCAGGCTGGCCTTGAACTCTCAATATTCTTGCCTCAGTCAGAATTACAGGCCTACTAATTTTTGTCTTGTCGTTTGTTAGAATGTTGTCCATGGTAAGAGAGAGCTCAGTCTGGTAGAAATTTGAACAAACGTTGGGCTATAGAGGATGACTGGCATTCTAAGCCAGCCAAAGGCAGCTAGTGTGCAACAGCATCATCATCATCATCAACAACAACAACCAAACACAGCAGAACAAAGACACTCTCATGTGTGACTTAAAAAAAAAAACAAACAAAACTTTTAGCCGGGCGGTGGTGGCGCACGCCTTTAATCCCAGCACTCGGGAGACAGAGCCAGGCGAATCTCTGTGAGTTCGAGGCCACCCTAGTCTACAGAGTGAGATCCAGGACAGGCACCAAAATTACACAGAGAAACCCCATGTCAAAAAAAAAAAGCCCCTCCAAAACTTTTTATAAAGTGAGATACCTCCCCCTTTTCTTTTCCTTGATTGGTTCAGTAGAAGTGTGTACCTCACATCTGGGTCCTCACTGTGCCTGGATTTCATGTCTGGTCGAGTAATTTTAGGGCACTCCACATGTGGCCTGCTAGTGATCTCTTGGGGCTAGGAGTTGTAGATTCCCAGGTATCTCGGTCCCTTCCTACCATCTCAAAGCATTGGGCACTTTATAGAGAAAGGTTTCTTTAGCTCACACTTCAGGACATTTAGGAGCCTGGCACCAGCTTCTGCTGAGCTCTGGTGGGGGCCTCATCATCACATGTGGATGGCATCGTGGCTTATGAGAGGAGCAAGCAGTCATACAGTAAGGCAGGAAGCAAGATTGAGTCTGGCATCTGACTCTCTCTCCTTACAATTCATTCTCCCAAGAACAAATTAGGTCCCAGGAGAACTTTAGTTTTTTGAGATGGTCTCATGAAGCCCAGCCTGACCTCAAACTCACTGTGTAGTAAAGGGTAGCCCCCAGCCTCTGCCCCTCCTGCCTCCACCTCTCCAGGGCTGGGGTTACAGGCACATGCTGCCACCATGCCCAGCTCATGCAGCGCTGGATTCTCACTCTAGGATAGCACTTTCCCACTGAACTGTGTCTTCTGCCTTCTGTGAGAACTTACTAGCCCCAGCCGAGGCTGGCATCCCAGAGACTTAATCACCCCCCACTAAATGTCATTTCTTGAAGACTTCACTACCTCCCAATTACACCATACAAAGGACCAGACTTTCAGCTCATACACCATTGGGGACCACATTTCATTAGCCAAAACACAGGGTCAGAATCTTGGTAAGTAAAGCAGTTAATTTACCTGGAGTTAACATCAGCTGCTACCTGTGAGACCCAGGATGAAGAAGTGCACTGTACTTTCCCTCTCTGCTGGCCTGGACAAGAACACACTTTGCCCTATCCCTCAACCTATGGGCTACTCTCTGGGTAGTTGGGGAGTGGATGAGATCTGCTTGAGTGTGTGGTATAAGCCCAATCCTTACCAGACTACTAAAACCTTAGGTATGTAGCCAGACCTCCCAGCTTCAGGTCACAGCGAGTAACCTAGGTAAATATAATAAGTTTTCTGTCACCCAGGCCACCTCTTAAAATGGGAAACTATAACCCTATATACATGTGACTTAGGACAGTGCCTGGTCCTAACACCATATTCGTGAAGAGCCTGGCACATAGTGTATGTTCAGTAAAAACTGGGTGTTATGTGCGCATGCACACGCGTGTGCGTGCGCACTCGTGTGTGTGTGTGTGTATGTGTGTGTGTGTGTGTGTGTGTGTGTGTGTGTGTGAGATACCCTAACCTGTTACTTTTGAATGCATATCCTCTGGCAGACGAGGTACACGGCCTTAGATGATAGCAAAGCCTTTGTGTTTATTTGATTTTTTTTTTAGTTTTGAAGGTGGGGTTTGGCTCTGGTACCAAGACAGGTCATGAACTCCTTGGGCTCTGGTGACTCTTCTGCCTCAGTCCTGCGAGGTGTTGGGACCACAGGACTCGTCACAGTGCCTGGCTTTCCTTGCTAAAGCAGAAGTTCTTGCATGCTATATGAAGAAAATCTAGGCTTGCTGGATGCGGTGACACTCGCCTTTAATCCTAGCACTTGTTAGTAAGAGGCAATTTCTGTGAGTTCGAGGCTAGCCTGGTCTACAGAGCGAGTTCCAAGCCCGCCATGGCTATATAGAGAAACCCTGTCTCAAAAAGAAAAAAAAGTGAAAAGGCTTTAAGCTCCCCTGGTTGACCTAGGGTGGCTGTGGCCCTAGGTTAGAAAAGGCATTTTTGTTTGGTAATCCTCAAGAATCCGTGCGGCCACCTGAACCACAGGAGCCTGGGCATTTGTGTGGGCATGCATGTTCTTTGAAAATGAGCTGCTGAGTTGGGCGCAGTGGCTCAGGCCTTTAATCCCAGCACTAGGGAGGCAGAAGCAGGCAGATCTCTGTGATTTCGAGACCAATCTGTTCTACATAGTGAGCTCCAGAACAGAGAGGGTTACATAGTGAGACCCTGGGACAAGAACAAAAATAAATAAATAAACAAACAAACAAAAACCAACCAAATAAAAACAGCTGGGCAGGGTAGGTGGCACATGTCTTTAATTCCAACACTGAGGAGGCAGAGGCAAGCTGATCTCTGTGAGTTCAAGGCCAGCCTGGTCTACACAGAGAGTTCCAGGATAGCTAAAAAAGGAGATTTTTTGTCTCATAAAACCAAAATGAGCTGCTGAGGCTCCTCAGCTCTGAGCAGCTGCAGTCTGCTGCTCTGGGCCTGGTTTGTTTTTGGTTTTTTTTGCAGGTTGTGAATGTCACTGGGATTTCAGTGGGAACCGGCTTGGCCTCAGCTTGTGACACGCTGATGTCTCAGGTGAGAACCTCGTTGCCCACATGGGTTCTTGGCAGTTGCCTAGGGAACCACACACTGTGGTTTGGCAGCCCTTTATGTATGGACAGCATAGCTAGCGTTACTAAATCACGTGACCAACGCTCAGCTAACTCAGCTGTGACTCTCATGAGGCTTCATTTGTGACTCTGCTAGGGGACAAGAAGGCTACAGCTCATGCTGATGGCACAGCAGTGAGTGGGCTTTGTGAGGTGGGGACAAGGAAAGGTACAGTAGGAAAACAAACAGGACCTGGGTGGCACCAGGTTCCTTTGGGTGATTTTTTTTTTCTTTTATCCAACAGTTTAAAGCCGAGGAACTTATTAGCCTGACTTATTAGGCTGGGACCCCTGTTTGCAGGGAAAACAGTCTGTTTGGTATCTTTCTGCCTCCTTAAATTTTCGGTTTGTGTGTCATTTAGCAAAGAGACTCCACTTTCGTTGGTTGGGTTTGGTCTGGTCCTGGTGCAGGAGCACAGGCAGATGAATGGGTCCCATTGTGTTTGGCAGACAATTCTGCATTCTGGGCCTGGTCTGCACAGGGGCTGTGCTTTCCTTGCCCCTTTCTCCGAGCTCCCCTGTAAGCTTCTTAAAAGTGGCCTTTGCAGCCGGGCGGTGGTGGCGCACGCCTTTAATCCCAGCACTCGGGAGGCAGAGGCAGGTGGATCTCTGTGAGTTCGAGGCCAGCCTGGTCTACAAAGTGAGTTCCAGGAAAGGCGCAAAGCTACACAGAGAAACCCTGTCTCAAAAAACCAAAAAAAAAAAAAAAAGTGGCCTTTGCACTCCAGGTCCTCACTCTGCACTGGGCTCCGTCCTCATCAATGCCCTTTCCATCACTGCCTGTCCCACTGGGCCTAGCCTTTGCTCGGTCTTCTTCAATAAAATCGTCAAGTGAACACAAGCCATCCTTTAACTATCAGGGCAGTGGGTGTCCTTCTTCCTCTACACCCCTGTGCTGTGCCTACCCCCTTCCTAAAGCTTCATTCCGCTCCTCTACGCTCCATGTGAACAGCCCCAGTTCCCAAGAGCAGGGAACAGTTGTCCTAGAACACATACAATGCCACAGTAGCAGTTGGCTGTCTGGGACCGGGCAGCCATCTCCCCCACCTCCCCCATCGCCTTCCTCCTGCCCCGCCTCCTGGGCAGTGCTACAGGGAACATGGCTGCCAGAGCCGCTGGGCCTCCTGGAAGTGGGGGGCCTTGGTCCCCATGTTTCTGAAACACTGTTTTTCCAAGTCTTTTGGAGGCAGGAACCTGAAGCGCGTGGGGGTCATACTGCAAAGGGGCATCCTCATCTTGCTGCTCTGCTGTTTCCCGTGCTGGGCTGTCTTCCTCAACACGGAGCACCTGCTCCTGCTCCTGAGACAGGACCCGGAAGTCGCCAGGTGAGCTCCGGATCAGAGTCCCGGGTCAGCAGTAGGTGGCAGACATTCTCAGCTGATTCTCATCTTGCTGGATGGCATTTGGGACCAGAAGCTGTGACTGTGACCACAGAATGGCTGACACAGGGCCAAAGCAGCACACACCAATGCACCGGGCTATCTCTCTTGTGTCCATCACAGTTTTCTCCCACAGGCAGTCCAACGCACAGTCGGCTTCACTGTTGTGTTTAGGGTTGGGTTTTATAAAACTTAACAGTCTAGTGGAGTCTCTGTTCTTGGGTTGGTTCTTTCCAGAGGTTTCTGCATCACATTGTGCTCAACTTGTAGCAAATTTCCCTGTCAGTCATCCCCCCTCATCACTCGCTGCTGAAAAGTGTCTGCTGTCCCTTCCCCAACTTAAAGGACCACTTAGCAGTCTTTGGCTACTGCTGGTGCTTTGTCTCATTGTCTTACCAATAGGTGTTTAGTTTTAACTTTTAGAAGATACCCCTGAGCTGGACCTGATGGGAGGGTGACCAGAAACCACTTCACTATTGGCTGAAAGCTGTCTTCTTGTTCCAGGATAGCCCAGGTCTATGTGATGATTTGCATCCCTGCTCTTCCTGTAAGTTTCACAGCTGCTGTGTTTCTTTGTTAGTGTATAATCATAGACACACTAATAACAATGATATGAAGTAATGATCTCCATTGAGACATTTGCATACATGTATATAATGCACTTTGATCAGACCCCTTTTCCCTCTCTTACCTTCTTCTACCTTCCCCTGGTTCCCGGGATCCTACTCAACTTCCCCTGTTCTAACCCCTCCCTCTCAGTTCTACATATGAGAGAAAATATGTAATAATTGTCCTTCTGAGTCAGGCTTTTCACCTAAACAAGGAGCACAAGTTCTGTTCAGTTTCCTAAAGAGGACATGATTTCAGTGTTAATGGCAGGATAGTATTCCATTGTCTTACGTAGGCCACATTTTCTTTATCTGTTTGTCCATTGATGGCCACTGAAGCTAATTCCAAAATGTGTGATGGTTAATCTCAACCATCAACTTGATGAGATCTAGATTTGTTAGGGAGACCAGTTTCAGGAATGCCCTTGGAGGATTATCTTTATTAGGTTGATTTGAAAGGCATATCCACTACGGGTGGCACCATTCCTTGGCTGGGTTCTTGGACTGCACAAAAGGAGAAAGCTAGCTGAGCACAAGAATTCATCTCTCCTGCTTCTTGACTGTGGAGACAACATGACCAGCTGCCTCAACGAACTTCCTGCCATGGTGGACTGTGTCCTTGAACTCTGAGTCAAAATGAACCCTTTCCACTGGGCGACAGTGGTGGAGCATGCTTTTAATCCCAGCACTCAAGAGGCAGATCAGGAGGATCTCTGTGAGTTTGAGGCCAGCCTGGTCTACAGAGCAAGTTCCAGGACAACCAGCACTACACAGAGAAATTCTGTCTTGAAAAACTGAAAGAAAAAAGAAAAGAAATGTTTCCTTCTTATATTTTCTTTAATTACATTTTATTTATTTTGCTCCAGTGGGGTTCAGGTACAAAGAGGAGGTGTGGAGTCGCCGAGGAAAAGAGATTGACATGATCTGAGGGTGAATCAGGATGACTGCCCATTTATTGAAAACAGGCTACACCTTATATACTCTATAGCTGCATTATAGTTTAACCACAAGCAGTACTAAAGCATACTTAGTAGTTCCAGGACGAAAGCAGTCATCAACGTCGTTACAGCATTTTTCTTGAAGGAAAAAAAAAATAAGTTTAGCAAGAATCTAAATGCCTATTGTCCTCTGAGACTCAGAAACCCCACCAGGTGCCCTCTCAGACTTCCTCCTGCAGGGTCTCAGTCTCTGCGGTGAGGCGGTGCCAGACACTGAGTCCTGAGAAGCAAACCCCTGAGAGCGGTTTTCATTCTTCAAGGAGCATGATGCAGTGTTTGGACCATGCAGCGAAACAAGCATTGAGCTGTTTCCTGACTGCATTCCTTCGAAGAGGGAATGGAGTATTCTGCTGATGCAATCAAACAGTAACCATGGAACTCCTGGACAGAGCGGCACCGTCTGTGACCCTGTCTGTATTGAGAAGGCTGAGGTAGAAGGAAGAACATTTTGAGCCAGTTTGAGCTACATAGAAGACAGGTTTTTGTTTTGTTTTGTTTTTCTTTTTGTTTTGAAGAGGAGCAACGGAATAAGGAGTCGGGAACAGCATTGTGACAAATAGGAGGGGTGGGAAGGCAGGCGAAGATCACACCCTGAGCTGCTTCCAGGCTCCCCATCACCCAAGCAGCCATGACCCAGTTGGAGTTCCTCATCATGCCATGACACATGTGTGGAGGTCAGAGGACAAATGTGAGAATCAGGTCTCTCCTTCCACCATACGGGTCCTGGGGGAGCCAGGGGTGAAGACCCTTGCACACACTATCCCTGAGGATCATGCTCACGCCCTAGCCCTTGCACTAGGGCTCTGGGACTGAGCTTCCCGTCTTCTGGAGGTCCAGCCTGGCCTCACACCTGCAGTTGGGAGGCTTCTGGCCAAAGATTAGGCAGGTAGCTCCCTCCCCAGACAGTCCAGACTGGGGCTTTCGCTCAGCCACGTAGGCTCTGCTCTTTTTCTGCTCTTTAGGAAGTAAATCTTTCAAATCATTCTGGCATTTGTTTAGGGTGAATCTGGTGTTCTGGATTTTGATGTTACATAAACAGAAAGAAAGTATCCTAAAAACCAGAGTAGACAACGATAGCATAGAAGACCCAGAAAAAAAAAATCCACGCAAAGCCATCCAATCCTTGGCAAGGGTATCAGAACATACACTGGAGAAAGGGTGGCCTCTCTGATGAGTGGTCTGAGAAACGCAACTGTTCCCATGTAGAAGAATCAAAATAGATCCATATCTCTCACCCAGCACTGAAATCAGTTTGGGATAGAACACAGACCTTAAGTATAACGGGAACCAAGCACACGAGGAAAACACTGCGGGCCAGCACCGGCAGGGGCTCTCTAAGAAGGCAGACAGCAGCAAAGGAAATAATCCTGAGGTTGAACAAATGGGGCGACATGGAACTAAAAAGCCTCCGAATAGCGAAGGAAACAGTCATCAGAGGCAGCATACAGACTGGGAGCAAGTCCTTGCCCATCATACATCCCACATGAGATTAATATTTAGACTATACAAAGAACACCAACATTTAAATATCTCCCAAATCAAAATGGGCTAATGGATTGAATAAAGGAAGAAATAAAAGTAGTCACTATCTTTAGCTATCAGAGAAATAAAAATTAACACTGCCTTGGTGTTTCATGTGAGCCCAGTGAGACTAGATCTTATCAAGAAGACTAGTGACAACAAATGCTGGTGAGGATGTGGGAGTGTAAATCATATACACACAATAATAAAGATAAATAAATATAAAAAGGGAAAGAAAATGAGTCGGACAGGAGACCATAGAATTAAGTGGAGTAAGCCAGACTCAGAAACAAACAGTGAATCTTTTCTCCTTGTGCAGAATGTAGATTTAAATATCTCGGTATAGTATGTGTGTGTGTGTGTGTGTGTGTATATACACATATATATATATATACACATATATGTATGTATGTATGTATGGTGGGTGGGTGTGTGACACAGAAGTGGAAAGGCACTCTGAGAGGGGAGAAAGCTGTCTATAGAGAGGGGAGGGAGCAAGACATGGTTGTAGCGTACATGCCATCAAAACAGAAGATGAAGCTCTGGGAGGAAGGCCAGCAGGGGTTGGGAGGACAGTGATGGCTGAGGAATAAGAACCAAGGGCAGTGATATGTACAGGGAATGCCAAGTGAAGCCCGTTTTCTTTTTGGCCAGAATACAGGCCAAAACTTAATAATAATGATAATAATAATAATAATAATAATAATACAACTCTAGAGCTTGACATGTATGAAAATGTTATAATGAAATCCACTATTTCATAAAATTATCATTCAAAAGAAACTGAGTTGGGGCCTAGCCTTGCAGCAGACATGCTGAGGGCAAAGTCCTGGGCTTGGTCCCCAGAAATGTAAAACAACAACAAAACCAGAAACAAAGTAAGCTCTGTGTTTTCTGTTTCATCTTCTAGGCAGCGTTCCTGTTCCAGCTGCAGACACGGTATTTACAGAGTCAGGTATTCATTTGTGTTTTTACTGCACACTACTGTGGGAAACGTGGAGTAAATGTTTTAAAGGGATTTTCTGTAATAGTTTGTACCTCCTTTCCCTGTAATTCATTTCTGAGACACACACGCACTTTGGGAACACAGGCGCCTGTGGTTTTGTGTACAGAAGAGATGGCGGTCGTGTGGACTCGTCTGTCTGGTTCCTCCTAGTTTTCCTGCCGGCCCTGTGCGGCCTTCATATCTAAGGCTTCCCTAGTCTCTCAGCTCGCTGCTGGCTTTGCAGCTGACCTGGGGACCTGGCCCCAATTTTGATACTGACTGGGAGGGGCTGGGGTTACTGCAGCTCCACTTGTAAGTGGACACTGTGCGTGCCGTACTCAAGGCAGAAGGGAGATTGAAGGAGGAGAGGGCCAGAAGTGGGTGGGCAGAAACTGGGCCCAACTTTAGCCAGTGTCCTGTCCCAGGCTAGCTACAGACAGTTGGCTAGCCTTTAAACATAAAGGCCTCGTCCCTAAGCCAGAGGAAATTGCTCTGCTCCGACAGTCTTCCATTCTGTGTGATTGCTGGGAGAAGAAGTTTAAGGTGAAAAAAAGTGTTTATTTGAGGACTGAAGTGTAGACAGCATAAACAATAGGAATGTGCATGCCTTTAATTCCAACACTAGGAGCTCTGTGAGTTCGAGGCCAACCTGGTCTACATAAAGAGTAGCCAGAACTACAGAGTGAGACCTTGTCTCAAAAACAAAAACAGAACAGAACAGCTTGTACTGCTGAGCAAAGGGATGGACATTTTTCTCCGCACTTGCTTTGAAGCAAGTATTTTTGGGTGCTGTGCATGTGAGAAGATGTTTTCTTCTTGGGGGTGTTGGGGCTCTAGGTCCCAACACCCCCAAAGCCTGTGTGTTCTTCCTGAGACCAATTCCTCTTTTCCCTGTTGCTGTGATGAAACTGGACAGGGTTTTGAAACGGCCCCCACAGGCTTCTGGGTGGCTTGGTGAGAAGCTCCTTCAAAGGAGGGGCCTCATTTGCTCATTCCTGGCTTTTCTACAGCCTTGCATGGCTTTACCACCGCCACCTATTTAACTGTGAGTTTCACTGGACAGCCTAGCCGACTAGCTTTTGAAAATAGTAATGTTTTCCTATTTGTTTGGGAATTTTAGGGCATCATTATGCCCCAGGTTATTGTTGGGATCGCAGCAAATGTTGTCAACGTGGGCATGAATGCCTTCTTGCTGTACACCTTGGACCTCGGAGTCGTGTAAGTGGAAACCCCTTCATCCAACAAAGACTGCGGCGTGCCCTAGGGCTGGGGATATGCCAGTGAAGCGGGGAACGTGGACAGGTAAGCAGGCACCCAGCTGTCTGTGCTCTGGTGCTCTGCATGGCAGGTAAGAGCTGGCCCCGTGGGCCCACAGAGGAGCAGCTAGCTGTTGCTGGGAGAGAGAGGGTGGAGATTAGACAGAGACAAGGAGCCTTGGACAGCTATGTGGAGGCTTCTGTGGTAGAAGCGGTTTTAGTCCTAACAAGCAAGCTGCTGCCACCTGGAGGCTGAGGTGGGTGACAGGCAGAGGCCTGAAGGGCTTCTCTCAGGGCTTCTGGATTTTAAGTGGCTGAGCCAAATTCCTTCTGGAAGCTTGAAGAGATGAGGGCCCCACAAAGAAAGAGAGAAGTTAGGGGTTCCCCAATAGTGTCCTGATGGCGCTTCCTCACACCAGAGGATGTTCGGCTGCCCTAGCCCGGAGCTAACCTGCATAAGTGGCAAGAGAGTCACACCAGCAAATGAAGACTGAGCCCCACAATTTGGGGGGTGCTTCAGGGTACTGTGCTCTTTGGTTAGTGGGTCATGAATGTTACTCATATATGTAATAACAATTAAAGAAAAAGAGGCCATGAATTTGAACGAAAGCGGGGTGCAGGGAGGTACATGGGAGTGGATGGGGGAAGGGAAGAGAAGGGGAGAAATAAATTATAATTAAAAGAAGTTAATATGCTAGGAATTAAGGAGAAGAAAACAAAATAGAGTATAACATATGAGTTATGTCAACTGTTGGATGTCTTCACTGTGAACTGTTTGGTTTCCATTCACATGTTAATGTGGGCTCTGGGTATCAATGAGACCATGACAGCCATCATTACAGAGTAACATGGGCAGGGATGCAGCTCCGTGGGAGAGAGCTTGCCTAGCATGTACAAGGCCTGGTTCCCATGCTGTCTTCCTCATGCCAGAAAGATGAAGGAGGCTGTATCAGTTTCCTGGAAAAAGAGAGAGAGGGAGGGATAGAGGGAGGAGGGAGGGGGGGAGGGAGGGAGGGAGGGAGGGAGGAGAGAGAGAGAGAGAGAGAGAGAGAGAGAGAGAGAGAGAGAGAGAGAGAGAGAACACATGCATATATTGCAAAAGGGGAATTCATGGATGGACTTACATGATAGGAGCTGGGTAGTCTAACCGTGGTCATATACCCACTGACGAGACAAGCAGTTAGGTGCCTCAGCTGTCCCAAATTGGCACTGAAGGCCTGGAGGCTCCCTGTGGAGTCACTGGTGGGCAGGCCCAGGTTGAAAGGCTGAGGAAGCCTGTCTTAGTGACGGTTTCTATTGCTGTGGTAAAACACTATGGCCAAAGCAGCTTGGAGAGAAGAGGGTTTATTTTGCTTACCCTTTTATATCATATCATGGAGCGAAGTCAAAGTCAGAGCTGATGCAAAGGCCATGGAGAGCACTGCTTATGGCCTGCTTTCTTAAACCACCCAGGACCACCTGCTCAGGCATGGCACCGCCCACAGTGAGCTGGGCCTTCAGGCATCAGTCACTAATCAAGGTGACCCCCCACAGACTTGCTTACAGGACAGTCTTGGAGATATTTTCTCACTTAAGAGTTCCCCTTCTCAGATGTCTAGGTTTGTGTCAAGTTGACAAAAGCCAACCAACAAGAAACTGTAGCCTAATGTCAGTGGGTGATGACGACATCAGTATTTTACCCCCAAAGGAAAGGGGGCTTGCAGACACCGGCACGTTCCTTCCTCTAACTTCTTTGAGTCTGGGCCACCAGCTTGCTGGATGGTATGGCCCACATTTGGGGTGGGTCTCCCCTCAGTCACCGCCTTCTATGTCCACCTCTAGACAAGCCCTGCAGATCCATTGAGGTGTTTTTTTGTTTTGTTTTGTTTTCAAACCATTCTTTGACAGCTAAGTTGACAGCCAAGGGCAACTGTCGGGCATTGGTCGGAGAATAGAGGGAGCCCATCAGGGAAGGGGAGGACCAGTGGGTTGACAAGACGTCACAGAGGGCCCAGGTTCCCCTATGAAGGGCACCTGAGAGACAGAAGCTTGGACTTTTCCTAAAGAGACATGCACAGGATAGTTTGGAAAAGGGAGGAGAGGATACAGGGGAGGGTTAATAAATGATAAAGAGTGACGCTAATAATGACGCTAATAATAGTGACGTTAATAAATGATAAAGAATAGGAGAGGGGAAAAAGTCAACAAGAATGCTGAGTGTGGGCACTGCGCTGGCCCAGCATGTACCTGGGGTGGGAAGATGGCTCCCACTGATGATGCCCAGTGTTCTATTTGATGGAAGACAAACCTGCTCTGCTCCTGTCTCATAAAACCATGGCTTGGACGAGCACTTGGCTGGCCCAGCCCTTTGAACTGGTCATCATCTAAGAAGTGCTTGTTTAAGGTTGGTGGCTTGTGGGATGGCAACACAGCTTCGAGCCCTTCAGTGTCACACGGATGGACAGCGGATCCATCTCCATGGAGACAAACAAGCCTATTCCACATGGACTCAGCCATCACACAAAAGGAAGGCAGCACAGGCACTCCCAGCTCGCTGCCAGCCAAAGCCTGTCAGAGCAGTGAGCTAACCTCCCCTTTTCTCCTGCAGAGGTTCAGCCTGGGCCAACACCACCTCCCAGTTCTTCCTGTCTGCCCTGCTTTTCCTCTATGTGTGGTGGAAGAGGATCCACGTCCTCACCTGGGGAGGTTCGTGACCCTGTGTCCTCGTGTTGCACCATGGAGCTTCACAGACGCAGCTCCTCTGCCTTTTGAATGTCTTTACCTCATAGAAGTTGTTTTTTTTATTTTTATCTCTTAGGAAATCTCAAAATATAGAAAACATTTGTTACCAAAAATACAAAAGTTACTAGGGACAGTGTGTGATTTTGTGTTTGTGTGGTTACCAAAATAACCCTTTGTTCATAGAACACTGTAGTAGATACTGGGTTTTAAGTTGCGGTTATAGTTTTAATATTTAATGAATTAAAACTACTAATATGAAATCCTGTTTCTGGAAAATCATGCTATTCAGCTGAAGGGCAGTTAGATTCCTGTCGTATCAACTTAAGAGAAAAGATTGCTCTCTGACCAGCCAGGACCACTCACAGCTAACTGAGGAGCCCAGAACCCTTGAGTAGACACCCACAGGCTTAACTGGATTTGTTGTTTGCTTTTTTCTTTCTTTCTTCCTTTCTTTCTTCTTTCTTTCTGTTTATCTTTCTTTCTCCTCCTCCTCCTCCTCCTCCTTCTCTTTTTTTTCTTCTTTTTACAGCTTTACTGAGTCAAAGTTGATAAAACTAGTATCTAAGGTGTGACTGTGGCTGTGATTTTTACTGTGGTGGTTTGTTTTGTTTTGCGGTTCTGAGGTTGGGACCCAGGCTCTCAGACATTACTAGGTGAGTGCTCTTCTATTGACCTGCATCCCTACTGCTCTTCTGTTTTTAAATTTTGAGACGGGGTCTTGCTAGTTGCCCAGGGTAGCTTCAAGTTTGTGACCCCTATCTCAGCCTTCCTAACAGCTGGGATTACAGGCACCCACCTCTGTGATAGCCCACCATGGTGTTTTGGCATACATGTATGTTATGAAATGATTACTGCTGCAAAGTTAATTCATATGCCAAGCACCTTGCATAGCCACTGCTCTCTGTATGGCAAGGATGGTTCCTGTGGTTTCTCTTGACAGACTCAGGTACACAGTGGATTTACTAACTGCGTTCCTCAGGTTGTTTTTTAGATCTCAGAAGTTTCCATCATGTGACTGATCTCACTGATTCCCTCCACCACCCGATCCTTAGTAACCAGCCTTTTGCTCTTTGTATGAGTCCTACTTTTTCAGATTCCACATAAAGAGATCACACAGTATTTGTCTATGTCGTGGGCTGTCTCACTTAACAGGTATATCTTGGTTTCAACCTTGCTGCCACACACTGTCGGATTCCTTCTTTTCAGTAATTATCCTCTGTGTGGCAGGTTTGAGATATGGCTTTCATTAGCACTTCCTTGATGATTAGTGATGTGTGTGCATGTGCACATGTGTACATGTGTATTTGGAGGCCAGAGGTGACATTTAGTGTCTTCATCAATTGCTTTCCATCTTATTGTTTGAGAGTCTCTCCGTAAACCTAGAGCTCACCGATTCGGCTACACTGGCTGGCCACCGAGCCCCAGGTTTCCCATCTGTCTCCCTGTGTTGGGATTGCTAGTGAACACTGGTGTCTACATGGATCCTGGGGGTCTGAACTCGGGTCCTCCTGCTTGTGGGACAAGCACTTATTAATATCCATCTCCCCAACTGCAGATCACATGACAAAGTACCAGTTGACCACTTGGATGCTTTCTTTTCTTTTTCTTTTCAGAAATGTCTATCCAAGTCCTTTGTTTCTTTTTTTTTCTTATTGAGTTGTATAAGTTATATATTTTGATTTAAACCCCTTATCGGATACATGGTTTGTAGCTATTTCCTTCCATTCTGTGGGTTGGACTTTTATTTTAGTTTTATGCTGTTGTTCTTGGTTACTTTTTCTAATATTGCCCGTTCTTTTGTGTTGTAGGCAAAAAGTCATTGCCAGTACTGGTACCATGGCCTCTCTCCCTGTGATTTCTTCTGTGATTTTGAGATCATAATAAGTCTTGAATCCATTTTGAGTTGATTTTTGTGTCTGGTACAATGTTTAAAATTTTTAAGTCTAAATTTTAAAATCTTATCTAAAATGATCCTGAGTCAGCTTGTCTTTTTCCTGGAGCGATCCAGGGTTCTCAACACTGCTGAAGAAGATCGCCCTTTCCTGCTTTTGTACCCTGGAGTTTTCGGTGAAGAGTGGTTGACTCTACCTGTTTTTGTGGTAGTGACACAGTTTGAGTTATGGTGGCCTTGAAACACGGGTTGAAGTCAGGGTGGGTCCATCTCTGTTATTTTTCAAGATCGTTTGGGTTCTTCAGCATTTGGATTTCTGTAACTTTTTTCTATTTTTTATGACAAATGCTACCGGAATTTTGACAGTGATTGTTAGCAAACGTTGGGTATTGTGGACATTTTGACAGTCTTGATTCTTCAGGTCCAAGAACACAGAGATCTTCCGTTTATTTGTCATTGGTCCCCCCTCCTACCACACCCCGCAGTCCCCAAGTTCCATTGTAGAGATCATTGCCTCCTTGGTTAGATTTACTCCTAAGAATTTTCTTCCTTTTTTTTTTTTTTTTTTTTTTTTTTGGTTTTTCGAGACAGGGTTTCTCTGTGTAGCTTTGCGCCTTTCCTGGAACTCGCTTTGGAGACCAGGCTGGCCTCGAACTCACAGAGATCCGCCTGGCTCTGCCTCCCGAGTGCTGGGATTAAAGGCGTGCGCCACCACCGCCCGGCCCAATTTTCTTCCTTTTAATGTTAAAAATGGGATTCATTCTTTCCCATCCTCCCTTCCCCAAGTACTGGTGGCTGAACCCAGGGTCTTCTACTTGCTTCCTGTTTCCACTTGTGTTTTATTAATGTATAACTTATACAAATAATGAGTATTATTATGAACTGTGTGTACCATGTGTATATATGTGTACCATGTGTACTTTGTATCATTTATACCATGTGTATATGTGTTCCATGTGTGCATGTGTATTTGTGTACCATGTATACCATGTGTACATGTGTACATGTCTACCATGTGTATGTGTGTTCCATGTGTACAATGTGCATTTGTATACCATGTATACCATATATACGTGTATATATTTGTGTACGATGTATAACATGCATCATGAGTACCATGTGTACCTGTGTATACTGTGTGTACTGTGTGTATGTGTACTATGTATACCATGTGTACATATATACATGTACTGTGTGTGCCTGTATACCATGTGTACGTTTGTATGTGTATTCCATGTGTATGTGTATATTTGTGTACCATGTATCATGTGTACCATGTGTATGTGTATATATTTGTGTACTATGTATAACATGTATTGTGAGTACCATGTGTACCTGTGTATACTGTGTATCCATGTATACGTGTGTACATATGTACATGTACTGTGTGTGCCTGTATACTGTGTGTAGCTCCCCTGCTGCTGAGTGCCTTCCTCCTGCCAACTAGTCCCTCTTCTACTTACTAGCACTTTATGTGATAATCTCCAGGTCCATCCATTTTTTGGGGGGGGCAAACAATGTAATTTTTTTCTTCTTTATGGCAAAATAGATCTCTGTTGGAAGACTAACTTCTAATCCCCAACAGGTCCAGTGACCTGGGACAGGTGTGTGAAGTCGGCGCAGCAAAGAAACTCTGACCACCTATTTCAAACAAGTGGCCCCGGATAGCCTGAGCCGTTTCTATTTATACAGTTTCAATAGTTTGCATGGACAGTTTTACAACCAGATTTGTTTCCTTATGTTTCTAATAATGGTTGCTATAATTACCGGTTTGTTCCTTTACCTCATTCCCCTTCCGTCCCCCAGCTTCTCCATCTGTAACCATGACCTACTTGATTTATAGCTTTAATGTAAGGAGCATAAGAAGTGTTGCAAGCGATAAAGGAAGTTTTCTAACTAGGTACACCTACAGGTAGAACAGTGGGCTCAGTTGGTAGCATTGGCGGTTACAGCATCGTGCAAAGAGAAAGAGAGTTTCGCCTCTAGTGGTTAATGTTTGCCTCACAATTAATTCATCAGCCAAGGCTTAGTCAATTCACTCTTCATTCTGTACTACTCTATCTCCTATGGGGATATACCAGGTTTTCTATCACCCTGTACACTACATAATTAAAAGCTTGCTCTTAATAGTTGGAACTGCTTATCTTTTGTTCTCATGTCTCCTCCCTCTCAACTTTCTACAGTATTGGCACAGCTCTTAGAAGTGAGGGCTTGTGGATTTCTATGGCTCTGCTTCATTCCCTGTTCCTAGACTGTTCCCATTAACTCCTGATATCATCTATTTATTAGCATTTCTCCTAGACTCTTGTGGTTAAAATCATTCTTTCCAGAATAGTTATGCAAATTTGTAATGTCATGAACTACTGTGACTCTTTCAGACTAGTCACAAGGTGTGTTGGAAAGGCAACATCATGTTCTTAAGAAGCTTGAATTCCTGGTCACACTTGAAACATCAAAGGCTTTACGAGCTGAATCAGGTCCACTGTACATTTTTAACAACATCCCCTCTGGTTCACCCAGAGGAGAGTCATCAGGGGAAGTTTTCCTAATGCAGTAGCCATTTCATCCACAGCTCTAAGAAAGTGACACTAGAGGCAGCCAGCAACATGATTTGTATAAAGAAAGCAAGGAGAACAGGTAGCAATATGCTCCTGGGGTCATGCCCAGAATTATAAAGTGAACTGTCCATCAGCTTTGCCCCAAATGGGTCAGACACTCCAGGGTCTTGCCACAAGGAGAACTTGTTCATGCTATTCTCAGGCCTTGTCCCCCGAAGAAGTCATATGGCTCCCAACAAAACTCCACTGTGTACATGTACCACATTTTCTTTATTGTTTTGTCTGTTGATAGACGTTTATGCTGATCCCATACTGTGACTCGTGAATAATGTCACAATAATCATAAGTATGCAGGTCTCTCTATTGCAGCCTGACTGTTTCCTCTGAGTGTAGCCCAGGAGTGCTAGAGCCTGATCATATGGCCTCCTGTGGTTAGATGTTGAGGCCCCACCATACTGACTTGCTTTTCCACCAGTAGGATATAAAGTTCCTTTCCCCTTGCATTCTTGCCCAGTTGTTAATCGCTTGTTTTCTTGATGCTAGCCATCTGATTAGCATGAGGTAAATCTCTCTGGAGTTTTGGTTTGTGTTTCCCTGGTGACTGATGCTATCCCAGTTCTTTGTACATTTGCTGGCCACGCTCTTCTTTGAGAACTGCCGAATTCATTTACCTGTCAATTGATTGGATTAATTGCTCTTAGCTTCTTGTCTTCTTTATGTATTCTGGAGATTAGTTTACTATCAGAAGAATAGCAGGCAAAGATATTTGTCTCCCACTTTAAAGACGGCCTGTTCACTCTGGTAGTCATTCCCTTTGCTGTGTGGGGTTTTTCAGTTTCATACAATCCCATTTGCCAATCTTGCTCTTCTTTCTTGAGCCGTTGGAGTTCTTTGCAGGAAGTCCTTGTCTAACTGACCTCTTTCAGTCTTTTTCTCTAGTGGTTTCTTGGTGTCAGGTCTTACATGGATGTCTTTTATCCATTTTGAGTAGATTTTTGTACAGGGGGAGATACAGAGTTTGCATTTTAGTCTACTTGTGAAGATCAGTCTCTCTCCCTCTCTCTTCCTCCCCCCTCTTTTTTTCTTACACACACACACACACACACACACACACACACACACACACACACACACATACGCACACCTACCTTTTATTGCTGGCAACAAGTATTCAGGTTTTAAAACAAAATGAATCTGTGAAAAGTGCTTCCAATAAGAACACACTTAGGTCCCTTCACCCAGCTTTTCTTCTAGCCTTTCGTCTGTATCCATTTCACTTTTAAAAGCTGACACAGATAAATGAAAGTTGAGAGAACTTCTCAGTCAGCTCTGCAGCCTTGAGCTGAACATAAGGACCATGCATTAACTCCCTCTTGTCTGGTCACAGTTCTTAGTCATTTCAGATTGTTTTCCAAGTCAAAATGAAGAAAATGATCTTGGATTTTTAACAGTAGAGTTCCAGTGTGATCTCTATGTCCTGCACCCAAAGTGTGGTCTTACTCTCCTGTCCCTCTGTAGTGCTGGTGTTCCCAGACTCTATCCTGAGTTGTCTCTGGAGAGATATTGCAGCAAATGTCTGCAATAAGGGTTCCTACCCAGAGGTAAACACTTTGTAAGAACAGAGTAACAACTTGTTTTAGGGTCTCCAAGGAGGCTGGCGGTGCTTTGTGTACTAATAGATTTGTTCCTTTGTACCAGAGTGGAATGCAAAGGAAAAAGAGAAAGGAGAAACTGTGTTTTAACTTTAGGTTGATAGGAGAAATTACAAGATTTTTTTAAGGTGTAGAAAGAATGGGCTGGCAAGATGGTTCAGCAAGTAAAAGCACTTCCCCACAAACCCAACTACCCGAGGTCGAGCTCCAGAACCCCAGGCATATGGAGAGAACTAACTCCTGAAAGCTGCCCTTTGACCTCCACATATGTGTTGTGGCATGTCTGCACTCACAGACACATATCTCACAATTTCTTTCCTGATTTCTTCAATGACATTCTAGTCACTCTCCAGGTCTTCATATACTTTCTGTTGTTTCTCTTAATATTGACATATTTCTGATGGTCTTAGGAACGGAGACGCCACTCAGTAGCAAAATTACAATCATGAAGTAGCAATGAAAATAAATTTATAGTTGAAGTTTCCTAAGACCATTGGAAATATGTGTTTTCTGATGGTACGACCCACAGGTTGAGAACCCCTGGTCTAGATGGCCTATCTGTTTGTGAGAGAAATCACCCAACAGCACTGAATCCGGACTAGTGTGTCCACAGTGTGCCTTTATGGTGGTGTTCATGTAATTGGGCCCCCAGTGTTAAGTGGGTATGGTTATTAGATCCCCTTAGTGGGTCATTCCATTGGCAGCTGCATCTGCTTGAAGTCCATATCTGAGCACAGCTGCCTTCACGTGTCTCAGCTTCTGTTTGGTTGGTGTATTTCCTCCGCCCCTTCAAGTTCAGTGAGTCTTTACCAGTGAAGAGTGCTTCTTGTGGATAACAAGTAATTAAATGTCATTTTTAAGCCAATTAGATAGCTACTCTATATCAGTGGTCCTCCTAACCTGTGTGCCACGACTCCTTTTGGGGTCGAATGACCCTTTCACAGGGGTCACCTAAGACCAACAGTAGCAAAATTACAGTTATGAGGTAGCAATGAAAATAACTTTATGGTTGTGGGTCACTACAATATGAGAAACTGTACTAAAGGATCACAGCATTAAGAAGGTTGAGCAGCACTGTCCTGTATCTTTTAACTGAAGAGTCAAGACCATTCACACTCAGAGCTATTGTTTAGAGGGGTTTGCTGATTTCTATGACTTTTTTCTTGGTAGGGCTGGTTATTTATTTCATTCTTTTCTCCTTTTTCATGATCATCTTATTCATGTATTCATATTAGGGGCTGGATGCCTTTTTGAAAGGGACGTAATTATTTCCCAACTCTTCTTTGTTTATCTGTTCATTGAGTTTTTTCCCTGTGGTCTCATAATTGAGATTGCCTTTCTTTCTCTTTTGTGTGTGAGATAACTTTAAGTATCTTCTACAGTGTTGGCAGTGGTCATGAATTGCTTTAGTCTGTTCTCCTCCCTACAAATAGCTTTATTTCTCTATTTATTTGAAACAGAAAGTCTCATGTATCCTAGGAAGCCTTGATTTTCTGATTCTCCTTGCCTCCCTCCACCTCCTGATTGCTGGGATCATAGGCATGTGCCACAATGCCTTGTTTATGTGGTTCTGGGGACCGAACCTTGAATTCTAGGCAAGCACTTTACCAACTGAGCTACAGCCTCAGCCCCCACTTCATTGGGTTTTAAAAGATAACCTTGCTGTATGTAGTAAGCTTGCTTGATGGGTAGTTACTTTCTTATGGGTCTCTCTCTCTCTCACTCTCCTCTCCCACCTCTCTGTCTCTCTGTATCTCTCTCTGTCTCTGTCTCTCTGTATAAAATCACTCTACTTTCCTGACTTTTAGAATTTTTACTGAGAGGTTAGATGTTATTCTGTTGGGATTGCCTTTGCAAGGAGGCTTTTTGTCCTTACAGACTTTAAGATTTCTTCATTTTGTAGTCTTGGCAAGTCCACTGTAGAGTGTGGAGGGCTCTTCTCAGGTTTGCCTGTTTGGGCTTCTAAATGTATTTTTGCTCTTGAATGGCTACCACTTTGCTTACATTTGGGACATTTTCTACTGTAACCTTATTGAATAGATTTTCTGTGCCTTTTTTCCCTTTTTCATGTGCTTGTATATGTGGTGTGTGCATGTCTGTGTATTCAGATGTGCTTGGGCACAGTGTGTGTTTGTGAAGCCCACGGATGACGTAGAGAATCTTCCTCAGTCACTCTTGCATCTTATTCCTTTGAGGCAGGGTCTGTTAGACTTGGAGCTTGTTTATATGGTTTAGGCTTTGTCCTAGATAGGGTTACTATTGCTGTGATGAAACACCATGACCCAAGAAACTTAGAGAGAAAGAGTTTATTCAACTTATTCTTCCACATCACAGTTCATCATCAAAGGAAGTCAGGGCAGGAACTCTGGAGACGGGGGCTGACGCAGCAGCCATGGGGGAGTGCTGCTTACTGGCTTGCTCCCCATGGCTTGCTCAACCTGATTCCTTTATAGAACCCAGGACCACCAGTGATGGACCAGCCTGACTCCATTTTAAGATTAAAAGCCATCTTGTTACAAGGTCAAAATTAGTTCATTCCTGTTTTCTGTAAAACTTGGCTTTGACCATGTCTTGACCCATTTTCTGGAATTTGACATTTTCCACACCCTATACCCTAACCTCCACCCTAGTAAGATGTTCTGCCAAATAATTTTGAAATGTTCTGCTAAGTTCCCATGTAATGAAAACCCTTGAAGACCCCCAGCCTGCAGTTTGGGGGCTAATATAAACCCTACCTCCTGTGTTTGAGGCTGTTTTCTCAAACTCCACTTTAGGGAGTTTAAGAAACTCCCTGAGAGCTCTGTCAGAAAATAAAGCTTACTTAATTTGATCGAAGTATTTGGGCAGTGTTCTTTACTGTTGTTTGGTGGGCCAGCCCAGGGGTGGCCCCACCCACAATGGGCTGGGCCCTCCCCCATGAATCACAAATTAAGAAAATGCCCTACAGGCTTGCCTAAAGCCCAATCTTTCTTTTTATTATTATTTCTTAAATTTTTATTTCATGCACATTGGTGTTTTGCCTGCATGTATGTCTGTGTGAGGACGTTGGATCCTCTGGAACTGGAGTTACAGATAGCTGTAGTTACAGATAGCTGTGAGTTGCCATGTGGGTACTGGGAATTGAATTCAGGTCCTCTGGAAGAACATCCAGTGCTCTTAACCACTAAACTAACTCTCCGGCCTCCTAAAACCTGATCTTTTTGTTTGTTTTGTTTGTTTGTTTGTTTGTTTGTTTTCGAGACAGGGTTTTTCTGTGTAGCTTTGTGCCTTTCCTGGAACTCACTCTGTAGCCCAGGCTGGCCTCGAACTCACAGAGATCCACCTGGTTCTGCCTCCCGAGTGCTGGGATTAAAGGTGTGCGCCACCACTGTCTGGCAAAAGCCTGATCTTAAGAAGATGTTTTCTCAATTGAGGCTACCTTCTCTAAGATGACTCTAGCTTTTGTCAAGGGGCATAAAACTAGCCAGCATGGTCTTCCCAGTCAGCTTGCCACAAGGAACACTTGTCTCTGTCTTCTGACACCCACCTGGTATGTCCATGAGTTCTGGGGATCTGGATTTTGGTTCCTTTATCTACATGGCACACACCTTAATTGCTGAGCCACCTGCCTAGCTTTGTGCCTTTAATTTTCACTCATTTTCTTTCCCACAGACTTTTGGGCTTGATCACTCATGTCACAGAATCCTTGGAAGTTAGGCTCATGCTTTAAAAAAAAATGTTAATCAGTCTCATTTCTTTTCCGTTGCTGTGATAAAATACCTTGAGAAAAGCAGCTTATGGGAGAAAGGTTTTATTCCAGTTCACAGTTCAAGAACACAGCTCATTATGGCGGAGAACTGGAAGGAGCTTGGGGCAGCTCTAATGAATGAGTGCAGACAGTACCGAGTCCACAGTGCTGTGCAGCTCACTCTCCATTTTATACACTCCAGCATCGAAGACTGGGAGGGTCGCCACCCACAGTTGGTCTTCCCAACTCAACATAACCAAACTAAGCCCCACAGGCATGCCCAGAGGCCCATCTCTCAGGCCTTGCTGGATTCCATCGAGCTGATGATCAACCCTCCCCTTGACCTCATCTTTCACCCCTGATAGAGCTTGAACTGCTCTATTGGTGATTTTGAAATTGTGTTTTTCACTCGATTAAGTGGCATTTTTACTCCTAATGTTTCTTCTTGGATTTTTATTTTCAAACTTTAAATTTCTTCCCTGAATTTCTCATCTGTGTCATTGACTTTCTCTTCTATGTAGCTGACTTTCTTGTCCATATATAGAATTTGTCCCCTCACTTCATAAATCTGTTTGCTTTCTTCTTTGAAATCATTATTGTTTTTACTAATAGACTTCTGAATACTTTATCTGGTGTTTCAACCATTTCTATAGCCTTGGATGTTACCTAAGAGCAGTGATCACTTGGAAGTATGTGATGACTGTTCCTGGTTGTCAACATGACTACATACAGAATTAACTAAAACCCAAGTGGCTGGGTACACCTGTGAGGGATTTTTTTCTTAATTAAATTATTAATTAATTTAATTAAATTATTTGAAGTGGGAGGACCCACTTTTCATTCAGATCTTTTTAGGAGGGGAAATCCACTTTTCATCTAGATCTTTTGAGATGGGAAGACCCACCTTTACTCTGGGTCACACCTTCTGCTGGCAGCCTATACAAAGGACATGGAAGAAGGAAGCTTGCTCTCTTTGCCTGCTTGCTCTCACTCTCTCTAGCAAAGTCTCTATGACTTTGGGAGTTACGGTTCTAGCACATGAGCTTGGGGTACACACTCAAACCATAGCACCTCCAGTCTTTAAAACCTTTCATCTTCCAGAGTTGAAAGGCTGTATCTATTATGCAGCAGCTCCCTGGCCTTCCCTCCCAACTCCTCGCCCACACTTACCAGCCTACCCGTTTCTCACTCTGGTCACTGTCAATTCCTCCTGGCATTGGGCCTACACAATATGGGTCATTTTGTAACTTGCTTATTTCAGGAGGATTTCCTTCCTTTGTGAGAGGATCTTACATTGTTTGTATGAATATTTTGTTTTTCCACTTAATGTTGAAGACGATTTGGCTTGCTTAGTGTCTTAGTCAGGGTTTCTATTGCTGCCATGAAACACTATGATGAAAAAGCACCTTGAGGAGGAAAGGGTTTATCTGGCTTACACTTCCACACCACTGTTCATCATCAAAGGAAGCCAGGACAGGAACTCAAGCAGGGCAGGACCCTGGAGGCAGGAGCTGATGCAGAGGCCATGGAGCGGTGCTGCTTCCTGGCTTGCTCTTTATGGCTTGCTCAGCCTGCCTGCTTTCTTATGGAACCCAGGACCACCAGCCCAGGGATGGCACCACCCACAATGGGCCCTCCCTGGTCCCTCTCCCATCAATCACTAATTAAGAAAATGCCTATCTGCAACCAGATCTTCTGGAGGTATTTTCTTAATTGAGGTTCTCTTCTCTCAGATGACTTTAGCTTGTGTCATAAAACTATCCAGCGCCCTTGGGCTGTGGTGTAATGATGGTGTGAACAGGGACATACAAACTGCTCTTCTGCCCTAAATCTCATTTAACTTTTGGTTCTATACCCAGAGGCAAAATTGCTGAATCATGCAGTTATCACACCATCGATTTCTAGAGGAATCTCCTTTTTTTTTTTTTAATGTTCTTAATAACAGCATACAAGGGTTTCTATTTCTCTGTATCTGTCAATCTTTATTATTTTCTACTTTTCTTTGTTGTGGGTGAAGGGTGCTGTTGATAGCCTAATGGTTAGCGCCAGATGGTAGCTCACTGTGGGTGTTGGTTTATATATTTGGTTTTGGAGACAGCTCCTCACATTGCCAGCTTGGTCCCTTCCTTCCCAAGCTGCGGTCTTCCCTGACACTCTGTCCCCGCCTCTGTGTGAGAGGCAGTGGCTGTTGTACAGTGTCTGCTTTCTCGCCTCTTCTCCAGGTTGGACAAGGGAGTGCTTCCAGGAGTGGAGCTCCTACACCCGCCTGGCCATCCCCAGTATGTTCATGGTGTGCATCGAGTGGTGGACCTTCGAAATTGGGACCTTCCTTGCAGGTCTGTCCACACCCAGGGGAGCCTGCACACAGCCTGGGCAGTTACAGTCCAGAGGTTCCCCAGAAATGGAAGCTCTGCTTCTATCTCTGGTGTCTTGTGGGGTCCGTTAGGGGCTTGCAATGCAGGCACGAACCCTCAGCCAGCTGTCAGCACATGCAGTGGCATGGCTTTCCCTCTGTTAGTCCTGTGGTTTGTGAACAGGGAGAGGGAGGCCCATGGGAACCCAGGTGTCTTGACTATCTGCCCACCTTGCTAGCTTGGCCAGGCTTCCAGCGGAGTGTGGCTCCATGCCAGCTGTGACCTGTGCTTCTGCTGGAGCTGTAATTAGTCTGCTCTTATTTCTGGAAATGTTCATAGTCAGACAGTAATGGTGATGTTCTGTGGACATGCTTCAGTTGTCCCCAAAGCTGTACATGCTGTCCTGCCTACCTTCTCCCCCTGTGACTCTGGAGACACCTGCAACCCCAGGAACCTCATCTTAACCTACAAAACTTACAAGAAGCGATGGCTAGGATTTTTGCATCTGGCCTATTCTTGATTTCTTTTAAACGAAAATATGGGCCAGAAGTTGGGGACATAGTACAATTGTATCCTGTAACACACACATACACACACACACACACAGACACACACACACAGACACACACACACACACACACACACACACACACACACACACAGACAGACACAGACACACAGACACACACAGACACACACACACACACACACACATGCACGCATGCACGCACACACCTCTATATACAAATACATATGTGTTCTAGTCCACTATCTGACTTGTATTGTCTGAGTTGCTGTTTCAGGCCTTGTTAATGTGACAGAGCTGGGAGCCCAGGCTGTCATCTACGAACTGGCTTCTGTTGCCTACATGGTAAGAACATGAGTGACACTTTGCACTGTCTCTGTATAAATCCTATGGGCCATTGTCACTACATTTACAGTGGTGGGGAGGAGGGAGGGAGGGAGAGTTGGGTCCTGATCGTCTCTTTTCCCTTTGTGTGGCATGGGCTCCTTACCTAACTTTTCTGTGTTTCACTTTTTTGGTTTACGAAGGGGAGGGAAATGTAGCCATGTAGCTACACACTGCAAGGGAGGACTGAATGAGACCCTGTGCGTCAAACAGCAGGTTGCCTGGTGTATTCAGTTAACCAGTGTGGAGTTATTGTTGGGACTTCGATGTGAATGTGAGGGATCAGCTCCTGTCCTCCTATGGCCTGTGGGCCGGGTCAGGAGACAGAGACAAAGGAAAACCTGAGTGTCTCAGAATCTCACCTGTGTAGTGATGAGCTAATAAAAAAGCAAAACAGGGTCTGAGATGCATAAAAGCAGAGATGGATGTCTTTTAAACAGGGTAGTCAGGAGTGTTTTTCTGCTCCCCGGTTTAAGCTGAGCCTCATAGGATGAGAGCAGCTAGCCTGGGGAGCCCAGGGTTGGCAGTCGACTGTGGAACCTGTGGAACCTGGGCGGAGGCTCCGTGTTGGGATACTGCTTGGTGCTGCTGGGGGACCTGCTAAGAGAGAGGGAGGCAGGAGGGTGGAGCGGCAGGCAGGCCCGTTTGCTCCCAGGGAACAGAGGCAGGAGGAGGCTGCTGGAGTCACCCAGGGGAGGAATTAGGAGGGTGCCAGGAAGAAGGAAGCAGATGGACAGAGTGTGGGGAAGGATGCTACAGGATACAAAACGGGAAGCAGGCTCAGTACAGCCAGCTGGCTTGGACAGCTGCCGGATGGCGCCTGTTATCTTTTGATGCTTTTCAAATGTTACAGCCCCATGCTGACACAAGATACTCTGGTTGCCTCTTGTTTTCAAAGGGTTTATGAGCCATTTTGCATACCTTTAAAAAAAAACAGTCATAAAAGCGAGGGCAAGAATGTAGTGCAGTTGAGAATACTTATCACACCCAAAGCCCTGGAATCAATTGTCAGCATCAGACAAAGGAAGTGTGGCAGCACACACCTGTAACATCAGCACTCGGGAGGGAGAAGCAGGAAGATGAGGAGTTCAAGGTCATCTTCAGCTATATAGTGAGTTCGAGGCCAGTATGGGCTACACGAGACCTCATCTCAACAAGTAAATAAATATAAAAATGAAAAAAAAAAAAAAAAGAATTGGCTAGTCATCTTGGAATACAAAAGAGACTGTGAAGAGGAAGCCCGGTCCACAGAGGTAGGAGTGGAAGGAATCTGACCACAAGCCACGCGGGAGGAAGCAGGCCAGGAGGAGTGTGGAGAGGGAGCCTGGAGTGAAGGAGAGGCAGCGGAGGTGGTGAGGTCAGTGTGGCCCTGGGTCACTGCAGACCTCTGGAATGAGGGACCCGGATCAAAGGACTGACTGAAAGAAGGGGAAGAGGAGAGGTGGCTGAGGGGACAAGCTGCCTGAAGTTCGGCTGTCATGGCGGCGGTGTGGGGAGAGGAGGCCCCTGGTTTTGTTTCTGCTTTGAAGCGGGGTAATGGAGTTGTGTGGCCAACAGTGGGAACCCGCTAATCCTGTTTCATGTTTAGGGTTCTGTTTTCCCACCTGTTAAGTCATGGACTCCTAGGTTTTTATATTATTGTTATTATTGATCGTTGTTGCTTTCATTATTTTGAAGCAGGGCCTTGCCATCTTCCCAGGCTGGTCTTGAATTCTTGAGTTTAAGTGACCCTCCTGCCTCAATGTCCCAAGTAGCTGGGACTACAGGTGTATGCCATCACGTGATTTTTTTCTTTTCATTGTGGTAAACGCATCTAACATAAATTCACCTTCTTTGCCACTTACAGTTTATAGTTTACTAATTTGCTAACGTTCAGCATTATACAGCAGTTTCCAGAACTTGTCATCTTGCAGAATGAAGTCTGTATCCCTCACATCCTCTCTTCCCATCATCCATCTCATCTCTGGCTCCTGCGACCATCATCCACTTCCTGTTCTGTCACAGCACACACACACACACACACACACACACACACACACACACACACACACACACACGTATACACACACACTCACGTGTATACACACACATACACACGTACACACATGTGTATACACACATGTACACACACGTATACACACACACACACACACACACACACACACACACACACACACACACACGGTTAGACATGGAGAAACAGTAATTCTTTATGGTTCTCACGGTAAACAAGTCCTCCAGGTGAGCCTGTTATGGAATGAATCTGAGGCACTTGCTTCTCAACAAAAACCCAGAGAGAGTTACTGGAAACAGACAGGCCCCAAAGGAGACATACGAGAGCCTCCATGTCCCAAGAGCTTTCAAGGGGAACATGCAGGGGCTGTGCCCAGGCATGATCTGGCATCCTAGACTTGCCTGGCTCTTCCTTCACTGGCCATTGAAAACAACTTTCATCACATGGGGTAGAGTGGGCAGAAAAACTAGGGAACCCACGAACACCAAGACTTCTGGGGCCTATAAATCTAAAGAGAGTTTTTGCAGTAAGCACCTTAAACATTGACATGTAGGGTGTTTGTCTGTTTGTTTGTTTGTTTGTTTGTTTGTTTGTTTTGAGACAGGGTTTCTCTGTGTAGCTTTGGAGCCTGTCCTGGATCTCTCTCTGTAGACCAGGCTGGCCTTGAACTCACAGAGATCCACCTGGCTCTGCTTCACGAGTGCAGAGATTAAGGATGTGCACCACAACTGCCTGGCTGGGTTTTTGTTTTTTTTTTTTTTTTTTTTTTTTTCGAGACAGGGTTTCTCTGTGTAGCTTTGCGCCTTTTCCTGGAACTCACTTGGTAGCCCAGGCTGGCCTCGAACTCACAGAGATCCGCCTGGCTCTGCCTCCCGAGTGCTGGGATTAAAGGCGTGCGCCACCACCGCCCGGCTGGGTTTTTGTTTTTTGACAGGCTCTTGCTGTGTATCCGTGGTTGGTCTTGAACTCAAAATCTTCCTGTCTCAGCCTCTCCAGTGCTGGGATTATAGATGTGTCGCATCATGTCTGGAACTAAGAGTTTCTCCTTAGAGTTTAGAGTGCTGCGGTGGGAGGTGAGGTGGGGTGGGTGCCTTGGCAACTCAGTGAGACCCTGACTCAAAATAAAAAGTCAGCAGAGGGCTGGGAACGTAGCCTGAAGGTGGGGCACCTGCTGGCATGCACAGACCTCAGAGTTCACGGCCAAGTTTCTCTCCCTGCAACCATGTCCTGCTCTTACCAAGAAAAAGTTCTCACCTTTGATAACTGGATGTTGTACGTCATAAATGTCCTTTCACGTTTTAGGGCTATCTGAAAAAAAAAATGGTGGTAACAGAATGCCTTTTATAAATATGTATAGATTCAAGTTGGTGATTCTTAAATCACACAAAGAAATACAATCCCAGTAATGACCCAACTCTTCCAACAACACATAAAGTTAGGCATGTGGCATGCACTTGTAATCCCCCTGGCAGGGAGGTAGAGACAGGAATATCCCTGGAGCCCCAGGTCCCAGTGACCCCTGAAACAAGGTGGGCAGCACACGAGGAACTGCATCTGAGGCTGACCTCTGGCTTCCACCTGTGTGCATGCACAGACAACCCACCCACCTCACTAAATAAATAATAATGTGTGCATGCACAGACAACCCACCCACCTCACTAAATAAATAATAATATGTGCATGCACAGATAACTCACCCACCCCCACTAAATAAATAATAATGTATGCGTGCACATACAACCCACCCACCCCACTAAATAAATAATAGTGTGTGCACATACAACCCACCCACCTCACTAAATAAGTAATAATGTGTGCACATACAACCCACCCACCTCACTAAGTAAATAATAGTGTGTGCACATACAACCCACCCACCCCCACTAAATAAATAGTAATGTCTTTGTCACTCTGATTATCATCTGTCAACGGCTGCCTTTAGAGAACACGTCTCCTCCCTCATTCCACCCCTTCATGTTGGTACAGCATCTTCAGCTATCACCGAGGACACCGAACCAAACCCTTAAATGCTCTTTTCTGTTCCCTGAGCCATCTGCTGTGTTTCTGCTGAGATCAGGTGGCCTTTTCTTACTGCTACCCCTTTGTGGAGGATTCGTGCTCAGCTTTCCTCAGAACTCTGGTGATGTATGGACTGGTCCATGTATACTTATATTGATCAGTAAGGCAAAGAAGCCTGGGTGTGGGGGCACATGGCTGAGCAATTCCATCACTGAAGAGGCTGAGGCAGAAGGATTGTGAATTGAGGGCAGCCTAGGTTACATAGGGAGACTTTGTGTTGGAAGGAAGAAGGAAGGAGGGTAGGAAGGGAGAGAGGGAGGGAGGGGGAAGGGAAGGGAAGGGAAGGGAAGGGAAGGGAAGGGAAGGGAAGGGAAGGGAAGGGAAGGGAAGGGAAGGAAATACATAGCAGCCAACATGGCGTTCCTAGTCTACTTGGAGATTTTTCTCCAGTGACCTTCCTGGGAATGGCCCTGGGGAGCCTGGTGTAAAGTTGGGAACTGTCAGCCTTGTGAGTGAGATGCAGCCCAGCCTCCTCACTCCAGCCTACCCTACCCACCGCAACAAAGGAAGGGCTGGCTTCTCTGCTAGCCTGTATGCAGTGGGAGGGGGCCCACCTGTGCCTGGGCAGCATCTCTGGATACTGCGCCTCCTGCCTCACTGCCACTTGTCCGCTTGTCGCTCCCAGACACCAGATGCTGCTGAGAAGGAGGAGCATAGTTCAGCCTTCTCCTGTGTATCTTCTGGTCTGTGGTGTAGTTGATCTTTTTTTCTTTTCTTTTCTTTTCTTTTACTCCTTGGGGGCCTGCCACCCAGCCCCCAAATAAATACATGGAGACTTATTCTTACTAATGAATGCCTGGCCTTAGCTTGGCTTGTTTCTAGCCAGCTTTTCTAACTGAAATTAACCCATTTCTCTTCTTCTATGTCCTCTGGGATTTTTACCTTTCTTTATTCTATACATCTTTCTTCCTCTCTTACTCTGTAGCTGGATGGCGGGCCCCTGGCGTCCTCCTCTCCTCCTTTTCTCCCTCCTAGCTCTTCTCTCTTGAGCCTAGAGTTCTCCTCCTATTTACTCTCTCCGCCTGGCAGCCCCACCATTCCTCTTCCTGCCTAGCTATTAGCCATTCAGCTCTTTATTACACCAATCAGGTGTTTTAGACAGCAAAGTAACACAGCTTTACAGGTTAAACAAATGCAACACATCTTTGCATCATTAAATATTCCACAGCATAAATGAATGTTAAACTAATATTCCACAACACTGTGGTTTCTCACAGTTTTTCCCTGAGTGTGTTACTGGTACCTGCTGTCCTGGTCCAAGGCTGGGTACTCTTGCTCAGTATTACTGAGATACATAGGTACACACTCTACTAGCTCAGTGTTAGTGAGGTGTGCAGGTGCACACTACTAGCCTAGTGTTAGTGAGGTGTGCAGGTGCACATTACTAGCCTAGTGTTAGTGAGGCATGCAGGTGCACACTACTAGCCTAGTGTTAGTGAGGTGTGCAGGTGCACACTCTACTGGCTCAGTGTTAGTGAGGTGTGCAAGTGCACACCCTACTAGTTGTATTTAGGGGGAGGAGGGAGCTACATGAGCTGGATATTCATCTGCTTCTTAAAATATCCAATATGTATTTATAAATATTTTATTCCATTTAGCCTGAAGCTTGTTTTTTATTTTTATTTTTAAATTTCACCCTGTGTTAGCACAAATCACTTGAACAAGAGAATGTGTTTCCTTGTGAACTTTTCATGTTGCTCATTTGTCTCCAACTAAAAGATGGTTATGCAGACTTGGGCACAAATCCTACATATTCCTGTGCAGCCAGGCCTATTTTTAAAAGTGTGTGTGTGTGTATGTGTGTGTGTGTGTGTGTGTGTGTGTGTGTGTATGACCTATGTGTACATGTGTGCAGGTGCAAACACATGAAGGCCAGGGAGAATGTCAGGTGTCCCACTCTTTCACTCTCTGTCTTGAGACAGGGCCTCCCCCTAAACCTGGGGCTAAACTGGTGGCCCGTGGCCAGCAAGCTGCAGCGACCCTCCCGTCCCTTTCCCTGTCCTGCAGTGCTGGGGTTACAGGCTTGTACGGTCATGACTTAGCTTTTGACATGGGTGCTGGGGATTTGAACTCACCTGCTAAGCCATCGCCCCCACTCCATTTTAAAGTTAGTAATCTTAAAAATTAATATATAATTCTATTAACTCAACTTAATTTTCAAAATGATAAGAAACTAGACAGCTGCCAAGAGACGGTGCTTCCAGTAGAGATGAGATGTGAGAGCTGGCATGTAAATTATCAAAGCAGACGTGGCCCAAACGAAAGCTGTCTGTGTAGCCAGTGCTACCCACAGAGTTGAAGGGCAGCACCAGGTCATGAGATGATAATTTAGAATTCAGAGGTGACGCTGAAGATTCGCTGATGGTCTGTTTAAGAAGCACAGAAACCGCCAGGTGGTGGTGCACGCCTTTAATCCCGGCATTCGGGAGGCAGAGGCAGGCAGATCTCTGTGAGTTCGAGGACAGCCTGGTCTACAGAGAGAGGTTCAGGACAGTCGGGGCTACACAGAGAAACCCTGTCTCAAACAAGAACAGCAAAAAACATGGAGAAGAAGAGGAAGAGGAGGAAGAAGTACAGAAACAGAGCTTGGGGTTTCTATAACCAAGAATTAAAAAATCAAACTTCGGTAATTCAAGTTGAAGGGAGTCTAGTTGCTGTGATAGAATACCCCAACAAAAGCAACCTAAGGGAGAAAGAATGAATTTGGCTACAGTTTTTGTTTCAGGGTACAGTCCATCATGGCAGAGAAGTCCCAAGGGCAGGAGCTTGAGGAAGCTGGCCACACTACAGTTGAGAAGTATACAGTGATGAACGCATGTGCTCAACTCCTCCCTCCCTCCTTCTCTCCCTGCCTCCCTCCTCCCCTCCTTTTTCCCTCCATTCCTTTATTTTTGAGACAGGTCTTATGTTGCCTGCACTGGCCTGGAACTCACTCTGTAGACCAGGCTGGCCTCCAACTCACAGAGATCCGCCTGCCTCTGCCTCCCAAGTGATGGGCTTAAAAGCGTGTGCCACCACACTCAGCCCAAAACTTTCTCCTTTTTACACAGTCCAGGGACCCAGTCTAAGGAATGGTGCCACTCACGGTAGATAGATCTTTTCCCCACAGGCATGCTCAGAATCTGGTTTCCCAGGTTGCTCTAGATCTCATCACGTTGACAGTTCTGTTTTGTCTATCCCACTGTCAGGAAGTTAAGGAGTTCACTTTCACCAGCCTTCACTGAATCCTGCAGTAAAAGTTCTAGGTGGTTTTCACGTAGTTCCTTCAACTTTTAGAAATTATTTACCTATTGTATATAGATAAATATACCTTAAATCTGACCTTGTAGGTTGTATTTTAAACTAAGTTATGATAGTGTTTATGTGTTTGCTAGTAATGGAAGTCCCCCTAGCCCACACCCACCCCACCCCTAACCCCCACCGAATCCAGCTCTGCTCTGGCTTGCTTGGATTAAGGCTCTATGGGGTGCACTGTCCCACTTACTAGTGAAGAAATCGGGTTTCAAGGCAGTTGGGGCATCTGTTTCTAGCCACACGGCTCGGATGTAGTAAGAACTCTCTCTCGAACCTAGATTGTAAAGTCTGTCTGAAGTCTCCACGTGGTCGGATCCTACTGCTTTAACATTCCGGTTTCTATGATTGCTCACCCCCAGGTGCCCTTTGGCTTCGGTGTGGCTGCCAGTGTCCGAGTAGGCAATGCCCTGGGGGCAGGGAATGCTGAGCAGGCCCGATGTTCCTGTACCACAGTTCTTCTGTGTGCTGGTGAGCAATATCTGTGGCATCCATACTGAATTTAGCGTATTGTCTGAGCTGGTTTGTGCTTATCCGAGATGGGTAAATTTGTTAAGAGGAAAGCTTATTTCTCACAGCTTTTAGGGCTGATCAAGCCCTGGATCTAGGTACCACCAGGTTGGTTATCTGGTGAAGTCAGCTCTCAGCTTCCAAGATCTGCTTCATGTTGGATTGTCTTGAAGGGAGGAACCATGTGAACTCTTGTGATGGAAGAGAAGGAAGTGGAAAAGGTGGGGGGTCCCCAGTCAGGCCCTTTTAGAACATCCCCCTCCCCGACATGCCTGGCAGCACCGCCCTGGTGATCCAGTCACTTCCCTTCTGCGTTGGGAGTGAAATTTCACCCTGAGTACCAGAGGGACAGAAACATTCAAAATGTAATCCTCATGTTCCTGAGGGTTCTACTTTGGGGAACAGACTCCCTTAGAAGGAATCTAAGACAGATCTTAGTTGACTTTTTCTTATAGAGTAAAAAAGAATTACTATTTACACTGTAGCACTGATTTTGTGATACGGTTTCACCACATTGCCCAGGCTGGTTTTGAATGCCCAGGTCACAAATTTCAGCAATCCTCCTGCCTCAACTTCCCACATAGCTGGGTCTGCAGGTGCATGTCCTTGCACCCAGCTGCATCCTTACGTTTCTCAGATGACTCATGCAAATCTCCCATGGGAAGCTTTGTCACATTCAGGAGAACTGTGGTTTCCTGTGACTCCTTCTGTATTTCCCAGGTGTCTGTGCGCTCCTGGTGGGAATTCTGCTGGCAGCCTTGAAGGACGTGGTTGCCTACATATTCACCAACGACAAGTAGGTGGATGTCCAGAAACCGTCTTTGCTCTTAGGATTTCTTCACTGCATTCTTCTGGTTATGAGGGGGCATTGCCCTTCACTTCACAGGAAGGCTGGTAGCACAGCCAGGAAGGAGAGGCGGGCACAGATGAGAAGTAAGGGTGAATGATGCCAGCCCGTGCAAATCACCCCCGTCTTCCAGTACCCACGCCATTCATCAGAAATTGAGTGCAGTTTTGCTCTGAGAAACAGAAGAAAGCATATAGGCTAGTCTCATCCCCAGACAGGCACCTTACAGGACAGCACACCTTATAGGAATGGTGGCCATCTCCTCATTCGAGGCTGTGTTTGCAAAAGTCATAGACTGAATCTTATACTTCTATTGTGTTTTCTGTAACAATAATTACATAATTATTTATGTATAAGAAATTGTCCGTTGAGTAAAATAAACCATTATCAGCCTGGCCTGGTGGAATAGACCTGTAATTGCAGTTACTCAGGAAGCAAGGACAGGAAGATCACAAGTTCAAGGCCAGCTTGCCTTGTACAACTTAGTGAGTTTAAGTTTTATCTTTTTAAAAGAAGAAAAAATCCTTTATAGTGTCAGAAACTATATATTAATACAATTAGAATTAGTATGGTTTTATCATATACTTAAAATGTAATGTTTGCACTAAATTGTTAGGCTTGTGATTTAAAAAAAATTAGTGTGTATGTGTGGACATGCACACATTCTCATAAATGTGCATGCCATAGTACATGTGGGGAGGTCAGCTGTGGTGATATATTGTATGCCCCAATATATTGTGCATCCTAATAAACTTATCTGGGGTCAGAGGACAGGACAGCCACTAGATAGACATAGAGGTCAGAAAATGGTGGCACACATGCCTTTAATCCTAGTATTCCGAAGGCAGAGATACATCCGGATCTCTGTGAGTTCAAAGCCACACTGGAAACAGCCAGGCATGGTGACTCATGCCTTTAATCCCAGGAAGTGATGGCAGAAAACAGAAAGGTATATAAGGTGGGAAAACCAGGAACTAGAGCTGGTTAAGCTTTTAGGCTTTTGAGTAGCAGTTCACCTGAGATCCATTTAGATGAGGACACAGAGGCTTCCAGTCTGAAGAAACAGGATCAGCTGAGGAATTGGCGGGGTGAGATAGCTGTGGCTTGTTCTGTTTCTCTGATCTTTCAGCGTTCACCCCAATACCTGGCTCCCGGGTTTGTTTTTATTAATAAGACCTTTTAAGATTCGTGTTACAGTCAGCAGGCAACTTATGGGTGTTGATTCCTCTTTTACCATGTGAATCCTGGGCATGGAACTCAGGTCATCAGGCTTAGCCGAAAGCACCTTTGTCCGCAGAGCCATCTTACTGACCCAGATGTGTCTAAGCCACTGACTACTGTCCTCCTCCTGAACAGGGACATAATTTCCCTTGTGAGCCAAGTGATGCCCATTTTTGCTCCATTTCATCTGTTTGATGCGCTTGCGGTAAGTATTCAGTGATTTCACTCTATATGTGTTGAAAACGTTCCCAGCTTATTTATCTGAAAGTTGCATGTCTGTGATTTAATACGTGCGTGTCCGTCAAGGGTCCTTGCCTGGCTCTCATCTGAGTGTCTAGAGTGATGTGCCGGCCAATCGGCATGGTGACTGCTGGATACGTCCAGGCAGGTTGGGTAGTGGTGAGCTAACTCTGACCACTAGAGGGTCTCTCCTGGGCTGGTCTTCTGTAGACCTGCGGATGTTTAAAGACCCTTTGGCTACATTCCAGAGCCATCCCTGGAGGCTTATTCTTAGTACGAACAACTGCTGTTTGTGGCGTGACTTAAGGTCATTGTTGTTCTGCTCTTCTTACTGTTGGCTTCCTCCCCGCAGGGCACCTGTGGCGGGGTCCTGAGAGGTACCGGAAAACAAAAGATAGGCGCTATCCTGAACGCCATTGGTTACTACGGGTTTGGTTTTCCTATCGGAGTGTCTCTGATGTTTGCTGCTAAACTTGGGATAATAGGTATGTGTCTGCTTCCTTAGTGACCCACCCGATCTCACTGATGTAGTAAAATTAGTCACCTGAGGGGTAAAGCAGGTGGAAAGTTGTTCTGTGGACAGGGAGGCGTTCCTGCATGCTGCCTGCTGCCGCAGGAGTGAGCCCAGCCGTGACCGTGGAGTGACTGGTTTTCATGACTTCAGGATGCTCCTAGTGTTTCTCCACTAAAGGGCATGATGGATTCGGGCCTGCAGTGTGCACGTGTGCATATGGCTTTAAATCATGTTTAAGAAGTGTCTGTGGAGGGCTGGTGAGGTGATTCAGTGGGTAGAAGCACTTGCCATGAGCTCATGACCTTGTTCAGTCCCTCGTTCAATCCACTGTGAAAGGAGAGAACTAACTCCTAGAAGTTGTCATCTGACATCATGGTACATGTGCCCACACTCTCACATGTACATCGTAACCCATATCCATCATATATGGTCACATACACACACAATCATATATACTATATGTGTGCACATAACCATATACACACACAATCATACATGCACAATTATATACAACCATAATTACATGCACACTGATACACACAAAATCATACATATACAGTCATACATGCACACAAG
This sequence comes from Peromyscus californicus insignis, assembly GCF_007827085.1. Taxonomy (NCBI): domain Eukaryota; kingdom Metazoa; phylum Chordata; class Mammalia; order Rodentia; family Cricetidae; genus Peromyscus; species Peromyscus californicus. The sequence goes on from NW_026294551.1 coordinate 61,834,099, forward strand.
CATACACCACTGTTTGAACATAATCATAAACATACAACCATATACACACAATTATATGTACACATAATCACACACAATTATGCACACACAATCATACATAATTACACATATACAAATAATAAATTAAAATTTAAAAGAATTGACTGTGGAATCTGTTTTATGGAATGCTTATAACAAAAATGTCTGAGAATTTGACAAATGCTGTTTTGGTGCCTGTTTAAACAATTCTGTAATTTTTAGCCTTAGGTCAAATAGGAAGGTGGAGGATACTGTCCTCCTTATAACCATCCTGATTATGATGTACTAATTGAACTGCTAGACTTTTAAATTACTCTTTATATGAATTTTGCAATTCACGGTAGTTTTCTTTTTTTGTGTGTATTTTTGTTGGGTGTGCATGCCTGAGCCCATGGCCTTGCATGAGCTAGGCAAGCATTCTGCTCCTGAGACAGCCTCAGCCCTTGTCAGAGCATACTATTAATAACATTACTTATACACAATGCTTACTTCATAACATAAGTTTTGTATTCCCCAATGCAAGTTAAATAAGATTTATCTATTTTTGTAAGCATTTTGTGGAATTCTCCCATGAAGCTGTTTTAACCTCGGATTTTTAAAGAAGTTTATGCATCTGAGAGCCATCAGTTCTGTTTGGACTTTTTATTGTGTCAGCATGAATAAACCATATAATTATTAGAAATGTTTTATTGAGGTTCAAAATGTTTAGAATTGTGCAAAGTAATTTAAAAGTTGTATGTGTTTTATGTATATATTCACATTTTTATTTTCTATACATTTCTTTTAGTAGCAATGAATTTTATTTCAAACTAAAAATAGTGCAGGTGGATCTGGGGATGCCTCCCATGCATGATGCTCTGGGCTACATCCTCAGAACTGTTTTTTAAAGTCTAATTAGAGAACTGCATGACTGCCTCAATATGTGCGGAAATCATTCTTCCTATTCTGTCGAACCAGCACATTTTTATCATGTAGCAAATTTTATTTTCTCCCATTTCTTTGCAAAACTCAAAATTACAGCTGGCAGAGAAGATGACTATGTGCTGCCTCTCCACTGCCTCTGGGAGGGGGCATTTGAAAGGCTCCCTCTTCACTGCCTGCCTTCCTCCTTCCTTCCTTCCTTCCTTCTTTCCTTCCTTCCTTCCTTCCTTCCTTCCTTCCTTCCTTCCTTCCTTCTCCTCCTCCTCCTCCTCCTCCTCCTCCTCCTCCTCCTCCTCCTCCTCCTCCTCCTCCTCCATACTCTCACTCTTTATTCCAGACTGACTTGAAACTAACTATGAATCCTGGGATAGCCTTGATATCTTCCTGCTTCAGCCTCTTGAACGCTGGGATTGTAGGCATGAACCACCATGCCTGGTTTCAAAGCAAGCTTTTTTTTTTTTTGGTTTTTCGAGACAGGGTTTCTCTGTGTAGCTTTGCGCCTTTCCTGGAACTCACTCTGTAGTCCAGGCTGGCCTGGAACTCACAGAGATCCGCCTGCCTCTGCCTCCCGAGTGCTGGGATTAAAGGCGTGAGCCACCACCGCCCGGCTCAAAGCAAGCTTTAAAAACCCATATCTCACATCCATCCATGCATACACCAGTCTGAAACCCATTCGTGAGTCCTCATTACCATGGATAAATAGAAACTCCTGGACTTTTCTGTGGCTTGCATGTCCTCCGTGGTCTTCTCCAACATTGTCACTTCCTACCTGGCCTCTCTGCTCAAGGGGCTCCCAAGCTGGCATCTTCCTGTAGCATGCTCTTCCTGCTTTAGTCTGTACTTCAGGCCTGGACCTTCCCTAGACTGGTTCAGGTCTCCATCTCAGAAGACACCTGGCCACTCATTCGGACTGCACTGCAGGTCATCATTAATGACCAGAGAGTGCCTGCCACACACCCACTACTTTTTAAATTTCCAGTTTGTTTCTTTGCTCATCATCTGTCCTTCAGCATCTCTAATAGCTTGGTGACAGACTTCAGTCTTCTCTGCTTCACGTTTATCTAAAATTTTTGAGAAGTTAATTTAATTGAAAGTTTGCTCCACTGAGTATGAGTTATCAAGGGAGGATTTTAATGATCATGGGAACGGAATTGATGGCCCTGATGTTCATTTTGTGCCCACAGGCCTCTGGTCCGGACTGGTAGTCTGTGTTTTCTCCCAGGCCCTCTCATATTTAATCTACATCATGAGGACAGACTGGAATAGTGTCGCAGAGCAGGTAACAGTCTCCGTGTCATTTTAAAACACATCAATACTTGATCCCATGGTTGACAAGGCACTTGATCCCATGGTTGACAAGGCACTTGATCCCATGGCTGACAAGGCACTTGATCCCATGGTTGACAAGGCACTTGATCCCATGGTTGACAAGGCACTTGATCCCATGGTTGACAAGGCACTTGATCCCATGGCTGACAAGGCACTGGATCCCATGACTGAAAAGGCACTGGATCCCATGGTTGACGAGGCACTGGATCCCATGGTTGACGAGGCACTGGATCCCATGGTTGACGAGGCACTGGATCCCATGGCTGACGAGGCACTGGATCCCATGGCTGACGAGGCACTGGATCCCATGGTTGACGAGGCACTGGATCCCATGGTTGACGAGGCATTGGATCCCATGGTTGACGAGGCACTGGATCCCATGGTTGACGAGGCATTGGATCCCATGGTTGACGAGGCACTTGATCCCATGGTTGACGAGGCACTTGATCCCATGGTTGACAAGGCATCTTTCTTGGTGAAATGACAAATAAAATCCCACCAGTTTCGAGACAGACAACATATCATGAACCATACTGACTATGTGGGGAGCTGAAGGGAGAGACAGAGAGACGGTTCCTCTTAGCCAGAAAAGGAAACAGAAATTGGCCTCAATATATTTTTGTTTTTCTGTAAATAAAGTTAGAAAAATAGTTTCCTGTTTATACTGATTAGCTCTTTTTTTTTTTTTTTTTTCCGAGACAGGGTTTCTCTGCGTAGCTTTGCGCCTTTCCTGGAACTCGCTTTGGAGACCAGGCTGGCCTCGAACTCACAGAGATCCGCCTGCCTCTGCCTCCCGAGTGCTGGGATTAAAGGCGTGTGCCACCACGCCTGGCTTTCTGATTAGCTCTTTTTAAGGCTTCGATTGAACTTTTTATTGATCTGTCCTTACGAAAAAGTAATGTGTTAAATATTTGTGATTTGTGGGACATGTGGGCAGGGGTGGTGACCCATGTGAGTGTGTGAGCAGAGACTGTGCTCATCTCACTGTGGTGAGGCCCAATGTAAGACAGATGGGTGGCCAGGAGGAAGAACCCTTAATAAGGAGGGGGGTGTTCAGGGATTCTGGCTGTCACCCTTTAGATTTCTGACCCCTTTGCCTTTGCCTAATGGACATGTTTTGTGTGTTTCTTAAGTTCATGTTGATTTGTTGAGGGAATAGAATATACAGACTGTTGACTTGGGGCCTGGAGAGATGGTTACTCAGTAAAGAGAACTGATTGTTCTTCCAGAGAATCCCTCTTTGTCTCCCAGCACCCACAAGGTAGCTTGCAACTGCCTGTAACTCCAGTTCCAGGGGATCTAATGCCCTCTTCTGGCCTCCATGGAAACTGCATGACATGGCCCACAGACATGCAAGCAAAAACACCCATACACATAATTGGAAAAAAATTGATATTCACTTGGTCAGTAAACTAGCTTTTAGATGGTGATGTCATTTACCTTTAGATTTTGTCCTTTTATTCAAATTTGGAGACACTAAAGGCATAAGTGCAAACATGTTAAACCCTCAGCTTTTCTGTTACTGCTGTCAGTGGAGCATTGGGAGATCAGCCATTTTCTGGTGTTGTCACGTGACATTTTCATGACCAAGAAAGGCTGCTTCTGATATTACAGCCTTTTAGCACTAGCTTTAAATCGAAGCTTTAACAGAGAGCTACAGCTTGACTTGATTTCTTCCTCATTTACTCATGTGGCCTTGTTTTTAGGCACAAGTTCGAGCTGGGCTAAAAAGCAACAAGGAGATAATACCCATCCCAGCAGGTAATGGTCCACTCTCTTTATAGTTCTACTTCTCCTTTTATAAAGTCTGAAGCTCAGTTGTCCAGAGAGGTTGAGTTTATGAGCTCCTGCTCTCGTGACAATAACATCTGTCTCCGCCATAATTTGCCAGACCAGCTCTGAATGCTCCTGTTAAATGTTTATTATGTAATGTCATGTACACTAACTGACAATTGAAGATCATTTTTTAATACCACAGTGACAAAATGAATGTTCCACCGCTGTCTTCAAACAGATCTGCCCATCTTGGAAAGAGAAGTTGTTGATGGAGTGATTTTGCCCGACATCATCAGACCGGAGAGCCAGACTGGCCAGCTGGTAGTAGAAGAAAGCAGCCAGCACGCAGTGCCCACCGTCGGAGAGGTCTTGACTGGGAGACAGCTGATCATCTATCGTGGGATGGCTCTGACTCTTTCTATTGCTGTCCTCATAGTGGGAATTGTAGTGCGAGTTCTCAGTGACCGTGGCTAAGATGGGATTCCCACCAGCCTGTGGACTGGTGATAATTGTGTGCCATGTCCTGAACGTGGACATGAGCTTATTAGTGGAACAGAAGTTTCTCTTAACTGTGGGTAGCAATGCTGCCAGTGAGCACTGAGACCCCACCCCATTGTACTGCAGGTCAAGAAAGATGCAGTATGCTTGCCTAGTGTGAGCAAGGCCCTTGTGTGTTGTTCAACACTAGGATATGTGTGTGTGTGTGTGTGTGTGTGTGGGATGAACAAATGAATGAATGGCTATCCAAATTTGGGGTGTGCTGGAGAATCCACAAGCCTCAGCACATGCTAGGCAAGTGCTCTAATATTGAGTACTCCCAAGCCCCCAGAAGCTCCGCTTTTAAGAAAGCCTTTCACTTTATCATGGTTTCCAAATACGTCAGTTTGATTTTTCCGTACTGTAAATGTGCTTTACTCTTCCATGCATCCTCTGCTGCTGAATCCTCACAGTGAGTGAATATCAGGTACCTCTTCTACCTCTGTCTATGTATTGTGCCACAAAAGCACTTATAAAATAAATACCCAAGATTTAAAATATGTGCTGCAACTATTTGGGGCCATGATGTTATTATAAATGGTAACTTTTAGTTGTTACTTTTAAACACATTTTCAAAGTAATTAGAAAAGAGATGGATTTTGTTGTTGTTCCTCGATTCCACAATGCTTTGATTTGGTTTCACTTTCCAGGAAGGACGTTTTTATTGCTTAATCTAGAAAATTTGGTCAAATCTAAGATAATTTTTTAAAAGTATATACTAAAATAACAAAAGAGTACCAGGCATTCCCCAACACAAAGCTCCTGTTGCCCATAGTGGAGAACAAAGCTCTGCAGTGTTAGTCAGTGTCCATGACTATACCATAAACCAGGTGTGATCAGTAGATACAGAGAAAACATTTAATGTGTTTTGGAAGCTTCATCCTGTGGTCAGCTGCCTGTGTTGTCTGGGGGAGCCTGTGATGGAGCAGAGAGGCTCCCTTCATGACCTGGAGTCAAAGAAAAGGAAAGAGGCTGGGCTCTCACTATCCCATTCATGGCCAAGCTTCCAATGACTGGACATCCTCCCGCTTGGCCCCACCTCTTAAAGGTCCCACAGCCTCCCACTAGCGCTGCACTGGGGTCTAAGCCTTTAACACACAGTCCTCAGTGAACACTTTGCTTATTTGATTCGCTGTCTTGAGGATGAGAAAACAACCTACGATCATCAACTCTCTGAAAAGCTGATGTAGAAACCCATAATAAATACTGAGTTTATAAGGATAAAAACTTAGAACCTCAAAGACACAATAGAAAATATTATAACTGCATCACAGAACAGGACGCTATAGGATAAGATATTTTGAGGTAAATTTAGACCACATAAAATGCACCATTTGTAAGTGTGGGTCTCAGCGGCTTTCAGCCAAGTGTGCAGTCATAACTCTTGCCTAGTTGCAAAGCATTTCATCAGCCCCCAAAGAAACCCCCGTTTATCAAGTTGGCATTCAAGTTTCTTTCTCCCGGCCCCAGGCAAACACTAGCCTGTTTTCTGTGTCTGGATTTATCTCTGGGGTTTTGAAGGACCACATCTGACCCTTTGAGTCTGTTTCTTCAGCTTGATATTAATGGTTCATCCCCAGAGCCACACCCATCTGGACCTTCCTCCCTTTCCTGACTGAGTGATAGATACATCTAGGCTGCTTCCCTCTCAACTGGTGTGAGTAGCGCTGGTGTGATCATTCATGTACAGGGTCTTTGGATACACACCTGTCCCACTCCTTTTGAATATATACTGGGGAGTGGAATTGGTGAGTTATACTGTGGTTCTGTAAGTTTTAGGGGAACTGCAGCAGGACAGATAGGGGAAACTATGGGGACGTGGGAAATAAAAGGGCCCACTCTCCAGAGCTTGCCAGTGGAGAGTCGAGAACCCCAGCATGCACTGTGAATTCTGTCAATGTAGAGATAACATTCCTTTCACATTTAGCTATCAACATGGCAATGAATCAGGCTTGTAGCCAGAATGCATGTGATCATTTTTCTCCTAGATCAGCAGTTCTCAACCTGTGAGTCACAACCCTTTTGGGGTTGCATATGATAACCTGCATATCAGATATTGACATTACAATTCATAACAGTAGCAAAATTACAGTTATGAAGTCTCAGTGAAAATAATTTTATGGTTGGTGACCTCAGCCCCAGAGGCCAGTTTTGATAGTGCCTCCTTCACATGAGGCCCCACTCAGCCTCCAGCTTTTCCAAGACCAGCCATGGCTTCACTTAACTCTGCTCGTGTCTTCTGTCAGATCTCTCCTCCTCTTCCTTCCTCCCCCCCTTCTCTCATCTCCATCCACAGAGCTTTCCCTAACCATTCCCCTCCCTAACTAGACAAACTCTCATCACCACTCACTTATATAGGGAGCTCAGAGAAGACGCACCTGCAATCCCCTCCCCTGAGAAAACATCTTTCCCCTTCAAGAGGTGGCTGATAAAGACCTCAGTATGATCCTTCTCCCCACATCTCTCCAATCCTATATAGAATCCAAACGGATTGTTTAAGAACTCTTCTACCTACCCCAGAGGATTCCAAAGGGTTCACTGTGGCTTTGGCCTAGGCTGGTAAGACGTGTGTCATTCCTGGCCACCTGCTGCATGCATCAGGAAAAGTTCTACGTCTGTTCTTCGATGTCTTACACTCCTGGGCAAATGAGATTCAGTCTCGTAATGCAAATACAGCCTAGTCAGGCTCCACTACTGTGCCCTCTATGGAATCCCATTGGTCACATCAGCCCACCCAAGTAGAGAATGAAGGAGGAAGGATTCATTGAGGCCATAGGAGTGTCTGTCTACTAGAGGCAATGAAAAAGGCCATTACCAAATGTACTAACTGTCATAGTTATAGGAAATAATGCAGGGAGCTTCCACACACCCTACCTACTTTCAATGTAGGCTAGCTGAGCTCACACACAAGTAAGTTAATCTAAACCTTGAGAGTCCAGAGGGCCAAGTCATCCTGACTCTACATTTTATATGTTTGGCCTCTCTAGATATTACACAAAAAAGTTTCAAACACTGGACCAGGGACCCCAGACTGCCTTTCTTACTTTATTAGACATTGTCTTCAAGATCTTTAGTAACAGTTAGGGGACTCTGGGGGCCAAAAGTGCCAAAATGGAGGAAGAAAGGAAGCCCCAGTAATGGACGCCCTGGCCATATTTGTCCACTGGTGCAGTAGGAGCACAGAGGTCATAGGGATAACCAACCACGTATCTTTTACTGGATTGAAAGCCCACTCCACAAGATAGAACTCATATCTGACACTGTCAATGAGGCCACAGATTTGTGGCTAGATAGGTCATGGGCCAGAGGGAGAAAGCCTACTACTATTACCGCTAAATGAACATAGTTGATAACATAATTCCTAGTGACTTGCTAACCATTCCCATAGATTTTGACATCACTCACCCCTCATCAGAAAAGCTTCTTCATGTAGTGTATGACAATTAACACAGAGACCCACAACTGCTCAACATGCAAATTACAAGGGACTTCTGATGGCCACGCCCTAAATGGGATGTCCCTCTCCTAAGGTTCAGGAATCTGTACAATAGAGGGAGCAGAACTATTGTCAGAGCCGGAGGTGGATAACTTCAAGTAAACGGTGTTTTCTAGACCCAAAGGACAGATGCAGCAGGTATGAATGCACAGTGTCTGTGAAAGCATGCCCAAGCTCAAGCCAGATAAAACCCCTGGTTGAAGAAGGAGAGGCGGGCACGAAGTTCCACCTCCAGTGAGGAGCTGTTAGCATTTGGTTGCTGCTGGGAGAAGCGAAGGCATCTTTCTTCAGTGGAGTGACATCTACCATATGGAGCACACTCCAGGGCAGGCCTCACACCAGGAGTAGTTGACCAACATAAGCGGGACTTGAAGGGAGGGAGGGCGAGGGGTCAGGTGGAGCTGGGTGGGTAGGGAGGCAAGAGAATTATCTGTGAAGAGTTGGGTGTGTGTGTGTGAATATGATCAAAATACACTGTATGAAATTTTCAAAGAATTGATAAAACCATTATTTTATTTCATTTTTTAAAAAAGAGGCAGGTGCAATTAATAGCTGTAGCAAAAAAAAAAAATTGTCCTGTTCCCGCCATCTCAGGAGAGCCTAGAGCTCCCCCTAGTGATGGCCAGGGCTCATCTAAGGGAACTACCCCAAGCTCCCAGCCTCTGCTCCAAGGACTCTGTTCCATGGTCAGTTAGGACATTTCAGCCAAGAGCATCCAAGACCACCCGACTAAAAGCCCTCCCCCAAGGGTCTTGTCCAATCTGCAAAGCAGAGGCCCACCAGGAGCAAGAATGCGCCCTCTTTGTGAGGGCGGGTGTTCCCCCCTAACCCCCTTGTGAGGGCAGGCACCACCTTGTAGGGCAAGGTTAGGCGCAGGTATAAGCCCCTTGTGAGGCCAGTCTTTATCCAAGGACCTCAGGTTCAAGTCAAACTGAAAATGACCAAATGCCCCGAGCTCTTTGTTGCTGGGCGCTGAGGATTCAAATGAAGACCTTGAGAGCTGACGGGGTTCTGAGGCTGCACAAGCTCCTGTATCTCTGGACCCTCTTGAGATTCCAGAGGCTCTTGTGGTAGCCATGACACTAAGTCTCCTGTTCTGTAATCGCTATGAGCTGTCTGGGGCCTGCTAGCTGTCCACCTCCCACAATCTCTGCTACAGGCCCCCACATCAGCCAACAAGCTTCTCCCCAGTCTGGATATCTCCATTCCAGGAAACTCACCGATGGCCCCACTGTCACCCCAGCATGGAAACACAGTCTCATGATAACCTTCGATCACTAGGCTATTGAAACTATTCCTTGTAACGCTCCATGCAAAGCCCCATCTGGGCAGTAAAGAAGTCATATGGAGCCCACAGAATATTCCAGGACGTGAAGACCATAAATGAGATATCCTGGTCCACCCTATAATCCCCAGTCTTTACACCTTTTGGGGATAAATATCCCTGCCCAATGCCTCCTGGTTCACAATGTTAGATGTTTCTTCTGTGTTCCCATCCACCTAGACTCAGTTCCCATTTTCTGTAGAATACTGAACCTCAACATCCAGGCTACTCAGCAGCTTTTTGGACTGTCTTGCCTCAGGGCTTTTGAAATAGTACCCACCTCTTCTGATAGGCACTAGCCAAAGACATGTTCCCCTCCTCCCCAGGAGTAGCCTCCTTCAGTATGTAGCTAACTTAGGAATCTAGAACCAAGAAAAATCTGCTTCAGACCAAACATAACTTCTAAAGTTTGCCTCGGGTGGTTAGGTTTTCCCTTCAAAGGCCCAGCTCTCTCAACAAAAGGTCCAATTCCTGGGCCTGAAATTAATCTGAGGCAAAAGGAGCCTTTTCAGTCACAGTAAGGACAGAACTATAGGAATCCCACTCACAAAATGACAAAGAACTACATAAAACTTGGACACGGCAAGGCTTTGCAGAATTGAGAATCTCTAGCTTGGGCTTTATTAAACTTTATGAGGCCTTGCGGTATGTCCATCTGTGTGCTGAAGGTTGCCCGCTTCCCATGACAGCTGTCAGTGTGGCCCAACAGGAAGACCATACACTTACTTAAAATGTCATGACATTTTTTTTCAATTATTTTTCTGACCCGATGACATGATTCTCAGGGGAGAACCTTGTAGATGACAGCATCAGGTTAATGTCCAAAGGTTGACCACATCTGTGAGGGTCGAGAGGAATATTTCTTAGACAGGATCTCTGGCATGGCACAGGCCCAAGCCTCCTAAACCAGACACTTTGGTCCCATTGCCAGCTCTTCCTAATCTTGCGTCTTTTCCCTGCATATACATAATCAAAGGGGGACTTCACCCAAACTTTGGGGCCTTCCTGGCACCTAGTAGCTTCTCTCTCCAAGTCGCTGGATTTGGTGGCACTGAGCAGGCTCTTTTACATTAGGAGACTCTCAGCTGTGGTTCTCTTGGTTGAGGAAACATCTAAATTACCCTGGGACCGAGTGTAATGGCTTACTTCCCTCACGAGGTCCTTGAAACTTAATTCAAGGGCCTGCCACTAGATCGCAGATGTTAAAGTCAGTAAGTAACAGACCCAGGCTGGGGATGTAGCTCGGTTGGCAGAGTGCCTGCTTAGAATGCATGAAGTCCTGGATTCAACCTCAGGGCACTGCATAAACTGGATATAGAGAGGCCTGTGCCTGCAATCCCAACACTCGTGAGTGGTAGGCAAGAGGATCGGAGGTTCAAACTCATCCCTGAGTTCAATGCAAGGTTTGGAGCACGGGAGACTCTATCTCAAAAGAAAAAAAAAACTAGACACTTCTCTCTTGTGAATGGGAAAGGCCTAAGGCCTTTTCTGCTCCTAAAAGGTACCAACAAATCAAAGCTGCTACAAATATCATTCAAGGGTGGCAGGGTTCACCTCAAGTCGAAAGTCAAACTTGGCAATGTCATCCACATAGTTCTGGCTTCAGAGTCCCGAAGGATATACAGATAAAGGGGTTGTGAACTATTCCCCTGCTGTTAAGAACTACTGAGGCCGGGTGTGTGGCAGGGGAGTCCCTGAATGGAGACCCTGAGAGATTGGTCATTGCGTGCGGGTGTGAACGTGAAACCTGGATCGTGTTAGAGACCCTATGATGTTGGAGATGTGAGCCATGAGACATCTGCCAAGGAGAGCTGCGCAGAGGGACGTGGAACCAGCCCAAGAGAGAGGACTGTGCTTCAGGCAGCAAAGCTGGAGGGGGAGAGCTATCTAAGCCCTCTGACATCAGACCTGGGGCTACATGTATTACCTCACTATACCCAGAGTCCTCCCTTTTGTCATAGTAATGTATATTCTGTGCAACTGTATGTTGGAAGATGTGATTTGCCTTTTTATTTTAAAGGAGGTTGATATATGGGAGGGATGCAGTAAAGGAAACACCAAAATGGCCGTTCCATGACTGAGGGGAAGGTTTTTATTGTGGGTAAGAGAGAGAACAGCCAGAGACACCTGGAAGAATCCAGAGCAGAGAGAAAAAGAAGTAGATACGGCTGGGGCTAGTGAAGTGGGGGTGTGGAAAAATCATGTGGGCCTAGAAAGAGGATGGGTAGCTGGGGGAGGGAGAGGGAAGTCTGTGAACTGGAGGAGGCTTTGGAGTTTAGGGTAGAAGAAGAGGTGAGAGGGGCCAGAATTCTAGTGTGGGGGCTTTGAAATGTATAATGGGTACTTGTGAATAGGGTTTGAGGGAGCCTGGAGGCCGGCATGGGCTTTGATGGCAACCACAGGTATATATGTTAATGGAGAACTATATGTTACTTCTGCCAGAGGCAAAGGAAAGGACTCCTTTGACACAGGAACCCATTTCACAAGTTCCTGAGGAATGCTGGCTTTTATCTGATCACCAGAAATTCTTCTTTGGCCAGTTTGAGGTCTGGACCTATGCACTTCCTGAAACCTAACAGTTGCAATTAAGAGATTGTCTTGAGTCTCAAAGAGGCTTTGGACTTAAAATGGTGTTGTGACTATGAAAGACTATGGAAATTTTAAAGTTGTACTAAATGCATTTTCACTATGATATGGCTATGAACCTATGGGAGCCAGGGAATGGAATATGGTGGTTTGAATGAATGAGAAAGGCCCCCATAGGCTCATATGTTTGAATAACTGATACCTCATTGGTAAAACTGATTGGGAAGGATTAGGTGGTATGGCCTTTTTGGAGGAGGTGTGTCACTAGGGGTGGGATTTTAGGTCTCAAAGACTCATGCCACTCCTAGCTGCTCTCTGTCTCCTGCTTGCAGATCAAGATGTGAGTACTTGGTTGTCTGTGCCACCACACTGTCACTCCACTGTCATGAACTCTGACCCTCTGAAACCATGAGCAGATTAAACGCTTTCTTTAGTAAGTTGAGTTGTCATGGTGTTTTGTCCCAGCAATAGAAAAGAAACTACTCATAACTACTGGGCTTCCCTCCATCACTGAGGAAAGTTGTGGTAGGAACTCAAGGCAGGAGCTGATGCAGAGGCCATAGAGGAATGCTGCTTACTGGCTTGCTTCTCATGGCTTGTCCAGTCTGCTTTTTTCTACAACTCAGGACCACCTGCCCAAGGCTGGGAAAACCCACAGTGTCCTGGGCCTTTCCACATCAATCATTAATACAGAAAACGCATGACAGACTTGTCTATATGCCAGTCTTATGGAGGCTTTTTCTCAACTGAGAGTCTTTCTTCCTGAATGACTCTAGGTTGTGTCAAATTGATCAAAAAACAAACAAACAAACAAACTAACCAGGACATAGGCCAAAAAGACTCAATCTCTGAGGCCCCAGAGCTTCTTGATTCTAGCCAATTATAGCACTCTACTGAAAAACCAGTGATATATTTGGATTCGAGGGCCAACTACTAGAGTGAGCCTCATGGGGACAGATACAACTCTCTTTGTGGCTCTGACCTCCCTATGGCCCTCTTGACTACTGGTGGCACTAATGTATGGTGGTGGCTGTCTCTGAGGTCTGGGTTGTCAGTATTTCAGATTTCCCATCTTCCAAATGCTTTTTCCAATCTTTGCTTCTTTAACAAAACCAAAAGCTCAGGAATGTCTAGCATTTCTCATCTTGGATTCTAATGACAAAAGCCCTGGTGATGGGAAGAACAACCTTGAGTCCATTTTTAAAGGATTCCCTTGGCAAATTTAAACCTAAGCTATAGAAATGAATATCAGAAATTTTATCCTACAGTGTACCTAGAAGCCTCAACTCTCTAGCTAGTCTTCCCAGAGCAAAGGAACATAGATATCCTTGTTGCAGAAACAGGAAGCACATGCACCCTCCTTAGTGAAACTTGTTGCTTCTGGGTCAATAAAATACTTCAGGAGAAATATTGAAAGATCACTTTAAAAAAATCAAAGAAAACATCAAAATACTAGGAAGCCTAAATTAAAATAAAAATTTAGCACAGACCTCCTTGCAGGAATAGCTCTCCTTTAGACCTTTTCCTATAGGCTGCTAAGGACCGTATAGCTCTCCATCGGCCTTTCTTACTTTTAATTCTGCCCTGTGTCTTCAGCTTTTGCTTACTTAGCCTTCTCATATGATTGCTGTCTTTTCGATTGTGGACTATTAAGTTCCAGATGGTATTGTCTCAAGAAAAACAACCATTATTATTAACACCAATACCTGGCTCCCACCTTTGAGGACTTCTTGACCTCCAATCACTGTCTCCCTCCAACCTCTTATAATAATCACTCCCCTACAATAACATTCTCCCTTCACCATAAATGTGTCCTAAGTTTCTTATGCCATATGGTCTGTGGTGGTTAGCACTGTCAATTTGATAAAGTCTAGAGCCATCTGAGAAGGGAGTCTCAGTGAGGTATTATCTAGATTAGGTTGGCATGTGGGCATGTCTGTGATTGTAATACTTAAGGTGGGAAGATCTGTCCATTGTGGGTGGCATCATTCCCTAGGCAGGCAATCCTGGACTGTACAAGAGCAGAGAAAGAGAGATGGCATGAATGCATTCATTCCTATCTCCTGACTGGGGGTTCAATGTGATCAGCTGCTACAAGCTCCTGCTGCCCTGACTTCACAGAGATGATAGACTGTGCCTTGAACTGGGAGCTAAAATAAACTGTTTCTTCTTTAAGTTGTTTTGCTCAGAGTATTTTATCATAGCAATGGAAAAGAAACTAAGACATGGTCCTATCCCAGTGACGGGCTAGTAATGCCAGCCAGGTCTCCTTGATACTCCTTCTCAACTTGAAAGCAGTTCCAGAAAAGACACCTTTGTCATCTGTCATTGATTTGACCTCACTGATCGCTTGGAGGAAAGATAAAGACAAGCCGAAGCCCCAGTCTCTAACAATCAGACTCTCACCACAGGCTGGCATTGCTTATATAAATAATTACAGCCTCACACCTAATGACAGCAGGCATCTCACCCCAGTCTCAAAGGACAAAGGGTGTCATAAAATTGATTACCTGTTAGAAACAAAATCTGATGGCTTATTTTTAAAGATGCCTCCAGACAGCTTAGGTCCAGACACAAATGGACAAAAAGTACTAGAGCCTTGCTAATGCCTGCTAGTCCAGCTCTCCCCAGCCCCAACTCTGTCAAGCTACACCCCCAATACCCACGCTAAGTCTTTCAAGTAGAAAATCCCTCACAGCCAAGCTTGCCTGATAAGTTTTAAAACCAACAAGAAAGGTGGAGATGAGGTCACACTCTGTATTGATGAAAAAGATAAACCACTGAAGGGAAGCTAAGGAGTGGATGGCCAGAGGGTTGCGCCTTCCTGATCACACACTGTAAACACAGGGAGGAAGGGTTTGCACTGCTGTCCGGGCTCATCAGTGCACCTGTCATTCCAGGCCAACACCTGACTTCGCAAGGTCACGAAAATAAACTGCCCTATTTGGCTGCACGGAGTCTCAGTGTTCCTATTATGAAATAAGAGTATTCCTGTTACAAAGTGGGGGCTATTGTTTCTCACGTCACCAAACAAGCCAGTCAGCAGCTCACTTATCTACCCATAAACCCCTTCAAATGGCCCACAAGATAAGACCAGATGACTTCTATGAACTGTTACAAAAGTACTCCAGCTTCCCCTCGGAGCGGTGAATCTCCGAGAATTCACCCATTGTCTCTATCTCTCCCGCAGTGCGTATTCATTATTCAAAGATTTGCCAGCGGGCTGAGGATGCCGCACTGTTGGTCCAGCCCTTGCTTGGCATGCACAAAACCCTAGGTTCCATCCCCAGCACCAGACAGAACCAAGTCTGGTGGCACAGGCTTGTGAGCCCAGCACTTGGGAGGCAGAGGCAGGAGGTCACCCTTTGCCAACAAAGTAAAGTGAGTTTGAGGCTAGCCTGGGCTACAGGACAGCCTGCCTCCAAAGAAAGAAACAAACAAAACAGCAACAACAATAACAAAACCTTTAATGCTCATGATTTTGTAAAGGTTTCTCTCTGCACCATGGGCTGTTGGTTCATCCGTTGCCAGCTTGACATATTGACATTTCTTATCCACAAACACGGAATCTCTCTCTCTGAGATCCTTGGACTTTTATGGTTTTCCTCCTATATATTGTATACTTTTCTCAATTTGTTAACACCTACCTAAGTATTTTATTTTTGGAGGTACTGATGTATGTAGCATGGTTATTATCAGCTGTGAAGGGACAGAGACCAACTCCATGCTGCCACCTCGAGCTGCCTGACTTTTAGGGACCTTGATTCAGACTAAACAGGGACTTGTGGCTTCGATGCTGGAAAAAATTTCAGGACTAGTCTGTTATGAAGCAGGATTTGTTATTTTATTAATAATATGTTAGTATAGCCTTATGTATGGAGTTAAGAGAAAAAGAAGCGTTCAGAAGAAAAACAGACATATCCAAGTGTGTATGAGGGATCCCAAGGGAGAGCGGGGTGCAGTGGAAATAAGGTGTTCCCAAGTGTGGGTTTAGGCTTCTCCAAAAGAGGGTAGGCAATTCATTGTCTTTGCTTTAGCCACTGTGTGTGTGTGAGTGTGAGTGTGAGTGTGTGTGTGTGTGTGTGTGTGTGTGTGTGTGTGTGTATGTGTCTGTGTGTCTATGTGTAGACTTTTCCTCCCATTTACTAAGTGAAATGCTGTAGACAGTTATAATCTATAATTTGATAAGGTAAAACCAGGACAATGTCCTTTTGCTATAAATGGGGTTTCTGGTGAGATTCCCAGAAAGTCGGAGCTTTATGCCTGGGAAGGAAGAAGGGCCTAGAACAATTGTTAACTGTGTTGAATTCTTGCTTTGCTACGGGTGAGAGTGTAAGCCCCTCGAGCCACGTGAGTGCCCCCCGCCCGCCGCAGGACCTCTAACTGCCAGGTTCCACCCACAGAATACTCTGACTGCCCTAACTGCTGGACCCTGCCTCCACCCTACAGAGTAAAAAGCCCAATCTCTGGACATGAAATCCCACCAATCTCCACCCTGAAAAGTTCCATCTCCTTCCCAAGAAGCTCTATATAAACCCTGTATCCTGTCCAGTTTGCTGCTGATTCTCACTCAAGCACAGACAGCCACCTCCTGGTTTTTCTCCTCCCAAGAAATCTCTTGTGTGAGGTTGGTTGTGCGGTTTGTCTTTGCGACATCCTTTGGCTTCCAGCTGCCAGGGTACCTTTCCATCTGAGTTGCAATGCTTATAAAGAAGTTTCAACCAGATGCCTGAGAAAGGGGCTTCTCTTCCTTTTGTGAAGGAAAAAATCTTTTAAAAAAGTCATGTCTGCATAGTGGTATTGTGGAGAGGTTGGAATGCTGCAGGTCCAGATAACAATGACCTTATCCTGGGCTAGCTTTAACCCAAAGCCCCAGTAGCCCTTCCTTGCCTACCTCTGTGTCAGAACTAACATCCTGTGACTCATATGTAAAAACCTTTGCAGTCTATTAACTTAGCAGACCACTAGTTTCCACCAATGCAAAAGCTAAGAATGTCATCGGAGAGAGTGTGAAGCCTAGGAAAAAGCTCCCCCATCGTGCTATAGCTGCCCTTCTGATGCACCCACCAATGTATTTTAAACTTCTTGATTGATGAATTTCTTTGTTCTATAAAACCACAAAACTTCATGAAACTGCTTCCACGTTAGAACATGGAATTTGGGGTGACCCAAATCTGTGTTCCTTGGCATGTTCACTCAAAATGGCTTGAAGATAAACTATCTCCTATTACCTGAAGATAAGAACTGTAGTTACACTTCTCATGTCCCCAATTTTTCTCTGCCTTTCCACCCTACTAATCTCTCCTCATTCTAATTTCAGTTTCAAATAGTGTAATGCTGATACATGATTAGTGGGTTTTCTATATTAAGGTTGTACCCTTGTAAATTTGTGCAATTGTCTATTAATACAGGAAAGTTTTCTTTTAGATTTTTCCCCCCTTTTTCTTTTTCGAGAGAGGATCTCACCAAATTGCCCAGACTTGAATTCACCATATTTCTGTTAGGTTTGGGCCATGCTCATCTGCAGTGGCCTCTCTCTCCCCTCATAGATGCCATAAAAGAAATGGAAAGGAAAAGAAAACAGCCACTCTGCCTTGGCTCTCGGTGACTCTGTAATCCTCGCTTTCCTGGAGGAAGTTTACCAAGTACTTTAGGCTACCGGTGACACATTCCACATGATGGACACACACACTAAAGAACCAAACCTTTCGCCTTCCCCCTTTCCCCTGCCGCCTGGGAATCAGACAGCCTAACTGCAAGCATGTCCTATGGGTGATTCATCAACTACATGCTATGAGATCTCCATCTCTGAAACCTGGAAGAGGGCCCCAGCTTAGACCCCATGGTTCTGAATACTGCTCAGAGTCCCTACCATGTTGTCTGTCTTTGGTATTAATCATTCCCTTACCCCAAAGGACAGTCCACCTAAGTGATCCTGTAACTTGAGACCTTTTGCCTTCTTCTTCAGCATCCCTGCTAGTTGGGACAACAGGTTTTCCGATTTCTACACGCCTATTATGTGATCTGTGAACAAAGGCAGCTTTATTTCTTCCTTTACAGTTTGGAATAAAATTACTCCAGCACTTGCTGGGTTTTTTCCAATCCTTCCTCTTCATCTGGGGTCAAGCTGCTGCAAATGGAAGGCATCCAAAAATGTACCTTTTGTCCCTTCATGGTTGCCAAGAGTGACTAGAGTTAGGGTCAGAGCTTTGCCTCTGGCAGCCCTAACAGGCCAGACTCAGCCACCTGACCTCAATAAGCCAATTAAAGGCCAAGTTAGCCGTGAATCACAGCAAAAGGTAATTCACTCAATGTGACCCCATTGGGAAGACAGAAAGGTTCAGTGACCTCCTCCCCATACCCAAGTCAGCTTCAGGGTCCTAACACAGGGGGTTGTTTAAATGTAAGGCAAGAAATTATGCATAATTAAGTGGTCCTGGTCCAGGTGTGATTCCTGCTCATCATTGACCCATCATGGTCTCACCCCACTCTCTTTCCAGGAGAAAACTTTCCCCTTTGGCTGGTCCAGGCTTAGCTTTGTCCCGTTACCAGCGTGTGATTCCAGGGGAGTTCCAATCCCTTGGAGGTATGAGGGGGACAAGCATCTCTTTTAGAATACCTCACTCCTTCTAGGTATGCCAGTAGCAACGCGTTACCTTTCCTATTACTCAACACTTAGGGTCAGAGCTTTGCCTCTGGAAGCCCTAACAGGCCAGACTCAGCCACCTGATCCCATAAAACACAAAACTATAAGCCATAATATCTATGAAAAATTATAAATATATAAACATATAATAAAAGATAAATAAAATAAGAGTGATTATCAATTGGAGATAGCTTCTGGGTTAGAGATGGCAGCATGTGTCCACTTCTCTTAGCTCTGGGACCCTATCTGGTGCAGACCTGTGCAGGCCCTGGGCATGCTGCCTTTTGTAGCGGGGTTGGTGTTTACACTTCTCCTGGGTTATTTGGGGGGTTCCCATGGGGTCCCTTTAGCCAGCAAATCGATTAGATGTAACCCATTTCTGATAATGAGGTGTCATTTGATGATGAGAGATGTCCAGTTGGGGCTTTGTCTCCTCATTATTTGTTGGTTTCATTAGATTGCCTTTATATATGTCTATAATTTAGGAAGCTTCTATATGTTGTTTCCATATGGACCCTCAAATGACCCAGTTTTAGTTGTCCCCCCCATGTTCACTCCCTTGTCCCCATCTTCCCTTACTCTCCCTGGTTGATCCTCCTGTTCAGCCATATATCTATTCTATCTCCCGATCCTGGGGAGATCTGTCGTCCCCTGCCCCCCCCACCCCACCCCCCACACCATCCCCTTACTCCATACCTGACCTCTGTGATTCTTTGGACTGTAGCTTGCTTATCTTTGACCTAACATCTAACATCCACATATAAGTGAATACATACCATATTGTCTTTCTGGATCTGGGTTACTTCATTCAGGATGATTTTTCCTAGTTTTGTTTACCTGTGAATTTCCTGATTTCATGTTTCAAATGGCTGTATAATATTCCACTGTGTATATGCATGACGTTTTCTTTATAATCACCCATTGATGAAGATCTAGGTTGTTCCAGTTTCTGGCTATTATGAATAGAGCAACAATGAACAGGGCTGATTGAGCAAGTGTCTCTGGAGATCGATATTGCCTAAATCTGGTTTTATCTTGCAATGTCTCTCTTCTCCACTTATTGTGACTGAAAGCTTTGTGGGGATAGTAGTCTGGCTGGCATCTGTGGTCTCCGAGAGTTTGTAGAACATCTGTCTGGGCTCTTCCGGCTCTTAGACTCTTCATTGAGAAGTCAGGTGTTATTCTAATAGGTCTGCCTTTATATGGTACTTGGTCTTTTCCCCTTGCATCTTCTAATCCATTCTTTGTTCTGTAAATTTAGTGTTTTGATTATTATGTGCCACGGAGAATTTCTTTTCTGGTCTAATCTATTTGGTGTTCTGTGTGCTTCTTGTATCTTGATAGGCACCTCCTTCTTTAGGTTAAAAAAAAACATTCGGGCTGGAGAGATGGCTCAGCGGTTAAGAGCACTGACTGTTCTTCCAGAGGGCCTGAGTTCAATTCCCAGCAACCACATGATGGCTCACAACCATCTATAATGGAATCTGATGCCCTCACCTGGCCTTCAGGAATACATGCAGGCAGAGTATACAAAATAAATAAGTAAATCTTTTAAAAAAAAATTCCTCCATGATTTTGTTGAAAATGTTTTCTGTGCCTTTGACCTGGGCTTCTCTGTTCCCATTATTTGTAGATTTGGTCTTTTCATAGTGTCCCAGATATCCTGGATGTTTTGTGCCATTTTATTTTTAGATTTAATATTTTCTTTGGCCAAGGTATCCATTCCTTATATCAAGTCTATGCCTGAAATTCTCTCTTCCATCTCTTGTATTCTATTGGCGAGACTTGCCTCTCAGTTTTCTGTTCAAGTTCCTAAGCTTTTCATTTCCACACTTCCCACAGTTGGGGTTTTCTTTGTTGATTCTAGTTCTACTTTCAGGTCTTGAACTGTTTTATTCATTTCCTTCCACTGTTTGTGTTTTCCAAGATTTCTTTAATGAATTTAGTCATTTCTTCCTTAACTACCTTTATCATATTCATAAAGGCAATGCTGAGGTCCGTGTCTTGTGCTTCAGCTACGTTGCTATGTTGCAGTTCTCAGGGTCTACTTAGAAGGGTTGCTGGGCTCTGGTGGGGACACATTGTCCTGCCTGTTATTGTGGGATTTTTGTTTGTTTGTTTGTTTGTTTGTTTTCCTCCAGAGATAGAATTTCTCTTTGTAGCCCTAGCTGTCCTGGAACTCAGAGATCCACCTGCCTCTACCTCCAGAGTGCTGGGATTAAGTTACTGTGTTCTCAGCTGGCATCTAGGCTTCTGGGTTTGGGATGACTATAATTCTAGGTGCTGATATCTGGTCTTGTCTTTGTTAGATGGGTGTGTTGTTTCTTGGTTTCTGTTGCCCTCTCTCATTCTTAGGAGGGTGTGATGGCTAGTAGAGAATGCTTCTGAAATCCTGCTAGGTGTGGCCACTAGGGGTTCTGGGTACAATATGTTTCTAGGTATTGGGAGCTGATACTTAGGGATGAGGACAGGCTGGGCTAGAATCGGGGGTAGGGTGGGTTTGAGGGGATCCACAGGAGGGAGGAAAGAAGGATGTTCCACCAGGATCTGCTTAGTCCCCTGGGAATGGGGTCAGAAAACGAGGAGAGGTCACAGCAGGTAGTATGCTACAGAGCTGGGGATGAGACTAGGGGATTGGATTTGGAGGAAAGCAGGGGAGTGAAGATCTGAAGCTCGCCTACTTGCTTAGCTGGCCTACATACTTCTTCAGAAGGCTTGGCAAATGCCTGCTGGAGCTGGGGGCTGAGACAAGGGGGTGAGAGGGGGGAAAGGCTGAAGGAGGAGATCTGATTAGCTGGAGATGGAGGCAGAGGCAGAGAGTGAAGCAGGTGGTCTGCTATGGAATCGGGGGATGAGGCTGGGGGCTTGGACTTGGAGAGGAGGAAAAGATTGGCCACCTTTCCTCTCTCAAACACTCTCTATTTCTATGTCTTACCGTGTATCCCTGGCACAACCCTTTGTCCTAAATCACAAGAGCCTAGAGTTTGGTGTCCTCCAAACTCAAATCTGAGGCCCAGCACTAAATGTGGTTTTTCTTTCCTTTCTGTTTATCTCTTTTTCGGATACCAGCCAAAAGCCTGTGCATCCTTTCCTCCACACCTGGGCTTCTCAGCCGTCCTCTGACCTCTCTGCCTAACTTAAAAGGCAAGATTTTGTCTCCCTCCTCCCAGCAGCTGCTGGGATTTTCAACTTGTCTGCCCTGTTATTGTGTGTTTAAACTTTATAAAAGGGTCTTTAAGATTCCTTCTGTGTTATTTTTAAATGTTTTTATTAATGAGACAAAGAACCCGCAAAAGGAACCCTGGACTCCCTGCTAACAAGGATAGTATAAAATCACCAGCCATGTGTATGTGAGGAACACTCTGCTAGTGAGCTGCAACTCCAGCCCAGGATTATTTTATTAAATTCATTTTCAGATGAGGATTATGTGATGGTTAGTTCTATTTGTCAGCTTTACTCAGCCTAGAATCCTGAGAGAGAGTCTTAGTGATGTACTGTCTAGATCAGACTGGCCTGTGAGCGTCTGTGAGCGTCTGTGTGGGATCGGCTGTTGGCGGCACAGTTCCCTGGGTTTGAGTCCTGGACTGTATGATGTTAGCCGTAGGTTTTCCTTATGTAGAATGTTCAGGGGGCCAAGTGAGGCGAGATAAAGAGGCAGCGAACTTGGGGAAACGTGAACAAAGAAGCCCCTCTGGTCCAGGTAAAGCTTTCAGCAGCAGAGAAGCAAGAATTCCAACGCAGTTACCAATTGCTTAAGGCTTTTCTCCCTTCCCAGCCATAAACCAGGAGTGTTCTAGTATCTCACCAGAAGCCCCAATGTACCAAACTCCTTGTTCAACCCTAGTGGCTTCTGGTTTTACATGATCAGATTCTAATTCCAGCTAAGGCGTCTCCATAGAAACATCATAAATCACTTAACAAATGGGGGGTGGGGAGGGGGTTTCCTTAGCAGCCTTCATGGCTGCAACTTGAGAGCTATTAAAATGGTGAATCTGACTCACACTAAGTCAGTGAATGCTTACTCTCCCTTGGGGAGCCTGTACTCACACTTAGGTACATCTTTCTTTCTTCTGAGAGCCTCCTTTGGCCCTCCCACTGAGCCTATATTGAAAGCCTGTATCTTTAACACAGCCACCAGCTCTTCTTCACTGAAACTGGCTAATCCTGAAGTTCCTTCCGGTGTCGAAGTCGCAAACCATGATTTGACTGGAGTCACACAGTCCCTGAAAGTCCAGGAGACCTCCTCAGGGTGGTGAGGGTGGCACTGTGGAGCTGTGTCTCTGTCCTCTTACCATTGACAAGAACTTCTTTTTATTCCCATGTTTCTGTTTCAGAAATGTTACGGCTGGGCTAACATTTATTGTTTTTCTATTTGTTTTCTTTTTTCTTTCTCTTCTGCCCCTTCTCCGACCTTCATGGTTTTTTATAACCGTATTGACTACTGTGCTGGCTGGTTTGATGTCAGCTCGATGCAGGCTAGAGTCATTCTGGAAGAGGGAACCTCAACCGAGAAAATGCCCCCACCTGATTGGCCTGTATTTTCTTGATGGACGATTGATGGGGGAGGGCCCAGCTCACTGTCGAGAGTGCCCCCCCTGGGCTGATGGTCCTGGGTACTTGAAGATGACAGGCGGAATAAGCCATGAGGACCAAGCCAAGTAAGCAGCACTCCCCCATGGCCTCTGCATCAGTTTCTCCCTTGATTTCCCCGGATGATGGACTAGAAGCTGTACACGGGAATTAACCCTTTCCTCTCCATGTTGCTTTGGTCAGGCTGTTTCCTCACAGCCGCAGACACCCTCACGAAGACAATGACTGTTTTCATTGCTGTGACCAAATACTTGACAGGAAGTAACTTAGAGGAGGAAGCGCTAGTTTGGTTCGTTATTTGAGGGAACAATCCATCATGGTAGGAAGGCATGGAGGCGGAAGAGGCTGTAACTGGCCTTCTCACACTGATGACGCAGGAAACAGAGAACAGTGAGTGCCTGGGGTCCCAGTAGGCTTTCCCTTTCTCCTTTTATATGCAGCCTGGAACCCCAGGCCCTGGCTCACTGCCATGTGCATTCAGGGTGGGTCTTCTCTGTCATGGGCCACAAGAATATGAAATAGGAGTCCAGCTGTATATAATAAGCTATACCTTGATCAGCCAAGGAGTCCTTCAAGAGGGAAGCCATTTATCATGGAGTATTTGGTGTTATCTAGCTTTTAATATATATCAGCTGTCTTCTGCTATGACATTCTTGTGTGCTCATATACTACTAGGCCACAAGGCAAACAGAATAAGCTTCTCAGACCTACTCCTGATCTACTAGGTAACACTCCTACAGAGCCTAGGATACAGGTGGGCTGTAGATGCATAGCTTTGTTTCTTGTGCAAATAAAGTTCAGACCATCCCTTTCCTTCAGGCCTAGTAGCATTGCAGAGCGACTGACTCAGGACAACAGGGCCTTTTGCATAACCAGGTGCAGTAAAGACTGGAGCAGAACTCCTGGTCAGAGCAGGGGAGGGGAGAAGGCAGAGTTTTTGGAGAGTGTGGCTCAGGCTGAGGAATGAGGACCAAGGAAAAGTTTCTGCAGACTGTAGGTGGATTTGAATCAGGTCAGGAGAGAAGAAGAGGGAGGAAAGATGGAGGATGAAGGAGCAGGGGACACAGATGAGATTGAAAGCATAAGGGCTTAGTTATTACTAGGGCTATGAGGGGACAGGAAAAGTAGGTACGGAGAGGAGCTGAATGTGAGGATGGAGCTGAAGCTGTATAGACAGAATTTTGTCTCAGAGAAATAAAGTAAATGGACAAAAGATCATGGTACATATAGATTCTTTTCCTTCAGATAACCCACCGCCAGACATAGCATCTTCCCCAGGACCCTGGGAGGGATTTTCTCAGGGCAGGCCTCTGGGAAGATCCTGATACTTCTCAGTTCACTCCCTAGAAGTACCCTCAAAGACATGTCCAGAGGTGTGCCTCCTAGAGATTCCAAATTCAGTCAACAATAAAGATTAGCATCATAATGACCATCTTATGATTCTATTTTACCACACGTCTCAATTAGATTTTAATGTTTTTAGTGGTTTGATATATGCATATACAACTTACATCATTCCTCTTCTGAACACCACCATTCTGCTTCAGAGGTACTGTAACTGAGAGATTATTCCCAGTCCCTCTCCCCTTCAGACATCAGCTTTGCTAATCAAATATTGTTGTTATTAATTCAGCAAATACTGTCAGAGCAGTGAAGAATAAGAACAGTAATTCTGTTTCACTTTCATCTACGTCTCTAATGCTCTCGCTGACCAAGGCGAGGCCAAAGTCCACACAGCAAGTAGCCTGAGGAGATCCCTCCATCCTCGGACTTCTGACTCAGGTCAAGCTGGGATCGTTACTTCCCCATAGAAAAGCATCTCAGGACTAGTCAGTGTGAGCAGAGTTGGATTTTATTAAAAGACATTGTTAACATAGACTTTAAATATGGGGATTAAATGAGGTGCTCGGCAAGAAAACAAGATACACATGAAAGCATGGACGTGGGCTCATTAAAAAAAAAAAGAGTTGCAATCATCTTAGTTTTTAGATATTCATCCAGGGTGTGTGTGTGTGTGTGTGTGTGTGTGTGTGTGTGTGTGTGTGTGTGTCAGAGGTCAGCTTACAGGAAGCAGTTCTCTCCTTCTACCATGTGGATTCCAGGGATCAAACTCAGGTTAGTCCGCAATTGTCTTCACAGCTGAAGTATTGTACTGTTTTTGACAGCTTCTGGTGTTACTTCTCAATGGGTTGCTAAGGAACCTTTTCTTTTTGGTAAATGATATTATGGGGTGGTTCCTGATGGATCCCAGGATTATAGTTGATAAGGTAAATCCTGAGATCTCAAAGACTGCACAGCAAGGTAGGATTTTTTTTTTTGAGACAGGGTTTCTCTGTGTAGCTTTGGTGCCTTTCCTAGAACTCACTCTGTAGACCAGGCTGGCCTTGAACTCACAGAGACCCGCCTGCCTCTGCCTTCCGAGTGCTGCGATTTTTTTTAAGAAATCTTT
The DNA here is from genome assembly GCF_007827085.1 of Peromyscus californicus insignis. NCBI lineage: Eukaryota > Metazoa > Chordata > Mammalia > Rodentia > Cricetidae > Peromyscus > Peromyscus californicus. The sequence goes on from NW_026294551.1 coordinate 61,859,771, forward strand.
TTACTGTAAACAAAGGTTTCCAGAAAATATCTGGGCAAGGAACAAAGCCGTACTGAAAGGCTATACAGGTTTAGGCCTTAGCTGATGCCTTGCTGTGATAACATTCTTCCTTCTACACAAGGAGTATCACTCTATGGTGGCAACCATCACAGAACATGTTTGGAAATTCTTGACTCTCAGGTGGAGAGAGGCTACGCCCAGATTCCTTCCTCTTCCCACAGGATGGGAACAGGAATCCATACAGGCAGTTTATGTTTGGACATTAGGACACTGACATAGATATCCAGTATGAGTCAGCTAGAGATGGCCAGCGTCAGGTGTCCAGAGAATCCAGAAGTAAGCAATGATGTCATCTGGTATATAGCCATTTCCAGCAGAATGCTCCTGTGATGTGATTCTATATAAACAGGACATAAAGGTCAAGGCCTTCATCTTTGCCTTTTCTTTGTCAGCTGGCCTGTGAAGGCCTGTGTGTGCCGAACTTTAGCCCGGGTGTAGGTGGGCACCTGTGTCTTTGCGTGCCAGTGCATGTCAGTATGCGCTGAAGGCACATACCTGGATGCCTGGCAGCCTGTGTGCCTGAGTAAAGTGTGTCTTATCTGCCTCCGACTCCTTGTATTCTCTTCAGGCTCCTGGCCTCTTGTGACCTCTCTCTGTTCTTGGCATTAGAGCTGGGACCTCACACCAAGCTTTACTCTTCCCTGTCTTTCCATCATGTCCTACTGTCTTTCTGTATCTACATTTCCAATGCACGCCATTTTCTTCTCTGTAAGGAGCTTCTAATCTTTCTTGAAAGGCAGACCCTCTAACACATACCTCATTTTTTTTTCTTACATGATTTACTAGCAAGTGTCTACAGCTTGAATACAGGCTTGGGTATAGAATTTTTCTCCTCTGCTTTCGGTGAATGAGAATTCCAGGAAAGAAGCTGTGACTACAAAGGTTGATTGACTGACTAGAACTTCAGTGATATGGAGAGGTTGCAATGTATCCACTCATATTCAGGTCCTAAATAAACTCTCTCTCTCGTTTCTTTGAAGTGTATCTTAGTTAGGGTTTCTATTGCTGCACTGAGACACCGTGACCAAAAAACAAGTTGGGGAGGAAAGGGTTTATTTGGCTTACACTTCCACATCACAGTTCATCATCACAGGAAGTCAGGGCAGGAACTCAAGCAGGGCAGGGATCCAGAGACAGGAGCTGATGCAGAGGCCATGGAGGGGTGCTGCTTACTGGCTTGCTCCTCATGGCTTGCTCAGCCTGCTTTCTTATAGAACCCAGGACCACCAGCCCAGGGATGGAACCACCTACAATGGGCTGGGCTCTTCCCCATTTATCACTAAGAAAATGACCTGCAGGCCTTTGTGCAGCCCAGTCTTCTACAGGCATTTTCCTCTCAGATGACCTTAGCTCATGCCAAGGTGACATAAAACCAGCCAGGACAAAGAGAGAGCTGTTTCTTTCTTCAACACTTCAAATCCATTTTTTTCTTTCTTTCAGTAATGCATATGTTTTGCTCCACTTTAGTCTTGGCTCTTGTGGTTTCTCTGATGTGAACAGTCTGATGTAACTGGTCTCGGTGTTCTTCCATAGCAGAAGCTGTTTTTCTCTGCTTTTCATATTTTCTTCGTGTCTTGGGTCTTCTGCAGTCTGGACATGTGCTGGCAGAGTCTGAGGTCCCTTCCTTCGTGCTTTCTGAGTTTCCTCCATCTGTTGCTGTGTGTAATTACTGTTTGAAAATTCTCACTGGAATTTCAGATACTCCCCATTCCCTTCTTCACGTCCTGTCATTGTTTTATAGCTTTCGTAGTAGTCTCCCTGTTCTTGGACAGTGTTCATTTTTGTTGTTGGTTTTGAGAGTGTCTGTGACAGGCACATGCCGCTGCACCCAGCTCTGCCCTGTCCTTCTTACTCTTGTTCTTCCGCTCTTCACTCTCACTGGGGACTCTGTTACCAATGCAGCCTTAATGTCATTCTCTTCTCAGCTGTGTCCAATCTACTAAAGGGACCAATGGCATTTTAAAATCTTTATTTTTTTTCCTGTGTGAGAAAGGGTTTCACGATGTATCCTAGGCTGTCCCCAAATTCACAATATTTCTGCTTTAGCCTTCCAATTACTGATACTGCCACATCTGGCTCTCCAGTGTTTCCATCTGGAGCCCCTAGCACCCATGTCCAGAAGCTCACAATCACCTGTAACTCCAGGTCTGAGGGGTCTGACACCCTCTTCTGGACTCTGTGGGTAGAGTGCATTCACATGTACATTTACACATGTACAAACCCACATGTGGAAACACATATATACACATAATTAAAAACAAATCTCAAAAGGTTTTCATCTGGATGTTTACTCATATGTAAGATAATGTTTTTTTTTTTTTTTGGTTTTTCGAGACAGGGTTTCTCTGTGTAGCTTTGCACCTGTCCTGGAACTCACTTGGTAGCCCAGGCTGGCCTCGAACTCACAGAGATCCGCCTGGCTCTGCCTCCCGAGTGCTGGGATTAAAGGCGTGTGCCACCACCGCCCGGCGTAAGATAATGTTTTGATGTTACCCCTTAGCATATTAATCAGTTATGTTCCCAGGCTTTAGTCCCATAGTCCCTGCTGCGTTTGAATCTGGCTCTGATGTTCACTCTGTTTTTAAACTGTGTTCTTGCCCTATAGCATACCTTAAAACCTGTTTTGTGGAACGCCAGATATATATGGGTGGGAAGATGAGGTGTAAGGAACCGAGCAAGCTGTCTTTAGTGGGATCTTTCTATTTGCTCATCTGTCTAGAGAGAGACTGTTTAAAGGAAAGGGGTGTAAAGGTTAATGGTACCATCATAAAATGAGTAATCTACGGTCAACTTCATCCTCTACAAGATTTAGTCTCTGAACAAATAAAATTGAAGATAAGAAAATAATCTACTTTGATTAGGCAAGCCCAAAAGGTTATGAAACGAAAAAGTGGTCAAAGGTTAGTAAGTAAGAGTTTATACACACAATCTCAACGTCATGACATTCTTTTATTTAAAAGAACATTTATTATAAAAGAACTTTATCAAGGTCCCTGTCCTAATCTGGGCATGGTGGCACATGACTTTAATACCAGCACTTGGGAGGTAGAGGCAGGTAGATCTCTGTGAGTTTGCGGCCAGCCTGGTCTACAGAGTGAGTTCCAGGATAGGCTCCAAAGCTACACAATGAGGCCCTATCTTGGAAAAAAAATGAAAAATAAAAAGATCCCTCTGCTGGCAACCACCCATCCAATCTCAACTCTAGCCTGACAGACTAGAGAGCTCACAATTCAACACACAGAGGCTCACACAGGCCTGAGTCCTTAGGCTATGTTTACAGTGATTCCGTCTCCAAAGTGCAGATCCTACAGACCACAGACACAAAACTGCTCTCTAGTGACGTAGTGACAAACTGAGGTAGAAAGAGCAGCAAATGGGTCCATAAGTAGTAAACAAATGGGGCCTTTAAACCAAAACAGAAGCACGTTTTTACGTCAGACTGAGGTCCTCACACTCATGCCTGCAAATTTAACAAAACTGGGACAATCTCTAGAGTGTAGATGGAGTCATAGCTTATACACTGACTACAATTGACCCTAAAGAAGGCTCGGAAATGTTACTCATTCATAAATACTGGGTGCTTACTACATTAATTTTTCAAAAGAGAAGCGCTTACAAAAATAAAACAAAATAGAAGTAATTCAATGTCCACTCAAAGGGAAGCAGTAAACTGTTTGTGAATAACAGAAGGCACGCTAGGATAAAATACACTAAAATGTCATGATTTTACATGTGAGCGGAGAAATTTTAATTTTTTTATATTTTACGTATTTTCTCCAAATTTCTATGTTTACATAGAACTTTTAGTAATTAAAATGTGATCAATGAACCTGAACGCTTGCTCTGTACAGTAACAAGAGACTCATTAGTGGACAAAGAGGGAACTCTATCATGATACTTATTCTAAAGGAGACTGGAGTCTAAGCTTAGGGGGTGGCTTTTAAAGCACAAAATCCCAGCAGCTCATTAATGACTACTGCCTTGGTTGAATGGTGTTTCCCCAGGGTCTAGCACATTGTTTGCTGGAGAAAAGCCAGTATGACTAATTAATAGCTGGCAGTTTCATTCCCAAATAGAGAATGCTAAAATTCCAGCTTGACATTAACCAAACACCATGGGACCAGCCTGGACCCATCACTAAGGAGAGAGAAAGAATGCTATGGGCCTGTCCTCACAACTATTCAGGAGGATCACTTGAGCCCAGGACTTCAAGGCAGGAGGGTGGGGTGGGGAGAAGATAGGAAAAAAGGGAGAAGGAGAAAATATTTATTAAAGAAAATTACTTTTTAAGCTACCCAGTGACATTTCCAAGAGGACAAGATAAGAAAATGCACCCCAGGGGCCCCATATCTATGTGAACACAAGAAAACTCTTCTAGCAGTTGCAAGATTAAAATTTCTCAGAAAATGGGGACAGAAAAAAAATCTACAATTTAAATTCTTATCACGTTTAAATACATAAAATTATCTAAATATATGGTATAGCATACATTTAGTTTTTTGTTTGCTTGTTTGTTTGTTTTTCGAGACAGGGTTTCTCTGTGTAGATATGGTGCCTGTTCTGGATCTCACTCTGTAGACCAGGCTGGCCTCGAACTCACAGAGATCTGCCTCCTTAGTGCTGGGATTAAAGGCGTGCGCCATCGCCACCCAGCATATTTAGTTTTTTTTTTTTTTTTTTTTTTTTGGTTTTTCGAGACAGGGTTTCTCTGTGTAGCTTTGCGCCTTTCCTGGGACTCACTTGGTAGCCCAGGCTGGCCTCGAACTCACAGAGATCCGCCTGGCTCTGCCTCCCGAGTGCTGGGATTAAAGGCGTGCGCCACCACCGCCCGGCATATTTAGTTTTTTAAGTGGACTTTTTATGAAGTAAACAAAATGTATTGTCACCAAAGTCAACAGAAAGTACAAACATAGATATAAGTATGAAAACAGATACAATAAAGCCACGTGAATTGCTTTGCATAATTCTATACATTTAAAATCTCAATAAGATGAAGTAATATTTTTTTCTTTTTACAGTGCCAAGGATCAAACCTGAGGCCTCATGTGCTCTACCACTAAGTGCATTTCCAGCCCAATCTTTTTTCCTCTTTCCACTCATTTTTGAGAATCTCATACAATATATTTGGGTCATATTCACCACCCCCAGCCGAAAATGATACAATAAGAGAAAGTCTAAGCAGCCCAACTTTCACAGAAGAAACTGAGACAGTGGCTGCAAGATAAGTCGCCAAAAGATGAGGTCATTACAGTTCTCTAGAATAATGCCACGGGAACCTTATAAAACAGGTTATTTCTGTACTATTGATATTCCCCACAGCATACTGAAAGAACATCAATTTTTAATTTTTAACACGTGGAGGTCCAAGGACACTTGCAGGCATTGGTTCTTGCCTTCTACCATGTGAGTCTTGGGGATGAAACTCTGGTCATCACGCTTGGTGGTGAGTGGCTCTTTACCCCCTGAGCCATCTCACCAGTTAGGAAAACACTGTCTTCATGAAGTGAGAATAAGTAACAAAATCTAACAAAGAAACACAACAAATAATATTACAGATCAATATCGCCAATAAACATCATTGCAAAAAATATTAAATATTATGGAAATGATTCAGCAGTTCCATAAAAGAATATCATAACTGGAATAGTTTAACACAAAAATAACAGTGTCAAGAATCACAATAGTTTTAAGGAGAGAAGTAATGGAACCATTCCTATGAACACTAAAATGGCATGTGACAGATACTCAACCCTCTTGCTGGAAACAATAAAATAAACTCCATAGATATTTTCTGAATACATCATTTAAAAAGTTACACAAATACATATTAAAGTGTGTATATGTATGTGCATTATTTCAGCCTCAAATCAGCATGCTACTTAGCAGAAAAACATTGATTGCATCATCACTTCTGTTATCACAACAATTAATTGTACTATTATTGGCATTAGTCAAAAGGGAAGAGGATGGTGGTGGTGACAATAAAATCTGTAGAGTTAGGGAGATGGTGGGTAAAGGGATTTGCTGCTAGGCCTGACAACCTGAGTTTGATCCCTTGGACCCACATGATAGGGGGAGAGAACTGACTTCCACAAGTTGTCCTCTGACCTCTGCATGTTTGCCATGATGCTTCTGCACACACATGTACATGCATACAAGCAGACAGACACAGTAAGTAAACATAGGAAAAAAAACTGTTAGAATATGAAATAAAGATTATCCTTAGATAATACAACTGTATATCTGGAAAACATTATCAACTAGAAATAACAGATAAGAATTCAGAATTGTAGCAAATGCAAAATTTATATAGAATAATTATGGCCTTTGTGTATATCTTAGTTACTTTTCAATTGCTGTGAAGAGATAACCTGACCAAGACAACTTATAGAGTTTATTGAGGCTTACAGTTTCAGAGGGTTAGTCTATGACCATCATGGTGGGGAGCATGGCAGCAGGCAGGCAGGCATGGCACTAGAGCAGTAGCTGAGAGCTTACATTGATCTACAAGCAGGAGGGAGACAGAGAGTTTATTGGGAATGTCCATGGGCTTTTGAAACCTCAAAGCCTACCCCCAATGACAAACCTGGTACATGACCACACCTCCTAATCCTTCCCAAACATTTCCACTAACTGGGGACCAAGCATTCAAATATATGAACCTCTGAGGGCTGTTCTCATTCAAACTGTCACACTGTATATTGTGAAATGAAAGACTTTAGGGGCTGAAGGTAGAGGTCACTGGTGGAGCACTTGCCCAACATGAGTGCTCCCCTGGGTTCTAATGCCAGCACTGCAGAAACCACTCACAAAAAGGGCTTCCACAAGCTCCACCCAACAACTCCAGCAGTGAGCTTGCATAGGCAGAACACAGAGCACAGGCAAGAAGGCATTGACTGGCCTCAGCCATGATCATCTTATTGGAGCATGATGCTGCACAAGTGTTTATTTGGAAAAGATCCTACAGGAAGCCTATGATTGACTGAAGCTTAGTTGTTTGGGATTGGCCAAATTTTGGCTTGTTGTCACAAAAACATAAATTGTTCCTTCGTTAATAGTCTAAGTTTATTTATTTAACATCACCGTTAGTGAAGAACTCAGAGTACAAAGGGTCGGAGTAAATTGTCTCTTGGTGGTTTGGGAATAGATGACTTATGGAAGGGAGGGCTTCATCTACACACAGAAGCTTTACAAGGGCAATGACGGAAATGGGCCTGTCCCAACGTTGGCATTTCATCAGCTATGAGAAAAACATTGAGAAGCACCCATTTCCTAAGAAGCTGGCTTGCAGGGATTGGCCAAGATATTAACAAACGAGTTTACCCACTCCTATTTAATTTCAATGATTTTTATTTATTTTTGCCTTAATTTCTCTTTACTTCTAACTTCTAATACTATACTGAATCCAAACTTATCTTGATGCCGGTTTTAAGAAAAAGCTTTCACCATTTTTGTGATTTTTTTAATTGAAAAAAATTAGACTTATTTAATTTTTATGTGTGTGAATGATTTGCTTGTGTGTGTGTGTATGTGCACCATATGTATGCCTGGTGCCCACAGAAGTCAGAAAAGGGCATTGGATTCCCTGGGCCTGTAGTTACAGGTAGTTGTGAACCATCATGTGGGTTCTGGGGACTGAACCCAGGTCCTCTGGAACCCAGGTCCTCTGGAACCACTCAACTATCTTTCCAGTCCCAATTTCTCATAAATGACCATTTACCATATACGTTTCTCTTTACCATTTCATTTTTTTTTTTTTTTTGGTTTTTCGAGACAGGGTTTCTCTGTGTAGCTTTGCGCTTTTCCTGGATCTCGCGCTGTAGACCAGGCTGGCCTTGAACTCACAGAGATCCGCCTGCCTCTGCCTCCCGAGTGCTGGGATTAAAGGCGTGCGCCACCACCGCCCGGCCCATTTCATTTTTTATTGATAAAGTTCTTGGCTCTGTGTGGCATCTCAGCCTTACAATCTACAACACTCAGAGGTATGGGGGGTTGATAGCTCAGGGCCAGCCTGAGCTACATAGCTAAACCCTGTCTCAAAAACCCAAACCCAAACCCAAAGTAAAATAAAACAAATAAACCGTAAAATAGACTGCTGTATCCATCGCAAGTGTAAACTTCAGTGGCACTTGGGACATTCCCAACAAGTTGCTACCCGCCCCCACTACCATCTAACTCCTAACTATTTCATTACCCAGAGTACAACTCTGAACATATTAAAGACCTCATCCTGCAGGTGTCCCCAGCCACTGGGGACCAATTCTACCTTCTGTCTCTGTATCATCGTATAAGTGGAGTGATGTTGTGGGGATCCCTGAACCTAAGTCCCTGTTCAGGGTACCATCTATGGGAGGCCAGCTCCCTCCTTTTAAAAGGGTTCCTATGAGGAGGAGAGAGGGATAAGAAGCTTTTAGATAGAAAGAGAGCGGAGAGGAGACAGACAGAAACACAGGACAGCTTCGGGAGGACCTGGATCAAAATCCACCGACCCCTTCTGGTTCTTCAAAAGGGCTTTTTATAACCATGCCAAGGGGCGGGGCAAAAGACTTGCCCCTTGCTAGATCAAAGCACACTGCACAGCCAAGTGTAGACCCTTCCAAACACCTGGTAACCATGTCTGATCATCCCCTTATGCATCCTGCTGGGTAAAGCAAGCTCAGATCTCATTAGGAAACCTCTGTGGGTCTCTACATGATATGACACTTATCTGGTTTTGATCTTCAGCTATTTTGTTAAATGTCCTCTATTCTCGCCTCTTGATTACTTTATCTCCGTTTCTCCTCTGACTCTCTCTTAAACTATTCTTCTCCACTTCTTTCCCTACTTTTAAGCCTCTGTCCTTTCTTTGTTGTCTTATCTATTCTTCAATCTTATCATCTTCCTTTGGGGTTTCCTTGTTTTCAAAAATTATGTTTCACTCTCTAGAGATTGTGAGAATTATGCCATCTGCCCTCTGAATGATTTTTTTTGTAGAAGGCTTGCATCTTTTCTTTCTTTACCCAAGTGTGCTATTTTCTGACTATTATTGGTATGTGGACACAAACAGCTATACCAAAGCTAGTATTTGCTAAAGAATATGACGAGTGCTAGGAGAGGCATCTAAGGTGTCTAAGACTCCAATTCCAATCTGACACCTTCAACACCATTCATAAAATCCATTGGGTTTTTTGTTTGTTTGTTTGTTTTTGTTTTTGAGACAGGGTTTCTCTATGTAGCCTGGCTGTCCTGGAACTTTCTCTGTAGTCTAGGCAAACTCACAGATCTGTCTGCCTCTGCCACCCAGCTATAAAATTTGTTCTTAACAGCCATAGAAATACCTGCAAATTGAAAAGGCAATCTCTTTATTCCTTAGCGTAGGGCAAGTTGAAAGTCACAGTGAGGTATCACTATCACCAACTAGGATAGTAATTTAAAGACACTGACATGACCAAATGCTGAAGAGGCTGCTGTAAGTGACTGATGGGGATGATAAACTGCATAAACATATTGAAAATTTATTTGGCTACAAAAGTTAAACATGTATTTGTTATCACCTGGGAATTCTGTAGGAACAACTGAGTAGAGGAATAAAGATAGATATATCTGTAGTTTAACTTTGTAAAAATTTGTATATATTTAATAACTAATAAAATGCAATCTTTGTTACAAAAATACTATACTTCCATTTCCTCAGTTTCTGGCAGAGAAAAATTTCAAGGGCAAGGACACAGAGCTTAACTGTCTTAACCTTTGAGGGCTGAGTGTGTGTCTATGTGCCCAGGGCTGTCTTCCTCCTCTGTGCCTCTGCCTCCATGTCCTAGGAAGTTGGGTGTGATTTGCTCAGAACCCATCTCTCTGTAGGAATACATTTGCTGCTTAGAAATTGTCAGCAAATTTCAGTTGTTAAACTGTCTAATTTCTATCACATAGGAAAAGAATATCATATCAACTTTTATGATGTTTGAATTCTTTCTACCCTATAGTGGTGATAATCCAAGGACCTGAAATTTGGGGTTCTCGCTATAACACTGAGTTTATTTTTAAACCAAGTGACAATTTAAACTTTGGGTCCCTACGATTTGGAAATTTATCAGCCCATGAAACTATGAGAGCAGAAAAATGAACTTTAATCTTCAAGCTTGTTGTTCAGAACATCTTAAGACAGTCTCCGAGCTCTGCTTTCTTTGGTACCGACTTTATTCTCAGGGACTCACTCCTTTGGTTATCAAGAAACTAGCCAAAGTGTGCTCTAGGATCCAATGAGCTGCACTTCATGCCTCGTTCATGAGAATCCTAACAAAAGTTCAAGGGAGAGCTTCTGGGTCAGGTTTGGGCCACCAGCACATGGCTGACATAATCTATGTGCTGAGGATGGGTTTCTTTCCTCAAGAGGCTCTGAGGTGATGGTGGTGGGGGGGGGAGGTCAGGGAATGGGTCACCCTCAACAAAGAAAGTATGTTTTAGTAGAAAAAGGAGGACTTCCTTAAATTACCAATTTGCTGTCTTTGCTGAAGGGAGTTTGTGGGGAGCTACCCCATACCCCTAATCTTGAAATAAGAATTTTATGGGTCCTTCGTCGCTTAAGTCAATGAATATTACATATTGAAAAGCTAGAAGGGAGACTATTTCAGTTGGGAATACATATAATTGTAGTTCTTTATTTGGTTCCATAACAATATCATTTTGTTGGAGCATTTGGATGTGCTTTTTAAATCTACTCAACAAAATGCTCTCAATTGCTGCGCTGGCTGTCTTATGTCAACTTGACACCAATCAGAGTCATTTGGGAAGAATGAACTTCAACTGAGAAAATGTCTCCACCAGGTTAGCCTGTAGGCAAGCCTATGGTTCATTTTCTTGACTAATGATTGATGTTGGGGACCCAGCTCACTGTGGGAGGTGCCACCCCTCCTGGGAGCTATAAAAGGTAGGCTGTGCAAGCCTTGAGGAACAAGCCAGTAAGCAGCACTCCTCCATGGCCTCTGCCACCAGTTTCTGCCTCCAGGTTCCTGCCTTCCTGCCCTGACTTCCCTCAGTGATGACCTGTGATATGGAACTGTAAGCAGAAATAAACCCTTTCCTCCCCAAGCTGCTTTTGGTCATGGTGTTTTATCACAGCTCTAGAAACCCTGAGATAATTGGTTTCTCCAATATAAAAAAAATATTTAAAGAGACCATGAAGAGTCAAACTTTCAATGATTGTGCACAACAGAATCATGATATATTCTGTTTTCTGAGACAAGGTCTAACTACATAAACTTGGGCTGCCATGGAACTCTCTATGTAGACCCAGGCTGGCCTTGAACTCGTAGAGACCTACCTGCCTCCCGTATGCTGGGATTAAAGGCGTGTGCAAACACACCAGTATATTCTTAAGAAACCCTCACATCTCATTCTCAGGACGAAAAGCAGCTTGTTGCCACTCCGGTCAACTTGCTTTATATGACATGGATTCCTGTCCTAGTTTACACTAAGTAGAATTCTATTACTTATATTTCTTAGCTCACCCCACAATATGTAACTCAATGTATCTTATATAATTCATGCTCACATAATGCTTATTAACTCAAGAGTTTAAAATTGGTCACTCTCTGATCAGATAAAAAAAAAAAAAAGATAGCCAAGTATCCTCCTGTGGTGAACTTCGAGCTAATTTCAACATTGCAACACAGTGCTAGATACTGACCTTCGGCCGCTGGCTTGCTATGCACAGGTGATTCTGGGCTGTGTGGGGAAGCTACTGATTTGTTTTGTAACATTTGAAGCCTGCTTCTCTTACTCTTTCTCAGCTGCAGTCCACTAGTTTCAACCATGAAACCTCCAAACAGAATGTGTTGCTGTTTGTTTTGACTTGCTTTAGCAGGTGAGGGCGGAGCAGAGGTTTGAAGCAGGGTGGGGTGGCCTTCCCAATTGTCTTGCTTCACCAAGAAGCGCCTCAGATAAGCAAGCCTCAACGCACAGCCTATTGTGAAAGCTACAAAATTGAGAAAGTTAGCTGGGCACTCCAGACAAAGGACACAGAGTGCCAAAAAAAGCCCTGGGATGGGAATGTGCTCAGGTGTTCAGTGAACAGCAAGGAAGCCACTCTGGCTAAAACTCATTAAGTGGGTGAATCCTACAAGCAGAGGCACATCCAGAGGGCAGGACACATAGGGCTTACAGAGGTTGGCGTGGGCTTTGAATTTTATTCTCAGTGTGACAGGAACCTGCTGAAGAGTTTTGAGCATGGGACTAGTAAAGGCCAGCATACGTTCTGAAAAAAAATTAGTGACAGCTAGGTGAAGAACAAGAAATAGCAAAACTTTGCAGTCAGGAGAGAGAAACCAACCCAGTTATTTCATGCAGGAGGGGTTTCGGGAGTAAACACCATCAGAAGGAAAAATGGGGTGGATCAGAAACTGCCCAAAAGGTTCTCAGCTGGAGCTCATCACTCCTGTGCCATTTAGAGATGCTTTGACTGTCATCCTCCGTCTACCAGAGGAGCCACCTTGTCCAAGGAATTCCTAGAGGCAGGAATACACTTATCTCCCCTCCCACCATAGAAATGCCAGCATGTGCCACACTACTGAATACAGGGGGAAACAGAAATTTTGATTTTCCTGGTAGTCCTTCCTTCTGGCAGAACTTCCTCAGAGGCCGAGAAGGAAGGACCTCTCATGGGACCCTGAAGTACAGAGTATAAAATGACAAGTGTAGGATTGAGAAGTTATAGATTCATAATCTCCAAGCAATCAAGCAGGGAGCCTATTAGGATGCTATTGCTATATACAGTAGATATAGTTTATGGTTTGAACCATTAATTATTGGATTCAACATATATTCTGAAGTTAAGGTCAAAGAGAGAGGAAACACTGAAGGAAGTATGTTTGGTGGAGAATAAATCAAAAGTTCTAATAAACTTAACGGTAAGGCGCCCATTATAAGTCTAAATAGGGAACGACATATAGTCATTCCAGAAGATGGGAAGGACAACCCTGAATGACCACCATTGCTGAGCAGCCCCAGACGGGTCCGGATGCCCACCATTACTAATTAGTCTGGAGAGGAAATCTGGGGAAACCTGGGTGATGCGGGTTCCCTCTCTGAAGCAGTAATGTCAGAAAAACTGGAGGATTAAAAACGAGGGTGGACGATGACAACGCTGGCGTGTGTACACTGGAATCCACCTCCGTCGTGGGCGTCACCCGCCTTGCCCCACCCCTGCACCCGGCGGGCAACTTTGCCTCTTGAGTCTGAGGCGCCGGGGGGCGAGGGGGGGCCGCTTCCGGCCTGGCGAGCATCTCCCGGGCCTCAGTTCCTCCTCCGAGAGGACGCTCGGCCCTTTTCCGTGGCCAGAGCCATCCTTCCGCTCGTCCGCGGACCAGTAGACACACCTCTTCACCAGCCGCCCGCGGTCAAGAGTCCAGTGGCTCTGACCGTGGCCGGGGGCGGGGCCTCGCAGTCACGTGCAGCAGCCCGACCAATGGGCGCGCATTGCGTCATTAGCTGCGGAGACGGCGGGTTTGGCTTACGTGGGGGCCTGGTCTGGGCTGGTAGGCGAGTGGGGAGGGTGAGCCGAAGGTGGCAGTCAGCGGCGGCGTCAGCCCGATCCGCGCGTCGCCAGGACTGTGCGGCCACACCTGCCTCACTCCGCGTTCTCCTCAGGCCCGGCCATGGAGCATCAGGTCCAGCGGCTTCGGCAGGCGTTCCGGTCCGGCCGATCGCGGCCGCTCCGCTTCCGACTGCAGCAGCTCGAGGCCCTGCGGAGGATGGTGCAGGAGCGCGAGAAGGACATCTTGGCGGCCATCGCGGCGGACCTGAGCAAGGTGAGCATGGGAGGTGGGAGGGACCCGGCGCGTCCCCTTTTTCCTGCGCTGTAGCAGGGTGTTTATCCAGTAGTAAAGAGGAAGTAAAGTTACTCCGGACTCCAACCCTGCTTAGAGCCCAGACCGTTTTATTTGCACTTACGGGTGCTCGCAGCTTCTCTTCCGCGAATGCTGTTTATAGGACATTTCTATTGCATTTGTAGTCTCTTTTCTTACAATGTGCCCTCAACTCTCTGGATATTCTGGGTGTCAGTGGTTTGTCCGCTTGGTAGATTTCAGATATTTCATTCCCTGTCTTATTTCTTAACTTTTAAAAAGTGGGTTCTAATTGTAAACAGTGTTGTTATTTTTTCCTAAGTAATCTTCAACACTCATATTTTCCTTCATGACGTTGTATATCATTACATATGTGTTGCTTAAACTCTAGTACACTGACAATCACTCTGGGGACCTGTTAAAATAAAAATCTTAAGTCCATCTGAGACAGTGTCTGAGATTTCTAATGATGTCCCAGGTGATATCATATGACCTCTTCAGAAGCAAGCTTTGAATACCAAGGTTTTGAGTAGTGTTTGAGATAGAACTATATTCTCCGGTACTCTCTAGTAATATTGTTATTTCTTTTTACTTTCTATCTGTATCCCAGGCATAGTAAGACCTTTATTTTCAGATTTGCAATCCTTCCTTCCCCAATCAAAGACTATTTCAAAACGTGGTAACAGTAGTTTTAGTAGTAATGATAGTAGTGGCTACAAACCTCCCTTCAGGGTACTTTTGATGAAGATGGGCTGTGATAGTAAACAAAGATAGGATAATGACTGTTAAAACTTTATTCTGCTAGCATCAGATACTTTGTGTATGTCTGTACATATATAGGGTTACTGAAGAAAGACAGAAAGTCCAGAATTTTAAACCAGGCTGTCAAATAGAACATATATAGATAAAATGTGACTGTGGTTATAAACCAGTGTCCTAAAGATACAGCTCAAAAGCAAAATTGCCACAGTATCTAAACTGTGACTGAGGCAGGCTGTTACTAATCAGGGAGCTGTTGCTGAAAATGTTTAACCCTAATTTTAAAAGGCTTGGATCAGTAGAGAAGAATTCAGACACATTGACTATCTTAGAGAGGAAGAGCCAGCAAGAGTATCCAGGGTGTGTCTTATTGAGAATTTGGAGGTTAAAAAAAATCTGATAGCAAACTGAGGGGAGGGCTGTCTAATAACACCAGTTGTCACTGCAGATATACTTGGTCTGAACCTTGTCACATCCTAAGCCAGTGGTTCTCAACCTTCCGAAGGCTGCCACCCTTTAATACAGTTCCTCGTGTTGTGGTGACCCCAACCATAAAATGGGTTCATTGCTACTTTGCAACAGTAATTTTGCTACTGTTATGAATCATAAATGTAAATACCTGATATGGCGGTTATCTGATATATGACACCTGTGGGGTCGTGGCCCACAGGTTGAGAACCATTGTCCTAAGCCCAGTAGACAGATGAACTGATTTTTCTTTTCCAGAGTGAACTCAACGCATACAGTCATGAAGTCATTACCATCCTTGGGGAGATTGATTTTATGCTGGCAAATCTTTCTGAGCTGGCTTCTGCTAAGCCAGCTAAGAAGAACCTGCTTACCCTACTGGATGAGGCCTATGTTCAGCCAGAGCCTCTGGGGGTCGTACTGATTGTCGGAGCTTGGAACTACCCTTTCGTCCTTATCATGCAGCCACTGGTCGGAGCCATCGCTGCAGGTCTGGTGCCAGCTGATGTCTGTATTCCCGTGTAGAGGGTCGTACTGTGTCATGTCGGCTGGGAGTTAAGTGTCTAGTTAAATACATGTACTTTGCCGGTTTTCCTTGGCTGACACCAGTTTATTGAGAGTTCACATGTGTACTTGTATTTATGAGTGCTGAAGTACCTGGAGATGAATCCATGAGAGTCAGAGGCATCTGAGTCAGTAGTCCCAAGATCTTAGAGCCAGGCATCCATATTCTTTTTTTTAAAAAATAATTTATTTAAATTTATTTTATGTGCATTGGTATGAAGGTGTCAGATCCCCTGGAACTGGAGTTATAGACAGTTGTAAGCTGCCATGTGGGTCTGGGAATTGAACCTGGGTCCCCTGGAAGAGCAGCCAGTGCTCTTAACTGCTGAGCCATCTCTCCAGCCCAGGCATCCATATTCTAATGTAATTTTAGTTGCTGGCTCTGCCTTTAGAAAACAAACCACTTATTTTCATCTAACTAGTTTCTTTATTCAAATAAAGGTATTATGTGTAATGCTAGCTTGAATGTACAGCAAATCTCAACAGATTATTTCTTACGATGTCAACAGCTTATGTTGACATAGCCTGTTTGCTCAGTGATTCTAGGGCAGAGAGAGAAAACCGTGGTAGAACTGCAGGAAGAGATAGAAATCTGGGGAGTGGGAAAAGCTGGGAGAGCCTATTGTTAGTGACCTGGAGATACCGAAAGCTAACGGGTTAGCACTTGGGAAGGAAAATGTGAAAGGAAAGAGGACATGTGATATGAGGTAGGGCAGACTTAAGAGCTGCAGGAATAAGTGAAACTTAGCCTGTACAATACACGAGTGTCATTTTGGTAGCTATTCAAGTTACTCAAATATTGGCTGATGTTGTTCTGCTATTTGCTTTATTTAGGAAATGCTGTGATTGTTAAGCCTTCAGAACTAAGTGAAAACACAGCCAAGATCTTGGCCAAACTCCTCCCTCAATATTTAGACCAGGTAAGAATATTTCAGTCCATCTTCAACGCATCTGTTTGTGGTGGAAAACACAGATTTGATTCTTCTGCTTGCTGGCTGCATATGGGTGTGGTTTCCTTAAGTCTCCAACAGTTGGTTTAATAAAGGAAGCCAGGTTCCAAAATACACTGTGGAAGGACCCAGCAACTGTGGCTGCACAGTGTGTTTAGGCCTGTGGCTTTATATGTGTCTCTTATCTTTTTCTACCATTTGGCACTGCCGAGGATACACTTTCAGACATCATCCATTTAGTGAACTAGTTATGAGAGGCTAGCATGTTTTTGTCACTGTCTTCTTTTTCCTAACAGAACATCATATGTGTTATTCCACGAGTACTCTGCGTTTCAAAGGCATGTCTGTGGCCTGGAAGAGAGGCCTTCCTGAGCTAGCACTCTGAGTTAGCGTGCAGGCACGGAGAGCATCTTCCTGATGAGGGAGAGGGAGACCCCAGCTTTTGGGTAGGGGATCAGATTCAGAAGTTCTCGTGACCTCTAGAGAGGAAGTTGATGGCTTTGTGACTGCTGAGTTCCACATGCAGTTTTGCAGGGAGATTATCTATTTAGCTTTCATCAAAAGGCAACTTTAAAACACCCGATTTGTATTGTGTTTATTAATGTGTGGCGTCCCTGAGACCAATTCTAGCTCTTAGAATAATTTTGTTCTCTTTATTGCCTTACCGCTGTCGTCATAGCTCACAGAGCAATTTGGTGGTTATCCAGTCTAGCAGGACTGAATGGAAGATGGCAAGGTAGCATGGATTGAGTAGGACTTGGAACCAGAAGATAGAGGATTAAGGTCTCGATTTGCCCCTCACCCAGATGTAAATTCTTTAATAGTTGACTATCCAAATGGAGAGGATGATAATGTACCTGCTTCAGTTAGCTGGTGGGTTAATTTACCTGTGGATTAAAGCACAGAAAATTTTAAAGTCCATTAGGCAGTTGAACTATAAAGTGAATAAGAACTAGTTAGCCTTCTAAAATCTAAAGAGCGAGCAATCAAATGAGGACTGGAGGTTGACAAGCCAGCTTATTCATGTAGGGCTTAGACGCTTGCAAAAATCTCCTCATATTTTCCTTGGCATTTGTTCTTAGTCATTACTTTTTGCCCTTGTGGTTATTATTGAAAGTATTTTCTCTCTGAGCAGCTACCTAATGGTAGCATAGTGCATGTGCTGGGTATTGTACAGCCCTTAGGTGACTTTTCCAGTAGCAAGTTCAGAGATTGCCTAAAGTCACAGATGCTAGTGAGAGGCAGAACCTAGATTCAATCCAGATCCACTTCAAAAGCAAGTACCCTTGGCTACGATGCCCTGTGTTCTGTTCATTGGGCAGATATGGACTTATTTACCTTGGGCTTAGCCCTCCTGTACTTTGTATTGTGTAGAGAGAGAACATTGGGATTAAGACATGTAACTTCAGGGATGGAGGTGTAGCTCAGGAGGTAGAGCGCTGACCTGTGTGTACAAGGTTCTGGGTTGGATCCCCAGCAATGTGCAAAACAAAACAGTAACAAAAATCCCAGCCGGGCGGTGGTGGCGCACGTCTTTAATCCCAGCACTCGGGAGGCAGAGCCAGGCGGATCTCTGTGAGTTCGAGGCCAGCCTGGTCTCCAAAGCGAGTACCAGGAAAGGCGCAAAGCTACACAGAGAAACCCTGTCTCGAAAAACCAAAAAAAAAAAAAAAAAAAAAAAAAAATCCCTCACAGTACCCTCCCCTCATCTTACCCATTTCCCGTGTTGAGTCCAACTCTTCACTCATTTGTGCTCTCATTGCCAAACTCGTGTAGAAAATATCAGACCCTGAGTCTTGTGTAGGTTGACGGTTCCTGGTCAGCAGCAGATCCTTTGTCCCCCGTCACCTCCCTGATCTGTCCCTTGAGGGAGATGATCCTGATCTTTTGGTTTTACTGATTTATGTTGAAGAATTGCTGATGTGAGGCAATAAGATTAATTTGACAATGGAAGACTCTGCTTCTCTTTCTTCGAGGACCTGTATGCGGTAGTTAATGGCGGTGTCGCTGAGACCACAGAGCTCCTGAAGCAGCGCTTTGATCACATTCTCTACACAGGAAACACTGCGGTTGGAAAAATTGTCATGGAAGCTGCTGCCAAACACCTGACCCCTGTGACCCTGGAACTCGGGGGGAAAAGCCCATGTTACATTGACCGAGACTGTGACCTGGACGTCGCTTGCCGGTGAGGCTGGCTTTGGTTTCCTGAGGTTTTTCCCAGCAGGTGCAAGTTTTTGCTAATGGCTCCTTTTCCTTTACACTTGAACCTCACAACTTACGGCTTCAGGGTTCAGACTTCAGTGGTTGATGTGCCCAAGAGCACCTGGAGCCTCTCAAACTGTCTTCTGATGCCACTGCTGGAATAGGAAGCCACACATAGGTCCTGCTAGCATGGAGTTTTCCTTAGGAAGTTTGGAAATATTCTTATGGATAAACCTGGCAAGAAATTTTGCCCAGGGTTGATTTTTTCCCCCCCAGTGTTAGGATCAATTATGGTAAGCCTGTGCTCCGCATTCAGCTACTCCCTGAGCCTGTAGCAAGAATTCTAATGTCCTGCTGGTTGATGAAATAGATAATCCAAAGGGTTGTGTGTATTAATAAAAATTCTCAGTTGAAAGGGTATTATGTTCACTTCTTAGCTGAGATCCTTTGTTGACAAAACAGTGTGACAGATATTTTTAATAGCATTTGGTAGCTGGGAACCAGAAAAGAAGAGTTCAGCGTCTCTTTACTAAGTTAGTTTGACTACGAGGAAGTGAATGCCTCTGTGCCCTGGGTGCCGTGGTTTTTCTCTCCCCCTCAGAGCTGTGGTGCTGAGGAGGTGGGGAGCTGGGTCCGGGTTGCTGCTTGGCCTCTTTAAATTGAGTATAACTTCCAGAAAAAAAGAGACCAGCAGGGAATGCTGAGGTTGTGGGCTTTGTCTGTACGTAGGAAGGGGAAGGGTCCACATGGAGGAGCATGGTAGAGGACGCTGGCTGTGCCCTCTCTGTACCCACACAACACAGCCTGTCAGCAATACTACAGCCTGGAGAGCCGGAGTCTGAGCCATGTGCTCGTCATCCAGAATGACCTTTGGCTGGATTAGGAAGGAAGGAGTGTTGGGAGGCTGCTCCCTTTCTCTGCAGGCTGTGTCTTCATAGCTGTCAGGTACTGTTTGCCAGGCTGACTCTGAGAATTTTCTTGCTATGTAGAATATTTTTTTTTTTTTTTTTTTTTTTTTTTTGGTTTTTTCGAGACAGGGTTTCTCTGTGTAGCTTTGCGCCTCTCCTGGAACTCACTTGGTAGCCCAGGCTGGCCTCGAACTCACAGAGATCCACCTGGCTCTGCCTCCCGAGTGCTGGGATTAAAGGCGTGCGCCACCACCGCCCGGCTGAATATTTTACCTCAATTGAAAATGCGTTCTAAAGGCTGGTGGGATGGTTCAGTGGTAAAAGTACTTGATGTACAAACCTGACAATCTGAGTTTGATACCAGGAACCCATGTTTTAAAATAGTCAGATTCTAGCTGGGAGGTTGTGGTGCATGCCTTTGATCCCAGTACTCGGGAAGCAGAGGCAGGTGGTTCTCTGTGAGTTGGAGGCCAGCCTGGTCTACAGAGTGAGTTCCAGGACAGCCAAGGTTACACAGTGAGGTCCTGTCTCCGAAAACCAAAAAAAAAAAAAAGCCAGATTCTGAGTAGATGGGAGGCCTCGAGTATACAGCGAGCACACAGCAGAAGCAAAAGAGAGACCCCACCTCAGCAAGGTAGAAGGAGAGAACCGACTCCTAAAATGTTGTCTTTTGGCCTACACACACATACACACACACACACACACACACACACACACACACACACACACACACACACCCCAAATCAAAAAGAAATCTGAAAATGCATTCTAAGTTGTAACAAGATGATCTACAGCTCAGAGGTTTTTTTTTGTTTGTTTGTTTGTTTTTGTTTTTAACAATTACTAACTAAATATGCAAGGCCACTCCTGTTGGCATGACGATACTCTTGGTTGTCAACTTGATGGCATTTAGACTCACCATGAAAACAAATCTCTAGACATGTCCGGGAGGGACTGTCTAGATTAGGTTAAGTGAAGTGGGAAGACCCGCCCTAACCCTGGAGTTCTGGGTGAAAAAAAAAAAAAGAGTCAAACTGAGCCTAAGTGTGGTGCTCTCCCCTCTCTGGCTGGGGGTGCCATGTGACCAGCCGCGTCAAGTCCCTGCGCCCATGACCTCCCCCGCCATGATGCCGTACCTTCAGTGTGAGCCAGAGTCCCCTCTTCCTTAGTTGCTGTTGCTAGAAGCCTTGTCACAGCAGTATGTAAAGTGCCGGAGACGTTGGGAAACAAACAAGATAACCACGGAAAGGTGACGGAATTATAAAGGTATTCTGTGTTTTTTTTTTTTTTTCTCCCCAGACGCATAACCTGGGGAAAGTACATGAATTGTGGTCAGACCTGTATTGCTCCAGACTACATCCTCTGCGAAGCCTCCCTCCAGGATCAGATAGTGCAGAAGGTTAAGGAAACGGTGAAGGTCTGTATTCCGCAATTCTGATCCCACTGATGAAAGTCCAATAAAGCACTTTCAGACAGCATCTCTGTTCACTTTTACCCCCAACCCAGACAATTCCAGAACGTATGTGACTGAATTAACTTACTGGCTAATTAAAACACTGTGCATCTGTGGGAACAAGGCAGGTCCATTTAAATTATGTAGTTGATTTGTCGAGGCATATACTTAAAAGTCAAAAATGTTTTCTGTGGTTTTGAGAGAGTGCTTCCAAATCACTTGAAGAGAGCCCTTGCCATATTGGTTCTTGCTGAAGAAGGTTATCAGTTGTCATGTATGTAGAGGGCTTGATGGCCCGTAGTTTGAAGGAGTGAAGTAAAGATCTACTTAAAGTATACCCTGTAGAGCAGTGGTTCTCAACCTCCCTAATGCTGTGACCCTTTAGTACCGTTCCTTGTGTTGTGGTGACACCCAACCAAAAAATTATTTTCATGCTACTTCATAACTCTGATTTTGCTACTGCTATGAATTGTAATGTAAATCTCTGATATGCAGACTATCTGATTTACCCTTGTGAAGGGGTTGTGACCCACAGGGTGAGAATTGCTGGAGAGGGTTATCCATCTTTTAGGGTACATAAAGGAACTAATCAGGGTTGTGTCTGGTAATAAGCTAAGGCTTGATGGAGATGTGGGATTTTCATTGTTAGTGAGTGTTTGACCAGGGGTACTGAGTTCAGTGGTACGAAGACTAATAAGCCATCTTTCTGAGATAACTTTTTGTTAATTGAGCACCAGAAAGGATGGAGAATACCGAAGTGTAATTTATGAAGAGAGAATGAAAACTGTATACCAGGAAGTGGAGAGAGGGCAGGTGAGAGTAGAATTAGTGATGAAGACTGAGGAGCCAGGAAAGGAGAGCATGAAAGTTGTCTAGATCCAGGAAATGTGAGTGGAAGAGAGGGTCAGGGTCGCTGTGAGACTGAACTAGTTGGGAATAGAGCTGTGCTTTATTGAATATGATAATAAAATCCAGAGGATCAATGGCCCCTCTTCCTACCTTTAAGGAGTTTGTGCTATGACGTATGAGTTCTCACATAACATGCTGGAATAATTAGGGAGCTATTTAAAAGTCAGTCTAGGCCTTATCTTCAAAGATTGTGATTGATATGGTGTGGTCCCTACCCCCAGCTTGTTATTCTGTGATTCAATTGGCCAGAAAACCTGGCCTTGGACTTGGACAGAACATTCATTTCACCAGGCTGCCTGGGTGATTTCTGCTGCCCAGACCTTTGAGTTCATCTTGGTAGGTTAGTGGCTAAGACTTTTTGTGATTCAACATTAGTTCTCACAAGGCTGTCAAGCTTCCCAGCAAGTACATGTTATGTGCGTATTTATGTGATAAATATTGGTTATCCTTCTTGAGGTTGTTTTCCTTTGGAAAGTTAACAAGGCCATATCTTTATGCATAGAGCAGCTTTACTGTCACCAGTGACTGGTGAAAGTACCAGTCCAGAGGAGACAGAACAACAAAACAGAGCGAAGGCCAGCACACCTCTGTGGTAAAGGCTAGATGAGAATAAAAAGGTAGGATTCAAAGACCAAAGAGTTTCTGCAGCAACTGTCCAACTTCCTTCTGAGAGAGGCCAGCTGACATTTGAACTAATGACCTCTTCCCTGACATCTTCTTTCAGAAAGGGCTATGAGGAGACTCTGAGATCTGTAGGCACCTGAAGAAAAGTATAGGCAGAAGGTGTGTGAGTGTGTGAGTGTGAGAGAGTGTGTGTGAGGGTGTATGTGTGTCTACTTTATTTGTTAATTCTTGACTTGTCTAAGAACTCAAAGTTATTAGTACTGTACTATTACTAAGTTATTTGAAGAGTGGGTGTTGGAGTCTGTGACGTCATAAACCAAGTCAACTTTTATACACCAGCAGATTTTGAACTTATTAAAGAAATTGAAGTATGGGTTTTGTGGCAATTAAATAACTCCTGTTGTTTTTAATAGGACTTTTATGGGGAAAATATAAAAGAGTCTCCCGATTATGAAAGGATCATCAATCTTCGTCACTTTAAGAGGTTACAAAGTTTGCTTGAAGGACAGAAAATAGCTTTTGGCGGGGAGACTGATGAGGCCACACGCTACATAGGTAAATTCTCTCCTTAAAATTCTGTTTATTTTGTGTGTGTGTGTATGTCCATATGCATACAGGTACCATAGTATCTTAATTTTCTGTGGCTGTGATAAAGCACCATGACTAAAAGCCACTCGAGAAGGAAAGGGTTTATTTCATCTTACAACTCTTAGCTCACACTCCATCACTGAGGGATGTCAGAGCAGGAACTGAAGCAGAGGCCATGGATGGGTGCTGCTTACTGACTTGTTCCCCATGGCTTGCTCAGCCTGCTTTCTTACACAACTCAGGACCATCTGCCTGGGGTTGGCGCCACCTAGAGTGGTCTGAGCCCTCGCAACACCAATCATTAATCAAGAAAATGCTCCACAGGCTTGCCCGAGGGTCAGCGTGATAGGGGCATTTTCTCAGTTGGCAGTTCCCTTTTCCCAAATGACTCTAGCTTATGTTAAGTGACATAAGACTAACTAACACTGTTGACCACTTGTTAGTTTTGATGTGCGCGCACACACGCACACACACACACACACACACACACACAATTTATTAAGCCATAATATTTCCCTCCTGGTTCCTTTCCAAGATCTCATTAATGTCAAAGTCCATGGTCTTTAAAAATTCAAACACATTAAGTTCAGTCTCATTAGATATCCAGAATTTCTTTAAAATTCAAGTCTTTCTAAAATGGCAAAGTTTCTCCAACAATCCAAGGTCTCTCAGCTGTGGGTTTCTGTAAAATCAAAATAAATCGCATACTTCTACTCCAGGAGGGAAGAACCAGGGCACAGTTATAACCAAAGTTCTACAGTATAAAGCTCAGTGTCTGGGACCCACACATGATCCTTTGGGCCCCAAAGGCCTTAGCCAGCTCCACCTCTGCAGCTCTGCCATCCACAGCACAACACAGCCCGTTTCAGGATTAGGCTGGTATTTCCAAGTTCACACAACAGCTCGTTAAACTTTGAGCATTCAATGGCTTTTCCAGCCCAAACTCCTTCCACAGTCCTCCCACAACAGACCTCCAGGTCTGCCACTGCAATATCCATGATCATAGTACCAGTTTCTTGTAGCTAGAGTTTTCCTGCCTGGCCCATAGTCAGGACAAATCTCTGTCACCCGCCAGTCCCAACCAAGTAAACACAGAGACTTATATTGCTTACAAACTGTATGGCCGTGGCAGGCTTCCTGCTAACTTCTTATATCTTAAATTACCCATTTCTATAAATCTATACCTTGCCACGTGGCTTGTGGCTTACTGGTATCTTCACATGTTGCTTGTCCTGGTGGCGGCTGGCAGTGACTCCCTCCACCTTCCTGTTCTCTCAATTCTCCTCTCTGTTAGTCCCACCTATACTTCCTGCCTGGCCACTGGCCAATCAGTGTTTTATTTATTGACCAATCAGAGCAATTTGACATACAGACCATCCCACAGCAGTTTCTATCTTAGTACTTTTCTGCTGCTGAGCTAAAACGTCATCACCAAAAGCCACTTGAAGAGGAAAGGGTTTATTTCATCTTACAGCTCTTGGGTCCTACTCCATCACCAAGAGAAGGCAAGGCAGGAACCTGGAGGTAAAAACTAAGCAGAGGTTATGGAGGACCAGCACTCACTGACTTACTCCTCATGGCTTGCTCAGTCTGCTTTCTTATCCATCCTAGGACCACCCGCCCAATGTGGCACAACCTCCCTATTTGCTGGGCCCACCCACATCAATCATTAATCAAAAGACTTGCCTCCAGGCAATCTGATGAGGGATTTTCTCAGTTGAGGTTCCTCTTCTCAAATAACTCACACAGTGTGGAAGTCAGGACAACTTGAGGGAGGCATTGTTGTTGATTGTTTTTGCTCTTTTGGGGGCCGCCACCCAGCTCCCAAATAAACCACACATGGAGGCTTATTCTTACTTATAAATGTTTGGCCTTACTTATTTCTGTAGCATGAATCTTTTTTTTTTTTTTTTTTTTTTTTTTTTTTTTTGGTTTTTTTGAGACAGGGTTTCTCTGTGTAGCTTTGCGCCTTTCCTGGAACTCACTTGGTAGCCCAGGCTGGCCTCGAACTCACAGAGATCCGCCTGGCTCTGCCTCCCGAGTGCTGGGATTAAAGACGTGCGCCACCACCGCCCGGCCATGCGCCACCACCGCCCGGCTGTAGCATGAATCTTAAAGAGTCTTATTAATAAAATCAAACCTGGAACCAGGTATTGGTGTGAACACTGGAAGATCAGAGAGACAGAACAAGCCACAGCTAACCTCACCTGGCCAACTTCTCAGCTGGTCTTGTTTCCTCAGACTGGAAGCCCCTGTGTCCTCATATCCGAATGGCTCTCAGCTGAACTGTGCTGCTCAAAACCTAAAATCTTAACCAGCCAAATGCTTCTAGTTTCTGGTCCTCAAGCCTTATGTATCTTTCCTTTCTACCATCACTCCCTGGGATTAAAGACTCACTTTCTGGGATTAAAGGTGTGAGTCACGCCGGGCGGTGGTGGCGCACGCCTTTAATCCCAGCACTCGGGAGGCAGAGCCAGGCGGATCTCTGTGAGTTCGAGGCCAGCCTGGACTACCAAGTGAGTTTCAGGAGAGGCACAAAGCTACACAGAGAAACCCTGTCTCGAAAAACCAAACAAACAAAAAAAAAAGGTGTGAGTCACCATGCTTGGCTGTATCCTTGAACAGATGGATTTCTGCCTCTGGAATGCTAGGATTAAAGGCATGTGCTACCACTGCCTATCCTCATGTTTAATATTGTCCCTGTTCTGTCTCTGATCTCAGATAAGTTTATTAGGGTGTACAATATTTTGGGGAACACAATACCACCACATATTTCTTTCCAGCTTTTCTTATCTTTAAATTACCCTGTCTACCTTTTGCCTTTGGGCTTTTCCCATTCTCTTACTTCTGTAAATCTTATCTTACTCCATGTCTGGATGTGTAGCCAAGTGACTGGCCCCTGGGTCCTCCTCCTTGTCTGGATCTTTCTTCTCTCCTCCCAGATTTCTCCTTCTATATATTCTCTCTGCCTGCTAGTCCTGTCTATCCTTTCTCCTGCCTTGCTATTGGCCGTTCAGTTCTTTATTAGACCATCAGGTGTTTTACACAGACACAGTAACACAGCTTCACAGAGTTAAACAAATGCAACATAAACAAAAGTAACACACCTTAAAATAATATTCCACAACAAAGTATTTCCTTCTGTGAGGACTCTAGGGGTTGAAATAAGGTTATTGGGCTTAGTAGTGAGTATCTTTACTTGCTGAACCATGTCACTGGCTCTTACTTTGATTTTTAAATAAAATTTTTAAAAATAACCTGTAAGATGATGGAAGAAATACAAGTACATTTGGTAGGCAAAGAAGCTGCCTCCAAATTAATTTACTTATCTTTTCTTATCAGCTGTTAAAAAATTAAAAGGATACAAATAATTAGAAATTCATAGAGATTCTCCTGGGTTGGATGGTTCAGTGATTGTTAATACCATCAAAAACAAAACAAAACAAAAATCCCAATTCTTTCATCTTGCTGCTCTTCCCATCTCCTTGGTGGCAGTGTGACCCATTTCTAGGTCAGTCAAAGAAAAAATGAAGGAAGAGCTGTCGAGATTAGCTTGGTCTAATTAGGACTTCTCCCTGAGCTCGACAGTGGATTTGGAAGCAGATTTTGTTGGGTTGGGGGGCGGGGGAGGTTCCTGTGAACCAAGCTAGGTCTGGCACACTGTGAGAGGACAAAGCAATAGGTGTGCCTGGTGGGTGGTTGACTCAGGGAAATGAAGAGAAGATGAGAGTTTTAAAGAGAAGTCTTCAGCTTGACCATTCATGTTATTTTATTTTATTTTTTAGCCCCAACCATACTTACTGATGTTGATCCTAATTCCAAGGTGATGCAAGAAGAAATTTTTGGACCAATTCTTCCAATAGTGTCTGTGAAAAATGTAGATGAAGCCATTAATTTCATTAATGATCGTGAAAAGCCCCTGGCACTCTACATATTTTCTCATAACAATAAGGTAAACTTTATAGAGAATAATTCACTCTCAAGAGCCAGATTTTTCTATTGCTGTAAAACATAGATGGTTTATTTATATATCAAAGTTGACTGACTATTCATAGCTGGCTGTCTTAGGTAATGGAGCCTTGGATTATCACTGCACCCTTTCCCTTACTCCCTGGAGTTAGAGCTAAATCCACAGCGGGGAATGTCACAGGACTTTTGAATAACAAACACCTCCTGAATAATTAGAAAACTTACATCACTAGCATGTAGTGCTTTTTGTGACATGGATCCATAGAGCCTGCCCCTGTGACTCAGATGGTCTTCATAGTCACTCAGATGGGGCTGGGAAAGTCAAAGACTCTGGCACATCCTATAAATGGTCATGAGAACTTGGGTTTTGGGTATCACTGGGCAACTAGCTCTGCCTCTTCCTGCATGCTCTGTCATTCATGTCACTAGGTGATATGCTACTCTTAGCCAGATGATGGCTTCCTCGGGAATTGTAGGTTCAGGATCCTTCTGGAAAAATGAAAATGAGAAAGGGGAAGAAGGGACCAGTCAGTGTGAGACGTTCACTGGCCAGGTGCTGTGTGTACTTTCTGATGATAAGGTGCTGTAGTCACGTAGTGGCTTCAGGAGTCTGCAGTGCTAGTGAAGTTCTCATGGCTACAGGTACTTGAAATGAGATAAGTGTGCATAGTTCACAAAGGTCTGCTAGTGGCATGCAGCTGGGTGGAGAGTGCCCCCCTGTGGTCACTGTAGTCCCATTTGACATCCACCATGAATTCTCAAGGCTTATTAGTACCTAAGTGAAGTGATGTTTAGTAGTTCAGTATTATTGAGGCTTTTTTGATCTTAGGCCAACTAGCTCTTTGTTTCTTCAAAAATAGGATAATTCTGACATCTTTTGCATTTCATACCTGTTAATCGTATGGTATAATTTAGATCAGGGATTGAGAAATTCTTTTGTTGTTGTTTTTGTTTTTTTGTTTTTCAAGACAGGGTTTCTCTGTGTAGCCCTGGCTGTGCTAAAACTCACTCGGTAGACCAGGTTGGCCTCAAACTCAGAGATCCACCTGCCTCTGCCTCCCGTGTGCTGGGATTAAAGGTGTGTGCCACCACCACCCAGCTGAGAAATAATAATTTCAATATACTATTTTTATTTACTCTTTGAGAATTCCATGCATGTGTACAATGTATTTTGATCACATTCACTCCTCAGTCTTCCCCTTAACTCTAATTTGCCTGTTTACTAATGGGTATGTCTCAAAAATTATTATGGTTCAGCCTTAATAATCTTCTTCCCAGGGGCCCAGAAGAGAAGCTGAGAATGATGCATATTATTTTTGGGAAAAGAATCTAGGTACACAGAGCTCTTTGTCCATCTACTTTATTCCTCTGGGATAAAATTCCGTCTACACAGCTTCTATTCTGCTCTCATGCCTAGCTCCTTTGTTGCCTGATTTTTCTCTACATTATTCTGCTGTCCCCTCTAAGTTCTATCTTAATTCTCTCGTCTTAGTTCTGTCCCATCTAGGTTCTTGTCCATCTAGTTTTTTCCCATCTTAGCTCCTCTCCCATCTCCTTCTTCCTCATCTTGTTCTTCCCCATCTGGCTCTTCCTCATCTTCCATCTCGTTCCTCTAGTACTCTCTTCTAGCCCTTCAATCTAGTTCTTCCCCATCTCAGTTCATTCCTCTCCAGTTCTTACCCATCTAGTTCTTCCCTTCTCTTTTCTCTTCTCCTCATCCTCCCAATTCTCTGAGGTTTGCAGTTATATACCCATGCAATAGCAATGCTCTGGTTAAAGCAAGGTCACCAGACTTGAATTCCCTCAGGGTCAAAAGGAAGGGCAATAAGATCCACACAAAAGAGCAGTAATTGCCAGCCATCATCTGCAACTCAAAAGGGAAGTGACTAATGGGGAATAGAATCAACTGAGGGCTAAATCTGGTTAATATCTGAGCAAAAGGGCATTTTATATGCTCAACTATGTTCTTAGAAGTGGTTAGTTAAAGTGTTAGGAGTCTATCAGTGACGAGTGAAAATAAAACTGCCTTATTTTCCTTTAGCCCCTTATCTATCCAACCTATTTTGGCTACTACTTTCTGGCAGGCAGGGCCTGGGAGTGTACTCGGTGGCTGGGCAGCCTGAGTTAGCTTGATGTACCTGTAAGGAGAAACCCTTTAGTTCTGAGTTAATAGTTAAAGGTAGATCTAAAACTAGAGATAAGACTTTGGAAAGGGAGAAAGTTAAACTTAATTAGCACATCCACCAGGCCTTCTCAGAGAGAGAGAGAGAGAGAGAGAGAGAGAGAGAGAGAGAGAGAGAGAGAGAGAGATTGGAACATGTTTTTAATTTTTACCTGAGATAAGCTTTATCAGAGACAGATTATTTTAAGGGACCTGTTTCCTTTATTAGTTTAGCATCCAGGAGAGACAAATGATTAATTGTTGAGAGCATTTAGCAGTAATGGATTTATATTAAAGTATGTTTTTGCAGAGCCCAGACACTTTTAGGTCTGGGGATGTTTCTTACCACCTGGATATATCTGATGGTCCTTGGACTCTGGCTCTCTGGTGATCCTGTAACAATTAACTGAGTAGTAAATTAGAAGAGGGAACCAGGAAGGGAAAAGCTTGTGGGGTGAGACCTCCTTCTTCTGGAATTGGAGACAAGGCAGAGAGCAGGGCCCTGTCTGTGTCTCTGTGCATGGAAAGCACTGCTGACGGGTCTGGAGTGAGGCACATGGAGGGAGCAAATGAAATGAAAACTCCTACCTTAGCTGGAAAATCTCTTCCCATTAAGTAACTCTGAAAGTACAATTAAGTCTGCTGAGGTGGGAAGGCTGTCCCCTACCCCGACAATAGGGAAACGAGAAGGAGAGGTAGGACCCCAAAACTTCCTCAGGACTGAGTGAGTGGCTCGGTGTCCCAACAGGAAGGAAACGGATCGCCCCATGCTGCATTCTGGGGTCCCTGGGAGCTGTGGCCTAGCCTAGGAGTCTGCTAGAGGTCTTTGTCCCCATGCCGCGAGGTGCCTGGGGGCAGTCAGCTGAGCAGTTATCTCTCTAGGTGACACTTTGAACAAGGCTCAATTGGTGGCCTGGGGAGGGGCAGGCACACACTAGCCCATGTGGCCTCCTCTAGCACACATTTAAAACAGGGACCTGGAAGCCCTTATGCAGCTGCTCAGATGGCGTGTGCCAGCATTTGGCAATTCTGTTCACGGACTTTCTCATCTCTCCCATGCTACCTTAAATGTTACAGCTAAAACTTCCACCTATAGGGTCAGGAGCCTTGCTTTCCAGATGCTTAAGTTCAGCCCTGATGTTGGGAAGCTCTGGGAAACAAGAGACGGATTTTATTCCGTGTCTTTTTTTTTGGTAGTTTGGTGGTTTGAGGACAGCTTTAGGAAGATGTGCCAGGAGGCAGGATGTAAACTGATCTCTAGCTAAAGAGCCATCGGGATTATTATCCCAATGTGGGTCCTGATTATAATGCATCCTAGCCTGCTTCCAGACCTAACCATGCTTAGCTGCCTGCCCGGTACTGGAGAACAGAAAAGATAAGGTTCTTTGGAGTCAGAGATTACTTAGGTTCAGGAATGCAAGTGGGCAGGAGAGAGAGAGTTAGAAAGGGAGGGTTTAGAGCTTAGGTAATCGTGTGGGGATAGGCTAACTCTTTTCATTTGCCCATTCGCTGGCAGAAGTTAGAGAATTCCTGTGAAATACCAGGGTCCAAGCAGCCGTTGCATGGCCAAATTTACTGGTATCTGGGGATATTTAAGGTGTTTGTCAGAGGAGGAGTGGAACCATGAGGAGGAAGCCTCCATGTCCCATGACTGCAGCCGAGAGAAAAAAAAAATTAAAAATTAAAATAACAGACAGGATCCCAGGCTCCTATCCCAGGCATCCCCAGGATAGACAGTCTGTGGACCGGCATCAGCACAAGTTACCCGAACCGCCATCATGGAAGGGCCAAGGGCTGTGCATATGTACTGGAGGACTCCCCGGAGTCCAGACAGCATTCAATACTTTGTCAAGAGAGAACGTGTCATGGTACACAGCCGAGGACACCCCCCCCCGGGGGGTCCGATATGAGAAATATATCTCAGGCTACAATTGTGGGAAATGGCAAGGGATCAGAAAGGGGAAACTCACCAATCTTGGCAGCCAGTGTGTTGTGCGTAGCGGTCCCGGCGGCTGGGCAATTGAAGAGTGGAGCAAACAGTCGCAGGTCCAATAAACCTCAGTACAAGGTCCCAGATGCAGAGCAAGAGAGCCTGTCAAGTCACAGCACCAATGTTGTTTTAAAAATGATAAGCGGCGCTGGTTACTGTGCAGAAAGGTCATGAGGCACGAGCCACGACAAAACCCAGTATCAGAGCTTTATTAGGTGGAGCAGGGGCGGGGAGAGAGACAAAAGAACCGGGCCTGGGGAAGAAGCACATGCAGAGAACAGAGAGAGAGACAGAGGTAATGGGGGGAAGAGAGAACAGAACAGAGAGGGGAGAGAGTCTGTGTCTGGCTTTTTAAGGATTTCCGTGAACATGCGCAGGTGGGCTTACAGAGCTATGCTGTGTGCACGTAATCACCAGCAAGCACTGATGACATAAGTCACAAGACCCCTTACTTAGCTGCTGAACTGCACATGTGGGGTCATTCAGCTGGAGTGGCGGCAGAGTCCTAACCCTCCCTCCATCCCTCTCTCTAATAGTCTATGTAGCACCTCCTGGTACTGTAAAAGCTATTGAGCAGGGCAGAAGTCTTCTGGTCAGTACCAGCTTGAGAGAAGTAATAATTTCTAAACTGTCTCTTGTTGGTACTATTTCGGAGTGTAGATCTTGATGGTGATCAAGGAAACAGACCCAAAGATTCAGGGCCACCCCTCTTTATCTGCAGACTGATGTGCTGGGGACCAGAAGTGTTTAATATTTCAGATTTTTAAAAGGCAATATCTCACTGTATACCCTAGGTTGGCCTTAAACTCATGCTCCTCCTGCTCCAGCCTCTCAAATGCAGAGATTCAAGTATGTGCTACCTACCACCCAGCTTGACTGCGAAATTTTTTTAGATTTTTGGAATATTTGCCTATAAATATTTGCCTATAAATGAGCTATCTTGGAGATGTGACCCAAGTTTAAGCATCTTCTGTGTTTCATGAGGCAATGTACACATAGCCTGAAGATAACTTTATACAAGTGATTTTTGGCATGAATTTTGTGTCTCCCCAAACTTAAAAACTTGCACCAGGACACAAAGCCTGGATGCATGTCCTTAGAGCCCGCAGTGAGTACACTCCAAGATGCAGGAGTGACAGGACATCAGCTCTGACCTGGGTGCCTTTGGTCTATTCCTCAGCTCATCAAACGGGTGATTAATGAGACGTCCAGTGGCGGAGTCACAGGCAATGATGTCATCATGCACTTCACTGTCAATTCTTTGCCCTTTGGAGGTGTGGGTAAGTGAGACTTTCTTAGTTACTATTCTATTGCCATGATGAGACACCATGACCAAGACAACTTAAAAGAGAAGCATTTAATTAGGGACTCGCTTACAGTTTCAGAGGTTAGTCCATCATCATTGTGGCAGGGAGCATGGAGGCAGGCAAGCAGGCAGGGTGCTGGAGCAGTAGTGAGATTGTTTATCTGATCCGCAAGTTGCAGACAACGAGACTCAGACTCGACCTGGAGTGGGCTTTTGAAACCTCAAAGCCTACCCCAGTGGTCCACCTCCAAAAAGACTATACACATTCCCACAAGGCCATGTCCTTTAATCCTACCCAAATAGTTCCACCAACTGGGGACCAAATATTCAGATGTAGGAGCCTATGGAGACCATTCTCATAGTCCCCAAATTACCGCAGTGACCTTTTCCTGAATAGAAATGTGCCAGAAGCATGATTCCTGGATTTCTTGTATGGGCTGTTGAAAGTTGGGCGCTGATTTCTTTTGCAGGTCACTGTGAACTTGTCCTCCTCTGAGAACCCCCCCAGCTACCCAGCTAGCAGTAGTTTCCTGATTCCCTGCCCAGTGCCATCTCCAGTGAATCACTCTCTTTGTCCTCATTAGCACTGACCACAGCTGTAGTGGCGGTCTTCACTTACTCTCCTTAC
This sequence comes from Peromyscus californicus insignis, assembly GCF_007827085.1. Classification (NCBI taxonomy): domain Eukaryota; kingdom Metazoa; phylum Chordata; class Mammalia; order Rodentia; family Cricetidae; genus Peromyscus; species Peromyscus californicus. The sequence continues at coordinate 61,893,130 of NW_026294551.1, forward strand.
TTATGCTACCATATTCGGGAGGCTTAAGGACCAAGAATCAGGTTTCAAATTAATTAGTACGATCTCTCTTTTTAAATGAGGTACAGGAAAGAAAGGTTTGAATGCCAGAAACAGAGTATTTCCTGATATCCCTTCATTTTCTACTCAAGGTGGTGTTGAGGGGTAGTCAAGTGCTGCCTGCACCGGCTCCCCAAGCCTTGTGGGGAGGGGCAGCCTTTCTTTGTGTGTTCCTTGATTTGAGGAGAGCGAGAGTCCCCTGTTCTCTAGAGGATGGGCAAAGGCATTTTGTTCTTGGGGAAGCATCATGGACACAGTCTGGTCTTTCCTACTACGGTCACAGCTTTAGCTGGCTCCTCTTCTCTCCCACTCAGTGTCCTCAGGCTTTCTCTCTGGTTTCATTGTCTTTCCAATGAATCAGTCTTGCCTTCTGAAATGACCCCCTCCATCAAAACAGTTAAGTCAGCTGTGGCCTGGCCCCAGCCAGCTGTCCCCTGGCTTCCAGTCATTCTGCCTCTGTCATTGCGTCATACATGCCATTGCCACTGCACAGGACATTGTGCACCTGCCAGTCTGTTGTATGCGTTGTGAAGTGTGCAGGTGTGGTGTTGTTTGGATTAGATGGTCTTTTAATAAAAAACCCAGAGCCAGATATTAGGGTGAAAGCTGAAAGGTCAGAGAAGCAGAGCAGCCAGCCACTAGTTCTTAACTCTACTACAAAATCCTCAGCCTAAGGAGAGTGAGTTCCTGTTTCCTCTGCCCTGCCATATTACTCTTGGGATTAAAGGCGTGTGTGCTTCCCAAGCAAAGGCATGAGATTTCAAGGGCTGGCATTAAAGGTGTGTGCCACCGCTGCCTGACCTCAATGTCAAATCTAGTGGCTGGCTCTGTCCTCTGATCCTCAGGCAAGTTTATTAGGGTATACAATATATCACCACATTTCCCTTTTTTTGTCTAAAATAATAAAAGAAGATTATAACTAAGAAAAACTATATACAATAAGTATATACAATATATACAGTCAAGAATTACATTAATAATGTCCAGTCTATTAACATTTGACAGATTCATAGAAAATACTCTATTATTTATCCTATTTTGATGAGTCCAAAATGTTATACCTAATTCATGTTCTATCCTCACTTGTATTACCAACCCAAAACTGTCTTTTGATGTCTTTCAAACTTACTCACTTTACACCTCTTTAGTGAGTTTCTTTTCTGAATTTGTTAACAAGGAAAACTATAACTATCTAGTTTTCAAGTCCCTCAGAGACCTGAGAAGGAAATAATACTAACCGAGTAAGCAGGAAGTGCAAACAAGTGACTTCCAAAAAATGTGAGAAATGACAGAAATAGCTGGCTGCCTGGACAGTCACCCAAGGTTTCTCTGCAGTGTTGGGGCATCCATCTTCAGCCTACAGGCTTAGCATATCTGACAGACTTACCTGTGAAGCAGGATTTTCTAAAGGGCTGTCATACCTTGTAAAGTTCAGCAGTCCTTTCTTTTGTGTCCTGCTTGTCCATTTTGGACAGCATACTGTCAGCAGTTGAGGCAAGGGCACTTTCTTGCGCAGTGGCTAACTTTTGCCACAAAGAAAGTAAATTCCATATGGAGTTTCTTTGATGCCCATCATCTTCTCTGAAGTAGATTGGTGCTGCCAGGAGCAGATACTTCTCATTTTTATCAAAAAGAATCTGTGTTATTAAAACATCTTAAATGTCATATTCTGTAGCTCTCTATAGTGTTTGAAGATGACCTGTCTATCTAAAATATATTTGTTTGACCTTGAAAACATACCTAATATGACTACAAGCTTGATTGTAATAGGTGACTAAATACTAACTTGCATTTCTTTATGTCCTAATTAGTTGGTAATAATTTTCAGGGACTAGCAATTTGCATTACATTGTTAAATGAGCTGTATAGGTACAATACCTTGAAAAAGATTAGAAACATATGTACAGTATTTTCTAACAAAATCAATCTCAAATTTGTATCAACATATATAATTTGTATACAATATACAAAAATCCAATGTAAAATATTTACAACTAGTAGTTGCTTTCTAAAAGTAGATTTAATAATCTACCTTTTTTTTTTTTTTTTTTTTTTTTTTTGGTTTTTTGAGACAGGGTTTCTCTGTGTAGTTTTGGTACCTGTCCTGGATCTCACTCTGTAGACCAGGCTGGCCTCAAACTCACAGAGATCCACCTGGCTCTGCCTCCCAAGTGCTGGGATAAAAGGTGTGTGCCACCGCTGCCCAACACAAGCTACCTTTTTATCTTATCATATCTATATCCTCCCCTTTTTTTTCTTTCAGAGTAGATTCAATAATCTACCCTTTATCCATCATTTCTATATTTTTTTCAGAGTAGATTCAATAATCTACCTTTTATTTTATCTATATCCTCTTTTCAGAGTACATTGAATAGCTACTTTTTATCTTATATCTATATCCTCTTTTTTTTCCTTTTTCTTTTTTTTCAAACAAGAACCCTAAATCTAGTCTCCTTTGTTTAGCCTTTTTCCTGACTGTTAACAATAACCAGTTGTAACCAACCATCCTAAACGATGGCAATTATCCATAACCCATTGAAAGACCAAAAGCCACCCATCCCACCTCTTGGGAATGTGGGCATCATGTTCTTGAAATTGCTTCCTGCTGTCTGGGGGGCCGGGGGAGGCATCTTTAGGGGATCCTGAAAAGAAAAATTTTGGGTTCATTGTCAAGTCCTAAGAGAGGTAGCTGTATCATTTGTTGTCCAGTCTCAGCATAGTGGCAAAGTACAGGGCTTGTCTCAGATTCTTGCTTGAGTAGTCTGTGAAGCTGGATTATCTCGGCTAGCCATCTTGAAATTGTCCTGAGCAGTTTGCAGTCTGTCCTCTGACCCTCAGGCAAGTTTATTAGGGTACACAATGTATCACCACAGTGTGGCTTCCAGGAAGGCAGAGATTTTTACTTGCTTATTCTTACCTGGCTGTATAACTTTGTTACCCTGTTCTTGGTTGTTCTTCAAGGACTTAGAGGAAGCAAGTGAGAGGAGCCATGGATAAATAAGGCCCTGTGGACGGATAGGAAAAGCACACACATTTAGCATCATAGTAATCTGGGTTCACATTTTAGGTTCCTCCTTTAACAGCCATGTGACCTTAGGCAGACCATCTGGTTCTGTAAACTCCTTTTTCCTGTCTGGACACTGAGTTGGAGGTATAGACCACTACAGGGCTGGGGTTGGAGTGTCCCAAAGAACTCATTGAAACTCTGAGCACACGTTGGCATAAAGGCCAACACAACCCTAGAAGGGCTGCAGATCCTGACCCTGTTCATGGAAAGCACCCTGTCTGAGAGGGTGGATGACTGTGCTGGGCGGCCAAGTTGGGAAAGGACTTTTGAGAAGAAAAGCAAATAAGTTGGGTGTCTATACCCCAAGCAGAACATACTTTCTCGGTCAGTTGAATGGGAAACACCTACAATGAAATTTGTTTTATCTGTTCCATTTATTTCAGGTGCCAGTGGAATGGGGGCTTATCATGGAAAATACAGTTTTGATACCTTTTCTCATCAGCGCCCCTGTTTATTAAAAGGGCTAAAGGGAGAAAGTGTTAACAAGCTCAGGTACCCTCCCAACAGCCAGTCCAAGCTCGGTTGGGCAAAGTTCTTCCTGCTGAAACATCTCAGCAGAGGAGAGCTGTTGCTGATGCTCTCAGTCTTGGCCGTGGTTACCGCTTTATTAGTCAAGGTGAGTGTCCGTCCCTCCTGAGGTACCAGTCCTTCTGGCCCTTCCTTCTGTCGGGGGGCTGCTGTAGCTACATGAGTCCATCTGTCCAGACACTCCATCAACTTCTGAAGTCCCAGCCTTGATGGCCAGCTACTTGTTTTTGTAAACAAGTTGTTTACTTACTGTCTTAGCTGCTTTTCACTGCAGTGTCCAAAGTTCAGTAGTTCTGACCAAGGCTGAATGACCTACAAAGTCAAAATTATTATAGGAGTTTGCCAACTTTTTTAAGAACCTAAAATACTGTAGAGCTTGCTAGAAGGCTCCTGAGCCATTTAGGCCTCTGCTCCTTTGGATATTGGTCTTCACTGTTCAGGTTCAGTTTGTTCTGGAATGTGCATGAGGTCGTCATGGTGTTAAGGAATGGTGGTAGCAGAAAGAAATAGGCAAGGGGTAGAATTTTTATTAGGCATATATTTCCTCCAAAGTGGATTGCCAGAGAAAGGTTGTCTTGGGCCACAAGTCATCATAGAGGTGGGCTTGCAAAAAGGCCCTGTGATAGCCTTCTCTGGGTGGTGTGTACATCTCTGGGATGAAGAAGGGAGTCTGTGGGAATGAGTGTCAAGAGGGAATGGGGAAGGGTTTCCTCAGACAGCTAACCAAGGAGGTGTGTGACAATGTCTGTGAAGAATGGGTGTGGAGGAGAGGTGAGAAGCAAGCACTTAGTGGAAACACCATGTTTATGTGTCATGTGTCCTGGTTAAAAGTGAAAAGTTGTTCATCTCACTAGCACCATGCTGGTGGACCTGTGATAACAGCTGCATCTGAAATCATTTGGGTTTTCTCAGAAATACCAAGGTCTGCCGAGGGGGAATGCCCTGTTGGCTTCTCTGATAGTTGACAGACTGCGCTGGTCCCGTAAACACTGATAATCAGATCTCAGCTGTCTGTTGAGAGTGAGGTAGGAGCTTCCTGTTTTCTTTCTGTGTGTGAGGTGGGCCAGGTTGGGTTCCGTTTGGTTTTAGCTGTTTCTACAGCTGAAGGTGTAGGGTTGCTGACAAAGGATGTTTTACTTACATATATTGTCCTTTGACCTGGAGCTAATCAATGTTAAAATTCAGTTTAGGCATCGTTTGAAAGGGACGGGGAGGGGTACTGATAATCTGGGAGAAATGTATAGGAGTAACATCTAGGCTGGGTCTGGTGAAATCTGCATCCTTCCTAAACGTGGGTGGCTACATGTTGAACCTTGCTGTTCCCTCTGTCAGTTCAGGAGGATGTACCAAGCAATTCCAGTCCACAGTCACCATTTAGACTTTCTATTTCATAACTTGAGAATATTTTTTAAAAGTCTCAGAGTTGTTTCATTTTAATTAAAAATAAAACCTTCCAACTTAGGAATTGATGGTGGCAGGGTTTTCCCTCTTTTTCATCTTTCTGAGGCTGGAGATTTGGTTGGAGGTAGGCTTGGGTCTCTGGTCAGTAGCCTTTTTTATCTGACATTGGTCCCTTAGCCTAGTGTGCATATTTTTGGTTGGGGTAGACTTTCTCAACCTCTAGGGTGACACGGAGGACCAGGCTTGCCTTGTCCTCAAGAAGGCCCACCCAGCTGGTACCACATGCACCACACAAGGGTTTGGCAGACGGGTCTTCCTTCGCCAGTCTTTGGTGGGAATGAGGGCACATGGCTTGATCCTCGGATTGGTTATTGAATGGAGATTTTGGCAAAGCCTCTCCTGAGCTTTTGCTTGAATCCCCCTGCAAAGTGTGGAGGAGTTTGCGGTTTCCCAGGCCGCTTTCAACTTCTCCCATCTCATTGCTATTGGCCAGTACATTCATTCATTTCTTTTTTAACCAGTGTGTGGTATTGCTATTGACCAGTACATTCATTCATTTCTTTTTAAACCAGTGTGCGGTATTGCTATTGGCCAGTACATTCATTCATTTCTTTTTTAACCAGTGTGGGGTCAGGTAAAGATCTGGTTTGGGCCCTTTGCTGCCTCTTTATTCTCTTCCCTGACCTTTTATCCTCTTTGTATCAAATCACATTTTACTTTAAACAGTGATTCAGAATGTAGATTGTGTTGCTCATTTGGGTCTTTAAAAACATTCTGAAAACATTTTTGAAGGCTTTTTTTTTCTTTTGGATGTTTTTGTACATGCTCAGTGAGCTCTGAGCATGTACATCCGACCTGTATCCCGAAGCAAAATGAGCTTAGTTTGAAAGAAACATAGTGATTGTGACATGCCATGGGATGGGCGGGTCAGGGTCAGGGTCAGTGGCACATGTCACTTGCTTTCTTGGCACTTTGTGTCTATTTTGAAATAGACCGTTACTTGCCTCCACCTACTCATTGAGGAGCCTATTATAATTACAGACATTTGTCAAATTGGCTTCTTTGCACCTCATGATTGCCTTACATTGTCAGATGTTTTATTAGTTTACTGGAATTAGAGTGAATTTAGAATAAAGGCTACAAAGGAAAGTTCCAGCAAAGCTTGTAAGCTACAGAAAGTGTTACAACTGGTCTGGGTTATTTAGATTTATGTATTTTTGTTTTGTATGTATGATTGCTTTCCCTGCATATGTACTACATATGTTCCTGGTACCCACAGAGACCAGAAGAGGGTGTCAGATCCCCTGGAACTGGAGTTACATCTAGTTGTGGGTGCTGGGAACTGAACCCTAGTCTTCAGTAAGAGCAACAAGTGCTCTTAACCATCTTCTGTCCCCTGCTTAGGGTCTTAAAAGGTGGAGAAATATCAAGGTGGGTTAAAATTAAGAGATACCATGGGCCTTCACATGGAGGCCGCTGCAGCGCCACACAGCTTAGCAGGCTGCATTGGCTGCATCGCTGTCCTTGAACTTTAGAAATAAATTGTCAGTTTTTAGATTTCATGCCTTCTACTACAGTGCCAGGATGACACACATCTCTGCTCTTACCTCTTGGTTTTGGACAGTGCGGTCTGCCCCCACCTGTCTCTCTGTTATTATTAGGAAAGGCATAATTCTTCATTTTCCATTGAAACTGCACTGTGGCTTCTTAGGGACACATAGCTCTTTTTTCTATTACGAGTTTGGAGTCTCTTAAGAAAGAAAGTATTTGTGAGAGTCTCAGCCCCAGACTTACGTTCTAAGGCTGGTGTGGGTGGTTTTCTCACAGCAGAGTAACACGAATCCTTTTCTCTTCTCTCCAGGAGTATCTGTAATGACTTCTTCGTAGCCTCTACCGAATTGTTCATCTACTAAATGGTTAACAAACCAATACCTTTAAAATCGTACCCAAACCAGGAGATTACAAGCATACTGCAATCAAACCTAAGCTGTTGCCACTTACCACTAACGAAACTCACTGTTTGAGCCCGATCCAGCATTTGTCAGCAGTGAAGGGACTGAAGGATGGAGACTGTGCTGGGGTGAGAACATGCCCCACTGAGTCCCAGCTCCGTGGGGATGCGTCAGGGAGACTCGGGAGCTGTTCTGTCCCTTCTCTGCTCCAACTCATAGCACTTCCCACTCCTGCATCTGCTGCTGCCAGGTGTCAGTAAAGCTGTCAAGGGTCAGCACGGCCCAGGCTTACCAGCTGGCTGGACAGGTGAGGTCAGGTCTTCCCAGCTCAGCTCCCATTAGGGGTTGAGGTACTAAAACTGGGGAAGTGGATATGTCCACCTCATCCATTGTGACGAGACTCTGACCTTCAGGAACTGGCTCTCCATTTAAACATCCATTCTTGTTTGTTGCACATTACCTGAAGTATGTGTGTTTGTGACAGTCTGTTGTGACTGCTGTCCACAGTGCCTTTTTGACGACTACACTGAGCCTCTTGCCAAGAAGCAATGCTTTCTTTGTGACTACCACTGAGAGCATCTTGTAGTCACAGCTGTTCCAGAGGCTGAGGCTAGAAGATCCCTGAGTCCAGGAGTTTGAGGCCAGCCTAGGCTACATAGTGAGGACCCCCCATTCTCCATAAAGACCCCTTGAGATCCTAGAGTTGAATGTCACATAGATCTTTGAGGATAAATCTTTTCTTGTTTACATAGCACAATGCAAGGAAATTTCACTTTTTAAATTTTAGAGAGATCCCTTTTTGAATAAATTTAGCCTACAGATCTTAAATCGTGGACCAGCTCCTGTCATGAAAAGGGAAATGTTAGGATCTGAGGCTTCAGAACTCATGGGACAGAGACTGTTGGAGAATGCTGTGAGCTGGTGGAACGTGCTGAAAGGGATGGTAGGTAAGAAGAGCTCCTGAGCACGTGGGGCATTATTCTCATTCAGATCCTAATGTCACCGAGCAGGGAAGTGGCAAAGGAGATCTGTGTGGAACTCAGCTCCCTGCTGCAGGGCCTGGCTGTGCCCGGAGCTCCACACAGCTGAGCCCCCACTGCCTTCCTGGGATTCAGATTAAACTTGACCTACTCGATGAGAATGTAACTTGCCTAATTGAATGTATAGCCATCTTTGCTGAATAACCTGTTCCATTGTTGAGGCTGTCTGAAGGGTATTGTCTCTACTAAAGCATGAGGTGTCAAGAACAGCATTGGCCTATTTAGTAAATAGTTGCTTAAGTAGCAGTTGTCATAGACTAATCATCAAATGTTTTGCACAAAATTGCAATGTAGAACTTGCATTTACTATATTAAATTATAAATCATAACTTCGTTGGGCTAGAATACTTACACACTATACTGATCTTCAAAATAAATATATTTCACAAATTATTCTGAGTGTTAATTTTAACCTCAGATATGGAGAAAAATCCCTTGATTACAAAGTTTCTCTATAATTCCATTTTCCATTTTATCCTTCAAAGATGATATTGCTAACTCTGGTCATCATGCTGCTTCATATCAAATTCTTATCCCAGGAAACTTCTCAGACTTCACGTTCTGCTCTGGGAGTTTTCGTGATGGCTGTGGGGTGCCATGTCTCACCTTGGAGCCTGGAGCTGTTCACTAATCACAGGCCTGAAGCAGCCAAGAGTTTGAATCACTGCCATGATCATCCTGTGGCTGTGTGACCAGACAAGCTGGGCTTTGCTGCTCTGGCTCACACCATCTCACTGCTGAAAAGCAGAGAGAGCTACACAGAGCAAATGCTTCTCAGTCTGAGACCGAAATGGGGCGGAAGAAGGGCCGCCTGGCCGGGCTTCCCACCTGTGGCCAGCAGGTGCCCAGTGTTGCCTAGCTAGGGCTTGCTGGTGCTTCTCACAGCTCCATGAAGACTGGCAGACTGTGCCAGGGAAAACACGAATGCTTTTACCAGTGCTTTTGAAATTTTGTTTCATTTTAAATTTTTTATATTCTTGAGTAAGACTAGCCATTCCTAGATTCTCACTCTTCTGATAGGCTAATGTTCCAAAGAGCAGAGTGGGTCAGAGAAGGAAAAGCCAGTTTGATCACAGCATAATTGTCACTCCGTGCAATTCAGATCTCTAAGAGTGTCACCAACAGGTGCCACATAAAGTATGCAGGGTCCACCTGCCCTTGATCTCATGTAAGTGGAGCATAGGTGTCTGTTGGGATGGACACCAGCTCCTTTAGTGTCTAGAAGACTCTGATATCAGTCACCCAACTTGTGGGCTGATGCTGTCCCTGGGGCAGCCCCCAAGCGTTCCCATTCTATCTGCTGGCAGGATGTAAAAGGATATGGGCTGCCTCTGGAGCACGTGACCCTCAGCGCTAATTTCATCGTGAGGTTAATTCTGGAGGAACTGTCTCAGGCACTGCAGGAGTAAACAGTAAACTCCACAGTGCAGGGAACAGGGAAAAGCTTCAGACCAGACAGCGGGGAGGCTAGGTATGGTTTGCTGCACTGGCTAGGCCATGTATCTGGTCTCTGTCCTCAGCACCTCAGGAAAGAAAATGCCTGGCGGAAGAGCATCTTCAGACACAACAGGACTGATGCCCATATGAACTCACAGAGCTGACAGCATGCACAGGACCTGTACAGCTTCAAAGCAGACAATCCCGGCACTGAGGAGTGGGGGACACAAAGTCCCACCCCTAACCAAAAAGCTATTTGCAGTTGATACCTGCTGGGGAAGGGAAAATTCATTTTCTCCAATGGAGTGTCATTGAATATTTCAGCCACACTCCAGGGTAAGCCCTATGCTCAAGAGTAGCTGGCTGACACAAAATGAACTCTGTGGGTTTTTTGTGCACTTTTGGTACTTTTTGTCTTACTGATTTTTTTGGTGGGGGGAATCTGTTTTGATTTTTTAGGGTTTTTTTTAAAATTGGTTTCTTGTTTTTATTTTTGTTTTGGAGAGAAAGAGAAGGAACGTGAAGTTTGGTGGGTGGTGAAATGGGGGGGGACTGAGAGGACATGCAGAAGGGAAGAATACGATCAAAATATATTGTATAACAGTTTTTAACTACAAAATTTAATGGGTGGCAGTGGTGCATGCCTTTAATCCCAGTGCTCAGGAGGCAGAGGCAGGCAGATCCCTGAGTCTTGGCCAACCTAGTCTACAGAGCAAGTTCCAGGACAGTCAGGGCTACACAGGAACCCTGTCTCGAAAAAACAAAATAAATAAGTAAAAACAAAATAAATTAAAAAACATAATACTATGACAAAAAGGGAAAGGCCTGATGGATAGGAATGTGCCTTCTTTATTAATTATTAGTGGGACTAGAGAGGACGGAGGAGAGAGTAACTGCAAGTTTTTAATTCCTAAAATAATTTTATGTGTGTGGGTATTTTGCCTGTGAGTATGTCTGTGTACCACACTTATGCAGGACTCTTGGGTGCCATAAGAGGATGGAGGGTCCCCTGGAACTAGAGTTACAGGCAGTTGCAGCCTGCCACATGGGTGCTGGGACTCAAATCTGGGCCCTTCAGAAGAGCAGCCATCTCTCCAACCCCATAGGTTCAATGCACAGATAGTACATACTACTAATAATAGGTCCGGTGCAGAGTGCACCTGTTGGAACCTTGCCAAACCCAACATCCACTATGTTTTCAGAACCACATAATGTTCATGTGATACCATCTGCGATAGTTGAGGCCCCCAGCTTTAAGGAGTGCTCTAGTTTGCTATTTTACTGTTTGTTGGGAGTAGCCTTAGCTGCAGTGAGACTGTAGAAATGGACGTAGGATGACCTTTGACCTGCTCCACTTGCACGCCTACCACTAGACTATCTCTGTACATCAGGCTGGGCCATTGCTTTATCACATAGATGTTCAGTGTAAGCCATGGTATGCGTGTCTACTGAGGGTAGGAAGTGGTAGATGGGGAAGTGCCCCACATACACATGCCCACCAGACAATTACTCAAGCCAGATCTTCCTGAAAGCTGGAAACCAAACATGGCCTGGTGTCCTGGGCCTTTAAAACACAGGATAAAGCTGGGCATTGTGACACACCCCTTTAATGCCAGCACTCGGGAGGCAGAGGCAGGATATCTGAGTTTGAGACCAGCCTGGTCTACAGAGAAAATTCCAGGACTGCCAGGGCTATACAGAGAAACCTTGTCTTGGAGAAAACACACACACACACGCACACACACACACACACACACACACACACACACACACACATACACACACACACACACACACACACACACACACACACACACGATAAAGCAGTTTGAAGCTGTTTTCGTAGTTGGGGGTTTTTAAACCTGTATTCAGTTTCCTAAGTATCAAGAGTCAACCCTATGTGTTTAACATTCCTGGTTTCCCTAGTGTTATCTGTGAGCACAAGAACCTCTGCACCCCCAACAAAACACTTCCTGGAACACACCACAGAAACACACATTGTAGTGTTTGCCTGAATACCTGTGACCCTCCACAGGACCTACATGAGCACCCGGAGTGGCCTTGGCAGTGATGGACAGACATTTCATTGAGGGGTCCTGCCGAAGTCTTCTTCCCACTGTCCCACCCACAGTGTTAGGTTTTGAACTTTGTGGGTGTGAGTAGTGGAGAGGTATGAGCCCAGAAGTTCAGGTGTCTCTTGGTTTGGGACAAAACAAAGATCCTTTTAATGTGGAAAAAAATTAGAAGGGAACTAGCAAACTGGAAAATATTTTCAATGTGTGGTAAAGAATTACATTATTAAATGAGAATTATAATGATGAGGGGAGGAAGTTCAAACCACTCAAATCAGTGAAGGATATGGACCACTCACAAAAGGAAAACCAGTGACCTATCAACACATAAAAACAATTTAGTTTTATAAGCAATAAAAGTACATGTTAGAGTAACTTATTTATAATCAGGAACATTGTAGTAAGATAAGCAAAAAATTAGTAAATGCCACTCAATGCTAGTGAGGTTTTGCTGGTGGGTAAGAATCAACACAATTTAGGCCGGGCAGTGGTGGCACACGCCTTTAATCCCAGCACCTGGGAGGCAGAGGCAGGCGGATCTCTGTGAGTTCAAGGCCAACCTGGTCTACAGTGCGAGTTCCAGGAAAGGCACAAAGCTACACAGAGAAACCCTGTCTCGAAAGACGAAAAAAAAAAAAAATCAATACAATTTGACGTTGAGTCAAAGGCTATTAATCAAGAGACTCTGCTGCCAATAGTACATCTGAAGGAAAGTATCACAGAAGAGCAGGGAGATTTTCCATAAGAATGTTACTGCATAGTTTGTGGGCGAAGCTGGGGCCTTTTGCCTGCGAGGCAAGCCCTTCACCACCCGGCTACACCCCACCCCACACCTCACACATTTCATTTTCAGGAGTGGATATTCTATATAGGATGCTAGGTAAGTCCCAGAGTTGTCATTATGAGAGACTTTTTTAAAAAAATTATTTAACTTTATGTGTGTTGGTACAAAGGTGTCATCCCCTGAAACTGGAGTTAGAGACAGTTGTGAGCTGCTGTGTGGGGCTGGGAATTGAACCTGGGTCCTCTGGAAGAACAGCTAGTGCTCTTAACCACTGAGCCATCTCTCCAGCCCCAGTATGGGAGGCTTCTTAATCATATTAAAAAACTAGTCGCATATTTCAAAGACACTTGCAGAGGACCCAAGTTCAATTCCCTGCACCCACACTCAGCAACCCACAACTGCTTGTTCCAGAGGATCTGGTGTCCTCCTTGTCTCTGTGGGTGCGCGCGCACGCGCACGCACACACACACACACACACACACACACACACACACACACACACACACACATATATACACAATTAATAAAATGAACTGAAAAGTTTCCTCACTCCGATATTAAGTCTCTCCACTAACACAGCAATCCAAATCAGACCTAATCAGACCAAATTAAGAAAAAGCCCAGGTTTAATGGGTAAAGTGCTCTTGGGTGATCTACACACACACACACACACACACACACACACACACACACACACACTGCCCCCCCAGAGGAGCTTGGGAAGAGAGACCGAAAAACCATACCTCTGTTTTCTGGAGGGCAGTTTAAATACCCTGTGGGAGTGGTCTTGAGCACCTCTAGGGGAGGGGCCGCATTTGGCAAGCTTTCTGAGATGATGCAGGGTTTGGGGGGAGAGAGATGGGGGAGGGGGATTGAGGCAGAACTTCCACCAGAACATGAACCTTTTAAAAAGAAAATTATAGGCCGGCCGGCAGTGGCGCACACCTTTAATCCCAGCACTCGAGAGGCAGAGCCAGGCAGATCTCTGTGAGTTCGAGGCCAGCCTGGTCTACAGAGCGTGATCCAGGAGAGGCACCAAAACTACACAGAGAAACCCTGTCTAGAAAAAAAAAAAAAAAGAAAATTATAATACAATGTACACCTATCACCCCCACCTCAACATGTGTGTATGTATATCCTTGAATAGAATTAATTCTGAAAAAATATTATAAAAGGTCTTTTTTCTGGGTGATGAGATTAAAGGTGATTTATAATCTTTCTGTCCTATGCTGTTATTCTCCAATAAACATATTTTTACAAATGGAGGGAGGGGTGTTGCCCATGATCCTTTTTGGTGCTGGGGATGGAAGCAGGGCCTTGAGTGTGCTAAACTCACACTCTACCTATAAGCTACCCTCGGCTCTAAGGGTCTTTTCAAAGCTCCAGTTCGTACAGGTGAACCAGAGCTCCGTTTCTGGCCTGAGCAGCCAGCCACCCTCACACCACAGGAATTCACTGCAGGCCAGTGCTCCTGCACGCAGATAGGGAAAAAAAAGCAGAGCCGGAATTCAGGGGAGTCATGATGTTCTCAGCAGACAGGAAATGAAGAAGCTCTGGAGTTGACTGTGCCTTAGGCTGGAGCTGGACTGGAGTCCAGGTCCCCCTGGCCCTGCTTTTGAAGAAGAGCTTCACCAGACTCTGCAGATCTCTGGCCAGGACAGTTAAAACTCAGGGTTACGGCTTCCAGATGCAGAAGCCAGAAGCCAGGGCCCAGGGACAGACCTCCCCAGCCTCATGGCTACAGAGCTGAAATCTAGAGTGGTGTGTAATTTGTAAAACCAAACCAAACACCCACAATAAGACCCTATATCTTATATATATTTAAAAAATAACCAAATGACATATACATAATCTATGAACAAGGCAACCTAGCGAGAGGATGTTTCCGTAAGTCAGTGGACATGGCTCAGTTGCCGGTTTCCCACGGAGCTGGTGCGTGCCTCATTTCTTCAAAAATCATGGACTATGTCCGAAAACAGACCCACGTCCCTTTATGCTCACTTTTCTCATTAAAATTGGCCATCTGCCTGCCCCCTGCTAGTCATAGCGGGAGCAGCGTGTTGCGTGGTGGTGGTGGTGTGGTGGTGGTGGTGCTTCTCCCCCCTCCCCCACTCCTTTAGGTCACCCAGCCACATGCCTGCTCCCCTGACTTCTGCCTGAAAAGCTTCAGTCTCTTGCACCTGGTTGTGAGTACAACTATAATAACTCCCATTTCTCAGAGAGGTAAGTAGCTTGCCCACTGGCCCAGAGCAAATGGGAGCAGAGTGTGGGTCATGCAAGACCCTGTGTTGGTGCAGGAGGGGCTGCTGCCCCGTGGTCCTAGCTGCCCCCTGCTGGGACTCCACTGTCCTTCTGCAGCATTCCTGTGAACAGCAGTGACCCCCTTGGGAAAGCAGCCCCCTTTTCTTCTTACTTTGTCCAGCAAGGTCCTCTCTTGCCCCACAGCCATCTCTGCTCCTTCACACTCAGGTAGCCTGTGACCCCCAGTGACAGGCAGGACAATGGGACACCATGGAAGGCTCATAACAACACATTGCTTAAGCAGTTTCAGTCTGGAAGAAGGAAGGATAAGTAAGAGGGGACATGGGAGGGAGTAAGCAGGACAGTAAGGAAGGGTTGGGCCCTGGATCCACTCCAGCAGTGGAGGTGTGAACAGCAGAATTGAATGACAGGTCGAGAGAAGGAGATGAAGAGATAGATAAAACATGACTGCAGATGCACACTACACCCATGGTGCTCCGCCCATCCTACAGTTGCCTTGCACAAGCACCCATCTCCTGGTTTTGTATAAAGCTCCAAAATGTTCAGGGGTGTTTGCAGACAGGAGATCTGGGTGGTGCACATTCTTTTCCTTGACCAGAGGTGGTCTACAACCTGTGCACGAATGATAAACTAAGCTTAGCCTTGGCCCATTGTTTTCCTCTGTTCTAGGTGAGAGGATGGCAGGGTTGCAGCCATCTTAGAGAAGGGTCAGACTGGGGGCAGCATGCCCTGGGAAAC
The DNA here is from genome assembly GCF_007827085.1 of Peromyscus californicus insignis. Lineage (NCBI taxonomy): Eukaryota > Metazoa > Chordata > Mammalia > Rodentia > Cricetidae > Peromyscus > Peromyscus californicus. Next base: position 61,908,468 of record NW_026294551.1, read on the forward strand.
CCACCAGAGGATGTGCTGCCCCTAGACCCAGACAATTGAGATCACATAAAAAGTGAGTTCCAGACATTTCCTGTCATCACCTAAAGGACATGATAGATTGTATGCCATAGCTGTCAGAGGGAGCAAGTTTCCTGCAGATAAGAAATGGGATGTCTAATTGTCAGAGAAAATGGTCTGCTGATGATATAGATGTGATGACATAAACTGCTAGAGGAGATGGCAATTTCCTTGCAGCTGCAACTCTCCAATCAGTTCAAACCAAGCGTCTCTAACCTGAAGTAAGCACCAATCCTGAGCTTGTAACTATATAGAGTTGGAATTTCCTCAGAAACCCTACCCTAACCATTATAGAAACCCTGCTTCATTGCTACTCAGGGTCTCTCCTGCTCTGCTGCTGCATCAGATAGACGGAGAGACCCAGGTTTGAACTCATAAATAAAAAGACTCTTTGCTTTTGCATTCAGGTCTGTCTCTTGGTGATCTTGGGGGGACTCTGGGTACAACACTAGGGAAGGGACTCTACAGTCAGAAGTGATGTGACCAGGGAGGATATCTCATTGAGCCAGTGTTTGTCCTACGGGCAGCAGAGTTAGTCAGAATCTGGGATCAGTTGTAATGAGAATAGTTTTTCACTGCTTACACCAAGGTAGAAGCTACTCAATGTGAAGGCTGCCAGTTGGGGTCAAAACACAACAGGATGCTGTTCTGGTGGAAACTCCACCTCAGCCCCTGGCACCCTGGCATCCATATACCCAAGAAGTCTGGAATGTTCTGGTGGAAAATCCACCTCAACTCCCCTCCCTCATCTCTTTCCCCAAACCTGCCCCCTCAAAGCCTGCCAAACACAGCTCCTCCCCCCAGAGATGCTCAACACCACTCCCATAGGGTATTTAAACTGCATCTGAGAAAACAGATACGTGGTTTTCCTGTCTCTTGTCCCTGTCTCCTCTCTGTGGGGCTGGAGAATCACCCAGGAACGATTTACCCATTAAATCGGGCCTTTTTCTAATTCGGTCTAATTTTGTCTGATTTGGATTGCTGCATTGGTGGAGAGGCCTATTGGGGTGCAAACACTTTTCAGGTGCTGCCCCGTGTGGGGCCTAGCAGGCCAGCTCATCTTTCTAAGAGCAAGTTCTTAGCTAAACATCCTTTAAAAAATCCATTCCCACCAACAACCCCCATGAGTTGTGATAGGACAGATGCCTCGCCACTGTCTGGGGCAGAACTCTCCCCACAAGCTTTCAGAATTTTAAAACCCAGACCTGGGTGGGTAGAACCGGGGGAGGAGGGGACTAACTGGCTTCCGATGGAATGCAAGGTTTCTGCCTGGGGCGTAGGCATGGAAGTGGGAAATGCATCAAGGATGGGGCCATGGTGCTCTCAGTAACCAGCTTTTCCCCATCTGGAAACTTGCTAGTTGTTTTGGCTTCTCTCCTGCTCCTCTGCTTTTGGTGGGACTGGTAATTAACCTGCAACCAACTAACCTGACCAGGTTTCTTTCCTGTTAGGGGCCTGATGTGCAACGGGAAAATAGCAGCCTTCGTGGGAGCACATGCAGCCCATTGTTTATTGGAAACCATTTTCTGGTGGATATTGATGTCTGATCTCAATGGTGTACCCAACCTAGGCTCCAGACATTTATGTAGGTGCCTCTGGGAAGCCCCAGGGCAGAGTGGCTAGGCTTCACATTAGCCAGCTTATCTGTCCATTTGCACCAAGCTGTGGAATAAGGAACTTGTGATAAAGACGCTACATAGAGCCAAGTTCAAGTTCCCTGACTGCCAAGGTTCTCATCTCTAAGAAGTAGAGCTTCATCAAGTTTAATGTGGATGAGTATGAAAACATGATATCTGAAAATGGACTCATCTCTGATAGCTGTGGGATCAAATATATCCCCAACCAGTTCCTGCACTCCTGAAGACTTCAACTATGCTAAGTTTATACCCCACCAAATCATGTTCAATAATAATCTCAGATCGGGGGAAGGGGGCGAAGAGCAAGCAACCTTAAATTTCGAACAAGCCTCTGCCTTGCCTGGGAGTCTGGAAGTCGTTTACTGCCCTGAAGGACGTCCATCCAACCCTTGCAGTCTTCTGTGCTCTGTGGTGTCAGGTACACAGCAGAGACTGAATGCAGCTCACTTCTCATCAGCGAGGCCTGTGACATTGACAAGCTCTCCCAGGTGACAACGTTCCCAAGATCTGTATTTCTACAGGGCACGTGCAGTTCTTGGATGGAAATAGTAGAAAGGAACTTGAGATGTTGGCAGAAGATGGAAGGGAGTGGAGGGGAAGAGATGGGCAGGGAAGGGGACATCATCGTGGGTGGTATAGACAGCTGAGCAGCCAGCCTTGGGAGAGATCTAAGCAAGCAGCAGGAGCCCATGAGCTGACACAACTCTAAACAGCTCGGCTTCCCTTCCAGATTCCTGGAAGCCCAAGATGAGCTGAACTGTGATGGGAGCACAAGGCCGAAGCGTGGGAGGAGGAAGCCTGGACCCACCTGGAGTTGCTCATCGTGATCCCTCTGGAAGATAGGATGCTGTGTGGGTAGAGTGCCTCATGGTGGCAGTGGCATGTGCCAAGAGGCATGGGCTAGATGCCAGGAAGTCATTATTACAAGGCTCAGCAAGGAAGGCCGGGCCCATTGGGGGAAGGGCCAGGTACCTACCCCTCAAGTAACTAACTTGGGTTCTGACATGTATGATCTTCATGGAGTCTCCAGCTGATGAAGATGTCCCTAGTAGAGTCTCCTGGTGTCACCCTTGTCATTTTTGTCAACCCCAGGATTTTGTGGCTTTGGGTCTTCCCTGTGAGGGTCCTGGGCAGGCCTAAGTTCTCTCTACTGAGTTCGGGGGTCTTTGTCTACTTGGTCCTTGCTCAGAGCCAAAGACATGATGAGTAGGTTTTAAGGAAGGGAACAGAGAAGAGCATGGCAAGGGAGAGAGGCAAAGGAAGGCACCATGGTAGCCTGAAGAAGCTGCACCTCTCACCTGCTCCTCCCTCAGAGAGGCCAAGGTGGCTCCCTTGTCTGTCTGGGCTAGCCCTGTGAACAGCTGTGGTCAAACGAAAGGGCAGACAAGAGGGCTGACTTCTTAGTCTGTGAGCCCATTGCATGCTTGAATACTCCATCTTCAGTCCCAACCCTAAGAAGCCCATGGTTAATAAAAAGCCGACAGACCAGTAGCCAGGCAGGAAGTTTGGCAGGAAATCCAAACAGAATAATAGGAAGAAGGAGGGCAGAGTTAGGGGAGTCACTGGCAGATGCAGAGAGAGCAAGACAGACATGCCATACTGAGAAAAGATACCAAGCCATGTGGCAAAGCATAGATAAGAAATATGGGTTAATTTAAATGTAAGAGTTAGGGAGTAACAAGTCTGAGCATTTATAAGTAATATTAAACTTCTATGTCAGTTATTTGGGACTGGTGGCCAGGATTGGGAAAGAAACATCCGCCTACATAAGGTGCCCAAATGTTTGGCAAGGATTTCCACATAAAACCTGAGAAAGTAAAAAAAAAAAAAAAAAAAAAAAGGTTCTAAACGCACAGAAACAGAGACAAATGCAGCTTCCTAGTCTCATGCCAGCTGCAGTGCAGATACTCATCTCCCAAAAGCTGTCTGTGAGATGGAGCCATCCACCAACCACCATGAGCTAAGCAACATGGCAGATTCCAGCAGTCTCTCACACAGGCCAAAGTACAGAGATTCTTCTCCCAGCTGCTGCCTGTAGGCTTACGCTACCAGTGCAAGCTCTACCCACACACTGCATGCATGGTTTTGGAGTTTTGCTCATTCAGACAGAAAAGATTACAGATACACAGTAAAGACATATTCAGATGAAAAAAACCTCTAAGCAGATTATGGCATGTTTAAAAATATATATAGGCTTGGGAGAGAAAGAAAAAGGGTAGAAAAAGTCCTTAAAAGAGGAATAGAGTAATAAAAAAGTAATAATCCATGTAAAGACAGAAAATACACAGAGAGTCTGGATCCTGTATGTTATTGTATTGTCGTTGAATTTTTTGGCTGCTAAGAGACACTTGATTATAAAAACTGCTAGATTCAACCAATCTATACATTTAAAAAAAATCTTGACTTCAAAATTTAAGTCAAAAGATATGTTACTGTGGGAGAGAGGTTGTGCTTTTATTTTCATAGGAAATGAGAGGCTGTGGATTCATTCTGCATTAAAGAAAATCAGGTTTGATCAAGGAAGACTCCCTGAAAATCCTGGCTACAGACATAAAGAAATAAAACTAAAATAACTACAAGACATCTGATGTATACTTTACCTGCTCGAACACTTAACAAAAAAAAATCATCTTTGGCTGACTTATGTACAATGCACAGTCTATGCTTGTATTAATGCAGATATGTATGTTACCTTTAAAAGTTAATATATTTTCAGAGCAAGGGGACCAGACACCAATGAAAATGGATGATCCAGGTGAGCTAGCATCCAGAACAGCTACCAAGCTGCTGACTGAGATGATCCAGCCTCACAGAATACTACAGTCAAGACTTAACAATTATCCTAAATTTTCTCAGGGTCAACCAAAGATTACCAGTGCCCCCAATCAACAGGAAGTAGTCTAGAAAACTATGCCCACATTCCAAAAAAATGGATTATGGATATTTATTTTCATTTAAGGGGGGGTGGTTACAAGTTGTCATTGGTAATGGTTAGGAAAAAGGCTAAACAAAGGAGATTAGATTCAAGGATCTCTTTCTGAAAAGAAAATGGGATATAGAAATGATAGGATAAAGGGGTATATTATTGAATCTACTTTAATCCAAAGAGTACCTATTAGTCTTAAATATTTTACATTGGTATAGATTTTGGTTTATTGATACAAATTTAAAGTTAATTTGTTATAATGTATGCATATTTCTACTCTTGTTAAAGGTATTGTGTTTATGCAACTCATTTAAAAATGTAATGTATAGCTGAGTAGCAGTGGCGCACACCTTTAATCCCAGCACTCGGGAGGCAGAGCCAGGTGGATCTCTGTGAGTTCGAGGCCAGACTGGTCTACAGAGCAAGATCCAGGACAGGCACAACTACAAAGAGAAATGCTGTCTCAAACAAACAAACAAGCAACAAAAAAAGAAGTAATGTATAATTTAAAAATACAGATTAAGCCGGGCGGTGGTGGCGCACGCCTTTAATCCCAGCACTCGGGAGGCAGAGCCAGGCGGATCTCTGTGAGTTCGAGGCCAGCCTGGTCTCCAAAGCGAGTTCCAGGATAAGGCGCAAAGCTACACAGAGAAACCCTGTCTCGAAAAACCAAAAAAAAAAAAAAAAAAAAAAAAAAAAAAAATACAGATTAATAGTCATCTATAATAGTCAAACTTATAGTCATGTTAGGTATGTTTTCAAGGTCATACACAGATATATTTAGATAGGTAGATGGCCTTCAAACACTTAAAAGACCTACAGAATATGGCATTTAATATGTTTAATAACCTAGGACTTTTCACGACAGTGAGACACATCTGCTCCTGGCAGCACCAATTACTTCAGAGAAGATGTTGGGCATCAAAAAAGCTCCATATGGAGTTTGTTTTCTTTATGGCAAAAGCTAGCCATGTGGGCAAAGAAACTGCCCTTGCCTCAATTACTGACAGTTACTGTTCAAACTGGACCAGCAGAATGCAAGAAAGAAAGGAGACTGCTGAACTTTGCCAAGACAAGATAGGACAGTCCCTCAGAATTCCCTGCTTCACAGAAAAGTCTGTCAGATATGCTAGGCCTGTAGGCCAGAGTTGGATACCCCAACATTACAGAGGAACTTTGGGTGACTGTTCAGGCAGCCTGATGTTCCTCTCACTAGGTAAAATTTCATCCTTCTGGGGCCTTTGATGGAATTGAAGATTAGAGAGTTATAATTTTTCTTAGTTATGATAAAAAGGTAATGTAGATATAAAACTTTAGACTCACCGAGATAAGATAGATAATTGAGTATTTTCTCTAATTTTGCTAAATACAAATGGACTGGATACTGTAACCATAATTCTTACTTAATAACTGTTTCTCTTAGGGCAGGGCCTCTCTGCTGCAGCCCGAACATGCACAGCCAGCCCAGGGGTTAGAACTTTGTTGCTTGTTTGCTTAACTTTGGTTTAAATGTCTTTTTCCCCCTCAGAATGGGAATAACTTAATATTTAAGATCCCTCCATGGGAAATGTTTTTTTATTTTTTCCCCTAATAGTGAGAATAACTTATTATCAATGGTCCCTTCATGGGAGAAAGAAAAAATTTTAAACAAGCCCCACTTATAGTAAAAAACCAATTATAGTAAAGGTGTAAAGTACTACGTCAATGCTCTCTAAATTTCCAGAGGTATTAGTCATTCGTTGTATAGAGGATGTTCTCTTCTCTTGATTGTCCAGTTAATGTTTAAATGAATATTTAATTTTCATAATAAATGAACTAAAAGAACAAAATTAATGATTTTAAACTATTATTGGGTATGCGCTTGTCATTACTGAGAATTTGGCTCTGCTTTTAAGTTGCTTTCTGAAAATTCTTGGTTAAATTCTATAAAAATGTAACACCTAAAACAGAATGGGTTGTTAGCTTATTAGATAATGTAGTTACTGAGGCAAAAGTTCATAAAAAAAAAAATCTCTTACTGATAAAGAGCCTACAAAAATTACTTTTCCGCAAAATAAAATACAGGTAAATTGTTTGATTCACACTGTTAATAACTGGCAAGCTGCATTAACATGTTACTGGTGATCTATAAAAAGAATCCTCTTTTTAAAAAATTTTATAAAAACACTCCATAGTATTACCTGAACTTACCTCTCAAAGTTCTATAGAGATTGTTTTTAATGCTTTTGTAGATGGCTTATGTGAAAAGGACCATGCAAATGAAAGCTGGTGATAGAACTGCCCAATTGTTATTACTCCCACATTGTGAAGGCAAAGCAGGACAGGAGGTTTTAAAAGTACGGGAAAGAAAGTATTTTGACAAACTGTTATTAATGATAAGAGGCCAAGGCCAAAATTACAAATAAATGACACTGAGATCTCAGACCTACTAGACACTAAAGCTGATGAATCCGTAATTTCTCAAGAATCTTAAAATCCCAACTGGCTTTTACAAGAAGGTGTGAATTGTATAACGGTTAAAAAAAAAAAAAAAAAAAAAAAAAAGGCCCTTTACCAAGCTAGAGTCAGTCAGTTCACCAGAGGCTGACTCCCCTGCAGCTGGAAAGGCTAAAAATCATCCTAGAATGCCTCTGTTTCTTCTTTCCACGGACCCGCATGATCCCAACATGTGATACAACAGGGGAGGCTGAGCACGCAGGAGTTGCTGGACTCCTGAGGCTGGATGCCTTGGCATTTGGTGCAGAAGGCCTGGAAGACTGCTAAATAACCATTGGTCTTTGAGATACTTTAGAAGGTGGAAGAAGATGGGTTCTGATGCCCAAGAACGATGGCAGCCACAGGGTAGATGAGCTCACCAGCAGGAGTAAAGGCACACAGACAAAAAGCTTTCCCCTTGGGTGCCCTTATGTCTGGGGCACCTCTGGAAAGTGAGGCCCACATTTAGTTAGGGTAGGCCCTCCCAGTTCGGTGAACCTGATCCAGAAAATCCCTCACAGGCACGCCCAGAGGCTAACCTAATCTGATGATTCCCGAAAGTGTGCCCATAAGCCTGTCTCACGGCTGGTTCAGGCTCCTGTCTAATGACAGTCCGTACTAACCATCATGGATCTATGACTACACTAAAAGCCATTCATTGTATGCCTGGAAAAGGTAACTGTGATGTATGAATTCTATCCCAATAGCAGTCTAAGAAATGGGGGGAAGGGCTTACCTCCCAGGTTGTGCACGACCACAAAGGACAATGTTGGGACAGTTCCAGGCCCAGTAGGTAAGGTGGGTAAGCTGAGGCAGCCTTACTCATTATGGAGTCAGGACAGTCATCCCTTTGCCCTGGCTGAGTCAGATTCAGAGTCACAGGGACCAGCAGGTGTGTTGGGAAACCACAGAAGACGGTGAGGAAGGACCTTCTAGACCAGCCAACCAGGAGGATCCAAGGACCAGCAAGCAGGGGTGTGTGGGTGACAGGCAGATTTGCTTAGGGGCAGCAGGAGGCACTTCACCTGCAGGGACCCTAGAGGCCAGACCCAAGCCTTGGAATGCTCTGGGGCCCGGGAGCCCAGAGTAGTCTACTCAGGTCAATATGGTAGCATTGGCCTTAGGTCAGTTGCCCTTGGGAGAAAGGAAAGAAAGGAAGAAGGGAGGGGGGTAGCTATTTTACTTACCCTAAGCCAAGATCACCACTTCCCCCTCAGTGTTCCAGAACCTTCAAGGCAGAGCCTCTGAACCCAGCTTCCTCCTTTGTCCCTCCATCTTGTCTTCCAGGTTAAGAAATTTCTGTAGAGGCTAGGTTAGATGTAATGAAAAATTGTTCTTCTCACAGTTAGGAAGGTTGGAAGTCCGAGAGTGAGGCTCTGGTGGCCAGCGAGTGTAGCTAGAGTTTTCCTGCCTGGCCCACAGTCAGGACAAATCTCTTGTCACCTGCCAGTCCCACAGCCGCTCAGACCCGACCAAGTAAACACAGAGACTTATACTGGTTACAAACTGTATGGCCGTGGCAGGCTTCTTGCTAACTGTTCTTATAGCTTAAATTAATCATTTCCATAAATCTATACTTTGCCACGTGTCTCGTGGCTTACCGGCGTCTTCACATGCTGTTTGTCATGGTGGTGGCTGGCAGTGTCTGCTTCACTCAGCCTTCCACTTCCCAGAGTTCTCCTTTCCTTGTCCTGCCTACTTCCTGCCTGGCCACTGGCCAGTCAGTGTTTTATTTATACCGAACGATATCCACAGCAAGCAAGGGTCCTCCAGTCTGTCACACCATGATGGATAGTGAGGGGGGGGGAGAAAGAGGGTATAGAGGGGGAGAATTCCCCTTTCAGAAGGAGCCCACTTCTGCGATGGCAAGCCCAGTGTCCTGAAGATCACACTGATCCATTCGTGAGAACGGGTTCTCATGACCTAACTGTTATGATATGTACATAGGAGTCATGCTCAGCGGAAGATCTCAGGAACCTTCCTTGAGGGAGCTGAGAAGGCAGGTTGTAGCAGTAGTGTTCCAGGAGCTTGGGGTGGGGGTGGGGGAATGGCACACCAAATCAGGAGTATAGAAGCCATGGTGGCATCTGCTGTTTCTCTGGAGGTCAGATGGGAACAGTGAATCTGCAAAATATACTTGAAAAATAGGTGCAGTCAGAAATGGGCTCTGGAGATTGTTAGTTTTCATCAGACCAGATTTCTTGATACAGTGGCAGAACTTTCCCCCAGGAACCTGTAGGTATCTGTAAGACAGCTGGAATGGATTTACATTCATAGCAAAAGGGTTAGAAATCCATAGAAATTTAAGGACTCTTTTTTTTTTTTTTTTTTTTTTTTTTTTGGTTTTTCGAGACAGGGTTTCTCTGTGTAGCTTTGCGCCTTTCCTGGTACTCGCTTTGGAGACCAGGCTGGCCTCGAACTCACAGAAATCCGCCTGCCTCTGCCTCCCGAGTGCTGGGATTAAAGGCGTGCGCCACCCCCGCCCGGCCAGAAATTTAAGGACTCTTAAGAACTCTTTGTAGTCAATGTTCTATCGGTTTATCAAAGCTGCATTTATCAGTATTAAAACTTTGAACCTCTGGAGTTATATCTGAAACCATTCTATCCTGTACCATGAAGTCTGTGAATGAGGCATATCTGTCTGTAATTTTAATAGGAAACTTGTTAATGAGCTGCTGTCAGTAATCTTGGCATTGGGGCTATTAAACTGATACACCCTAGTCATCAAACATCTGAGAAGGATAAATTTAAGAAATAAGACATCTTTCCATCTACCTAGACAGCAATCCCAAGTCTCTCCATGGTCGTTGGAGGACAGACGCCCCAAAGGTGGCACTTGTTCAGCTGACAGGCCTAGAAGATCTGACAGATTTTTTTGTCTGTGGAGTAGAAATTTGGGGAGACTGACCCAAATCTGACATTTGGCTGGGCCAGTCCACATCACATAGACAAGAGTCTCTGCTGACGTCTGTAGCAGGGAAAACACTATAGGTTGTGGTCCACAACTGCTGCTTTGATGTTTCTGCCAGGCTGCTGAGATATAGACTAGAGAGGAGAGTTAACATTTTATGAATTTATTTGGAATCTTTTGGCCCATGGGCTTAGTAATTGGGAAAGGGAGACCAGGAGGGAGAGAAACACCATCCTCAGGAATAGACATGTGAGGAAACGCATTTATCTGAAGCTCATTTGACCTCTGTGAAGTGGATCCAATGGCTTCTTTTGATATTCCAAGGCTTCTATGAATTTTATTTTATAAAAGGAAATAAAATTTTTAGACAAATTAGTATTATCAATCAGTACTGAAATCCTTATCATAGAAGAGCAGACAATGGGTGTCTGCAAAATAGCAGTAGATTCATACCCTTGAGTTCTAGCAGAATTACAGATTTATGTTAAAAAGTATGTATGACTGTTATTTATATCCTGACTCATTTATCAAGAGACCTAAAAACTGCTCCCAAGGAAAGGTTCAAGATCTCTCAAATGTCTTCTTGTAATATCAAAAATAAAGTACATGGCATTATTGTTGCTATATTATCCTGGCATAGGAGTGTTCTGCCCCTGTCCACAACTGAGTGAGGAAGTGACTTTTTGCTGCCCTTAGTAAAGATGACAGTGAGGTCATGTGACCTGTCCACTTTGACCTTAGCAAAGATTACATCTGCCTGACCACGCGACAGCCCTTATCAAATATGGCGACTGACCACATGGTCATGTGGATTTTTTTTTCAAAATAAACTGAAAATGTAAGGAATAGATAATCTGAGGCATTTAAAAATCAGTCAGAAAGAAATACAGATGATCATATCAATCATACATTTCCATTCGCACATAGGAAATAGATTTTTTGAAAGAAAGCAGGAGAAAAGGTTTTCTGGGAAACTTTTACTGTTAATGAACTGGAGCTTGGAGGTGGTGCTGTGGAGGGGACCGGGAAATGAGGTAGCAGTGCAATGGCACCAATGTTATGATATATCACACGGGGGACCCCCAGCTGGCCGGGCCAGGGTATCCCACACACAGGGAAAACATGCTGGCATGCTGGACAGATGCAGTGGCGGGCGACGGGCGAGACACACCATGCAGGCATGGTGGCAGCGGTGGAGGCAGACATTCATTCACAACCCAGGTGCTGCATCTGCGCAGAAAGAGTTTATTATAATATAGAGATAAAGAGACAGAAAGGAGAGAGAAGAAAAGAGGAAAAGCAGAGGTGTGCGCACCTCATGGTAGGAAAGAAGAGAGGGGAAGAGAGCGAGAGGAAGGGGAGGAGTTTTTCCTTAAAATGAGGCTTTTACCTCAGGATGCAGGACGGCCCCAAGGGGCGAGATTTCAAGGGGCAGGTCAGAATATTATCACTAATCACCCTGTAAAACTCCCCCTCTTTGCACTACTCTGACTGCAATTAAATTTCAGTAGCACTCTAGCTGAGTCAGAGAGTAGATGGGGTTTCTCTAGCCTAGCCACTCTGCTTAGTTGGCCACAGTGTGCTGCTGTACAATATAGCCTCACAATAGACCTCAGATAACTCATCAGAAAAGTATATGGTGAGCAACTAGTGATGCCTGCTACGGGCATGGGATGTGGTGGACAGGTGTGTGTGCTATGTAGGGGCCTCTCTACTTGCATTAGAGAGCTTAGTTAGGAGCAAAAAAAAATGTTTATTTTGTCTTTCTAGCAGCTTTGACCTGAAAAAGAACTCAATGCCTAGATACTCTGTAAGGCCTAGCTCTTCCTCCAGAGCTGCTAGCTGAGGCCAGAACTTCTCTGGTACACACCCTTGGCCTTCCCACGGTAGGTGACTGGAATGTCTTCCAGTTTCCAACCAGCTAAGTCTCCAGTAGCCACGTGAGACTTTGGAAACAAAGCTGTGTTTCTCAAGCCAAACAGTTACCAACAATGACATTCACTTCCTAGAAGGTAGCATGAGGTCACATTTAGGGCCTGTTCCCAGAATGACACCCTGTGATTATAGTGCCTGGGACCAGACCTGAGCATCATTCCCAGGAGGACAAGAGCACTAACTCTGGGGAATTTTGATGCTTACTCCAGCCACTATCACTGTGGGGGAGAAAAGCTGTGAGTTTTCTCCTCATCCTCTACTTAGAAGCTCCAGTCAAGGCAGAGGCGGCCATCTCCCCACCTACCCCGTCCTCTCTTGCACCAGGGTGAAGTGCCTCCTACTCCTGTTCTGCTAGAGGAGCAGAGGTAGCAAACCCATGCCCACAGTGGGTATGCGTGGATGCTGCCCATACACTGCACAGCTCACCCATGCCAGACCCTAGATCTTGGAGGGAAAGTGGCCCAGTGAGAGACTGCCAGCTGCTACCCACCCTTCCAGGCTGGCTATGGGCCTGGGCAGAGGCTTTGCATGTGGCTGCTTGGCTTGCCCAGACGATTCCTGTTGCCTTGAGGATTTAAGCAGCTTAGGCCAAGCCCAGTTGATGTTTTCAGAACTTCCTATAAACAAAGGGAAATATGTGGCTTATGTAACACCCTGGCCGGATGGCTCCCATGGCATGGGACAGCAGCTTGTCCAGGAAGTACAGGCAGATATGGGGGTCTCAGCTGTCCCCGGTCTGCCACTGAGCCACCCTCTCAGGGCCATTCTTTCTAAGCCTTCTGCAAGCTTTCTACCCACTGAGTGACCGTGGGGTCTCTTCCGGAATAAGAGAAACTGCAGGCGTATCCAAAATAATCGCTAGGCAGGAGTCAACAAAGGAACTCACCTAATCCACATGCCAGCACTAGGAGGCAAGCATGAGCACTATAACCGATCGTGGAAGATGTAGACTCGGAGTTGAGCAACACCTTTCCCTGTTCCCCAAGTGCTGAATGTGATCCACACAGCACCCCCTCCCCTAGCCATCCCCGCTTCTGCTTACAGCTTTCTCAGCATCAGTGGCCAGAAATCCTAACATTTCCCATACTCCCTTGGAGCCAGCACATTATGCAAGAATTAAGGTCTGCCCTTCAGAGAGACACTATGTGAAACCTGGCTGCTTTGATGGACAGGGAATGGAGTTGAGGCGGTAACCTGTGTCCAGTCACCTATTTGTTAGGAGTCAAAGGCAACTGAACCAGTTCCCTGGCCCACTGTCTGATCCTTGGGATGAGACCAAGACCTTGAGCTCTTGAATACACAGGTCCTGAGGGGACCCCTCTTGGAAGCCTGGGCAAGGGCTTGCCCCACCAGCTCTCCTGGTGCTTCTGCAGTCTCAAGCCTCTCCCTTCTGACAGTTCAGACTGGTTTACTTCAGGTGCTGGCCTGGCTGGTGCAGTTCCAGAACACACATGAAGCAAGGCTGAGTTCTGCCTCCAAACCCTCCCTACCATCTTTCCAATTAGATCTTCTGGGAGAAGACACACCCAGTCACCCCTAGGGAAAGCTGGGTCACCTTTACTGTCTTATTTATGAGACAGAGTTTCTAGCCCAGGCTGTGTTTTAACTCTCTCTGTGGCTGAGGATGATTCCGAACAACTGATCTCCCTGCCTCTGTCTCTCCAGTGCTAGGATTACAGGCATGTACCACCGTGAGGGTTTTACACAGTGCTGGGAAATCAAACTCAGGGTTTCATGCTAAGCAGATACTCTACCAACAGAGCCGAACTCTCCAATTGATTTTTCTTACACGTTTCCTCAGACGCTGTGAGTTTTATTCTCTTCACGGCATCGCTGTCTTGGATTTTTCTTACCTGTTAATTTGTGTTTGTCCTTCTCTGTCCATATGGTAGGCACCCTTGTTGCTCACAAATAACTGTTGCTTCCCCATGCTTCCAGCATCCTGTCAGCTCCAGGAACCCTGGCTCTGGACATTTGAGCGTGAGTAAGGCTGGTCTGGTGCATTTCCCTGTTCCCTCCTCCCCTGCTGGGGTGAAAGTGGAGCCTCACACCAACTTAACCATCAGGATTTTGAGGTGAACTTTCTCTGGTAGCAAAAGCTAGTCTCTTCAGACCACATACAGTGCGACTCCCTTAAAAGCACAGCCCTGCTTCTTTCTTTCACCATGATCTCTGGAACATTCCACCCAATAAATATGAGTGAGCAAACAGGGAATGAACTCTTCCTTCCTGTCCCATAATAAGACAGGAGTTGTCTATGGAGTCAAGCTGTGCAGTGTAGACATGGCTTGGGAGTGACCATGATTGTGGGGTCATCACAGCCAGCAGGAAAATGATCCACATGAGGTTAAGAATGAAACTCAGGGGTTGGAGAGATGGCTCAGAGGTTAAGAGCACTGGCTGCTCTTCCAGAGGTCCTGAGTTCAATTCCCAGCAACCACATGGTGGCTCACAACCATCTGTAATGAGATCTGGTACCTTCTTCTGTGTACATAATAAATAAATAAATCTTAAAAAAAAAAGAATGAAACTCAGGTCAGCATGACTTTAGCTAGTGCTGGACCCAAAACTTTAAGAGTCTGACCAAGCAGTTTACTTTCCTTACACATTTAAATTCAGCAAAACTTTGGGGAAAAGTTTCCACATGACAATTATCACAACAAAGCGTTGTGTTAGGCATGACTACATGGAAACTCCCTGGCAAAGTACATCTCTTTAGAGAGCACCTGTGTCATCTACTGTAAGAATGGATTCTTAACTCAGGGAGACTGTTCAGGGCGAGGACCGAAGGAGGAAGGATTTATAAGAAGCATAAGGATAGTTTCTATTAATTGAGACTGCAAAGCCATGGAACCTCTTTCATAGGAATGAGTTCTATTCACAGAGAGACAAAGCCCAGGATTAAGGCCTAAACAATGCTCAGGATTTGGGGGGATCCAGGTGAAGGCTGGGTCCATAGACAGATCACCAGGTTGTTGGATAACATCCACTCCAGCCTTCTGGTGAACAGGCATCATTCACTTCCTTCCCTTGAAGAAAAAGGCATGCGTATTTATTTAACAGTTCTGGGTTTTCTAATACTTCTGTGAGCTGTGCCTTCTACACACAATTACAAAGACAAAACAAAACAGAAGACATTTAACCTGAGCATCTAGACACAAAAGGCAGTGAACAATGGGCTGGGGGAGATTTGCTAAGGTTGTGGCTCCTGGCCAGTGCCTTGCGTGCTGTGGTGGACTGCTTTGGACAACCCAGAGATGCAGCTTGCTCTCCCTGCCAATGCATGAGTTTGGAGAAGTCTTGGCTGTTTACGTGCTGGATAAGAACGCTAGTTGGAAGGACTGACTCATAATTGTGCAACTGTTTCAGATTAGTACCTAACCCATGTAATGGAAAACATAGATTGGATTAAGATGTTGGGCCTCGACTGGGGTGGGGAGTATCTCATTCTCCAGTTGGTTTGCATTAAGATCTACTCTAAAAGTACTGCTAGTCAAGAACTGGTTACCTTTGGGGCTTTATAATAAAATAAATTTTATTACAAAATTTCTTAAACCTCTGGGTATGTAGCGAAAGAAATCTAAGTCACCATATTACAGAAACACAAGCGTATATAGCATATCACAGAGACATCAGCATATACAGCGTAATAGCCAAGATAAGGAACCAGTCTAGCTGCACAGCAACAGATGAATGGGTTTACATCTACACAGTGGAATCTATTCGGTCATGAAGAAGAAAGAATTTATGTCATTTGCAGGAAAGTGGATAAACTGGAAACCATCATGTTGACAGAAATAGGGCAGACTCTCATCTGTAACATCTAGGTTCATCTTAATTGTCTTAATTTTACCTTTATTGAGAACGAGGGGTACACATGCATGCATATGCACGCATGCGTGAGCGCACAAGTGCAGGTCAGAGGACATCTTGCCGAGGTTGGCTTTCTTCTTCCATTTTGTGGGATCTGGAGATAGACTTCAGGTCATCAGCTTTTGAGGCATGTGCCTTTACCTGCTGAGCCATCTCACTGGCCCCAGAATCTAGGTTAAAAACAAACTAACAGGGGTTGGGGATTTAGCTCAGTGGTAGAGCGCTTGCCTAGCAAGCACAAGGCCCTGGGTTCAGTCCTCAGCTCTGAAAACAAACAAACAAACAAACAAACACAGAAAGAAAGCAGACAGAGGCTCTGTATGTGGGGGAGCAGGTTTAAAGGAGGTAGAGTGATGGCAGAGGAAGACAGCTACAGCGTGTTTTCTCTCATATGTGGAACCTAGACTACTCTATATCCTGTTTTCCCACATGAAAGCCCAGGGGCTATTCAGCAGGAGGAAGGCACCCAATGGGAGGGACACAGGGAGAGGGATAGAGATGCATATGAATATAATAGAAGTATGGAGTCTCCATAGTGAAATATATTTTGTATGCTAAACATTTAAAAATTATATTAAGGTAATAACAGTTAATAGGGAAAGGAGGAGAGGAAGCAATTATGATCATCATCTGTTTGCTCTCATACATCCCTCCAGAACACATATCTGGGGTCCCCACACCTCCCTTTCTCAGTCAAGTGTTTCTTCCTCTCTTAACAGCAGGTCATGTACAGGGGCTGAGGATCTAATAACAGACAGATGCCCTGTAGCTGACACAGTGACAAGTGGTGTTTTTTGCTGAGCCTCCCTTTGATTCCTCATGGATAGATGGGTTCATGCCAAACGACAAAAAAAATTTCATCTCTTATAGACACCTGATGTAACCCAACACGTTTCCTGGTGAAAACTGACTAGTCCTCAGGTGAGAGGACTCCATGACGTCATGGTCAGAGCTCATCCTGACTGACATGGGATGAATGGCATGTCTGTCCACCAAAACAAGTAATGAAGTCTTAACTGCCAGCAACTCAGAATGTTCCTGGTCTTGGAATCTTCTAAGAGACTAGTAAGGTGAAGTCTCGCCAGGCTGGTTGTTACTGTAGCTTGCAGGGTTCAGGCCCGGGTAGGACTAATGATTACTTTTCTCCTCCTGTAGTTTATGGAGTGCTTTCCAGAACCATGAAAGCTAGATATAGGGATGAAGCCCCCGGGTCAGTGTCAGCTTGGTTTCTTCATGTTCTGTAACTCAAGTATGTGGTGTTTTCAACAATAGACTCTTACCACAAAGTTCTGGAGGGAAACCATAGCAGTGACAATGAATAGCCTGTAATGTTTGTAGACTATGGAGCCTCACCAGCCAACCACTCAAAGCAAGGTAACCTGTTCCTGGCATTGGGCTTTTTATTAGATAGCCTGTGATGTCTAGTATGGGCATTGACAGCCCATTATGGAATAACTTCTCTTTGATTCATTCTTGTTCTATTAATCGTCTTTTGAGAGACAGAGAGAGAGAGAGACAGAGAGAGAGAGAGACAGAGACAGAGACAGAGAGACAGAGAGAGAGAGAGAGAGAGAGAGAGAGAGAGAGACAGAGAGAGAGAGAGAATGGCTTTGGAAATGTGTTTAATGACGATCACACTCTAATTAGTTCAGTATCAAACCACACTTGCACATGATAGACTGAGTCATTCCAGTGTTACAGTACTTGGCTAATACAACTTGTTTTGTGCTTGCTTGACAAAACAAGAAGTAGATTATCCATTGCCACACAAGCTCAAACCAGTTCTAGGAAAGTTTTTAGACCTTGAGTCAAGGACAAAGGACTGTTTCATAT
This sequence comes from Peromyscus californicus insignis, assembly GCF_007827085.1. Taxonomy (NCBI): domain Eukaryota; kingdom Metazoa; phylum Chordata; class Mammalia; order Rodentia; family Cricetidae; genus Peromyscus; species Peromyscus californicus. Next base: position 61,926,115 of record NW_026294551.1, read on the forward strand.
TTTAAAACCCATTCACTGTATAATTGAAGAGCTTCCACCTAGCTAGCATTAGGAACTGATTAATGCACAATGCAACAAAGTGCTAAACTGCAGTTATCATAAAAAATAACTTGCTATAATTCTATAAATGCCTTCCAGTTGTTGAATATCAGTTAAATACCATATACTCGTGACTGACATCAGTATTTGGTAGTCCCTATTTAAAAGAAAATTTCAAAGAGTTGTAGCATGAATCTTAAAAGGTCTTATTAATGAAACAAACCTGAAGCCAGGTATTGGGGTGAACACTGAATGATCAGAGAAGCAGAACAAGCCACAGCTTCCTCAGCTGATCCTGTTTCCTCAGACTGGAAGCCTGAGTCCTCATCCAAATGGATCTCAGCTGAATTGCTGCTCAAAAGCCTAAAAGCTTAACCAGGCTCTAGTTCCTGGTCCTCACACTTTATATACCTTTCTGCTTCCTGCCATCACTTCCTGGGATTAAAGGCATGTGTCACCATGCCTGGCTGTTTCCAGTGTGGCCTTGAACTCACAGAGATCCAGACAGATCTCTGCCTTTGGAATGCTAGGATTAAAGTGTGTGTGCCACCATTTTCTGGCCTCTATATCTAGTGGCTGTTCTGTTCTCTGACCCCAGATAAGTTTATTAGGGTGCACAATATTTTGGGGGAATACAATATCACCACAAAGAATAAATAAGTAAATCTCACTACAGATCAGCTTTAACTGATGTACTTTTAAATTAATTTTAATAATCGACAGCACTAACATTGTACCTCCTATTTAACTGATGCTATCTCTACAATTTTTCTGTTATTAATAGGCTTCCATTTCTTAAAAAATATATTACATTATTTTAATATGCTTTGAATTTCATCAAAAGTTGCAGAAGGTTACATCTGTTTTGTTATGTGCTTTCGTAAGGTCCTTCCCTAAGGTTCCCTGGATTCAGGCTCTAAGCAAAGAAACTTTTCAGAACTCCTGCTGTGTGTTGTTGTTCTGTTCCCATAGGCTTTCCATTGGCTCTCCTTGCTTGCTATGTACTGAAATGAATACAGTGTCTGGGGCTGGAAATGTAACTCAGTGATACAGCGCTTGCTTAGTACGCACAAGGCCCTAGATTTGTTTCTGCATAAATCCAGTTGTGGTTCCTGCCTGTAATCCCTGCACTGGGGAGGATCAGAGGTTCAAGTTCATCCTCAACTACAAAAGGACTTCTAGACCAGCCTTGGATCCATGAGACTCCTTTATAAAAACACACAAGTAGGTATACACTAATAAAGCTTAAAAAGGAAACAATTTGCAGATCAGTAGACATATATGATATATCAGAAGACATGTTAACTTTTAGTAGTTGTCGTGGGAATCCCAGCCTTCGGTCCAATGACCAATTGGATGAAGCGTTTTTGCTTTTGTTTTTGTTTTTCTTTTTTGGGGGGAGGGGTGGCTTTATGGGCGTGGTCTTCTCTAGGATACGTGACATCTTAAAAACTGTGGGCTGGGGTGGCCTGCTCTTGGATGGTTGGAGCAGCAGTAAGCTGTGGAGAAACATAGCTTGCAGTTTGGTTCCCATCGCCCATGGACAGAACGGCCGAACAACGACAGTTGGATCAGCAGCAGCGTCTACTTTGCTCTGTGTCGTGAGTACACCTTATAGCTCCTATTCCTTAGTAAACATTACCTGGCCCATTGCATAGTGTCCCGCTTTAAGTAGTAAAGGCACTAATCTGAGGCAAAGCTCTCTAGGGCTACTGCTTAGGTTACATTGCTGTAATTCCTCATCGTCTGCCATAGCTACTCCATTTTTGTAGGAATCTGTGGCATCGTGTGCCTACCATCTTGTATTCTTTAGTGTTCCAAAGAAGCAGAACCCATAAGCTACTTTTATGGAGGAAATGAGACTCTCTCTAAGGCTTGTCTCATGCAGCTGTGGAGGCCTGACCAGTACGGAGTCTGATCGGGACACCTCACAGCCTAGAGATGCTGCAAAGGGTTGAAGTTTTAGGCCAAAAAATACCCTACTGTGGAACCAGGAAGAGTAAGTGTGGCCGATGAGATGAAGGGCAATCTGACGGATTCTTTCTTCCTTGGGGGAAATTGAGGAGCTCTCTCTCCAAGCCTGTTATCTATTGTATGAAATCTGTCTACATTACAGAAGGTAATATGCTTTATAAGAGTCCACAGATTTGCCGGGCGGTGGTGGCGCACGCCTTTAATCCCAGCACTTGGGAGGCAGAGCCAGGCGGATCTCTGTGAGTTCAAGGCCAGCCTGGACTACCAAGCGAGTTCCAGGAAAAGGCGCAAAGCTACACAGAGAAACCCTGTCTCGAAAAAACCAAAAAAAAAAAAAAAAGTCCACAGATTTCAATAGAAATCTCATCTAAAACCACTATCAGAAATATCTAAAACTGACCAGAAGCATTATGGTTCAGAAAAGCTGACAAATAAAATTAACCCTATGTACTCTCTGTTCTTTGACTTTTTAAAAGACACAACAGAGCTTTGTATATTCTCCCTCGAGGTACAATACTTAAAAATAACTTTCCTATCTTGCCAGTGGATAGGGTATTTTATAGAACTTTGCTGTGTATGACAAGTTTGGTTACATAGGTCAGGAGAACCAATGTGACAGGTCTTCAAACTACTAACATATCCATTTTGATTTCTTTATCTAGAAGCAGGAAGCTCACCCCTGAGTGAGTCTCTGGCCACAGTGTATTTACTCTTGAAATATACTTGGGTAAGTATGTCTTCTATTATCTGATGTACTTACCTGAGTTGGAGGCCAGCCTGGTCTACTGAGCAAGATCCAGGACAGGCACCAAAACTACACAGAGAAACCCTGTCTTAGAAAAAACAAAATAAAAATAAAAAATTATTTAATTTTATGCATATGTGTGTGACTGCATATATGTATGTGTGCCACATGGGTACAGGAGTCCTCAGAGGTCAGAATAAGGCTTCATCTCCTGGAAATGAAGTTACAGATGGTTGTGAGCTGCCATGTGGGTGCTGGGAACTGAACCTGCATCCTCTGCAAGAGCCATGAGTGCTCTTTTTTTTTTTTAAACTTTTTATTGATTCCTTGTGGATTTTTCATATCATGCATCCTGATCCCATTCATCGACCTGTACCTTTGTATCCACCCTCTACCCTTGCAACCTCCTCCCCTACAAATAAAAACTAAATAAAATAAAATAAAATTTAAAAGAAAAAAATCTGATTGAGGAAGTTGTAGTGTGACACAGTGAGTCACACAGCATCCTTTAGTCCACACATCTTTATTTGCAAGTGTTCATTGCAATGAATCATTGGTCTGGTTCGAGGCCTCTGGCTTCTGCTACATTATCAATACTAGGCACTCACTGGGACTCTGCTTGAATATCCTGTTATTTCCCTGTGTCCTGGAGATCCTGCATCTTTGGATCTGCCGGACCAGCCCCTTCACATGCTCCAGCAGTTCTTAGATGGGGTGGATGTTAGGGTGGGCTTACTCATAGCCCTGGTTCTGGGCCTGGATGGTAGCTGGGTTGGTCAGCCCACTAGCTTTCCCTTAGCGTCACCAGGACGAGCTCTCCAGCACTGCCCCATCTAGCTCACCCAGTGCCATGGGCAGCAAGGGGTGGGGCCAGTTCTCCTGCTTTCACACCCTTGAGGCTGGCTCACCCGCACCCACACCATCAGGGTCAGCTCTACTGTGCTGCCTCAGGGAGGTACAAGGCCGACTCTGCTGAGTGCTGCAGCTGGTGAGGGGCAGGACCAGCTCTCACACCCTCATGTCCCTAAGGTTAGCAATCCCTCCTGCCACAGGTGGTGAGGGGCAAGGGGGGAGAAGGCATCTTTCCCTTGCCCACGCCAACACATGGCATTAATCCTCTTGAAGCCTTTAAACAACTGTATTCTGTCTTCCCTCTCTTGAAAACCTCCTCCCCATGACCTCTTGGCTCTCGTGAAACCTTCCCTGATCTCTTTGGGTATTTCAAATGAAACATGCTTGTCCAAAGATTCAAAGCTACATCTACAAATGAGGAAAAACATGTGATGCTTGTCTTCCTGGGTCTGGGTTACCTCACTCAGAACAAGTGTTTCTAGATCCATTCACTTACCTATGAATGTCATAATTATGTTTTTTATTACCTTATAAACTTTATTTTATTTATTTTAAAAACTTGCAAATAAATGAAAAAAATCACATACCAAAATAAACCAGACATGAAGTCTCAACGAACTTCTGTACAGTTAGAATAGGCATTCAGAATGTACACTCTTCACATTAAATTTCACACTTTCAGTATTGAGTATACTTTATATACCTACCCACCACCAAAACAAACAAAAAATCCATGACAGAGTTAAAACTAGAAAAACAATTAGTTTTATATCTTCTTTCATAACTTGTGTCTATCACCTGCGTTCAGTCCTTCCTCATTCATTAATATTTAGCCTTTCTTCTTCTCTCTTTTTTTTTGTTGTTTTGTTTTTTGTTTAGTTTGGTTTTGTGAGACAGGGTTTCTCTGTGTAGCTTTGCACCTTTCCTGGAACCCACTCTGTAGCCCAGGCTGGCCTCGAACTCACAGAGATCTGCCTGCCTCTGCTTCCTGAGTGCTGGGATTAAAGGCGTGCGTCACCACCGGCTTCTTCTTCTCTTTTCTTCATGTCATACTGTACCCACATGCACATCTGTTTACATGTGTACATATGCTATTGGCTAGAATCCATCTTTCTGAAATTGTGTGATCTTGCTTAATACATATTCTAACTCCTCCATTTTGTGAAAATATTTTTACTTCATTTTTTTTCTAGAGCTGAGTAGTACTCCATTTTGTATATACATCAGATTTTCGTTACCAATTCATCTCTTGATGAGCAACTAGACTGATTCCGATTCTTTGCTATTGTAAATTAAACAGCAGTGAACGTGAGTTGCAGATCTCTCTGTGGTAAGGTATGAAGTTCTCTGGGTATAAGCCCAGGAGTTTAAATAGTTGGGTCATATGGAAGTCCTATTTTTAATTTTTTCAGAACTCTCCAAATTGATTTCTACAATGCCTATATTAATTTTCACCCCTACCAACAGTGAAAAGGGGGTGTCTCTCCACATCCTCTCCAACATTTGTTGTCAGACTTATTGGTGATAGACAGTTTGGCTGGGGTGAGGTGGTGTGGCAAAGTCATTTAAAATTGCGTTTCCCTGATAGCTAGGAATATTGGACACTTTTAAAAATGGTTATTAGCTATTTTGTTTCTTTTTTGGAATTGATCTATTCCGTTCATTTACTTGTCTGTCGATGGGCTGGTTCATTCCCTTGGTATTTAATTTCTGCAGTTCTGGTATTTAAGTTCTGTGCGTTAGCCCCTCGTCTAAAGTGCAGCTGGTTAAGGTTTCCTCCCATTCTCTGGGCTGTCTGTTGACTCTGCTGATGAGTCCCTCTGCTGTACAGGAACTTTTCCTCTTCACATAGTCTATCTGTTGACACTGGGGTCTGTTCCTGTGCCGTTGGTGTTCTGTTTAAAAAGCTCTGGCCTACCCCAGTATCTTGAGGGGTGTATCCTCTTGTGTTTTCTCTTAAGATTTCAGTGTTTGGGTTTTTTTTTTATTAAAGTGTTTGATCTATTTTGAAATAATTTTTGTACAAGGTGAAGGACACAAATCCAGCTTCATGTTCCTCCAGGCAGACGGCCAGCTTTTCCAGCACCGTGTGCCAGATAGGCTACCTTTCCCCCGTGGTATGTTTTCGTCTCTCAAGTCAACTATTAAGTGGGCATCGCTTTGACACCTTATTTCTGGGTCCTCTGTTCTAGTCTACTGGTCCACCTGTCTACCCTTATGCCAGTACCAGGCTGACTTCATCACTGTCTGTTTTCTTTATAGCTGTGAATGATATCCCGTTGTGTATATATACCACTTTCTGATTAGATTTGTGCCCTGCTCCATGAAATAGAGTCCATACCTGGCATTATTGTCAAGGCCAAGGACATGTGGCTACATAGGCCAGAGGCTCTAGGGGAGAACCTATTATTATTTTGCTAAATGGACATAGTATTAAACCAAACTAATGACATTTTCCTAGTTAGGGTTGCTATTGCAATGATGAAACACCATGACCGAAAGCAAGGTGAGGAGCAAAAGGTTTGTTTGGCTTACACTTCCACATCACACTCCATCATTGAAGAAGTCCAGACAGGAACACAAGCAGGGCAGGACCTGAAGGCAGGAGCTGATGCAGAGGCCATTGAAGAGTGCTGTTTACTGGATTGCTCTTCATGATTTACTCAGTCTGCTTTTTATAGAACCCAGGACCACCAGCCCAGGGATGTCACCACCTACAATGAGCTGAGCCCTCCCCCATCAATCACTAATGAAGAAAATGCCCTACAGGCTTGCCTACAGCCTGGTCTTATGGAGGCATTTTCTTAATTGAGACTTCCTCCTCTTAGATGACTTTAGCTTGTGTCAAGGTGACATAAAACCATCCAGCACACCCATAAATTAGTGAATCTCTCAACCCTCATCAGAGAAGTTTCTATTTGCAATAAGTGGTGATTAATATAGAGACCCACAACTGGTCAAGGTGCAAAGAATAAGAGACTGTGGAATGCCTACTCTAAGTGGGACATCTATATTATACCTGTGGGGTGCTCAACCCTAAGTGGGACATTTATATTATACCCATGGAATGCTCAGTCCTAAGTGGGACATCTATATTATACCTGTGGAGTGCTCAACCCTAAGTAGAACATCTATGTTATACCTATGGAGTGCTCAGCCCTAAGTAGAACATCTATATTATACCTGTGGGATGCTCAGCCCTAAGTGGGACATCTATATTATACTCCCTCCTTCAAAGACTCCAGAATCATTGTGGAAGAGGGAGCAAAAAGCATGTAAGAGCTGCCAGGTGTGGTGGTGCATGCCTTTAATCCCAGTACTCGGGAGGCAGAGGCAGGTGGATCTCTGTGAGTTCGAGACCAGCCTGGTCTACAAAGCAAGTTCCAGGACATCTAGTACCGTTATATAGAAAAACCCTGTCTTGAAAAACAAAACAAAACAAAAAAGAGTGTGAGAGCCCAAGACTGTGGATGACCACAGGAAACAGTGTCTTCCAGACAGAGCAGGGCATCAGCACATAGGAACTCACAGAGACTATGACAACATGCACAAGTCCCCATGCAAGCTCAAGAAAAACCAAATCCCAGCATGGAGAATTCCATAGCTGAGGAATTATTGGCAATGGATAGGTGCTGGGAGAGTGAGTCAGTTTTCTTTAACAGTATTGCCTCTAGTAAGCCAACTATGGTCCAGTGGAAGGCCACACATCCAGGAATATATGAGCAGCACAAATTGGACTTGATTGTTGTGGAACGATCTTTTTGTACACTGTGAATATGTGTTGCTATTGTTGGTTTAATAAAGGGCTAGCTGGCCAATAGCTAGGCAAGAAGAGGTTAGGCAGGAGAGCCAGATTGAGAGAATGCTGGGATAATGGAGGGCTGAGTTACCAGCCAGATGCAGAGGAAGCAAGATGTGTAGAAAATGGGTAACAAGCCATGAGCCACGTGGCAACACATAGATTAATAAATATGGGTTAATTTAAGTTGTAAGAGCTAATTAGTAACAATCCTAAGCTATTGGTCAAGCACTTATACTTAATAATAAGTCTCTGTGTGGTTATTTGGGAGCCAGCTGGCAGGACAGAGAAAGTCTACCTACACTTGTTGACTCACAGAAGAGCTCTTTTGGAGCAAGCATCTACCATCATCTGCAGACAACTATCCTCCATTTGAAAGACAGCTCTTGGTCTGCTATTGGGCCCTAGTGGAAACTGAACATTTGATAATGGGCTACTAAGTTACCATGCGACCTAAGCCACCCATCATGAGCTGAGTATTATCTGACCCACCAAACCGTAATGTAGTACATGCATAGCAGCAATCCATTATCAAATAGAAGTCGTATATACATGATTGGGCTCAAGCACACAAGTTACATGAAGAAGTTGCCCAAATGCCTGTTTTTTCTACACCCATTACAATGCCATCTGCTGCTAAGGATGCATCTATAGTCTCATAGGATGTGCCTTATCACCAGCTGACTGAGGAAGAGAAGACTAGGGCCTGGCACCGATGGTTCTGTATGATATGCAGGCACCATACAGAAGTGGACAGCTGCAGCATTACAACTTCTTTCTAAGACAACCTTGAAGGACGCCAGAGAAGAGAAATCTTCACAGTGGGCAGAACACTGGGCAGTACACATGCTCATACATTTTACCTGAAAGGAGAAATGGCCAGATGTGCAATTGTTCACTGATTGAGGGGTTGAAGCCAATGAATTGGCTGGATGGTCAGGGACTTGGAAAAAGTATGATTGGAAAATCAGGGAGAAAGACATTTGGGGAAGAAGTACATGGATAGATCTCTCAAAAGGGGCAAAGGCTGTGGACATATTTGTGTCCCATGTAAATGCTTATCAAAAGGTTGTGGGGAGCAGAGAATGCCTTGAGTGCATGTGTAAAGAGTGGGTGAAGTCCTGAGTGAATGTGTATTGTTGACATGCCCGTGTCAAAGCCCCAATGCCTCAGACCCATGGATGGAAAACCAGCCCCTCTCTAGGACTCTGCGGCAGATTGAGACTGCTGAGATATCCAGTCTCTGGACTGAACAACTACTGGATTCTTGACCTTTCTGTCAGGAGGCAGCCATTGTTGGACTAGTGGACCACAGCCTGTAAGCCACTCTAATAAATCCTATGTCCATACTTCCTAACATGACCATGCTAATTAAATCTCTTTGCTTTGCATTCTTCACTACTTGTCTTTAATTAGTGTGTTGGGATAGCAAATGGGCCTGGCCTAGTGTGCTGCTGTAGGTGACCCCTCTACAGTGTGGGTTACAATAAAGGTTGCCTATGCTGTCCTCCAGGGACTCAAAACTGCTTTTCTCGAAACCATACACTTGGGTCTGATGAGTGATCTTTAACAACAGGGGTCCAAAAACTACACCTTAGACCATGCTAGCCTTACCATGCACTGAGCATGCGTCACAAGAAGAGGCATGAAGCTTGATCACATATGCATAGACCTCCAGTCATCTCTCATGCCTTAATCACTCCTCAGAGAGGTGAATTTGAGTGTTAGGCTCCACCTCTGAGCTCAGCCACCTCATAGTGAACTTCCTCTTAGTGATTGGAGGACTGGGGAGTGGGTGGGACAAGCCTGGTTCTGTAACAGTGGGGGTTGTTGGTACTGGCCACCGTGCTGTCTCACAGGAGACCCCTTCCACAGGTCAATTCTCAGATCAACTCTGATTTGAGAAGAGTATCACCGCCTGGTTCCAGAGCCACTTGGTCATCAAAGCTCAGCCTCTGTTATTTCTTTTCATCCAGATTCCAGGAATGGAGCTGACATCCCAAACATTATATGGGGAAGATAAATGTCATCCCCAAACCATGGCCTCCTACCTCCTGTGAGCTAATGTTGGAGGAGAGAGCTTTCTTTATAGGCTTGTCAGGGTGACCAAACCTTGAAGGACTTGATATCAAGGTATAAAAAGAAGTACTGCAAGCATGACTTTCCTTCAGAAGGCTTTATTGATCTCTGTGTCCAGCAAAGAGCAGAATGTGGAGGGGTGAGGTGAGCCATCTGCGAGTTGAGCGCATGCACAGGGCAGCAGGTGGGTGAGAAGCCAAGACGAGGCTCCAAGAGCAATTCTCCAAGGACAGGACAGCCAGCAAAAATGAGTCAGGGGCAGTAGGTCCTCTTAGTGCCGGGGCATCTGTGAGGACAGGGAGAGGACATGAAACCCAAGGCTCCTGCTCTTGCCCTGTGCAGTCCACATTCTCCAATGCCCCAGGGCCTGGCCTCTCACCTTGGCTGGGCTTGGTGGGTATCTGCCCTTGTGGGTTTCTTCATTCAGTAGAGACCTCAGCAGGCAGGAGCGGCGGTGGGAGAAGGTCTCAAAGCTTTTCTTGCCATGGTAGGACCCCATGCCACTGTGCCCTAAATGAGAGGCCTGTTCAGGGCCAGGATTCCAGCCTACCTTGTACCCATAACCCTCATGAACTCCTTTTTCTGAGCCTCTCGGGATGGGGGGTCGGGGGAGGCCACTGTCAAACCATAGAGTGTCCCCTAGGCACCTAGGCCAGGCAGAAGAGTGCTCAGAAAGAGTCCTATCCCAGCCATGCCACTAAATGGCTGTATGGCCCCAGGCTTGGGAACCCTGTGAAAGGCCAGAGTAACCAGTGATCAGGACTAGGATCCCAGCACCAGACTTACCCACACCCCCAAAGGGCAAAGTGGGCACCGTGATGTGGACAATGACATCGTTGGCTGACACTCCACCACTTGATGTCTCTGCGATCATTTTCTTGATCACCTGTGCAAAAACCCAGGCAGCCGCCTTGCACTCCTGCATTCTCCCCACCCTTTCTGACCATATCTTGGAGCCTCAAGAACAGAGACTTGTGAAAGCAGAGCCCCAGTCACCAGCTCTGACATCCTCAGGCCCTGCAGCATCTCCAGCCCTCTGCAAATACCACATGAGCCTCAGCACTGTATGAGGAAACAGCAGGGATTCACAACCCTGTGGCAATGACCACCTCCTCCACACCACCTCCTCCACGCCTCTAGGAAGAGCAACTGTCCTGATCTTAGAGATAAGGCCAAGGAGGCTCCAGACAGGTTGAGAGATCTGCTCAAGGTCACAGGTGTAATGAATGAGGAAACTGCAAGCTTGACTCCAGGCCTGTGGATCCTTGGGTCCCCTTGCATGTGAATACTATGTCTGAGAGGCCAGGAAGCTGGGAAGGGGACACCTAGGCCCACCTTGTTGTTGTTGGAGAACACGTAGAGTGCCAGGGGCTTCTCACGCTGGTTGATAAATTTAATGGCCTCCTCCAAGCTTCGAACACACACGATGGGCATCACTGGCCCAAAGATCTCCTCCTGCATCACCTGGGACTGGGGGTCCACGTCCACGAGAATGGTGGGAGCTGAGGCAGGAAGTGAGCTAGAGTCTGTTTGTGCTGATCCACCCGCCAGTCCCCGACACACACACATACACACACATGCCAGTGCCAACATCTAGTTCCTGCTTCCATTCTTTTGCAAATGAAGCTGCTAAGCTTATGTGGGGTGAAGACAAGACCTGAAGTGATCTTCTCATGCCCACCTCCCTTCAACCCCCATGTCCTAGACTCTGTCATGACAGACCATGGAGACATCTATAGATTAGCCTGCATGGGGGAGCAAGATCTAAACATTGAAGGGACAGCCATTACATCTGCTGGCCCCATGTGTCCATACCAGAACTCTCCTGCCTCCTTGATAACTGGAGACCAAATGGCCTCCAACTGATGTTGCCCTAGCCAGGACACTGGGAGCTCCTCCCAGCCTGGCCTGCCTTGAACTCTTGGGGCCTCTGCTGTCTCCATTACTGCTCCCTTGCACAGATTGGAGATGGAAGTAAAGCCCTTGTCTTTGCCTTGTGGGAGAGGTTTCTGGGGCTGTAGAGAAGGCAGATACTGAGCACGACTCTTCAAAGGGCCCCAAAGCTTTCTGCAGGCCCACTTGGGAAAGCCTGCTTGCTGGGTATCTGTGCCCACTTTCTATATACTTGTGGTAGACCCTGGCAGTCCAGACAAACAGGCAGCATTCTTAATGGCAGAACAAATACCTATGTATCGCGAAGCTGCATCCCAGGTGCCTCCATGGGCTACTTTCTGGCCCTCAATCAGGCCTATGATCCGCTGGAAGTGACGGTCATTGATGATTCTCCCATAATCGCGGGACTCCTTAACATTTTCCCCATAGAAATCCTGAGAAGAGATGAGGTCTCAAGGAAGACTTGGCCCTGTCATCGCAGTGACTTCCCAGCCTCTAGGAAGTGACTGCCTTTGGGTGGTGGGAATCTGAGTAGAGCTTTTTCCCGAATTATGCTTTGTATCCTTCCCAATTGTCTGCAGTGTGAGCACATTATTTCTTTCATGAATAGAAGGAAAGTACCTAGTATTTCTCAAAGTCCTAGAAGTTGATTGAGGCAAAACACACCCCCTAGACCTTACAGCTCCCTATTCCCATCTCAGGTCATACTCACTTTCACTGACTTTTTTAGCTTCTCCACGATTTGGTTCTGAATGGAGGGGTCACAGAGGATGTAGTCTGGGGCCACACAGGTCTGACCACTGTTCATGAATTTTCCCCAGGCAATACGCCTGTGAAATTACAGTCTATTAATCATGGGAGTTCCCTTGAGAATATCCACACGCTCAGGGGCAAGGTACTGAAGGCTGAGTGATGGAGGACAGCCCATGGGCTGCATGCTGCCACGGTGGGTTCTCCTAAGCAACAGCTTACTTGCAGACACATTGATCAGCCCACCCAACACACACACACACACACACACACACACACACACACACACACACACACACACACAAACCACAGTGGTTCCTGCAGCCAGAGTGTTTAATGTCATGAGTGTCAGTGAGGAAATTCTGAGGATATCTGGGGTGGGTGCTCTGTGACTTTGATCACATTCTTAGAGCCTTGCATAGCCAGGCGACACCTCTACATACATCCTTCCTTATATATGGGGTACAGAAATGGCCAGAGGCCTAACTAGTACGGATGTGAGTCCCATCCTGGGCTGTGAGCAAGTGGCCCTGCTTTCCTGGTTGTGCTCTCCAGATCTCAGATGGGATCTCCTGCAGAGGGGCAATGGGGCTTGATAAAGATCTCCAAACCCTGAGTACCCCATGCTTGCTTTCCTTGAAGCATCTACTTGGAGCCTCACCCCTAGTGATGCCCACAGAATCAGTGCTCTCTCGGGAGGCCCCCTCCAGGAAGACTTCTGTGAGTGGTGTCCCCCCTTCAACTTCTCCCATTCCAAAACTATAGGCTCCCTGGGGCGGGGACCATCTTTCTTACTCGGTAGTCATCAAGCTTGGTACCATCATGTGTTGAAAGGTAGATAGGATCCCAAGCCCAAGCCTCCTCACCGGCAGGCCACATCTAGGTCACAGTCCTTGTCCACGTAGCAAGGGCTCTTTCCTCCAAGCTCCAGGGTGACAGGGGTCAGGTGCTTGGCGGCGGCGGCCATAACAATCTTCCCCACAGCTGTGCTCCCAGTGTACATGATGTGGTCAAACCTCTTTGTAAGCAACTCCGTGGTCTTGGGGACATCCCCGTTGACCACTGGGTACAGCTCCTTCCAGCAAAGAGACAGAGGAGGTTCAGCAAAACCAAGCCTTTCCTCACTCCACACATAGCGTGGGCACTAGGGGACTGGCAGCTTCTCAGCCCTTCAGCTCTGGACTTACCTGGGTACCCTAGCATGTTAAGTCATTCTCCTAGCTCAAGGGCTCCCTTTACCCTGTCTTTAGGAGCTGGTCTCCTCCCACCTGCTATAATAACCCACTGTCTCCCAAGCCTTAAGACCTGACCCTCCGTCATAGTCATTCTTGAACTCTAGAGGGCGCCTCACCTTATCCAGGTACTGAGGGACCAGTGTGGCTAGTGTGTCTGCCATGTTCTCACTCACTTCTGAGGGCTTGAGGACCACTGCATTTCCTGCAAAATACAAAGTCAGGGTCACTCTCAGGAGACCTCCTCAAAGGCTCGTCCCACCCAGTGACCAGGCCTAGAGACTCCGTTACGTCATCTGTACCTTTGGGAGGCAGTGGGAGGGGCTAGGCACGAGAGCGTGCTGTGAGTGCACACAGGCGTATGCTGAGAAACCCGGGTACACACATAGGAACACCGTGCAGGAGCACACACAGGTGCACACATGAGCATCTGCTCTAGGTACACACACTGGCTCACACTTTCCAAGTGGCACCACCTGCCCCTCCCCCCAACAGTGCTGGGAGACTGGAGAGAAGAAAGGACACACGCAGAGATACCCAGGCTGGAGGAGAGAGCAGCTCTGGCCCCTCCTGTCGCATATTAGCGGAGAGTCCTTACCCTCACCCCCACCTCCACCCTACAGGTATATGGAGAGGCCACCCTGGCGGCCTAGCTACATGGTTTGGTCACCACAACCTCCTGTAACAGTCCCTCCAGAATGGAGCCCTCATACCTGCGGCCATGGCACCCACCATGGGCTGGATGGTAAGGTTGAAGGGGTAGTTCCAAGCACCTATGACAAGGACCACGCCCAGGGGCTCCGAGTGGATGTAGGATTCATCCTGCTGGGTCTGGTGAGTCTTTTCCACGGGCTCATCTGCAGCCCACTCTGGGAGTTTCTTGATTGTGGTGTCAATCTCCTCCAGCACATGCGCTACCTCCTCATTGTAGGTGGTCCATTCATTCTAGGGAGAGGCTCCAATGTGAACTTGAGGCCCAGAGCCAAGGCTCTGCTGCCTTGATGAGTTGGCTGTTCAACATGCGGTCCATAACAGGGGGTGGGACACAGAGTAGGCACAGAGCTGAAGAATGGCCATTAGGGTAGTAGGTCTGAAAGGCCCCTCCTTCCCAAGGTTGAGAGGAGGTGTGAGGTGTGTGAGGTGGCTGGGGGTGCCCCAGGACCCAGAACTGGTAAAAGAATGAATAAAGCCAGGGCTGACCAGAGGAACGGGTTTGAGGGTCATTGGTGAGGGAGAAAATGTGTTGTCTGGAAGGCTGACAGACCACACTGAGACCTGAACCTGAGAAAGAGTTTGGGAGACCACAGTGTTGAGTAGACATGGGTACAACCCCCACCCGGGGAAGATGTGCCCAGGAGTGGCAGGCAAAATGCCAGAACTACGGCAGAGAGAGGCAGGAACTGAGACTGTTGGGGACACCAGAACCTCCTGGAATGGTCGGGGCACAAGAAAGAGGGAGCACAGGAGGCAAATATGTATCTCTTTCCTGAATTTGGAGAAGTCAAAAGAATGAGTTTTCTCCGTCTTGCTTTAAGGTGGGAAGCCTTCGGTGAGTGAGCCCTGACCGGGCAGAGGGTGGGCACCACACGGAAAGTGGAAGCAGTCTCAAGTTGAGTCCTGTCCTCAAAGTGAAAGGCTTGTGGATTTGGAGGTTCCTGGCTTTGCTTAGAGCAACCCCAGGGAACAAAGAGGAAGGAAGAAACCACGTGAAGCCAGATCCCTCTGGAAAGCGGCCTTCCTGGTCCTGGATGTGCCAAAACAGATAGACCAGGGAGGGGCCGGCAGAGGGATAAGGCAGGTGTGCGGTGTGTGTGTGGGTGGTGGTGGTGGTGGGGGGGTACTTGAAATGTAGTCGATGAAGAAGCCAGACCATAGGGGGAAAGTGACAAGTGGAGGGAAGAAGACCCTGTCCGAAGGTGGTGGAAGGAGAGGGCGACCCTGCCAGCTTTGCCAATTCTTTCCGAGACTCACTTTCCCCTCTATAACATTGCCGCTGCAGGCGCAATGTTTGGGGAGCAGTGCTGTCCTTGGTGAAGTGCTGGGCGGCGGGCAACGGATGCCCTACACTCAAGGCGCGACTGTCCCTGTGCCTGTTGTATCTCTGCTAGTCCCTTTTTGTAGCCGGCCCCCCAAGATCACCCCGGGATGCCGCACCTTGTGCAGATCGGTGGCCAGAGCAGCGGTGATCTCTGGCAGGTGCTCGGTGACCATGCGCCGCAGCGCCTCCAGTTGCTGGATTCGGAACTGCAGCGGGCGAGTCCGGCCTGAGTTAAAGGCCTCACGCGCCCGGTTCACGACGTCATTGATCTTGCTCATTGTACCTGAAGACAGGGAGCATTTTGTAGCAGAGGAAGGAGGATGGCCACATCCTCGGCTCCAGGCTGTGCTTTGGCACCAGCACCCTGGCATTGGCTCACCCCTCAATGCTCCACCACTACGTTAATTTTGTTTGGATAAAGACCTCTCCTAGAGACTGGAAAATGCATTCCCGCTGGAGAGTCTCTTTTTTTTCTGGCTCAGATGGCTGGCTGGGCCTTCTGATGTCTTTAGACATCCCAGGTTGGATGACACTAATCCACAGAGAGCCACACCCATCCTGAACAGAATTTGCCATAAGGTAGAAGGGGGGACCCCTTCTTGGCAATTCTCCGGTCTGACCCACTTGCAAAATGGGACTGCTTCCTTCCCTGTAAACACTCCAGGAGCCTTGCGACGACCTTTTTGGATTAGGCTGGATGCATACAGACCATGATTCCACTCCCAACCCAATTAAAGGAAAACTAGCACCAAAATTCCCACACACCCTTGCTGGCTACACCAATGTGCTCGAATGTGCTGGTTGTCTGGCTAAGCTGAGCGAGGCTTAGACCAATGTGTCCACACCAGTGTGACACAGGCCAGTGCCAACAAAGGTCTTTCAGGCTCTCAGGTTCTTATGCAAAATTGCAGAAGTGATTTCTGCTTCCAGTACAATAAAGAAGCTGGCAAATTGGGGTGACTCTTGGAGGGGAGCAGCGAGGGGCATACAACACAGACTTGACCACATCCAGCAGAAGCCTCTTGAAAGTGTTTGTAGGGGTTGGGAAATGGCCCAGTGGTTAAGAGCATGCGCTTCTCATCCAAAGACTCACATTGCCTTCCCAGCCCCTTGCCTGTAACTCCAGCTCCAGGGGGGTCCCATGCCTTTGTAGGTACTTGCACTCACATGCACACACACACACACACACACACACACACACACACATACCACACACACATGCACACACACACCACACCACACACATACATACACGCAAAGATACACACACATACACATAACTAGAAATAATAAAAATAAACCTTTACATTGAAAAATATATAATTAAATTTTTTTTTAAAAAGTAAGTATTTGCAGCCCTGGAGGTCTGAGTAGGAGTTTCTAGTAACTGCAGCTCCTTAGGGAGCAACAAGAAAGTGCTTACTGTTAGCATGGCCAGACATCCTGGGGACAGCCTAGCACCGCAGCCTGCGGCGGTTTAAATGAACCCAGTGGCATGGTGTAGTGGATTATTTAGAAATAAGACAGAGAACTATCAAGCACATTCACAAAGGCCCTGCCTGCCACACATGTGTCCTGGGGAAGAAAGAAACATGTCACCCAAACAACAGGTGTAGTGTGCATGCGTGAGTTAAAGAAATGTGAGGGTACCCCAGTGTGAGGGAGGAGCCACGGAGGGAGTAAAATAGTCGGTGCGCTCTCTCTCTATCCCCCTCCCTCTTTTCTCTCCCTCTCCCTCGCCCCCCCTCTCTCCTTCCCTCTCTCTCCCTCTCCCAGGGCCTGTGTCCCTACCACCGAACCACACCCCCGCCACGCGCTGTTGCTTTTCATTTTTCATTTTTCACGGCGTGTGACATTTTGCAATGACCTTGTTTTCCCGAATGTTTGTTGCATCTTTGAGTGGAGAATACACAGTCATGGTATGAAACTGAACAAAGAGGGAACAGATAAAAACACTTCCCCTTCTCTTCCCAAGAAACTATCATTTCTGCCGCACAGAGGCCCACTGGTGCCAATCCCTCACAGTCCTTCCAGAGATATTTGGCCCAGCACTGTATAACATTGAACACTGGAGTGTGGAAGAAGTTATTCCATTGTATAGAAACACAGCAAGTTCCCCCGCCCAAGCCCATTCCCCATATAATATTACATAACTATAATATTTGATGATGTTAGACATGGGTGCCTGAACATGCCTGATTTTGTATTCAGATTCCTTCCCCCCCACCTCCCTCACCCATAGGTGTCAAACCTTAGACTTCCTACCCTGGGGAGAGGCACCCCGTTGGCATCCAGGCTTCAAATCTGGACATGCCATGCCCCATTCCTTATGATCCACCAGGGCAACTCCTTCATTGGAAGTCTTGGTCTGGCCAATCTGTGGGCCAGGTCCTTCCTCTGGCCACAGCTTCATCCATGCAACCCTGCAGCAAGGTTACACTTCCCTTCCCACCCTTGTGGTCTAACCAGAGCCACACAGCCTCAGTCACAAATCACCAAGGTAGGGGACCCACGAGGGGAAGAGCCTCATGTGAGTGGGACTGGTCTGAGCTCACCCCTCAATGTCATCTCCCAAAATTAAGTGGTCTTGATGAAGCTAGGTCCCTGGGCCTCCTCTGTGAGCCAGTGAACCACAGTGCTGTTCACAGAGTTACTGAAGGATTGGTGGAAACACATTGGATGCTGCACCTGGCACCTGAATGGGACACAAACTGGGTTTCCTCTCTCAGAACCAGCCCACCTTGCAGGTTATACCTGCCTTCTAGACATATTCCGCTCCCCGCTCAGTTCTCATAAAACCTCCATAGTAGAGCTGGTGAGATGCCTCGGTGGGTAAAGTAGTTGCTTTGAAAGCATGAGGACCTGAGTTTGGATGCCAAGAACCCATAAAAAGCCAGATGTGGTAGCACATTTCTGAAACCTCACAACCCCTGCTGGAGGATGGGAGACAGAGACAGGAAAATCCCTAGAACCTCAGAGGCCGGCTATCGTGGTGGACCTGGATAGTAGTCAACAAAAGAGAGTAGACCCTGCCTTGACCAAGGTAGAAGGTGGGGACTGACAACCAGAGCTGTCTACTGACCCACACACATGTCACAGCACACACACACACACACACACACACACACACACACACACACACACACACACACGAGAGAGAGAGACAGAGAGAGAGAGACAGAGAGAGACAGAGAGAGAGACAGAAAGAGACAGAGAGAGACAGAGACAAAGACAGAGATAGAGACAGAGAGAAAAAGGGAGAGAGAGATTGATTTTTAACTACACCATAATAGTGCTCAGAAAGAAAGGTCAGTTATGTGTATGTTCCACAGATCAGGAGGGTAAGACTGAAAACCATTCAACATGCCACCTCTGCCCGTACAGGTGACAGGCACTGAAGCCAGGCTTTGAACTCACAAGTGTCTCTCTCCAAGGTACGTGTACTCAGCTACACAGCCCCGATGCCTTTTCTAGGGAGTAGAGAAGCTTGACTGTGCACACCAATATCTCTCCCCAAGAAGCCACCTCTGTTCCTGTGTTTGGTGGGTCTCTGGGACTTTCTTGGTCCAGTGTTGCAGATGACAGAGCTCCAGAGATCTGGTGCTGGGCATTCAATGCACCCAATCAGGAAGCGCTGGCCTGGCAGGGTCTGGACCAGTTGTCCTCAGAATGGATGAAAGCCTCAGACTCTCAAGACCCTTTCAAGCAGGCTGTACTTACATGCTCACACCTAAAGACAAAGTAAAGAGGATGGGGAAAGATTACCTTCTGCACAGCCTCCTCCAGCAGCTGGGACTCCTGGAATGAGCAAGATCCAAGAGAGGACACATTTAAGGACCCTCCTTCCCGCCCACTTGGTCTCTCGAGTCCTTGCCCAGGAAGTTTGCGTGATGAGCTAAAACAATATTCAAATGTGGGTGCAGCTTAATCCGGACCTTTCCTCCATAGAGGTTTGGAAGATTAAGTCTCGGGCTGTCTGTTTTGTTCTGTTCTGAACTGCAAGATGGGCCTGTGAAAGTTTGTGTGGGCTCTTATCCAGCCCTTGAAAGAAGCCTGTGTTTGCCCTGGGCGTGGGGGCCATTGAGTGATTCAGCATGGCATACTCTTTTGCCAGATGCTGCTCCATGAGTTCCCTGTTATGTAAGGTCTACAGCAGGCGAGCTGCAGTCATGCAGTATGCACACAGCACCCAGAAAATGCACGTCAAAAATTCACATGCCACTCTGTCACTGCCATATGCAAGGGACTAGGGTCCCACTGAGGTACAGACTTTTAGCATGCTGATTGGAGATTTCCACAGTGGTCCCCAATAGTAGGTAGATCTGTTCTCTTGAAGATTAGTGGAGAATGTGGCCAGGGCCCACCAGAACTACCAGAAACTTCCTCTCTGTGATCACTCAGGGAGGACAGAAGCTGGATGTCCCTTCCTCTGTGTTTTAAGCAGTGTTTTCTGAGCCCCTGGTCTGTGCCACATTGTGCGGTGTAGGTTTACAAGGACCACCATTGTTAGCCACACCCCATGCCTGCACTGTCACCAGGCCTTCTCGGTGCCCCTTGCTACCCAGCCCCCTTGTCCCCTTACCCACCTGCTGTTCTCTCAGAGGAAAACAGGTCCCCACCATGGCTATGAACCACAAAAGCTGTGTTCTTGCTCTCTCCCGGATCTGCACACTCCATGGCTCTGCTCCAACATCATATCAAATAGCACCACTGTGACCTCTTCAAACTTTTCCTCCAGGCATGCTCTGTCTACAGTTATGGGTAATAAGATTATGATGGAGTTGAAAATTCCTATTGTCTGGTGGCTTTGTGCCATAGCAGCAGCTGTAGCAAATCATAACACATACATTACAGTCCCTAATACCTGATTGCTAACCAACGACCGTTAATGGGTTTTGTATTTTCCATACACTTTATCGTTATTTCCAAGTGCCTTTCCCTAATCATAACAAGAAAAGGAAAGGGAGAAGTAAAATGTGGGCCATGTGAGGCCAGCAGTTGCCCCAAGCATATTAAAGTTCCTACATCATTTCCTCTTTTTGACCTAATTTTGTGCTGTTTTGTTCAAGAAGGCCCTGGGAGCAGTGGCTAAATCGTGTAGTAGGTCTACACCAGCTTTGTCTGTTTAAGTGTGTTTTATGATGTCCACACAGAGGCAAAATTGCCTGCTGAAAACATACTCTTGTCATTAATTGGCACACAGCAGTTCCTATGCTGACTGCCACCTGTCTCCCTCTCTGGCCCTCCCTCACCAAACAGAACTGGATCCACTAACCGCTGGAAATCCACGAAGTGCATGCTTAGTAAACATCTGTTGAACGGTGAAATAAAGAAAATATTTCAAAATAATATGAAATAGTGATGGGAGTGTGCCTAGGATGCTGAGATGAGGGACACCCCTGGGTGGGGAGGGGTTTTCAGACAGGAACAGCAGGCCAAGGCAAGATGCAGGAGGCAGAACAATGTGTCTTCTGAAGACTGTCACTGATAGAGTGTGATATGTCTGTGGCCTTGAGGAGGTGAGGAGAGGGACCACACTCCAAGGCCCAGAGTCCTGTGGACTGGATTAGGCCATGGGATAGGGGACAGCAAGTGGCTTGTCAGGCAGACACATCTGCTCATTGCTTTTGCTTCTGTTGTGAACAATGGCAGTGGGACCTTGCATGGTCTGGCATAGGTCAGGTCCTCTCGGAGCCATTTAAACTGATGAAGAACAAAGTCTCCAGGGTTGTTTCATCTTTTTGGTTAAAAATTTCGTCTCAGGGCTGGAGTGTGGCTCAGTGGTAGAGCACCTACCTAATATCTAGCATTATAGAGAAGAATGTTTCCATTCTGGGATAACGGGGTGTAACTCCTGCTTAGTTCTGGGGTAACTTGGGGTATAACTCCTGCTCTTCAGTATTAATGTTTACAAGCCCTGATAATCCATTCTTGACACCTGGTTCCAGCTTGGGCTAGCCTGTTCTGGCTCCTGGGCCACCACCATCCTGCTCTTCCTGCTCGTTCTCACTTCCCATGACAATCCATCCAACCATGCTAGATGGACTTTTGTAGGCGAAGGCTTGAATATGTCTCCCCTCCCACTTGACGTTAATTGGTACCCTTTTGTTGCTCTCTGGGAGAAAATCCGATCTTTGAGTTCCTGAAGCCTTGACCCCTGGCTACCTCTCATGGCAAACATCAATCCCTGGGTTACACCGCCCAGATTTGACATGGTAGTTTCAGCTTATGTTGGTTTGTTAGCCTGCTCTACATGGAGGATCATCTGTCTATATAGGCATCAGCCATGAGTTAGAAATGGAATCAGAACAAGTAAGTAAGACCCGTGATGAGATCCTAAGGCACCCCACAGACACTTGATGCTTCAAGGCAGACAGGAAAGTGTCTCTGGTGGTCCAAGAGAGGCAGAGAGTATGTATGAGACTGAGACCACTCCTAACTCTAGCCACCAATATACAGTGGGACAAGCACAGTGGCTTGGCAGGCACCCAGGTAAGTGGAAACTCAGCTACTGCTTGTTTAAGGGGAGACCACAAGTACATCAGGAGCTGCCAGCCCAGACAAGCTACCGCAGAGACCGGTGTTGGCAGGGCCCCATACCAGGCCATAGCTGAGCAAGCAACCACCTTGGCATGGCTCCTCCCCTAGCTTCATGGGTAAGGAACCCACAGTTTTCAAGATTAGTGGAATGCAGTGGCTCCCATTCTGGGCCTGCTGTTACGGTTTGAGTGTGAAACATCTCTCACGGTCTCACATGTTTGAATATTTGGTCTCCATCATACTTTGGGGAGATCATGGAAGTTTTAGGACCTGGGGCTTATCTGGCAGATGTAGGCCTCTAGGGACAACCTTTGCAGGTTGTACTCACCTCTGGTCCTGTCTAGCTCCCTTCTTCCAGGTCTAACTGCGTGTGACTACACCAACATCCCCGACCACAGACAACGTCATTCCTGCCACCACACCTTCCCCTCAAGCATGAGGCAAAATAATAACTGAGACAAAATTCATCCTTCCTCCCTCAAGGTTCTTAGGAACTTAGCCCCAGCAATGAGAAGAGTACTCTGTCCACACAGGGATACACTGGCTGTCTCCCCACAGGCAAACAGGGTGAGAAGCTCTGGTGCCAAGGACTCAGCAGCCATCCTTGTCAGAGTGAAGAAGGTACCGCGGGAAGTGTTGGTGAGAATGTGGACAGATGGGAGTCCCTTTCATTACGATGGGGAATGTAAAGTGGTCCAGCCCCTTTGGAAAGCAGTGTGGCTGCTCTTCTGCTTACAGCACACGTGGTTATCAGGTAACCCACCCTCCCATTACTGAGACACACACAAGAGAAATGAGAACATGTGTCCACACACGACCTGCACAGGAAAGTTCACAGCACGGTTACTCCTGAAGCCCAAAGTGGGAACCCTCCAAATGCCTGACAATCCATACGTAGACAAACAGCATGTGGCACACCCCTGAAAAAAACACACAGCCACAAAAGGGAATGAAGGATGGACACGAGCCCCAGCACAAATGAACCTTAAAATATAGTGTCAAGTAAAAGGAACCAGATGAACAAATTCACATACCTCACAGTTCCCTTACAGGAAATGCTCAGAAAAAGCCAATTCACACAGACAGAAAAGAGATGAGTGGTTGACGGACCCTGGAGAGGCAGAGAGACAAAGAGGGTGGCTGCTAAAGGCATGTGTTTAAACATACAGCACGATGCAATCCCAGCATTTCGGGGCAGAAGCAGGAGAATCACCACAAGTTTGAGGCCAGCTTTGTCTTCCTAGAAAATTCCAGGCCAGCCAATACTATATAGAGAAATAGAAAGTCTTTCTTAGTGGGGATGTCTATGGCTGTGATGAAACACCATGACCAAAAAGCAATATGGGGAGGAAAGGGTTTATTTCCTCACAGTTCCACATACAAGTTCATCATCAAAAGCTGTGAGGGCAGGAACCCAAGCAGGGCAGGAACCTGCAGCGGAGCTGATGCAGAGGCCGAGGAGGGGCGCTGTTTACTGGCTTGCTCCTCAAAGCTTGCTCAGCCTGTCTTCTTTTTTTTTTTTTTTTTTTTTTTTTTTTTTTTTTTTTTTTTTTACCATTTTATAAGGGATTTTTATTTGACTTCTGAATTCTTGTATTCAGTGAGAGTTGTAGCTCCTAGGTTTTGGATACTTTGATACACTGCTAAATAGATGATAAAGTATAATAAAACAGAATATTTCAAGAATTGCAGGGCAGTTACAAGATTAACATTCCTAAAAAACTGTAAAAAATGGTTTATATTCACATGGCATTCTCAGAGTTTGGGTGTGATTACAATTGTCCATGTTGACACAACAAATCCTAGTACCTTGCAAAGCAATGTCATGAAAAATCATTTTGAAGTTTTTAAGTTATTGCAAACATTAAAAAAAAAAACCCAAGTATTCAAAAGCCAAGTAAAATACTCTAAAAATCATCTTTTTTTAGAAGTTGTAGTCATATTAGATATGTTTTAAAAATTGAGCAGATATATTTTAGACAGGTCATCTTCAAACCCTTCGGAGATCTACAGAATATGGCATTTAAAATGTTTTAATAACTTAGAAAATTTTTCTTTTTTGTTATGATTATGAGACATGTCGGCTCCTGGCAGTACCAATCTACTTCAGAGAAAATATGGGCATTGAAGAAACTGCATATGGAGTTAACTTTCATTGTGGCAAAAGTTAGCCACTGGACAACAAAGTATCCTTGAATCAACTGCTGACAAAATGGACAGACAGGACATGAAACAAAGGACTACTGATTCTTGCCAAAACGAGTGTGGTTATGGCTTTATCAAAAGGCATCTTCTGAGGCCAGGACAATATGGCACCATCCCTGAAGTGGCCTTCTCAATTTGGAAAAGGTACAGTGCCCTTTTCTTCGAAGGCAGCTGAATAGGCAGTGGGCCGATGGCTTCTGATGTGCAATGGAACAGCCTGTCTTCTTAAAGAGCCCAGGACTACTAGCCCAAGGATGGCACCACCTACAAGGGCTGAACCCTCCCCCATAAATCACTAATTAAGAAAATGCCGTGCAAGCTTGCTTACAGTCTGATCTTCTGCAGGCATTTTCTTAATTGAAGCTCCCTTTTCTCAAATGACTTTAGCTTATGTAAAATTAACATAAAACTATCCTATACAGAGTCATTGTCTCAAAACATCAGAGAGAGAGAGAGAGAGAGAGAGAGAGAGAGAGAGAGAGAGAGAGAGAGAGAGATGAATGGGTTGTGATATTATTCAAAAAAGTGAATTACGCCGGGCGGTGGTGGCACACGCCTTTAATCCCAGCACTCGGGAGGCAGAGCCAGGAGGATCTCTGTGAGTTCGAGGCCAGCCTGGGCTACCAAGCAAGTTCCAGGAAAGGCGCAAAGCTACACAGGGAAACCCTGTCTCGAAAAAACCAAAAAAAAAAAAAAAAAAAAAGAGTGAATATATACTATATATATATAGTATATAGTTTATATATATATAAACTATATATATAGTTTATATATATAGTATATAGTTTATATATATAGTATATAGTGTATATATAGTATATAGTTTATAGTATATATAGTATACTATATATACTATAAACAAGTGAATTGTATGGGGAGTGTCTTAGTCACTGTTCTATTGCTGTGAAGAGACACCATGACCAAGGCAACTCTTACAAAAGAAAGCATTTAATTGGGGCTTGCTTACAGTTTCAGAGGTTTAGTCCATTGTCATCATGTCGGGAAGCATGGCGGCACACAGGCAGACCTGGTGCTGGAGAAGGAGCTGAAAGTTCTCTATCCAGATCTACAGAAAGCAGGAAGAGACAGAGCCGCTGGGCCTGGCTTGGACTTTTGAAACCCCAAAGCCCATCCCCAGTGTCACACCTCCTCCAACAAGGTCACACGTACTCCAACGAGGCTATTACACCTTTTAATTCTTCTCAAGTAGTGCCACTCCTTGATGACTAAGGATTCAAATAGATGGGCCTGTGGGGGAGGGGGGCATTCCTATTCAAACCACCACAGTGTGTGAATTACATTCTCATAACTTTAATTTTCTTCTTTTAAGCTTTTGTTTCCTTATTTTTCTTTTCAGTGCTAGAGATGGAAACCAAGGCCTTGTCCAATTGTCTCCCTGTTCCAAGCTAGTTTGTGATCTGTGGAGTAGCTCTGCACTTGAGAACCAATGCTGTCCTTAGGTGAGGGCTGCACACAGTACCATCTCTCCAGAGAGGCCAGTGTGGAGGGCACAGGGAGGGTCACTGTGTAGTAGGAACCTGACAGAGTGACCTCACTAAGGGGTCCCAATCAATATGAACAGTGAAGTTGCAGTGCTTATGGGTATGTATCCTTGATGTGTGGTGACGAGAAGGATACTTTCTCCTGTGTTCTTCTCCCACACCAGCACCTTCCAGCCAGCTAGGGGTCCTTCCCGTAGAGGCTTCCAACTGAGGCACCAGCAGTGGCTTCCAGCTGAGGCACCAGCAGTAGAACGTGCTGAACTAGGAGGCTGACTGTTGGGACCAGAATGGAGATGATGAGGTGGCAGAGACAGCTTCATACAGCCCCATATTACTTCCAGTCTGGGCTTAACTACTCTTACGTCCCCTCCAATTCCTGAAGTCAGCAGGTGGGATCCCTGTCGACAACTAAGCCCCCCGAACCCCTGTATATGTGCTTGTGTGTGCGCATGCATGCTCAACAACTTTTCATGTCCAGGATTGAGCTCTGAGGAAACATTGATTTGAATCATTCAGTCAATACAGTCATCTCATATGTATCCCCAGAGGATCTGTTCCAGGAACCTACTTGATACCCAAATCCACACATGCTCATCTTGTTTATGAATGGCACACTGTTATACATAAACTACAAAAAAGATTCCTGCATATTTTCAATCATCCCTGGATTACTTGTCATGTGAAGCATTTATCTAAATTGTTCTATTATCAATAAAAAAAACTTGGAAGTCAAATATCGGGGTAAAAACCTGATAGATCCAAGAAGCAGTGAGGGGGTGGGGGAGGGAGTGACCAGCTGTCCTCTCTACACTTCCCAGATCAAAGAGCTCGAAATCTCCAGTTCCCTCCCTTCTCTTTCCTGTGCATCTTCTCTATCCGTATTCCTGGCTTTTTGATGGCTAATTCCAGTCATCTGGTCGCTGACTCCACCGCCGATTCAAGCTTAACTTTATTAACAGTCTCAGAGTGTCACAGTGCGATCAAATATCCCGGAACAGTAATGCTCAATGCAGATGTTGTGTAATAGTTGATATGCTGTATGGCTTAGGGAACAATGATAAGAATAAAGTCCTGTCAGGCCTGGTGGCCCTGCTTTTGAACCTAGTACTTGGAAGGCAGAGGCAGGTAGATATCTGTGAGTTCCAGGCCAGCTTGGTCTACCTAGTGAATTGCAGGACAGTCAAGGCTACATAGAAAGACCATGTCTCAAAAAAGCACATAAATAAATAATAAAGACAGCACATATTTGATAAAATTTCTTTTCAAATGTTTTTGCATCTGAGGTTGATGGACTCTGTGGATGAAGATCTGGAGCCCACAGGTGGCCAACCCACACCAGCCCTGCACAAGTCAGCAGAGCTGGCTATGCTAGAACTTTCCTGCTTGGATCTGTACTGCCTGTGGAAACAAGAGAAGAACTGGAGGTCTCTTCACTTCCCACTATCTGCTGCCAGGCTGCCTTGGGCTGGAGAAGCTGTGAATTTGAAGGGAGGGGGAGAGGGAGATTGGGGGGGGGTGCTCCAAGTGTGCTACAGAGCTTCCCAACCGGCACCATCCCTTGGATTTCCCACTAGCGTGGCTCCCAAAAGTCAGGTCAAAATCCAGCCCAACGGGGCAGAAAACACTGTGGAAGGCTGGAAAGGGCAGTGTCAGGTCTTCCTGGGTTAAGCTAGCCTTCTGGGCAGGGTGCAGCAAAATGCAAGTCACTGTGAGTTAGGCACCTGCCACCTAGCAGCAGGAATGCCCGCCCAGCCCAAACAGAGCCTACCTGAGTCACAGCCTGACACAGACCCAGCTGCAGAGCCTCCTGCTTCCCTACCGGTCGCAGCTGGCATGCCAGGAAGCCGTGCCAGGGCACACTTGAGTTGGCACTAGTGATTTCTCTGGGATTAGGGGGGCTTCCTTTGGATCATAACCAACACGATGAACATCCTCTCATTGCCTATAAAGCAACCTGCTCCAGCAGGAAGAGCAGCAAGCTCCATTTCTCTCCGAGAACTACACAGACGAAACTTCACACACACACACACACACACACACACACACACACACACACACACACACACACACACACATACACGATAAGATGTTTTGGCTCAGCCTTGCTTTCTTTCACACTTACTTGGCTCAACGTCTCATCAATACCCTCCTGCCCACCCCTCCCTCCACTCCTAGGGCTTATATAGCACACAGAAAATGAAAACATGTGACACGTGAGGAATTGTAAGGAGTGGAACTGGAGAAATGGCTCAGGGGCTGGAGAGATGGCTCAGTGGTTAAGTGCACTGGCTGCTCTGGCAGGGGACCAAGGTTCAATTCCCAGCACCCACATGGTGGCTCACAACTGTATCTACGCCCAGTTCCAGGGAATCTGATGCCTTCTTCTGACCTCCACGCACACCAGGTACACATGTGGCAAACAGATATATATGCAGACAAAACATTCATACACAGAAAATAAAAATAAATAAGGAGTCTGGTGGGGGATGTCTTGTTTTCGCAATGGTCTGGGAATGCCTGTGTGGCTTAAGAAAGCGTTTCCCTGGCGTCCATTTGCCCTTGAAGGAGCTATTACAAGCCCACCCCTTCTTCCTTTCTCTTCTGTTTTCTGGCCACCATGGTCTGAGCAGCTGCTTCTGCCACATGCTCCCTGCATGCTGTTCAGTCACTGACTCAAAGCGACAGGGCCAGCTAACCAAGGCTGAAGCCTCAGAAGGAGGCCACGAGCCAAAGTCAAGTCTCTATACAAGCTGATTTACCCTGGGCAGTAACAGAAGCATGATGAGCACCCCTGGCAGCTCTGTGGTAACCTGACGGGCACCTCTGGCAGCTCTGTGGTAACCTAACGGGCACCTCTGACAATTCTACGGTAACCTGACGGGCACCCCTGGCAGCTCTGTAGTAACCTGACAGGCACCCCTGGAACTCTGGTAACCTGACGGGCACTGTTGGCAACTCCATGACTCAGATGATACAAGGAGAAAACAGTGAGGTGCTCTCAACACACTTTTCTATACTTCCCATCTGGAGTGTGGGGACAATCGTTCCGGGGATGCCAAGCGATGTGTATGCCCTGCTTCTGTTAGTATTAACCACGTGTAATGCACATTGTGTATCCGATTCATGGAAGACCAGTTCGCAAAGGCAAAGGTTCTACCAAGGGCCTTGAACTGACTGAAGGCTTTATGCTTATATAAGAATTTCGTGGGGGTGTTTTCATTTTTAATTCTCCAGGGTGTTGCCGGATGCCATCCCACCGAGGCTGACCCTGAGAGTCTGTGGGATGTGTTGTCCTGTGTGACAGTCTGGGTGGGGCGTTCTCACACATGCTGTCAGTTTGCATCTGTCAGGAGCTCCCCCCTCACACACACCCCCCCCCCCGTCTTTGGGTCCTCTGCTGGCCTCACTCTCTCATGTGTGAGGGGGCTTTGTAGTGTCTTCTGTGGTAAATATTTATAAAGCCAAACACACTTTTTCTGTTGTTACAGTTTGGGTTAGGAGGGTCCTCTCTGCCCCTAAATTGTTCCTCCAATTTTCTGGCTTTCCTGAAAGATTTTGGCTGCTCCCCTGTCTATTTTGAACTCATCAAGAGTTTGCCTCATGTGTGAAGTGACTGAAAATCCAGGTTCCTTTCTTGTAAATAGACCATTTGCTGTACTCATCGCATTTAATAGCACCACCTCACCTGACTGGCTTTGTGTATGTCAGGGACTGTTCTGAGCACATTGCAGGTTTTAACGTATTCAATCTTCATAACCACCAATGAGATATGAACATTATACACTCGGGGGCCTGGCACAGGGAAGCTGTAACTGACCCGAGATCACACACCCAAGGGATTTCACCTCAATGTCCCCCTTTAAGAGGCTTGGCTGAGCACATTTCCTCCAAGTCTTCAAACTGGTTGCCAGAGCGTTGAGTGTGTTTCCCCTAAAGTATTTTTTGCTATCTCCTGGATCTGTACTTATGTCTCATTTCTCACACCTTAGAGCATATGTTAGCTTCGACCCTTTGCCTTTACCCTGGAAAGTGTTTGGTATCAAGGGCTCAGGCTTCATGCATAGAGCGGCTGCCGTTCTCCATGTCAATGTGAGTGTAAATGTAGACGACTTTCTGGCTCCTCAGTTTTGTTTTCATCCCTGATGGTTCCTTTCTCCTCTCCTTTGGTACTTAAACTACATCAGTCCTTTCATTTTTTTCCTTCTTATTCCAATAGAAAAGGAATCTAAATCTAATTTTTCTACTGAATATAATTTTGCTATGTCCTAGAATGAAGAGTTCTTATTTTAATTGTTTTCCCAGCACTTTTCAAATTTTTAACATTTGTGTGTGTGTGTGTGTGTGTGTGTGTGTGTGTGTGTGTATGTAGGAGGGAGATTTGAGATGGGGGGCCCTATACACGTGCCATGGTATGTGTGTAGATGTCAAAAGACAACTGTGGGAGCTGGCAGTTGAGGCAGTTTGTTAATTAATAAAATGTAATTTTAAAAATAATGTAGAGATTGCTTTTCTCTAGCTTAAACCAGGTGGACTTCTTCTCTGGGCCTATACAAGTGTTCAGTGGATGATCTTTTGATATCAGGGGCCCAAACATGCTCACCCCACAATGTTCTGTGTCTGCTCTCATCATGCCATCGTAAGTCTCGTCCTCAGACTGTGACTTTTAGCATGTTAGCAAGGCAAAGGTAACTGCACACTGTGTTAGTGACTGTTTTATGCACGTGTTCATCCCTTACCACCTGGAATATGCTCCTTATCATCAGAGACATCCCCTAACTGGCTCAGGAAACAGGCAGATCACTCACTTGCCTCCTGGGTTGGGTTTTAGTGATGTGTTTCTCTTGGCAGTGGCGTCTTGGCAACTCCACTGCCCACAGAGTATCTGAAGGCTGAGCTGGCTTGCTGTCCTTCCATCTACACGTGTGTTGTCTTCATTTCACAGCCCTGAAGAAGTCCACATTCCAACTGAACTTCCTGGTATATGCGCAAACCCCATGGGATTGAGGATGAGCTAGGACACCTCAGATGTTGACCAGGGTCCGTGTGGGAGGCTGCCCCCATGTATGTTTGTTTAGTTTTTTGTTGATGTTGTTGTTTTAAATGTAATTATTTTATTTTATGTTTAATCTAGACCAGCAGATCATTCTTCAGTGACAAGGTCCTGAGAAAGATGACCAGGTGATCAGAAGACAAGGGGACAGATAAGTTTGGGATCCAGGTGGTCTTGTACAAGCTATGTCTATGCCAGGCGAGCTTATTAAGAAGTACAGCAGCTTACACACTATTTCCAGGGGAGAAATGGGACAGACTCAGCAGAAACTATCACACAATGAGACCAAGTCAGCAGGAGGCTAATCAGGCAATGATGACCAAAGGGAATGCAGGGTAAAAGGGCCAAAGAAACACACCCTGGCCCTGAAACTCAAAGATATGCACTCTGCCCCTGACCAACTCAGCAAGAAAACCAACCAATCCCTGAGCACAAAACCCAACCAACCCCTGAGTACAAAAACCAACCAATCCCTGAGCACAAAAACCAACCAATCGCTGAGCATGAAATCCAACCAATCTCTGAGCTTGTCCAAGCTCAGGGATTGAAATCCAACCAATTCCCACCCTGAAAATCTTCACCCTGGAAAAACTCCACCCCTAACAAGCCCTATATAAGCCCTGTACATGTTCAGTTGGGAACTGCCTTTTTCCACCATGGTAGAGGCAGCCATCCACCTGGATTCCTCCCTCCCAATAAATCTCTTGAAAGAGGTTTGGGTGAAGACCTCTCTCTAGAGGGGAACTGTAACACTTTTGCTGCGGAAACCTTCCCCTAATGTAGCACAGTTGTTACACTCCAGGGGGATCTGAGCAGAACTGTGACAACTTAACTGGAAAAACTCTCCCCTGCCAGAGCAGAGTTGTTACAGTGGGGAATGTTGTAGATAATTATTTTAAGGTGTATTGCTTTTGTTTATGCTGCATTTGTTTAACTCTGTGAAGCTGTGTTACTGTGCCTGTCGAAAACACCTGATGGTCTAATAAAGAACAGAATAGCCAATAGCAAGGCAGGAGAAAGGATAGACAGGGCTGGCAGGCAGAGAGAATATATAGGAGAAATCTTGGAGCCAGAGAAGGAGGGGGACCCAGGGGCCAGCCAGTCAGATACACAGCAAACCACAGAGTAAGAGTAAGATTTACAGAAGTAAGAGAATGGGAAAAGCCCAGAGGCAAAGGGTAGGTGGGATAATTTAAAGTTAAGGAAAGCTGACAAGAAACAATCCATGCTAAGGCTGGGCATTTATAATCTAGAATAAGCCTCCCTGTGTGTAATTTATTTGGGAACTGGGTGGTGGGCCCCCCCAAAAGAGTAAAAAACAAAACAATAGATGTTGTTGGGGCAGGGTGGTGATTCATCCTCCACAAACTAGGTTTGTGCCCCATCATGGCAGGTGGGGTCTTGAGCAGCTAGCAGCCCTGGGGGAGGAGCCACCACCATCTTTTCCTGGAGCAGAACTATAAGCTGCCACACTACAGTGACTTTGTGGTATTCCTTGGCTCCCGACTTCCAGGGTCCCTTTCCATCTGAGCTACAATGCTTACAGGGAAGTCAAGGTATCACATCATAGCTGAGTACACAGAACAAACACACAGCAGCCTTGGGACTGGTAACTCCAGTCTCTTCAGGCAGAAGCCAAATTTCCAGGAACTGAAACCTTGATTCCTTTGAGGCACTTAAGTCATCTAAAATGTAGACTGCTTTAAAAATGGAGTCTATAGCTGGGTGGTGGTGGCACACGCCTTTAATCCCAGCACTCAGGAGTTCGAGGCCAGCCTGGTCTACAAGTGAGTTCCAGGACAGCCAAAGCTACACAGAGAAACTCTGTCTCAAAAAAACAAAACAAACAAACAAAATTTAAAAAATTAAAATAAAAAAGAAAGAAAATAGAGTCCATAGATTTTGGGGACCCTTGGTAATCCTTCCCACGTGAGACATTTTCCTCTCGGCAACACTGCAGATGAATACACACACACACACACACACACACACACACACACACACACACACACATGTACATGAAGAGGTTAAACTCTCCCACTCTCACAACTGAATTTAGGTTTCAGTTCTCTGAGAAGGACCATTTATCCACAACACCCTTGCATTTAGGGACAAGGGAGAGAACTAACACAAGGCCTAAGCCAGCCTCAGTGTCTTGAGGATAAATCCTGCAACCCCTTCTGAGTCACGTCCGGACTTGCCCAAGCTTGTGCAAGTGTGTCCAAAAATGCTAAGACTCAACCTCAGCAATTGAAAGTATACTAGTGTAACTGCTGCTTGTTTAACCAATTATGTTTGAGATGACCTAACGATCCCTGAAACTCCCCGGGCTATGCTTAAAAGGAGCCTGCACGCTCCTCTGGGGGTGGTCTCCATTTTGTACAGGTGAACGACCCCAGCATGCATGCTGGAATATTAATAAACACTCTTTGCTCTTACATACTGTCTGAGTCTGGGGTCTTCCTTCAGCGTTTCCTCGGACCCAGCATACACTGCACACTGACACCCCAGCTGTAGGCTGAGGGTGACTCAGAGGAACACTAACCTCTGGAAGATAAGGAAAAAGGAGTGTGGCTGGAAGCACCTCCCCAGTCTCCAGGAACCACCAAGGGCCAAGAATGAATGAGACAGAGATGCTGGAATTCCAGGTCTGAGGGCTCCTTAGAGCACCCAGTATTCCTCCTGGTGTAGACCATCCCCATGGTAGCCAGGAGGGGACCGATCCTAGCACCCCGTGTTCACCAGTCTGGTCCCCTTCAGCTAAGACAAGCTTCCTGGAATGGACACAGAGAAGGTCTCAGTTTCCTCCCCACGTACGTAGGGTCGCTCACAGGCACTGTAATTTACTAAGTTACTGTTGCCCTCGGTGACTCACTGAACTGAGAGACTTAAAAATGCTCTGGGGAACATGGTAGACTCTGAAGTGGCGGGGCAGAGAGGATGGTGAAGCCCTGAGCATGCTCAGATAGGATAATGACCCCCTTATTGAAACCTCAGGGTCTCGTGTGGAACTTGGGCCAGGCCATGTCTTGGTTATAATAAAAAGGCTTTAAGAGTGAACTGGACCTGGTGCTGAGAAAAGTGTTAATTCTGAGGTCCCCTAGTGTCCCTGTTCTAATTCTTTGTCCCTTAAGCACTTGGCAAGCTGAGACCTTGAAGTCCCTCAGGCAAAGGCCTGTTTTGTGGCATTTTTTCCTCCAGGAGTGTGTGTGAACGCTGACTGCCAGGGTCCTGATGCCTGCAAGGCCAGAACCAGACAAATCCATTCGTCTGCTGGCCCCTCTCTCACGCTTTCTACAAATTTAAGACTGCTACAGGCACAACGAGGAAAACTTAGGTTCCTTCTCATCCTGGTTTGGCCAAACTGTAAATAATTCTATTTTTCTTTACCAAACTCTGTTTCCTAGTTTCTTTTGAACTAGAAGGAAATTGTGGCAATTGTCTTTAACCTGAGTGATCATGGATGGACTTTGATGAGGTAGCCAGGGACCAGAACTCCTGAACTTCGGATGACATGGTCTCTCTTGGTTTCTACCAGGGAATCATCATCTCTTGGAGAAAGGAATTCAAAAGGCTACCCACTGTGAAGTAGTCCCACAGATGGAATACTCGGGAAAATCCCAGCTGCTGCCAGGACCTTGCCATGTACACCATCTGTCACGGCTCTAGTCGGTCGTGTGAACCTGGGAGAGCTGGACCTAAAAATGAGGAAACTGAAGTCTCATGCAGTAGTCAACTTTATTCAGAGCATCAGACAATTTATACTCTGAGAGTTTTCTGAGGGCTAAGCAAGGTCATGAGCAAAGTTCACATAAGTTTAGGCTGTATACAGTCACAACGACAACCGGTGCTTGGAAACATCTTTGATTTGAATAACAGAAGTAAGATGGTGTGTAATCTGAAGCAAACCCACTCCTGTTTACTACACCTGGGAGGGGCGCAAAAGCACATTCCAAGAACAACCCATGTTGTTTGCTTGGAGTACACAAGCTCTCAGAAATCTCCTTACACAAAGTCACTCATGGACCATGTTCCAACAACCACCTGTGGCACTGCCTAGAACACACTGATGAGCTGAGAAAGGGAAACGCTGCTGTATTTGGTCCCGTCTTTCTGGTTAACAGCATTCTGGCTGTTTGGTTTGCTGATTCAGAAAGTTTGCTGGCAAACTGTTTCTCACAGTCAAGGCTTTAGTTTCTTTTGTACTCTTGGTGCCAATTTGTGAAGAAATCTTGAAAAGAAGCCAAATGGAATTCGCAGAGGTGTGGCCAGATTAGAGACTCCACTGTGTAGCACAGCGGCTGTAATCAAAGGCAGACAAGGAGGGGGAGCAGGACCACCCATCTAAGAGGACCTCTCAGGGTAGAGAAGTAATCTGACCGAGTCCAGAAGAGCCCCAACAATCAGGCCAAGTAGTGCTGCTCTCAGCTTTGGTCTGTTGTTTTTAACTATGTTGTTCTATTTACCAATCGACTCGGGAGTCAGATGTTGAGGTGAAAACCTGCTAGATCAGAGAAGTCAAGAAGCAAACAACTGATCTTCCTTTTTGGCCAGAGACCCAGCAAGAGAGCAGCTCTTCTCCCGTCCAAAACCAAAAAGGATATGAATCTCTAAGTCCTTCCTGTGTGTGTTTCTATCTGTATCCCTGGCTCCATCTGTTCTCTACAGCTAATTCCTGTCAACTAGTTGCTGGCTCTGCATCCTGATCCAAGGTTAATTTTATTAACACAGTCTGGGAGTTTCCAAGTGTGATCAAACATCCCACAACATTGGTCAAAACAGCTTCTGCTTGCAGTGGGACAGAATTAGTTAGCAGTTAGACTCATGACTGGTGAAAGTGCTGAGGATAGGTGACTATTGAGGACTTACCTCCAGGGCTCAGTAGATATCAGACAAAAGATATGGAAAGAACGCAAGAGACAGAGGATGGGGAGGAGAGCTGTGAAATGCTGCTCTCTGGGCATGACATGGCTGATGCATCATGAACTCACAGCAGCAGTGGCCTCCTTCACAGGATCTGCACAAGCCTGGGCCATCAACATGCCATGACAGAATCTAAGGGTATGAATGAGGCCCCCACCCCAGAAGAGCTACAGGCAACTGATGTTTGCTGGGAGAGGGGGAATCCTATTCTTTAGTGGTGACGCCACTGATAAGTTGCCCTTGCTCAAGTAAATAATCCCACCCCCATGCTCATGTAGGCAACCTTAATTAAATGTAGTGGGACACACACACACACACACACACACACACACACGCATGAAAGGAGGAGGGGACTTTTTGGAAGATGAAGGGGTTCAGAAGACAAGAGATAAGAGAAAATGGGGGTAATGTGCTCAAAGTACTATATACACGTGTGCTAATATATGCATATGGAAATGGTGAAAGAATAAACAGATTTCTTTTTTAAGTCTTGAGAGAAATCAGGTGCATTCAGAATGCTTGTCATTTGCTGAGTAACTGGTTATGTGACAAGAAAGCATGTTCTGCTGGCAGAGGGGCTTGCTTTGTCTGCATTTCTGGGTGGCCTGGTTTGCATTCATGGCTTTAGATTTTTGAAGTAATTTTTATCTCCCTGTTTGATTCATGACAGCCCTTTGGACTTTTCTTGGTGTGGAAGGGAAATCATTAATAAGAGTCTATAAAAATGGGTCAGCTTCCCTCTAGGGAATCCTCACACATAGGTCCAGGAATCTCAAACTGTTAGCTTCTGAACCCATAGCCTGACTTCACAGAGCTACAAAGTTTGCCAAATCTAGGGAAAGAGATACACTTCTGAGTATAAGAGGCACACAGAACAGCAAACACACAAATCACTTCATACCAGTGAAGGGACCAACCTGTCAAGAGTGTATGACAGTTGTAAACACACGTGCACTGGATGTAGTGTACCCACTTTCGTAAAACAAATACTAGAGATGAGTCACATACTAACCCAATACAGTTAGAGTGGGTGACTTCAGCATCACAGTCTCAGCAATAAATAGGTCATAACAAAAAGAGAAACAGAAACACTGGAATTCAATGGCATCATAGATCACATGGACCTAACTGTCATCTATAGAGCACTTCATCCAAAAATACAGAATACACATTATTTTTAATAGCCCATGGGACACAATGGAATAAAGCTAGAAATCAACAGCAAGAGAAAGTGTACAGAAAGCACACTCACCTATGGAAATTAAACAATGCACTATTGAATGGTGAATGGTTTATTGAAGAAATCAAAAAAGTTAAAAATATTTCTAGAATTGAATGGAAATGAAAACACGGCATATTCAAACTTGCAGGATACAAGAAAAGCAATCTTTTTTTTTGGTTTTTCAAGACAGGGTTTCTCTGTGTAGCTTTGCGCCTTTCCTGGAACTCACTTGGTAGCCCAGGCTGGCCTCGAACTCACAGAGATCCGCCTGGCTCTGCCTCCCGAGTGCTGGGATTAAAGGCGTGCGCCGCCGCCGCCGCCGCCGCCGCCGCCGCCACCACCACCCGGAAAGAAAAGCAATCTTAAAAAGAAGTTCATATCTGCAAGTGTATACATTTAAAAAAATCAAGAGATCTAAAATAAATAATTTAATACTGCACATAAATCATATAAATGGGCTTAATGGCAGAAATCACATGAGCATCTCAATATATGAAGAAGACTTTTGCCGGGCGGTGGTGGCGCACGCCTTTAATCCCAGCACTCGGGAGGCAGAGCCAGGCGGATCTCTGTGAGTTCGAGGCCAGCCTGGTCTCCAAAGCGAGTTCCAGGAAAGGCGCAAAGCTACACAGAGAAACCCTGTCTCGAAAAACCAAAAAAAAAAAGAAGACTTTTAACAAAAATCTAATATTTCTTCATGAGGAGCACACGTCAGCACAGTGAAGGCTTTGCACAATAAGCCTACAGCCAGCATTATGATAAGTGGGGGAAATTACAAACATTTAGACAACAATCAGGAGCAAGGGTGTCCACTTTCTCTACCTTTATTTAAGATAGTGCTTGATCAGTCTTAGCTAAAGCAGTAAGGTAAGAGAAAGAAACAACAGGGATATAAAGAGGAAAGGAAGGCACCCAGGTATTCTTATTTTAATCTATGGAGTTGATGCAATCTCCACCAAGGTTCCAGTGACATCCTTCACAGAAATAGAAAAAAAATGTAAAATTCATTTGTAAGTCACAAAATACCCGAGATAGCCTAAGTCATTCTGAGCAAAAAGGATGCTGGAGTCACCCATCACCTACCTGATTCCGAGTTAGACTACAGAGCCTCAGAAATACAAACAGCATAGTACTGGCACAAAACTGACACACAGATCAATAGACTAGACTAGAAGACACAGACATAAGTGCACACAGCCACAGTCACCTGCGTTTTATTAAAGATGCCCAAAAGACACAGTGGAGAAAAGACAACCCCTTTAACAAATGGCGCTGGGTAAACCGGGTGTCCATGTGTAGAAAAATGAAACTAGATCCCTGTCTCTCACCCAGTACAGGAAAAAAAAAAAACCCAAAACCAAAACAAAATACCAATGAACCAGGGGCTGGAGAGATGGCTCAGCGGTTAAGAGTACTGGCTGCTCCTCTGGTTCAATTCCCAGTACCCTCATGGCAGCTACAATCATCTGTAACTCCTGTTCCAGGGCATCCAACACCCTCTCCTGCACAGGTGCCAGGCACTTGAGTGTTGTATAGACATACATGCAGGCAAAGCACCCATACACATACAATAAAGTTAAAATAAGAACCAAAACAATAGAAAGAGTGAATGATAGAGTTGCTTCTTTGAAAAGATAAACATAATCAACAAACCATTATCCAAATAAAACAAAAGAAATAAAACACCTAAATTAATAAAATTAGAAAGGTAAAGGGAGGGCTGGAGAGATGGCTCAGAGGTTAAGAGCACTGACTGCTCTTCCAGAGGTCCTGAGTTCAATTCCCAGCAACCACATGGTGGCTCACAACCATCTGTAATGAGATCTGGTGCCCTCTTCTAGCCTGCAGTCATACATGCTGTATACATAATACATAAATAAAACTTTAAAAAAGGAAAGGTAAAGGGAGACAATACAATAGATACCAGTGAAATTCAGAAAATCATTATGACATACTTTTAAATCCTATATTCCACTAAATTGGTAAATCTAAAATAAATGAATAAGTATCTGTAGTTGAATATGACCTCCCAAAGTTGAAATAAGATGAGATAACTGTTTAGATCTATAACAAGGAATGAGATTAAGGACTTTGATCCATCTGGAGACAATTCTGTGGTGGGATATAAAACCCTTTGGTGTGTGGCCAGGAGTGGTATAGTGGGTCACCTGATAGTTCTATTTTTTTTTTTTTTTTTATCTATTTGAGAAACCTCTGTGCTGGGCTCCATAACATCTGCATGAGGTTACATCCCTACAAGCAGTGAGTAAAAATCCTCTTTGGAACGCTCTTTGCTGTTCCTGTATCTTGAAGTGCATTCCCTATGTTCGCCTCTAGCAGCCATGGTGTCTGTGTAGATGTCAGAGGATGACTTTTGAGAGTTCTGTAGCTCAATATCCAGTTTTTTAAATAGGGTATCTTTTTTTTTCCAGTGTATTATCAAAAATTGGATGACTGTAATATGTCTGTTTCTGTGCCAGTATGCATGTCTTTGTCGCTATAGTTCTGTGGTATCTGTACTATGATGCATCTGAGTATCCTTTCAGCTTAGAACTGCATAG
The DNA here is from genome assembly GCF_007827085.1 of Peromyscus californicus insignis. Lineage (NCBI taxonomy): Eukaryota > Metazoa > Chordata > Mammalia > Rodentia > Cricetidae > Peromyscus > Peromyscus californicus. The sequence goes on from NW_026294551.1 coordinate 61,965,519, forward strand.
TCTTTTGTTTTCTTAAGATAATCTCACCTTGGCTGGCCTGGAACTCTCTAAGTAGACCAGAATGTTCTTAAACTCACAGAGATCTGCCTGCTTCTGCATCCCAAGTGCTAGGATTAAAGATATAGAACACCATACCCAGCTCCTTGTAAATTTATGCTTTTTTATAGTTCTTTGAGGAATATCATTGTAATGTTAATGGGGATTGAATTGAATCTGCATATTACTTTTTTTTTTTTTTGGTTTTTCGAGACAGGGTTTCTCTGTGTAGCTTTGCGCCTCTCCTGGAACTCACTTGGTAGCCCAGACTGGCCTCGAACTCACAGAGATCCGCCTAGCTCTGCCTCCCGAGTGCTGGGATTAAAGGCGTGCGCCACCACCGCCCGGCCTGCATATTACTTTTGATAATATATCCATGCTCACTTAGTAATTCTGTCAATCCAGAGGCATAGAAAGTCTTTCTATCATTGCATCTTCTTTAATTTCTTTCTTTTTTAATTAAAATGGATTTGTGTGTGTGTGTGTGTGTGTGTGTGTGTGTGTGTGTGTGTGAGAGAGAGAGAGAGAGAGAGAGAGAGAGAGAGAGAGAGAGAGAGAGAGGAGAGATGTTTGTTTGTGTGTGTGCCATGGTCTACATGCAGGAATCAGAGGTTAACTTTGTAGAATTGGTTCTTTTCTTTCCCCTTTATCCACAAGGATCAAACTCAGATCATAAGGCTTCTGAAACAAGCACCCTTACCCACTGGTTCATCTCACTAGCTATTTAAAATTTTTTTTCAGTGTCTTAAGAGTTTCATTGTAGAGGTCTTTCACTTTTTAGTTAGGAAAAGTACTAGGTATTTTCCCTAATTTCTTTCTCAGCAATTTGTTTCTATATATTGTAGGTGTTGGCAAATTAGAAAGCCTAGTACAGATACTTAAAATATTCATCTTTACACTTCTGTTGCTCTAGAATCACTTCTGGTACCAAAATTTATATTAGTCTAGGTTTTCTAGAGGAACAGAACTTATAGAATTAATCTCTCTACATAGAAAGGGGGTTTATTAGAATGGCTTACAGGCTGTGGTCCAGCTAATCCAACAAGGCTGCCTATGAACAGAAGGTACAAGGATCCAGTAGTTATTCAGTCCACAAGGCTGGATGCCTCAGCTGGTCTTGAGTATGTGCTGGAATCCTGAAGAAGTAGGCTGTAATTATAGTGAAGGAATGGACTTGCCAGCAAGAATAAGAACAAACAGACAAAGAGCAAGTTTCCTTCTTCCATGTCCTTTACACAGGCTGCCAGCAGAAGGTGTGGCCCAGATTAAAGGTGGATCTTCCCACCTCAAAAGATCTGGATTAAAGGTTTATCTTCCCACCTCAAAGATCTGAATTAGAAGTGAGTCTTCCCACTACAAATGATTTAATTAAGAAAATAATCCTTCTCGGGTGTGCCCAGGCATTTTGGGTTTTAGATAATTCTAAACATAGTCAAATTGACAACCAAGAATAGTCATCAAATATATGAAAGCTACTGACTTTAGTAAGTTGATTTTGTGTACTGCAACTTTACTGAAGGTGTTCATTAAATCTAAGAATCTTCTGGTGTAGGTTCTTCTAAATAGAGGATGATGGCATCACTAATTAAGGATAATTTTCGTTTCCTTTATAGCTTTTTTGTGTTCCAATGTTCTAAGACTTTAGGTACTGAATGAAAGTGAAGAAGGCAGATGCCCTTGGCTCATTCCAGCTTTTAGAGAAAATGCTCTCAATTTTTCTCTGCTTCATATGTTGGATATAAATTTGTCATATATAACCTTTATTATTTTGAAGTGTGCTCCATCTAGTCCTAATTTCTCCAGAAATGTTATCATTCAAGGCATGTTGAACTTTGTCCAATGCTTTTTCTACATCCATTGATCATTTTTTTTAGTGTGTCATCTTTTGAATCAAGCTTACATCACTAGAATGAAGCCCCTTTGATTCATGATGTGCAATCTTAATGCAATGCAAGTATTTTGTTGAGAATTTTTCCATCTATGTTTATCAGAGAAATTGGCCTGCAGACCTCTTCTTTTGTTGTATCTTTAATCTAGTTTTAGCTTCAGAACAGTACTGACTTCATAGAACAAATTTAGTAGTGGTCCTTCCCTCGTGGAGTCATTAGGGAAGGATTGGTATTCTATCTTCCTTTAAAGTTTGATAAAAGTTACTGCTGAATCCATATGGTCCTGGGCTTTTCTTGGTGGGGGACTTTCAATTACAGCTTCAATTTCATTGCCTGCAATGGGTCTATTTAAGTGTTTTACATCTTCTGGCTTTAAATTTGGCAGGTCATATTTGTTTAGAAATTTGTTTTTGGTTTTCCAGCTTTTTAGAACACAAGTTTTTAGAATATTCCCTGATGATTCTCTGGATTTCACTGGAGTCTGTTGTAACATCTCCTCTTTCTTCTGCAATTTTATTATTATTTTTTCCTCTTTATTTCTGTAAGTGAGGGTGCAGTGAAACTTCCAAATTGGACCACTCCATAGGTAGAAAGAAATGTTAATTGGAGAAATTACTTGTCAGACTGCCTCTGGGAATAGAGCACAGCAAGTTGGCAGAAAGCAAGTGGATCTTATCTGATAGCCAGCAAGATGGCAGTGGAAGGGAGGAGGGGTTGAGCTGATGCAGGCGTTAGGATTGATAAGGAACCAGGTGCCTTTGTCTGAGGTAGTTAGCCATTCGGGAAGATAAGGGAGATGGTGGTTTTTCTGGTAAACAGAAATTGGCTTTACAAGATTCCTGAGGAATGCTGAATTTATGATTCTGTTTATCCAGTCAGAGTCTGAGGAAAAAGTTCAGCACATGATATTGATATGGGGAAACCTGGGTCCTGTGAGTTTGACAGAGGTTTTCTGTCTTTCCTCAGACCAGCTTTTAACTTAGGAGGTAGGGTGCTAGATGCTCATGGTCACACAAAACTTCCACCAAACCAATGGCCACTGGGTTCTTCCCTTGAAAATGTGAGGAATGAAATTCATGAACCAGAAAGGTTGAGTTTTGGAAAGCTTTATCACAGGTTCACAAGGGGAACATTAAGGAAAAGAGAAAACACAGCTCTTGTACAGAAAGCAGGGTCACCTGAAGTGGGGTACCATTCAGCGTCCTCATACTGGCATTTATAAGGCTTTGCTGGGTGGTAGCACAGAGTAAGGAGAAACTGGTCAGTCCAGTTGGCCCATTCTCAGGCGTCCAGGTGCCTCTCAGTCTTCGTCACACCCTCAGATACAGTTTCCAGAAAGAGAGATCTTTCAGGAGAAGAGAGATGACTGGAAGCCAGAACTCCCTCCTAACACCCCTGGCCTCTGGGGAGGCAGGACCAAAGCGTTTTGGGGTCAACACTTCTGGCATTTCTGGCACTCAGCAAGGACAGACCTGCTAACAGGAACAAGGACATTCTGGCTTTTAGTTGGGAAAAACCTTTCGGGGTCCTCTACCCTTAAGACCAGCACCTGGCCAGTTTCTGTAATCCTGTGCTCATTAATATCAAACATCTATTTGAAACAATAGAGTTTTCTTTAAAAGTTACTCATGGTAACTTTTACAAACACTGAATGACTATATTTTATAAAAATGACTACTTGGAGGATGCTGACACACTGGGATTTTTAAAAAAATGGTTTGGGTCTTTTGTCTGATATTTATCTGAGTGTCACACAAAGTTGTTGATTTTTATTAATATCTATCTATTCTTAATAATATTTATAATAAATACGCTTATGTTTTTCTCACTGAGCAGCCACTACCATAACAGTGAGAAGATTTCTGTTTAAAGAATCATTCCTAACTGGTGCATTCTTGTCTAAATTACATAATTATAAAACATATCTGTCTAATCATAAAGATTGTTAATGGACAAATCCTAAAAGTTATTGTGCCTGTTGTCTTTAGTTCTCGAGACTGGTGATCCTTCTATATTGAAGAGACATTTAAACTTGTGCTTGATAAAAATTGACTAATTGGTAAAAATGATGCTTTGTTTTTACCTGTACTGCAAGTTAAAATGATACTGTCTTTACTTTTTTTAAAAAAATGTATTTTATTGTTTTATGTAATTGAGCATTTGCCTGAAAGTTGGTCTGTGTACCACCTATGTGCCTGGGGCCCATGGAAGCCAGAAGAGGGCATTGGATCCCCTGGAACTAGAGTTACAGGGAGCTGTGAGCCACTATGTAGGTGCCGAGAACCAGACTTGGGTCCTCTGCAAGAGCAGCCGGTGCTCTTATCCACTGAGCCATCCCTCCGGCCCCTGTGCCTGTACTTCAATCACATTTGGATACAATTGCTTGCTTTCCCAGAACTCCTACATTGCTTAAGTCAAGTCTTTATGTTTACAGGACCCATTCCTACATATTAACTGATTGTTTCTCTTTTATCTTTGATACCATGTACTATAACTGGGGATACCCAAAGATTTAAGTCAATTCTAAATGAAAACATGGCTCCTACACCTGCAACCTTTACTTCTTTTAGGGCATACTGCATTATTGATTGCTTTAATTCTAAGATTTGTGTGTAACTTATTTCAGAAACCAAGGGTTAGGGGGAAACAGACTGGATCAGGGTGGCAAATAGTCTCACGTGATCCAGGAATTTCTTCCTTAATGGCTTTAATAATTTCTCTCTCTCCTGAAAATCCACATTCCTGACTATTCAGCCTCATCAGACCTGGGAATAAGCTCCTAGCCACATAGGACAACATTGCCACATAGAAGAAACGTGATGTGTGGCCAACGTGATGTGGGTCCCCAAAATGATGACAGTTCCCAAAATAACTGCATCCATATTAGAACTTCAACAAGAGAGCCGTGCTTATTCCTAGACCAAGCTTTGATTCTTAAAGTTTCAGACCCCAGCTGAGCAGTGGTGGTGCGTGCCTTTAATCCCAGCACTCAGGAGGCAGAGCCAGGCAGATCTCTGTGAGTTCGAGGCCAGCCTGGGCTACAGAGTGAGTTGCAGGAAAGATGCAAAGCTATACAGAAATTCTGTCTCAAAAAAACAAAAACAAAAACAAACAAACACAAAAACCCAGCTTCAGACCCCTCTCTAATCCCCCAGACAACTCAGTTTACCCAGATTGCTGCTGTTCAACATGCTGCTTGGACTTACACGGATGATGTCCTCCTGTTACATGTCTTCCTGGTACATGGATCTGGATGTCAGCCTGGGACCAGGCTCATCCTAATCTACTACATCCCAATCAAACTCAAAGAAACATGAGAGCAACATCTGGTCCCATCATGCACGAGTTTTCCCTTGAAGTCAGTCTGACCTGAGTAACCGGACAGGTTGGATCCAGAGTGAAACTCGTGTCCCCTGCACAAGTGGACAGGGTCTCCACTCTCAGGGAACACCCTGCTTAGAGCATACCTCAGCTGACTCAGTCCAGTGAGATTGGTTGAGGGGACAATTAGTGTCTCCATGAGATGCTTGCTAACTATTCAAAATGGCAAAGAAATGAAATCAGTCTTGTGGAACATACACACAATGAGATTTCATCTGGCCATAAATAATCAAGTTATGCAATTTGCAGGAAAGTGAATGGAACTGGAAAATATTATAGTAAACAAGGTGATCCCAGCTAAGTCTGCTGCCTCTCACACATAGATCTTAGCTTCTAATCTTCTATATATGCATATCCATGTGAGGGTGATGGCCTAGAATCTAGAAAAGGCCCCATGGGAAGAAAAGATTACTTTCACCAGAAAACTGGCCTATAATTAAATCTCAATAAATATTACCTATGTTATATTTAAAACCTAAAACGCCATGATGGTTGGCTTAGCATTTTGACCTCTCAAGAGGTCTTAATTTTCTGAGCACATTCTGTGAGAAGCTGCTGTTACAGTTGACATCCTCTCCTGGTGACTAATGCTACAGAAAATGTCGTGGTGTTCGTGTGTGTGTGTGTGTGTGTGTGTGTGTGTGTGTGTGTGTGTGTGTGTGTGTGTATGTGCTGCAGGCCGCAGGAATATATCAGAAGAACTCAGCTGGTTATGGCAAAGTCACTACCTGGAGGAATCAGGGAATTCCTCCAGAGGAAGCCAAATCCCAAGGAGTTTTTGGTGTTGTTTGGCTTGTTATATATCAGCTGTATTCTGTTATAAAAGTCATGTGTGCCTTCATAGTTTTCCCAATTGATTTTTCCCTAAGAAGGGCTAACAATGTGGACTGATCACTCTCTGGACATACACATTCCAGGCATTTGGAGAACAGCCTCAGGAAAGGCTTTCTCTGGAATCAGATATCTCCCCTAGCCATTTTCAAGGACTAAAGGAGACACCACCCAGGTGGTCACCCAACGTCCAAGGATTAACAGTGATAACCACCCACAGGCGAGTCTCCTGACTTAAGGTAAATTCCACAAAGAGACACCGCCTAGGAGAGGTGGACATTAAGTAATAGCTTTACACAATTTAGCTCGGACCCTCCTTTTATATACCGGGACTTCCAGGGCAGAGGATGGAGAAGAGAAAAGAGAATGGAAGAACTAGACGGGTAAGAACTTGAGAGGAACAAACTGAGATGGGGAAGAACTAGATTGAAGGACTAGAAGAGAGGACTAGAGGAACAAGATTGAAGATGAGGAAGAGCCAGATGGGGAAGAACAAGATGAGGAAGACCCAGATGAGAGAGAAGGAGATGGAAGAGGAGCTGATAGGGGAAAGAACTAGATAGATGAGAAGCTAGAAGGGACAGAACTAGATGAAGGAATTAAGATAGAACCTAGAGGGGACAGTAGATAAATATAGAGAAATCAGGCAAGAAAGGAGCTAGACATGAGAGCAGAATAGAAGCTGTGCAGAGAGAGAACTATCACAGAATAATAAAGTGTATGAACTAAGGAATCTCGTACATAGATTCATTTCTTTTCATCAAAGATTAATTATCAGCTGGTTGTAGATTCTTCCCGGACCCTGGGAGGGGACAATCGAGGGGCTGGACCCCCATAGTCCCCGATATGTGTGTGCACTTGCGTGTACAATTCTGAACATTTAACTATTTCTACTGTAGTTCATTTTTTATTTTGATCTTGACGCCTTTCATCTTCCATTGGTTTTCATTATGTCAATTAGAATACGCTAATAGATTAAAAAGGCTTTCTAGGCCGGGCGGTGGTGGCGCACGCCTTTAATCCCAGCACTCGGGAGGCAGAGCCAGGCGGATCTCTGTGAGTTCGAGGCCAGCCTGGACTACCAAGTGAGTTCCAGGAAAGGCGCAAAGCTACACAGAGAAACCCTGTCTCGAAAAACCAAAAAAAAAAAAAAAAAAAAAGGCTTTCTAGGTGAAAATTGCACTTCTGGTAGTACCCACACAACAGGTCCTGCACCCTCCATCCCCTATGACTCAGCCCTGGAGTGTCAAAGTGTTTGTTTAAATCAGACCCTTAGACTCTCAAAAAGAACTTACTTTCCTTTCCAACAAAAAATTCCTAACAAAAATTTATACCCACTCCGAGATACCATCGCATGGCACATTAAGCTGTAGCCAGGCCCTACAATGACTCTTCTGGCGTAATTTAGAAAATGACTCTGAGATTCCCTGCATCCAAGGCACTGTGACTCTCAGCTGTGAGAGCGATGTCTTATGCGCCCCACTAGACTCCTACACGGGCCTGTCTCTTTCAACTTAGCCCCAGATGGCATTCTAGATGCACGCACAAGCCCCCACTCAACCTTGAGCTTCTCCACACCATTCACGGTTCCCCCTGGTAATTCTCCTCGCTCTTCTTCCTACTCAACTTCTCCATCTCCCTCACACACTTTAAAATTTCATATATGGAACTGAAGGGACAGTTTCTCCTCGGAGAACACCTTTCCCCTTCATGAGATGACTAATGGGGACTGAGGTACCATCTGGTTACATATCCCCTTCTCCATGTCTGACTAGTTCCAAATACAATCCGGAGTACGGTCATTTAGCCAGGATCCCTACACTCTCTTTCAGGAATTCAAAAGACCCACTGTGACTTTTGTCTAATCCGACAAGATCCTAAACACCCACTGCACACATAAGAAATTCTGTGTCTGCTCTTTAGCACAGATGGGTTAATTGGTTCATACCTGGAATCTAGTTACAGCCAAGCCAAGCTCCTCTGGGCTGCCTGGTTTGGAATCTCACTGATCATATCAAACAACTGACACAGGAGGTGATGGGGGAAGGACCTTTCAACTACTTTATAAAACCCACTAACATAACAGGATGCAGGGATAACACATGGGACTCCTTTGTCTTCAAAGCTGAAGCCTGGACCTCCAGACTCCGGAAGGTCAAGCCAGCCTGCATGCACATTTCGTAAGCCAACCCTCTTCAGATTGTAAACAAAAGCTTCAAACACCGCATCATGGACCCCCAGACCCTCTCCCACTTTGTTAGGCATGGCCTTCAATGTCTCTAAGAGACCTTGAGGGTGACAAGGACTGAATGGAAGAGTAAAGAGATAAACTCCAAGCGCTGGATGCTCCTGCAGCAACTGCCACGCCCCATGCGTCTCAGGAGGTCCTAGAGCTCCATCTAGTGACTGCCTGCTGCAGTCTTGGGGAGTGGAGCCAGCTGCTCCTCCAAGGACAGATTCCTGTTACCATGGTCCTCCAGCAATGTCCAAAGTCCCAGGGCTCCCATGAGACCCTGTCTAATCTGCAAAATGGGGAACTACTGGAAGCGAGACTCTCCCTCTCCCCTTGTGAGGGAAGGTCAGCCTCCATCCAGGAACCTCCCACTCAGGTCAAGTAGCTCAGCAATTCAGCCCTTGCCTAGCATGTGTGGAGATTCTAGATTTGATCTGCAGAAATGGAAGACAGTAAGGAGGAGGAGGAGGAGGGGGAGGAGGAGGGGGAGGAGGAGGAGACAAAAGATGAACCATAAGTTGACTGTTGTCTAAACTAGCTGATGACTGCTTACTTAATGACTGAATACATATATATGTATATGATATATGATATATATATGATTATATGTTTTTCCTTTTCTATTGTTGTAGTGCTGAGGATGGAACCCAGGTCCTCAATCATGCCAAGCAAATACTTTACCACTAAACCATACCTCTGGTGCCCTAGAAGAGATGCTTAAAAGGCTATTTCATCTGGAAAGAGATTCAAATATACGCTCCTTAAGATTTATTTGATTTTACTTATACTTACATATATGTGTCTGTCTGTCCAGGTATCCCTGGAGGGCAGATGTGTCAGATACCCCTGGAGTGGAGTTAACTGCTGAGCCATCTCTCCAGCCTCAAGTACATATTTTGATGGAAAGATGTTCTTGGCATCAGTTTGAAAGGATAACTGCCGTGATGGTTGCTCAAGGGAGCAAGGCATCATGGATTTTTTTGTTTGTTTTTAAAAAGAGTTTTAAAATTATTATTGTGTATTTGGGTACATGTGGGTGTACATGCCACCACACATATGTGGAAGTCAGAGGACATGGGAATTGGTTCTCTCCTGCCACCAAGTGGGTCCCAGGGATCAAACTCAGGTCGTCAGATTTGGTGGCAAGCCCCTTTGGCCTCTGAGCCATCCCACTGGCCTAGTGTTTCTGTTTTAAAGTACATAAGGTTCTGTGATAATCCTTCTATAATTTGTTCTTTGCTCCTTCTATGGTTCTAAAACTTCTTTCTTATCTGTGGACTATTAACACACTGTTTCAGTTCTAACAAAACCCATCGGGGCCAAGCCTAAAGTCCACACACAGTCAGTGTTTCAACTTCCGCACAGCAAGTAAGGCATCTTACCAAAGGAACCTGGGCTTCCCAACACAGGAAAAGACCTAGGGATCAGTTCGGGGTGGGGGTGCGGGGGTGCGTGCCTAACACTACCACAAACAAACAACAAACAAAACAGTATGTAGCACAGAGAGGCAGGGGTTCACAGGACCAAAGAACGCAGAGTGTAGGGAAACTTAAATGAAGCAGTCTTTTGATAGACTTAGTCAAACAGTATTTATGCACAGGAAGTTAGCATGGCCCTGGGCTGGGAAGTGCACCCAGGTCCTGTTTCCTCAGAAACTACAAAGTAAAAGCAAACCTGGGATGATCTGTTTGAGAACCCCTTATCTGAAGCTCTACATGTGCTCTGTTCTCAGCTTCAAGGACCTTTTCACATCCTCACTAACAGGTCAATCCGAGAGCTTTCTGTGAACCTAGGGTTTTGAAGATCAGTGTGTCTCAATACCAAGACCTGGTTCAAAGCAGTTCTGTAGGTCCACAGTCTCATCAAGCCCTGCCGAACAAGGGCAGCCTTCAGGATTGGTTTCCAAGGGAAAGGCGGGTCTAAAGCTGCAGGCACCGTATGCCCAGGTGGTCCAGAAGCAGCTGCCTAGGAAATGGTACCACCCATGTTGGGCCGGCTCTTCCACACTAACAAGCCGACCACCCACAATCATGCCCACAGGCCAAACTGATCCAGCTAATTCCTTATTAAGACTTCCTTCCCAACTGAGTCAAGGTTGTGTCAAGCTGACTGTTAAAACTAGCCAGCCCTGGTGCTGGAGAGATGGCTCAGTGGCTAAGAGCAATGGCTGCTCTTTCAGATGGACCTGGGTTCGATTTCCAGCACCCACATAGCAGCTCATGGTTCCAGGGGAAGTAAGGTGGATGAGGATAAGGAATAATTACTAGTTAAACTGTGTTTATAAAGAAAACAACATAAGTGGGTAAAGTGGCTGGAAGGGAAAAGTTGGGATACTATTAGAGTCCTCAGATTTTAGAGAATGTTGCATCAATGGAAGGTTGCAATTAAGAAGTAAAAACATCAGGTATGGTGTCACAGGCCTTTGATCTCAGCATTTAGGAGTAGAGGTAGGCAGATCTCTGTGAAGTCAGTATAGTCTACACAGTGAGTTCCAGCCAGAATGATATAGTAAGGAAAGAAAAATAAATAAATAAAAGAGGGGACCAGGATGAGAGAAAGAAGAAAAGGCATAGGAATGAGAGATGGGTGTGTGAGATGTGCCTGAAGGGTACAGTAAAGAATGCCTCATGGTAAACTGGAGTGGAGAAACAAGTACTGTAAGCAACATACAAAGGAAACCTAAGTAATAGAAAGCAGGAAACAAAGAGAATACTCACATTGCTGGCACAGTCTTGCTGCATTGAAAGGTGGTGTCCTCAGTCAGACCCACGTAGTGCTGTGGGGAGGTATGAGTGGGAGCCTTGGGCTCTGCAGCCCCAGTGTTCTTGGGATTCTGCAGTGCAGCGTATAAGTCCTTTCCTGGTAGTTCCCTCAGCCCCCTGTGCTCCACGGTCTCTTCAGGTCCTACATGTCTATGTATGTGAGGGACAGCATGTCTCTTGTATTTTCTGTTCAATTCCCGAGTAGCTGTAATTGGCAGGTCAGTATGGTGCCTGTACAGTCAGATTATCTCCAGTTCTTCCTTTCCCATATATCTTTTTTGTTTCCATCTTGTACTGTACTAGCTAAGACTTCCAGTACTATAATGAATAAGAGTGGAGAGCATGCCGGGCGGTGGTGGCGCACGCCTTTAATCCCAGCACTTGGGAGGCAGAGCCAGGCGGATCTCTGTGAGTTCGAGGCCAGCCTGGTCTCCAAAGCGAGTTCCAGGAAAGGCGCAAAGCTACACAGAGAAACCTTGTCTTGAAAAACCAAAAAAAAAAAAAAAAAAAGAGTGGAGAGCATGAACAGCCTTGTCTTGGTCCCAAGTTCAGTGGAAATGCTGTCAGGTTTTCCTCCATTGAGTATGGTGCTGGCTGTAGTTTTGTCTTGTGTGACCTTTGTTGAGATGCGTCCTCCCTACTCCCAGTTTCTTCAGGACTTTTTTCATGAAACCGTGTTGGGTTTTATCCAAAGCTTTTCAGTGTCTGTTGAAATGACTATGTGATTCTACCCTTGGAGTCATTTATGTGATGCATTACACTGTATTACATTCATTGATTTGTGGCTGTTCAATCATTCCTTCATTTCTAGAATGAATCCAACTTGATTGTGGTGAATGATCTTTTGATGAGTTCTTGAACTTGGTTTGCAAATACTTTGTTGATAATTTTTATGTTTTTCATCAGGGAGATCATTTTACTCCTCTCTCTCTCTCTCTCTCTCTCTCTCTCTCTCTCTCTCTCTCTCGTGTGTGTGTGTGTGTGTGTGTGTGTGTGTGTGTGTGTGTGTGTGTGTGTATTTATCTGGTTTTGATATCACTATAATACTAGTTTTGTGAAAAGAATTCGGCAGAGTTTATTCCTTTTCTACTTCATGGACAGTTCGAGACTCCTTGATCTTAGTCCTTGAAGGTCTTGTAGAACTTACCAGTGACTCCATGTGGCTGCTTTGCTGTTGTTTGCTTTTAGTTATTGCTTTTTGTTTTGGTTTTATTATTGTTTCAATCTCAATTTTTTAATTATTTATCTCATCTTGGTTTGATTGTGGTAGGCCATGTGTACCTAGAAATCCACTGATTTGTTTTAGATTTTCAGATGTAGCAGAATATGTTTTTTTAAGTTGATTTTTTTATATATTATTATGTATGTGTGTGCATGTACACATGCATGCTGCGGCATGCCAGTAGAGGTCAGTGGACAACTTTGTGGAGTCAGTACTCTCTTTTAATCTTTAAACAGGTTTCAGTTCAAGTTGCCAGGCTTGTTTGGCAGGTGCCTTTCTCCACTGGTGGATTTATTTTTAGTGTTTTGAGGATTCTCCACACTGATTTCCAGAGGAGCTACACCAATCTGCAGTCTCATTAACAGTGAGCAAGGGTTCCTCCTTCTCTCCAACCTTGACAGCTTCTGTTATCAAGTAATTGTGCTGATCTCAGACATTCTGACAGAGGTGAGAGGAAACCTCCAAGTTGTTTTAATTTGTATTTCCCTAACTGTTAGGCATGACGAAAACTTTTTTTTTTTCCCGAGACAGGGTTTCTCTGTGTAGCTTTGCGCCTTTTCCTGGAACTCACTCTGTAGCCCAGGCTGGCCTCGAACTCACAGAGACCCGCCTGTCTCTGCCTCCCGAGTGCTGGGATTAAAGGTGTGTGCCACCACCACCCGGCTATGATGAAAACTTTTTAAGTTACTTTTTGGCCACTTTTATTCTTCTGTTGAGAACTCTATTTAGATCCCTCGCTCATTTTTTTAAAAAATAGATCATTTGTTTCCATGACTCTTTTTTGTTGCTGTTTTTTTAATTCTTTGCATATTCTGGATATTAGTCCTCTGTCAGATGTATTGCTGGCAAAGATTCTCTCTCATTCTGTGGGCTTCTTCTCTACTCAGTTGTTTCCTCATCCATACAGAAGCTTTTGAGTTTTATGAGGTCCCACTTGCCAGTGGTTTGCCTTAATTTCTGGGCAAATATGGTTCTATTCAAAAAGTCTTTCCTTTTTTTCTTTTCTTTTCTTTTTTCTTTTTTTGGGGGGGCGTTGGGGGGGTTGTTTTTTGTTTTGTTTTGTTTTGAGACAGGGTTTCTCTGTGTAGTTTTGGTGCTTGTCCTGGAACTCACTCTGTAGACCAGGCTGGCCTTGAACTCACAGAGATCCGCCTGGCTCTGCCTCCCAAGTGCTGGGATTAAAGGCATGTGCCACCACCACCCAGCCAGAAAGTCCTTTCTTACAGCTACATTTTGTAGGGTTCTGCCCATGTTTTCTTCTAGCAGTTTTAGTCTTTCAGGTTTCAATTTGACGTCTTTGGTTCACTTGGGGCTAATTTTTTATAGAAATGGGCCTAATCTTATTCTTCTGCCTGTAGATATCCAGTTTTTCCAGCACCATCTGTTGAGTGAAGATGCTGTCATTTCTCCAGTGTGTGTTTTTTTTTGCCTTTAACAAATATCAGATGGCTGTAGTTACGAGCACTCATGTTGGAGTCTTCTCATATTTCATTCCACTGGTCTATATAGCCTGGTTTTATGCCAGTAGCATATTATATTTGTTACTATAGCTCTATACTATATCTTGAAGTCTGGGGTGGCAATTCATTCAGTATTCTTCTTTTTGTTCAGGATTGCTTTGTTTAGCTGTCTTTTCTCATTCCATAGTTTTCATTTCTGTGAAGAATGTTGTGGGTATTTTGATTTTGATTGCATTGAATCTATAAAATGCTTTTGGTAGGATGGTCATTTTCACAATATTAATTCTATCAATCCGTGAAACTGGGATGCCTTTCCATTTTCTAATGTCTTTCTCAATCTCTTCTTCCAGCGATTTGAAGTTTTCACTGTAGAGGCCTCTCACCTCTGGATTAGGTTTATTCCATGGTGTTTTATTGTCTTTGATGCCACTATAAATGGGGGTGTCCATGATCCCTTTCTCGGTGTGTTTGCCGGAGGTGTAGAGGAAGCCCACGGATTTTTGTACGATGATTTTGTACCCTGCCACTGAAATCATTATTTCTGAAAGTTTTCTGGTGGGGTGTTTGGGGTCTCTTATGTATAATATATCTCCTTAAAATAGGGAGGGTTTGACATCTTCTTTTCCTATTTGTATCATTTTAATTTCCTTCTTATGCTGCATTGCTCCAGCTGGTGCTTCAAATGCTATGTTGAAAAGGAGTGGGGATAGTGGACAGCCCTGTCTCATTCCAGTTTTTAATAGGATCAAATTGTTCTCCATTAAGGAGAATGTTGACTGTAAACTTATTATATACAGCCTTTATTATGTCGAGGTATGTTCCCTTCAGTCCCACTCTCTCTAGGACTTTAACATGAAAACATGTTGTGTGAGTTCTGCAACTCTGGGAAGGGTATCCTGAGTACTTGGGAAGTCAGGCAACACCTTGAGCTGCTAAGACTGCTCTGACAGCTGGAGCTGCAATGAGACAGCTCAGCCCTGGAGGGCGAGGTATGCCGGACACCTCGAGCTGCTTAGGACAGTTCAGCCCTGGAGGTGTCCCAGATACCTTGAGCTGTTTAGGACATCTCTGACAGCTGGAGCTACATTGAGACAGCTCAGCCCTGGAAGGGAAGGTATTCTGACTGCTCGAGACAGTCAGGCCTGGAGCTGCTAGGACAGCTCATCGGGGAAGGGCATCCTGACTGTTCGGGAGAGTCAGGTTATACCTGGTGTGGTGGAGGATGGTCTCCCTGCAGGATATAGTAATCCTGTTCCTCTCCTGGAGAGACACTACGCTGAGCTTTGCTCAGCCCCCACTTAAGGGGACTTCCTATCAGAGCTCTGCTGCTTCTCTGGCCTCAGATGTTGCTTCTTCTGCTTCACTCTACAAAAGGGGAAACCCCTGTAGAAATGTAGCAATCTCCTCCAGCTCTGGGGAAAAGTGTTAACCTTTTCAGCTGCCCCTTGCTCTGTCCATTGAGAGACATCTCAGCAAGGATCTGCTGTTCAGCTCCCCTTGCCCTGTCCACTATGGGACATCTCAACAAGGATCTTCTGTTTAGCTCCCCCTTGCTCTGTCCACTAAGGTACGTCTTAGCAAGGTTCTTCTCTGTGCCAGTGAATGAAGATCTTCACACCAAAAACTCTTTGGAGAAAGAGATTTGGGAAGGAGGAGTCCAATAGAGTACCAGGGTGGAGAGAACAGCCCACAACCGACCAGGCAGGGCAGTTTATATAGGATGTATTAGGGGTGGAGTCAACCAGGGATTGGTTAGTTTTTTTCTGCCCAGAGATTGGTCAGTTTTGGAAACTGCTCTGTGATTGATTGGTTTTACTGGTCAGTTGGCCAGGGGCAGAGACGGCTCTGATCTGAGAGCCAAACTGTGTTTCTTTCACTGGCTTTTCTTAACTTTTTGACACTAATTCTAAGGCCATGGTATATTTCTTTCAATGACTGATTCTAGGAACCAAGAGTGTTTGTTTGGTACTGGTTTCAGAGTCAGGCATGTTTCCTTGGTTCTGGATTTGGGGAGAGAGTGTTCATTCTCTGGCTCAGGTCCCAAACCCAGGCTGTGTTTCTTTGCCTGGTTCTGGGCTCCAGGGTCAGGGTGCTACTTTCCTGCTCTGTGATTGGTTGGTTTCACAGGTCAGTTGGCCAGGGGCAGAGATGGCTCTGATCTCACTGAGTTTCTTTAATCAGCCCCTTTTCCCTACATGTTGGATTTTATCAAAGGCTTTCTCTGCATCTATTAAGGTGATCATGTGATTTTTGTCTTCATCTATTGAAATGATTTTGGCTTTTTATTACTCTTTCAGTCTCATTATTTGTTGTTGATCTCATCTTGGTTTAACTTTGGTAGCTTGGATGAATCAAGAAATTCATCCATTTCTTTTAGATTTCATAGCTTAATAGAGTACAGATTTTTAAAGCATTTCCTTATAATATTCTGTATTTCTTTGATGACTGTTGTAATGTTCATGTAGTAATGTCCATTCATTTCTGATTCTGTTAGTTTGGACCATCTCTTTCTTTCTTCCTCTCAGTTAGTTGGGCAAGGGTATGTCAATCTTGTTTATCTTCTCAAAGAGCCAGCTCTTAGATCTTCTGATTCTTTGTATTATTTTCTTTTGTCTTGAGGTTTTGTTGTGTTTACGTTTCTTTTTTATTTAGTTCCAGAAGTATTTCGATTTCTTCTTTAACTCATTCATCGTACAGTAATGAGTTGCTTAATACCCATGAGTTTTAGTCTCCATAACTCTTTAGGGTTTTGTTTGCCATCCATTTTTTTTTTTATTGCGTAACGGTTGGATAGGATACATGAGGCTTAGTTACATTTTTCTGTATTTGTTGAAGTTTGCTTTGTGTCTATTTTAGAGAGGTTTCCATATGCCACTGAGCAGAATGTATATTCTTTGGTGTTTGGGTGAAATATTATGTAGATATCTGTTAAGTCCATTTGATGTAGGATATCATTTAATTCTGAGGTTTCTACTTATCGTTTGTTCATTCGACCTATTGGAGAAAGTAGGGTGCTGAAATTACCTCCTATTATTGGGTTTGTGTTAATCTGTCTTTAATTCTTTTTATTTTTTTTATAAAATGGGGTGCACTAGAAGTTCATGTATATATGTTTAAGCATTGTAACATTTCTTGGTTAATTGATCCTTGATTAGTATGAAGTGCCTTTCTTTGTCTCTTTTTAGTTTTAGTTTGAGTCTACGAAGTAGGATGACAACACCTGATTGTTTCCTGATCCCATTTGCTTGGAATAGTTTTCTCATCCTTTCTGTCTACAGTGGTGCCTATCTTTAGAACTAATATGGGTTTTCTGTAGAGAATGGATAGATGGACTTTCTTTCTTAATAAATTCAGCAGGGCTGTGTCTTTTGATTGGAGAGCTGGGGCCATTAATATTACAGTTATTGTTGAAAGGTGAGTGACAGTTGCAGTCTTTTTCTCTGGCTTGTGTTCTTAGTCATTCTTTGTATTTCATTAATTCAAGTTTCACTTGTTTTCTCCCTAGAGTCTCTAGGCTGTGCTTATCCCTCTCCCATGTAAAGTATTGCTTCTAGTATTCTGTTTAATGTTTTTTTTTCAATATGAAATTTTAGGCTGTTTATATCATGGAAAGTTTTTCTTCCTTCTTCAACTATCACAGATAGTTATGCTAGGTACAGTAGTCTAGGTTGACTACCATGGTCTTTTAGAACTTAGAGTTCATTTCTACAGGCTCTTCTGGCTCTTTCAGAGTTTCCACTGAGAAATCGGGTGTTTTTCTGATGGGTTTTCCTATATGTGACTTCTCTTTTTTCTCTTAGAGTTTTCAATATTTTTCTTCTTTGTTCTATATATTTAGTGTCTTGACTATGACTTGCTGTAGGGTATTTCTTTTTTGGTCTTGTCTAGTTGGTGTTCTATATGCTTCTTGAATCTATAGGGGTGCGTCTTTCATTAGTTAGGGGATTATTCTATGATTTTGTTAAAGATCTGGTCTGTGCTATTGGTCTGGGATTCTTCTCCCTCATCCATGCCTGTAATTCAAAGATTTGGTCTTTTGATGATGTCCCGATTTCCCACATGTTCCTTTCCTGTGCTTTAAACTTTTTTCATATTTTATCTAGATCCTCTATTTTATCTTTGAGTTCTGATTATTTTACTTTCTGTTTGATTCATTCTATTTGAAAGGCTTTCCCCTGAGTTTTCTAGCTGGAATATTGAATTTTTCCATCTTCATTTCGGCTTGCATTCTCTTCAGTTTCTACCTCATTATTGAATTCAGTAACAACTGAATTATCTTCATCATTTCATTTAACCGTGCATTTGCATTTTCTTGACCATTGCTTGAGTGTTTGTTATCCTCTTAGAGTTCAATGGAGTGTTTGTTCATGTTTTCATTAAACTCTTTGAATTCTTTTTTTAAATTCATTTTACATACCAACCACAGTTCCCCTCCCATCCCTCCTCCCTCTTTCCCCCAACCTCCCCCTCTGACCCACCCCCATCTGCTCCTCTAAAAGGGTAAGGCCTCCCAAGGTGAGTCAACAAAGCCTGGTACATTCAGTTGAGGCAGGACCAAGCCCCTCCCCCCTGCATCAAGGCTGAGCAAAGCATCCCACCATAGGGAATGGGCTCCAAAAAGTCAGCTCATGCATCAAGGATAGATCCTGGTCCCACTGCTGGGACCCCTCAAACACACCAAACTACACAACTGTCTCCCACTTGCAGAGGGCCTAGTTCAGTCCCATGTAGGCTCCAAAACTGTCGGTCTAGAGTTCATGAGTCCCCACAAGCCTGGTTCAGTTATCTCTGTAGATTTCCCCATCATGATCTTGGCCTCCCTTGCTCATATAATCCTTCCTCCCTCTCTTTGACTGGACTCCCAGAGCTTGGCCTGGTGCTAGGCTGTGGATCTCTGCATCTGTTTCCATCAGTTACTGGATGAAGGTTCTATGATGACAATTAGGGTGTTCACCAATCTGATCACAGGGGAAGGCCAGTTCAGGCACCCTCTCCACTACTGCTAGTAGTATTAGCTGGGGTCATCCTTGTGGATTCCTGGGAATTTCCCTAGCACTGGGTTTCTCCTTAACCCCATAATGGCTCCCTCTATCAAGACATCTCTTTCATTGCTCTTCCATTCCATCCCTTCTCCAGATCGACCATCCTGTTCCCTCATGTTCTCATCTCCCATCCCCTCCCCTCTACCACTACCCCACCTCCAGTTTACCCAGGAGCTCTCATCTATTTCCCCTTCCCAGGGTGATCCATGTATCTCTCTTAGGGTTCTCCTTGTTACCTAGCTTCTCTGGAGCAGTGGTTTGCAGTTTGGTTATCTTTTGCCTTACATCTAGTATACACTTAGGAGTACATACCATGTTTGTCTTTCTGATTCTAGGTTACTTCACTCAGGATGTTATTTTCTAGTTCCATCCATTTGCCTGCCAATTTCATGATGCCATTGTTTTTCACAGCTGAGTAATACTCCATTGTGTAAATTTACCACATTTTCTTTATTCATTCTTTGGCTGAGGGGCATTTAGGTTGTTTCCAGGTTCTGGCTACTACAAACAATGCTGCTATAAACATAGTTGAGCAAATGTCCTTGCAGTATGATTGAGCATCCCTTGGGTATATGCCCAAGAGTGGTATCATTGGGTCATGAGTTAAGATTAATTCCCAACTTTCTGAGAAGTTGACATACAGATTTCCAAAGTGGATGTACAAGTTTGCACTTCCACCTCTCCAACATAAGCTGTCATTAGTGTTTTTGATCTTAGCCATTTTGACAGGCATAAGATGATATTTCAGAGTCGTTTTGATTTTCATTTCCCTGATGATTAAGGATGCTGAGCAATTCCTTAAATGTATTTCAGCCATTTGAGATTCTTCTGTTGAGAATCCTCTGTTTAGATCTGTACCCCATTTTTAAATTGGATTATTTGGTATTTTGATGTCTAGTTTCTTGAGTTCTTTATTTTGGAGATCAGCCCTCTGTCAGATGTGGGTGTGGTGAAGATCTTTTCCCATTCTATAGGCTGTCATTTTGTCTTATTGACAGTGTCCTTTGCCTTAGAGAAGCTTTTCAGTTTCAAGAGGTCCCATTTATTGATTGCTGCTCTTAGTGTCTGTGCTACTGGTGCTATATTAGGAAGTGGTCTTTTGTGCCAGGGTGTTCAAGGCTACTTTCCACTTTCTCTTCCATCAGGTTTAGTGTAACTGGATTTATGTTGAGATCTTTGATACACTTGGACTTGAGTTTTGTGCATAGCAATAGATATGGATCTATTTGCACTCTTCTTCAGTTGACGTCCAGTTATGCCAGCACCATTTGTTGAAGATGCTTTCTTTTTTCCATTGTACAGTTTTGGTTTCTTTGACCAGAAAATTTTATCCAGAAAATTGTCCATTTCTTTTAAAATTTCCAATTTTGTGGAGTACAGGTTTTTGAAGTATGACCTGATGATTCTCTGGATTTACTCAGTGTCTGTTATGTCCCCCTTTTTGTTTCTGATTTTGTTAATTTGGATATTCTCTTTCTGCCTTTTGGTTAGTTTAGAAAAGGGTTTGTCTATCTTGTTGGCTTTCTCAAAGAACCAACTCTTTGTTTCATTGATTCTTTGTATTGTTCTCTTTGTTTCTATTTCATTTATTTCAGCCCTCAATTTGATTATTTCCTAGCATCTATTCCTCCTGGGTGAGTTTGCTTCTTTTTGTTCTAGAGCTTTCAGGTGTGCTGTTAAGTCACTAGTGTGAGATTTCTCCAACTTCTTTATGTAGGCACTTAATGCTATGAACTTTCCTCTTAGTACTGCTTTCATGATGTCCATAAATGTGGGTATGTTGTATATTCATTTTCATTGAATTCTAGCAAGTCTTTAATTTCTTTATTTCTTCCTTGACTCAGTGGTGATTCAGTTGTGCATTATTCAGTTTCCATGAGTTTGTAGGCTTTCTGTAATTTGTGTTGTTGTTGAACTCTATTTTATTTTTTTTAAAGATTTATTTATTTTGTGTACAGTATTCTGCCTACACACCAGAAGAGGGCACCAGATCAAATTACAGATGGTTGTGAGCCACCATGTGGTTGCTGGGAATTGAATTCAGGACCTCAGGAAGAGTAGCCAGTGCTCTTAACCTCTGAGCCATCTCTCCAGCTCCCAAACGCTAACTTTAAACCATGGTGATCCAATAAGATACAGGGGAATATTCCATTTTTTTTGTTTCTGTTGAGATTTGCTTTGTGCCCAAGTATGTGGTCAATTTTAGAGAAGGTTCTATGAGATGCTGAGAAGGTATATTCTTTTGTGTTTGGGTAGAATGTTCTATGTCTGTTAAGCCCATTCAAGTCATAACATCTGTTAGTTCCCTTATTTCTCTGTTAAGTTTCTTGTCTGGCAAACCTGTCCATTGGTGACAGCAGAGTGTTGAAGTCTTCCACTATTAGTGTGTGGGGTTTGATGTGTGATTTAAGCTTTAGTAATGTTTCTTTTACATATGTGGGTGCCCTTGTATTCAGGGCATAAATGTTCAGAATTGAGACTTTATCTTGATGTATTTTTCCTGTGATGAATATGAAATGTCCTTCTCCATCTCTTTTGATTAATTTTAATCTGAAGTCTATTTTATTAGATATTAGGATAGCTACACCAGCTTGCTTCTTAAGTCCATTTGATTGGAAAGTCTTTTCCCACCCTTTACTCTGAGGTAATGTCTGTCTTTGAAGTTGAGGTGCATGCAGCATAAGAATGGATCCTGTTTTCATGTCCATTCTGTTAGCCTGTGTTTTTTTATAAGTGAATTGAGTCCATTGATATTAAGGGATATTAATGACCAATGATTGTTAATTCCTGTTATTTTTTTTTTGGTGGTAGTGTGTGTGTGTGTGTGTGTGTGTGTGTGTGTGTGTGTGTGTGTGTGTGTGTGTGTGTTTCCCTTTTTTGGGATTTGCTGGTGTGGGATTACCTATTGCCTGTGTTTTCATGGGTATACCTAACTTCCTTGAGTTGGAGTTTTCCTTCTAGTGCTTTCTGTAGGTATTGTTCAAATCTGGTATTGTCATGGAATATCTTGTTTACTCCATCTGTGGTGATTGAAAGTTTTGCTGGGTATAGTAGTCTGGGTACTCTTAGTGTCTGCATAACATCTAAGACCTTCTGGCTTTCAGTGTCTCCATTGAGAAGTCAGGTGTTATTCTGATGGGTCTGCCTTTATATGTTAGTTGGCCTTTTTCCTTTGCAGCTCTTAATATTCTTTATTCTGTATGTTTAGTGGTTTGATTATTATGTAGCAAAGGAACTTTTTTGTGGTCCCGTCTATTTGGTGTCCTGTAAGTTTCTTATATCTTCATAGGTATTTCCTTCCTTAGCTTGGGAAAGTTTTCTTCTATGATTTTGTTGAATTATTTTCTGTGCCATTGAGCTGATAATTCTTCCCTTTCTATCCTTATTATTCTTAGGTTTGGTCTTTACATAGTGTCCCAGATTTCCTGGACATTTTGTGTCATGACTTTGTTGGCTTTAATGTTTTCTTTGACTGTTGAATCTATTTCCTCTATTGTATCTTCAATGCCAGAGATTCTCTCTTCCATCTCTTGCATTCTGTCGGTGATGCTTGCATCTGTAGTTCCTGTTCATTTACCCAGATTTTCCATTTCCAGAATTCCCTCAGTTTGTGTTTTCTTTATTGCCTCTATTCCAATTATCAAGTCTTGAACTGTTTCCTTCACCTGTTTAATTGCTTTTACTTGATTTTCTTTGTTTTCTTTAAGGGATTTATTGATTTCTTCCAAGTTTTTGTTTGTCTTTTCCTCGATTTCTTTAAGGGAATTTTTCATTTCCTCTTTAAAGGCCTCTATCATCTTCATAAAGTTATTTTTAAGGTTGTTTTCTTCTGCTTCATCTGCATTGGGATGTTCAAGTCTTGCTGTTGTAGAACCACTAGTTCTGGTGGTATTGGATTGCTCTTTGTTGCTGAATGTATTCTTGCACTGGCATCTACCCATCTCTTCCTCCAATTGGTGTAGGTGGTATCAATACCTCAGGCAGTGGGGGGCACTCTTCATGTGATTGGTGCAGGTGGTGTCTGTGTCTTAGGGAGCTGCTCTTGGTCCAGTCAATGCAAATGGTGTCTGTGTCTCAGGAAGCTGCTGAGATCGAGAGATATGGGTGGGTTTGGGGGGGTGGAGTGGGACTTGTAGATTACAGGATCTGATGAGGGGGTGGAAAGACCTGCCTGCAGGAGCCTTGCCTGCTGGCCAGCTAGTGGGGTTGCAATGGGTGGGGATGGGGGACATGGGGTGTGCCTTGGGGCCTAGGGTCTAGAAACTGGGTTGTCCAACTTGGAGGATAGTTACTCATCTCTTGGCCCCATCAGTGCCTGCAATGTCTGTGTCTCAGGGAGCTGCTGAGGTCACAGGAGATGCGTGGGTTTAGGGGGCAGAGTGGGACTTGTAGATTACAGGGTCTGGTGGGGGTGGGGGTGGGAAAGCCTGCCCACTGGAGCCTTGCCTACTGGCCCAATTCCTTGAATTCTTTGATAAAATGTATATTTGTATTTTTCATTATAACTTCTTGAATTCTTTGATAAGGTTCATGATTGTTCTTTTAAATTCTGCATCCTGGGGTTCATCTAGGGAATTCTTGTCAGACACCACTTCTATAGGACTAGTGGAATTAATGGGAGACATGCTCTCATGGTCATTCAGATTGCTTTTGTTTTTGTGATGTGACCTGGGCACGTGGACTTCTTTGTGTGTATGATGTGATAATATGGCTTTCCTTAGATTGGGCCAGTGCAGGAGATATGTAACCTGAGCTAAGATACTTAAAGTACTCAAATACAGAATGTACTGTTACAGCAGAGTTTAGACAAGTACCTTTTGGAGTGCATTTCTAGTCGATCATTTCTCGGGATTGCATGGGGAGGAGTGAGACAGAGTGCTTGGCTTCAGTAGCAGCCTCAGTGTTCTGCAGTGTGGAGCATGATGCAGTGTGGCATTCAGGGTGGTGTGGCAAAGGGGAGGCTGGTAGTCGTTATCTAAGGGTTCCTAGGATCCTGCTCCCTGTACACTGACCCTGCTTCAACTTGTATTTCTGCAGGGCCAGTGTCTGTGAGGGGAAGCACTTCCATGGCACATTCCACTGAGTTCATAGGTACAGCTTGGTTCAGTTGGGCAAAGATTTTCAGTGACTCCTACTTGCTTTCCCTCTGAGACCTCACGTGGCTCAATAAGTTCATTCACAAATCTTGTCTCTTACAGGAAAAGGGTTATTGTGTATTATCTCGACTGTTATGAGTTTCATTTATGCAGCTTCTAATCTCCTATCTTATCCAGAAGCTCTCTATACTTAAAGAAATTGTGTGTGTGTGTGTGTGTGTGTGTGTGTGTGTGTGTGTGTGTGTGTGTGTTGTATGTGTCTGGTATCTGCACAATGTGGTGTGGGTGTGTTGTTGGTTGTTTTTGCTTTTTATTCTTTGGGAGGCCCACCACCAAGCTCCCAAATAAATCACACACAGAGGATTATTATTACTTATGAATACCAGGCCTTAGCTTGGCTTATTCATAGCCAGCTCTTTTTTTAACTTTAAAATATCCCATCTGCCTTTTGCCTCTGGGCCTTTTCCTTTTCTTACTTCTGTATATATTACTTTCACTCTTACTCTGTGGTTGGCTCGGTGGTTTTGTGTTTGGTCCCTAGCATCCTCCTCTCCTTGTTCTCTTGCTCCTTCTTCTTTCTTTTTCCCATATTTCTCCTTGTATTTATTCTCTCTGCCTGCCAGCCCTGCCTATCCTTTCTCTTGCCTCACCATTGGCTGTTCAGCGCTTTATTAGACTACCAGGTGTTTTTGACAGGCAAAGAAACACAGCTTCACAGAGTTAAACAAACGCAACATAAAAGAATGCAACACACCTTTCTATCATTTTAAAACAAATGTTCCACAGCATAAACAAATGTAACACATCTTAAAATAATATTCTACAACACAGGTGCATGCCACCAGGCCAGAGGAGGACACCGATGTCCTGCTTCATCATTCCCCACCTTGTTCCTTTGAGATGGGGGTCTCTCACTGAGCCTAGAGCTAGGCTGGAAGCCAGTGAGCTCCAGCGACACTCTTGTCTCTGCACTGGGGTTACAGGTATGCACTCAACACCCTGCTTTTGGTAATGGGGTGAACTCAGGGCCTCATATCTGTACAGCGAGCTCTTATCTGCTGAGCCACCTCTCCAGCTCTCATCATTCCTTTTAATGGCTCCACGGTACTCCCTAGAATGGCTATTTCATACATTATTCAACCATTCGCTCATTAATGGGTATCCAAGTTTGTTCCATCTTCTCCCTTAGGAAAGCTGTTGCAGTAAATGGATGCCATGCATGTTTCTACTGGTCCTCTCAAGAATACACTCTGCATTTTAAATTTTATGAGCAAGGCTATTCTGTTTATGGAGCTTTGGAGAGGTTTGTTTGGTTTGTTTTTAGTTTGAGACCTTGTAGCCCTTGCTATCCTGGATCTCGCTCTGTAGACCAGGCTGGCCTTGAACTCAGAGACCCACCTGCCTCTGCCTCCTGAGTGCTGGGATTAAAGGTGTGTATTACCTCCACCTGAGGAAGCAATGTTTTCAATACTCTTAGCTTTTTGCTGTTTTTCTCTTTTCCTGTTTCACAGCCAGTGTTATAATTCGTAGCCACTTCCTAGCTACATGACCACGCATGCACTGTGTGTCCAGCAGTCAGGCAAAATACTTAGTCACCCCAGGGCCTTACGTCCTACATAATCCGTACACTGAGTGGTCAGTAATCTGCATGCAGCATGATCACGTAATCTATGCGCATGCATGTCGTAGCTATGTAAGCCCGCATGCACATAACGTGGGGTGATCTATAAAAGCAGATTCCACCCATTCCCTGCTGTCTCCCCACTACTCATTCCTGGCAGGCCTATTCACGTTCCCCCTCACCCTCCAATAAAACACTTATAGTGGGTTCCCATTGTACCTCGTGTTCTCTCCTGCCTGGTAAATAGTGTTGCAAGTAAATAACATTGGTGCTGTGACAAAGCAAGATCTCCCAGTGCAGAACTGAGGTTGGTTCATCTGCGACTGCCCACTTTTCATCTGCCCAGCCACCGGATTGATTCGCACAGCACCAGCTGCTTCAATTGGTAAGTTTTCCCCTTTACCAGTCAGCATAAACAGTTCCCTGGACCCATAGGAACAACTGTGGATCATCTGGCATCCTTCTGGTGTCCTTGGGACTGGGGGTACTCCTGTCCACAGTCTTTATTGGCTACGGTCAGCCCCCATCGCTGGCTATAACCCTCAGCCATTCCCCACGGTAGTCTGAGATATCATTCTCATTCATTTCTTGTCTGTCAGCCCCTCATCCTCGGGCTGTGGCCCCAGCCCTCACCCTTTTGCTTGATGGAGCACGGAACGACTTGTGCCATTCATCGATCCTCTCTTGATCTCAGGGATGCCTAAGATATTTTAGCCACTGGATCTCATTTTTTTATTTAATTTTTTTCTCTCTGCTGCAGCCATGGGAAACAAGGCGTCCAATCCCATTAGCCCCACATCTCCTCTGGGATGCCTTTTGGAAACCCTCAAACCTCTCAGCTAAATGTCTTACTTAAAGACTTCTAAGCTTATCCACCTCTGCACTAAAAAATGGCCTAAGTATCCCTTAGATAACAATAAAAAATGGCTACCTAGTGGCTTGTTGGACCCTGATATTTTACAGGAATTCTCTAACTTCTGTCAGCGAACTGGCAAATGGAAAGAGTTACCTTATATCCAAGCTTTTTTCTATCTCAGCTCCAGACCCTCCCTCCTTGATTCCTATTCACCTGCCCACGTGCTCCTCGCTGTGCAACCCAAACCTGAGGAACTTCTTACCACTGCTTTGGGCCTTGCTAATGAACCTCTGTGTTTCCAAACTCTCGCTCCTTCTCCTCCAGCAACTGCTCCCTCGGCTCCCCCAGCCCCTTCCTTCCTCTCTAATATCAGGCCACTCCAACCGCTCGACTCTGGCTCCCACCTTTCCTCCTGTCACGCATTCTAGAGCAGCTAAGGAACCCCATCCCAGGCAGGCCAACCCAGAGACTGTTCTCCCTTTGCAAGAGGTAGCCGGGGTGGACGGACTGTACATGCCCCATTCTCATTAGCTGAACTCTCTCAAATTGAAAAAAAAAACAAAACTGGGTCTTATACAACTAATTCTACTTCCTTTATTAAACAATTCCAATACATTACCCAATCCTATAGTCTCACTTTTCATGACATATACATGATCTTTACTAATAACCTACTTCCCGAGGAGTGCAGACGAATTTGGAAATAGGCTAGAATACATGTTGATGAGGTCTACCAGACTAATGCAGCCCATCCTCCCTGAGCGGAAGCAGTTCCCAAATGGGACCCACAATGGGATTATAATACTCCAGGTGGCTCTACCTGGGCTACCCTCTAGCTAGGGATTGCTTTACAAACTGCCTCCTAGCAGGTCTTTGTAAGGCTGCCTCAAACCAGCAAACTATGAAAAGCTAAAGGACATAATTCAGGATAAGGAAGACAATCTGCCTCAATTTCCAGAAGGACTTAGAAAGGCCCTCTTACAGTATACTAATCTAGATCCTGAGAGCTCAGAGGGCAGACAGCTCCTTATGACCCATTTCATCTCGTAGAGCTTCCAGGACATTAGGGCCAAACTTAAGTATCTGGAGAGAGGGCCTCTGACCCCACAGGCATAAGTCTTAGAGGTGGCTTTTAAGGTCTACCGTGGGCAAGATGAGAAAGCCCGTAAACAAGACTGCCAAATGCTGGCACAGGCTATCCAACCAGTCTCCTGAAGGTCCCCAGGTCCCTGTTTTAAATGTGATTGAGAAGGCCACTGGGCTTGCACCTGCCCTGCCCCATGTGGGCCACCTGTACCTTGTCCAAAGTACCACCAAGAGGGACATTGGTCAGTTTACTGTCCCCATGTATCTCGTGGCATGGGGACATCAAACAAGGACCACCCTCCAGCCAATCTCCTAGGCTTGGCAATGGATGATTGAAGGTGCCCTGGTTCCAACCTGATGACAGTCATCTCCCACAGGGAACCTAGGGTAGCCGTTACAGTATCGGAACGATCCATTTCCTTCCTTTTGGACACTGGGGCCACTTAGTCAGTCATGAGGGAGTTTTGGGGTCCCACCTCTCCTTATTGTCTCCCTATTGACAGGGTAGGGGGACAGCCTTACCTACCTCATCAGACCCCACCACTTAATTATATTTTCAGGGGTATCCCTCTTGCTCACACATTTTTGGTTGTGCCAACCTGCCCTGTGCCCCTAATGGGAAGAGATTTTTTTAGCTAAGGTAGGAGATTCTATTTTGTTAGCTCCCTCCATTCGCCTGACCCCAGACTTGCCAGCAGCTCCTCTCCTCCTCCTCCTCCTCCTGCTAGCCACCCAGCCCACTAGCTCTAACATGTCATTTCCCTTGCCAGCCTCTCAGGTGGACCCCAAAGTCTTGGATACCCAGAACCCTTATATTGCTAGGCACCATTCCCCCATTGTTATCTAGTTGCAGGACCCTACCCAGTACATCACCCAAGCTCAGTACCCTCTCTCACTCCAGAGCCTTAGGGGACTTAAGCCTATCATTCTGACCTTCTCAGAAAAAAGCTACTTCACCCAACTTCTTCTCCTTTTAACACCCCTATACTTGCAGTTAAGAAGTCTAATGGAAGCTACTACCTGGTTCAAGACCTCTGGCTCATTAATTCTACAGTGGTTCCCCTCCATCCTGTGGTGCCTAACCCTTACACACTTCTTTCCACTATCCCTTCAGGAACATCCCAATTCTTAGTCCTAGATCCCAAGGACGCCTTCTTTTCTATTCCTCTCAGTCCTCAGTCTCAAAGTATCTTTGCCTTCACCTGGACTGACCCTGACATTCACCTTTCTACGCAGCTGACCTGGACTGTCCTGCCGCAGAGATTCAGACACAGTCCACACCTATTTGGTCAGGTTCTAGCCTGAAGCCTTTTACCCCACCCCCAACCCAGGGGAATTCCTCCTCATACACAGTGACACAAACAAGGGCCTGCTCTCTTTAAGTTCCAGAGGACACGGGCTCAACTGCCATGTCTCCAATTCCAGAAGAATGAGGTTTCATCCCACAACTGTACTCAATCCCACTGGATTGGGAACCCCATATGTTTTTCTCCCTGATTCCCCTCCGCGTTCTCCTGTCTCTACTGACCACATTCTGCTTCATCAGTTTCCCTCTGTGTCTCTAATAACATATTTAAATTTCTAATTAATTCACTACTCAGCTACTGTTACAGGACCACCATCAGTCATAAAGTTGGAGGTTCAAGGACCATCAAATAATACACCCAGGCGGTAAGAAACAGTAACACTCCAGAGGTATTCACACCCGAAGACTCAAAAGGTCAAAAGGGTCTGGACTCTGAAAACAAACAAACAAACAATAAACAGGTGCCTTGAGGTTTGTCTCAGATGAAGATAAAAAGCCTCATTGATAAAAATTTAGAAAAGCATGTTCCAGATCTCTCTCTCTCTCTCTCTCTCTCTCTCTAACACTAAACAATAAAATTCTGATAGCAGCCGGGCGGTGGTGGCGCACGCCTTTAATCCCAGCACTCGGGAGGCAGAGGCAGGCGGATCTCTGTGAGTTCGAGGCCAGCCTGGGCTACCAAGTGAGTCCCAGGAAAGGCGCAAAGCTACACAGAGAAACCCTGTCTCGAAAAACCAAAAAAAAAAAAAAAAAAAAAAAAAAAAAATTCTGATAGCAGAGTACTAAACATTATAATATCATGGCTACCAGCTCAGGATATTAAATTCCTTTTGGCTGCTTCTTAATATGTTTAAAATTTGTCTCCTTCATAAACTTAAATTTTTTTCAAGCTCCAGAGCCAGCTTGGACCCACCTGGACAGGTCAGATCCACTTCAGATAAGTATCATTCAAACTTCCCTGGTCCCGGGAACCCCCTCCCTCACCATGGGGCCCATCAGGATCCCCCATCTCATGTCCCCTTTCCCCTCAAGGTGAAATTTTTTTCTAAACTTCTTCTTCTGCCTCACCAGCACCTTGTTAAATTCAAACAG
Organism: Peromyscus californicus insignis; assembly: GCF_007827085.1. Classification (NCBI taxonomy): domain Eukaryota; kingdom Metazoa; phylum Chordata; class Mammalia; order Rodentia; family Cricetidae; genus Peromyscus; species Peromyscus californicus. The sequence goes on from NW_026294551.1 coordinate 61,995,432, forward strand.
TCAGATCCAAGCGGCGATGGACGATTCCACAAAGCTAAAAGCAGTGGTGAAGACAATTCAGCTACCTCAGAATGTCCAGCTACCTCAAGAAAAGCTCCCCTCCCTACTCCCCAAAATTAACCGACACCTACCGAGTCAGCTGGAAGCAGTTCCGGGAGACATGGCACCCCCATTCCTATTTACCTGCCACTCTTAACCCTTATTTTTATAATAACAAAAAGATGGACTGCTATAACTCGTAGCCACTTCCTAGCTACATGACCGCGCATGCACTGTCCAGCAGTCAGGCAAAATGCTTAAGTCACCCCAGGGCCTTACGTCCTAAGTAATCCATATGCAGCGTGGTCATGTAATTGCCCAGCGTGTTCACATAATGTATGTGCATGTGTGGCATAGCTATGTAAGCCCATACGCGCATGCAAGGGGTGACCTATAAAAGCAGATTCCATCCATTCTCCACTCTCTCTTCTGCCCTATTCATTTCTGGTAGGCCTATTCACTTCCCCCATCCCCCCCAATAAAACTCTTATAGTGGGTTCCATTGCACCTCGTGTTCTCTCTCGCCCAGTGAATAGCACCGCAAATAAATAACGGCCGGGGGACAACTTGATCAGAATAGGGTTTAGAGGACACTTGACAAGAACATGCTCAAGTCTGAGGCAAGGTAGGACCTTTTTTTTATCTCAGAGTCCCCTTGCAGCAAGCTTTAACCACACGTGACAACCACCGAGACAGCATAGGTTTAATTTAAATTATAATTAGCCAGATTTTTATTTTAAGTTGTAGCTGTCCTCAGTTCCTGTGACTAGATTTGGACCTAAGGCCTAGCTTGGGGTGGGCAGGTGCTTTTAAAGGCAGATCACAATTACTTCATTCCTGTGGAATTTATAGCTAAATGAGGAAATGCCTCACTCAAAAGCAGAGTTTACAAAAACCAGAGCAAGTGGTTAATCATTTCATAACCGTTTTACCAATTTGGGGAAGGCAGGGGCAAGGAGTCAGAGTTGCTAGGAGCTTATCTTTAGGAATTTAAAATGGGTGCCTAGTACAAAATGGAATTTTCCTTAGCCCTCACAATGTGTATTACACTAGGCTGGCCTTGAACTTGTGATACTTTTGCCTCAGCCTCCTGAATGCTAGAATTGTAGACAAGAAGCACCATGTCCTGACTCACAATATTTATTGAAATTAACTACATACAACTTCTATGAAGTCCTGGGGGTCAAATTCAGGCTTGAAACATGCTAGGTAAGCCATTGTCTGCATAGAATCTAATATTCCTGATTGACTTTTTGTAGGCCAATATTCTTTTCTCAAACATACCTCTTCTTTAATCTGTGAAGTGTTTTATTCTGTGAAGTTTTTGTGTGTGTGTGTGTGTGTGTGTGTGTGTGTGTGTGTGTGTGTTGTGTGTGTGTGTGTGTATGTTGTGTTTGTGATTATCCTATAAACATGCTTGGTTTCAATTCCCTACTATACTGGCTAGTTTTATGTCAACTTGACACAAGCTAGAGTCATCAGAGGGAACCTCAACTGAGAAAATGTCTTCATAAGATAGGACTGTAGACAGGCCTGTAAGGCATCTTCTTATTAGTGATTGATAGGGGAAGGCCCAGACCATTGTGGATGGTGCCATTCTGGACTGGTGGTCCTGGGTTCTTTAAGAAAGCAGGCTGAGTAAGCCGTAGAGAGCAAGCCGGTAAGCAGCACGCCTCCATGGCCTCTGCATCAGCTCCTGCTTCTGGGTTTCTGCCCTGTTTGAGTTCCTACCCTCACAACTTTTGATGATGAACTAAAGTTTGTTATAGGGAACTGTGAGTGAAATAAACCCTTTCCTCCCCAAGTTGGTTTTGGTCTTGGTGTTTCATCACAGCAATATTAACCCTAACTAAGACACCAAGTTACAAATCAGCAGGTAATTTTGAATACTCAAATATTCTTGTAGGCATTGGAGAATAGGAAATAAAACACACAAATTACATCATCATCAATTTTTCCTTGGGAGTAAAAAAAAAAATACTAGGGGCTAGGAATGTGGCTCAGGTGTTAAGAGTACTTGCCTAGCATGCATGAAACCCTGGGTTCCATCCCTAGAACCTTAAACAATGGGCATGATAGTGTTTACCTATAATCTTATCACTCAGAGATGGGTCATCTTTGGCTACATAGTGAGTTTGAGGTCAACCTAGACAATATGAGACCCTGCCTATGCTGCTCCCTACACACATACACACACACACACACCCCAAATAAACAAACAAAAAAGAAAGTAAACTAAACAAGTAACTGTACACTGTCAGATATACATTCTTTCAAGTAAAATAAAGTGGGACATAGGTGTGGGGAAAGATGGCTGACATAACAATGTAGCAGTGGAAGACCTCACTGTAAAGGAAGCTTCTGATGAAGCCTGGGAGGTTAGGGAATATATACTGTGGGATGCTGGGTGTGGTGAGAAGCCTTTTAGGCAGAGGCTCTGAGTGTCTGCTAATTTGTCCTTAACACAGTTTGTTTTGGGTTTGTTTGTTTGTTTGGAGACAGGGTTTCTCTGAATAGTCCTGGCTGTCCCAGAACTTGCTCTGTAGACCAGGCTGACCTCAAACTCACAGAGATCTGCCTGCCTCTGCCTCCTGAGTGCTGGGATTAAAGGCATGCACCACCACACCCAGGCTCAACATGGATTCTTTATTCTAGTTTTCCATCCATTAAAGCTGGCAGCTTTAAGAGCTTTAGGATCATGATAATCTGGACGGCAGTTTCTGTTCTGTCCCACCTGTGTTGGAATGCTGCAAGACAGGGAGCATGTGGGATGTGAACACATGAATAGCATCACCTAAGCCGAGGGGCTTCTCTGGTTTCTTTGCTTTACCAAGACAGCACTTGTACTTTTCTTCAATTACCCCCCCCCCCAAACAACACACACACCGCAATCTGCCCTGGGCAACTCGTTTACACATAGTTTTCCCTCAGTACACCAAACCCCTCAAGAGCTAACTATAAAATGGTGTAATATTTGCCTCTAACCTATATGGCCTGCATGCACACTTCTGGGTTGGATTTTGAATTTTGGTTTTGTTTGTTTTCTTTCTTTCTTTCTCTTTTTAATATGAGTCTCACTATCTGGCCACTGGCTGGTCCCAAACTCCTGGGCTCAAGTGTTCCTCCTACCTCAACCTGAATAGTTCCCAAATAGTGGTGTACCCAGACACAAGAACACCCCCCCAATCTTCTGCATGTTTTAACTCATCTCTGAGTGATACTCAGTTCATCATAGATTGTAAATGCTCAGTAGGACAGCACGCTAAGGCATATCTAAGTTTGGGTAAGGCCATCATTGCTTCAAGGCCAGGCTGCTGCTGATCAGACAAGCCTCAACTGCAGTTGCTCCTGGGAACCATGACACAGAAATGCTGTCTATTTACATAGGGCAATCCCCTCTCCCTATAAAAGCAGTCCTCAGAATGCCTGTTGGTGAATTCTCTGGGCTATTTTGCCTGCTAGCTGCTGTTACTGCAGTGCATTTGATGAATTCCCTACTTCTGTCTTTTTCTGTCTTGGTAAATTATTTCACTGTTCCACATCACGGGTACCTGTCACCAGAATTTGACACCTCGCTGCTATAGTGTTTAAGGAATAATGATGGGGGGAGCTAATTATTCAGTAGATACAATTTGTAGGGAGGGAAAACTGAGTTGGTTGACTGCTCATCTGTGTAACCCCCAGATAGGAGAGCTGAATGCATGATAGGTCTATACTGTCCCCACTTAATAGTATCTAGTGTGTGGAATGTGGCTAGTACAAATTGACTATGCTGTACCAAATGTGTAAAATACGAGATTTCAAAGCCAATGCAAAATTTTTACAATATTTCACTAACAATTTTACAGTATCACATGTTGACATGATATTGTCTTTCTTGGATTACTTGTTAAAATTAATTTTCCCTGCTTCTTATTGCTTTGTGGCCACTAAAAAATATTCGTATGCCGGCTGGCATTCTAGTTCAACCGGAAAGCACTGGATTAGACCCGAGGGAAGGAATCTCAGTCTGTGTTCTTGCCGCACCCAATCCCTGCTGTGGCACTGCGGTACCCCAACACAGCTGCCAAGATGGCAGTCTGCAGAATGGCCCATATAAGAAACTCCAGTGACCAATAAACAGAACCTAGAACACCCGCCTTGAAGAGAAAGCGCAGACGCAGGCCCCGCCCCACCCCGTCCGGCGTCCCGCCTCTTTGCGGCAGAGCTCAGGCCGGTGCAAACCGGTTCAGCGGCCTGACGGGCACTCGGTTCTACCCAATCCTTAGCACGCCCCGCCTTCCAAGTGGAGACTCGAAACGTCTTGTCGCTAGCGTCTCGGGAGGCGGCTCCAAAGCGAACCGGACCATCCCTCCAGCCTATGACAACCGCCGACCGTGCCTCAGACTGGAAGACAACCAATGGCGCGACGCGAGGGCGGGATTCCGTTGGCCCCACCCCCTCGCCCCCAGCGTCTCGCGGGAGCCAGCGGGCTCGAGGGGGGGCTGTGGGGCGGGGCCCTGAGCGGCGGAGCCTGCGCACTGCAGCCGCCGGGCTGGGTGACGTTATGCTCTCCCGCGGACAGCCCCGCCCCGCCCCGCCCCGCCCCGCCCTCCTCGAAGCTGGAGGGTGCTGCGCGAGCGGTCCGTGCTGCGGTCGCCTTCCTCGGGTCTCAGCGCAGTCTTTGTCCGCCCGCTTTGTTCTCGCCGCGCTGGCGTCGTCCTCGCCCCCGTCGCCGCCCGCCCCGCGCGCCCGGGCCTTGCCAGCCATGGTTGCTCGGCCCGAGCCTGAGGTCGAGGCCATGGATGCTGAGGTGGCTGTGGCGCCGCCGGGCTGCTCGCACCTGGGCAGCTTCAAGGTGGACAACTGGAAGCAAAACCTGCGGGCCATCTACCAGTGCTTCGTGTGGAGCGGAACGGCCGAGGCCCGCAAGCGCAAGGTGAGCCCGAGGCCTGCGCCGCTCTCCTGCCTGGGACGCGGGGAGTGGGGGGGGGGGAGTGGGAGAGAAGCTTGTCGGTGCGGGGTGGGGGTGAGGGGAAGCATTCGCGGTGTAGGGAGGGAACAAGGGGAGGGAGCGAGGAGAAGCCTCGCGATGCGGGGAGGGGTCGAGCGAAAAAATGAATCTGAAGAGGAAGACTCCGCCTTGGCTGTCAGCCTAGGCGTTCGTGGCCGAGTAGTTCTTGTCTGTGAGGTCGCGGTGCGGGGTCGGGGTCTGCAAGGTGCTCTGTGGATAGCGGCCGGAGCTGAGACCCGCAGCAGTCAGATGAGGCTGGCCGGAAGCGAGATTTTTAGGTTGGAGGAGGTGATTGACATTCGCAGCCGTCGAGGTAGTAGTGGCTGCTGTGTTGTTTACTGGTCCTGCAAATCCCAGCAACTATGGTTATATTATTAGTGATGTGGAAATCGGAAAACGTTCACCTTTAATCTTAAACTTCATTATTACAGTTTACTTTTGAAGGTGAAAACTGGAATGGGGAATTTTGTTTCCTTCTTGATTAGCATTTTTTAACGGGAAAACTGACAGATCTGCTGGGTTGCATGTCATGTCAAGTATTAAATTCTCTGTTCTGTAACAGCCTGTTAGGATCAGAGATTTGGGGTAATAGAAGCATATGCCCATAAACAGAAATACTAAGACTTGGGTTATTTTGTATTTTGAGACGGGAGTTTTTCTGTGTAGCTTAGGCTGTCCTTAAACACCCCATTCTCCTGTCTCAGTTTTGTGAGGACTGGGATTACAGAGGTGAACCATCATCTCTGGCACAAAAATGCCAGATTGACACCAGTGTTCCATGGGTCATAATTTTGTCACTGCGCCATTCTATTGCTTCCTGGATTGAGATGTGTTGTAAAACTGTTTTTACATGGGAGTAAATGGGGGTTCCCCCTTTTCCCCTTTCTCTTTCTATTTTTTGCTCCCCTCCATCTCCCCTGACTCTAGTTCTGTATAGCATCACATAAGGAAATGAAAAATTTCCTTTTAAATTAGGACTGCTCAGCTCAATATTTAAATTTCCACTGTGCTAGAAATTATTAAATGCTCTTCACAACCCAGAATTCAGATACCAGTGCAACACTCACAAATCATGTTTTGTTGGGCTACCGTGAAGTAGGAAATGGAGGCAGGTAATCGTGCTCTTGAAGGTGCATGAACTTGTGTGCAGAACTCCACTCCTCCGAAGTTCCCTCCAGCTCAGAATGTTTTCATTTCACAAGCCAGTTATTCTTTAAAAAAAAAAAAGTTAGACCAGGCCGGGCAGTGGTGGTGAACGCCTTTAATCCCAGCTCTTGGGAGGCAGAGGCAGGTGGATCTCTGAGTTCAAGGCCAGCCTGGTCTACAGAGCGAGATCCAGGACAGGCACCAAAGCTACACAGAGAAACCCTGTCACGGAAAACAAAAAAAAACAAACAAGTTTGGCCATGCGTAATGGTGCAGAAAAAAGAATACAAATATCTGGAAAAGTATTGCTCTTCAGCCATTAGAGCTGCTAGTTAAAACTGCATGGAAATTTCATCCCACCCCAGGCAAAATGGTTACTCCCAAGAAAACTGTGAGCAAATACCTTATGGAGGAAGGGGGAGCCCTTATATACACTGCTAGTGGGGGTGTAATCTTCTACAGCCTTTCTTGCAGGTGGCAAACCTGCAGTTCTGCCTTAGTCTCACTGTGCACACATCCGTGTACAGCAGAGTTGCCATGTGGAGAGAGGCAGGCCTTCCATGAGGACTTTCTCTTGCTCTAAGGCTAGCACGGAGACTCCGCTGATTTCATGTGTTGGAATTATACCCCTTAGAAGACACAGGTTTATTCCACAGTTTTTTTAGCTCTGTTTACTCTTTTCTGACACTCCCCCATGCTCTTCCACTCAGATATGATGATTCTTTACATTATTGCAGCATTTCACCTATTAATTGAACTATGTAGGTCCTTTTTGTGTTGTATATTTTGCATTCTGCTTTTCAAACCATCTGTAGAGGATGTGTACATTTGATGATTTAATAGAGTAGACATAAAAGACTACTGTGGGGCCAGCAGGACGGATCAGTGTGTAGAGGTGCTTGCCACTGAACCTGATGGCCTAAACTTGGTCCCAGGACCCACATGGTAAGAGAGAGTCAGCTTCCACAGATGGTTCTCTGACCTCTGCACATCCTCTGTGACATTTGTATACTCTCACCCAAGTAAGTATAATGCATTTTAAAAACAGGACAGCACCACAGAGGAGAATACCCATCTCTTTCTCCAAATTGTTACCCTCATCTTCATGAGCATCTAATAAGGTTTTCATGGCGTTTGGTTTGCTTGCCTCTGTACTTCATGTGATGAGAGCAATGTGGTGTGTGCTTATTTGTGTAGCTCCTTTCTCTTGGTGTTGTGTATGTTGAGATTCATTCACAATACAGATTACAATCTTCATTTTTTTTGCTGCATAATACTCCGCTGATCAACTGTCCCAGCATTTATTTATACTCATAATGAACATTTTTACTTCCTGTGTTGGGGTGTTAGAAATCACACTACTGTGAACATTCTGTTGTGTCTCATATAAATCTAGGAACTGTACAGCTTATATATTTACTTTAATACTTTCCTTTTATAAAAACAAGAAATCTACAATAACATGTCATAAAAGATTGTCATATATTTATGTAGGCTCATTGGTTCATTTTTGCCATTCTTTATTTTATTTTATGTGTGTGAGTGTTTTTGCCTGATGTATGTTGTGTACTATTGTGGTTCTCTGCAGAGGCCAGAAGAGAGCGTCAGGTCCTCTAGAAATGGAGTTACAGAAAGTTGTGAGTTGCCATATCGGTATTGGGAATTGAACTTGGGTCCTCTGCAAGAGCAGCCAATGCTTTTAACTGTTGAGCCATCTCTAGCTCCATTTTTGCCATTCTTTTCCTCAAATTGTCTGAGAATCAGTTGATGACATCTGTGTTATTATTGCCATCGACCTCCATAGAATGAGGACATAGTCCTATGATCATAATAATGAACACTGTCCAGGAATAACGAGTGAATATGGCCATCTCATCTCATACACAGTCCATACTTAAATACTGGCTTGCATTGCCTTCAGTTACAGTGAGAAGTGACTGGGACCACATGTTCAACAGGTAGACCTGCTGTGCACTCTGGATCCAAACCTAAGCACAGGTTTAGCAGCAAAAAAACAGAAACCCAGTAGTCCAAGTACAGCAGATAGAGAGCAGTTGAACAATTCTGTATAGCCATGCCACCCAGAGTATGCCAGTTTCCATCGTTGAAGAAACACTGGAGCATGAAGTGGAGTGTTCAGTACTATGCAGTCTGCCACCTCCACCAGACTTTGGCACATTGCTTCTGCTCCCTGGCCTCCCTAGCCGAAGTCTGCATGGTTGACTTGTACTGTGTGTTTCATAACCTGTGATCATGCTTGTGCCCATATCAGCATGTCTTTGGTACAGGGTAGTGGCACTGTGTATCTATCTGTTCATTAACTTGGTAGATATTTGGTCTAGTTTTGCAGTTTTTGAGTACTGTTATTTTACCTGGTGATTATAGTATCCACAAATGATTCTGTTTAAGTCAGTTGTTATGTGATGGTTATAGAAAAGGGCTTTGTTTTATCTTTCCCACTGCAGTTGTTACATGGAATTCTCCTAGGAAGAAGACTTTGGGAGAGCTAGTATGTGTGCTTGTATAGCAGTAATTATAGTATGGACTTGGGTGCCTTTTTTTTTTTTTTTTTTTTTTTTTTTTGGTTTTTCGAGACAGGGTTTCTCTGTAGCTTTGTGCCTTTCCTGGATCTTGCTCTGTAGACCAAGCTGGCCTTGAACTCACAAAGATTTGCCTGCCTCTGCTACCCGAGTGCTGGGATTAAAGGCATGCGCCACCACTGCCCGGCCTTGGGTGCCTTTTGTTTTTATCAGGTTTAAGTTTTGTTTGTTTGTTTTTGTTTTTTTGAGACAAGGTTTCTCTGTGTAGTTTTGGAGCCTGTCCTGGAACTTGCTCTGTAGACCAAGCTGGCCTTGAACACACAGAGATCCGCCTGGCTCTGCCTCCCAGGTGCTGGGATTAAAGGTGTGTGCCACCACCACCTGGCAGTAATTCATTCTTACTGTTGATATCTATGTCAGATTGTGCCCTGGTTGCCCAGTGAGCATTCATAACTCTGGCCCTTCCTCTTTCCATATCTCACCCCTAGTGCTACAAACCGGCATGTTCTTGGGTAATGTGAGTATGTAGAATTGTCTACCACTGCATTCATATTTGCTATGGTTGCATTGCTGGGTTTCTGTGGCCTTATTTTTAGCAGTGGATTTTTCTCTTTTGTTCCTGTGTATTGTTTTGATTCATGCTTCTTTTCTGTAGTTCTTGGGTTGTTTTATTTGGGGGGGGGGTTGGTTTTGTTTTTCTTTTAAACTCATTACATATCTTTTTAGAACTTTGATTCCCAGGCCTCAAAATGGTACCTGGATTAAAGATGGCTGGGTATGAGCTGCTGGCCGGAGTGCTCGAGGCACAGTGCTGGGTGTGAGAAAATGATGGCATCACCATAGCTGTTCTCTTATTGATTTGCTTTTGAGCTAAACTAAGCACTTTGGGGAAAACAGGAAGAGTGGAGTGATGTGTTAAAATGGTAAGGCAAGAAGAAAGCTCCTGTACTTCCTCCCGCTAGTGTCCCGATTGTGACCCTTGACTTGGACTCCATGGGAACTCCTGTTGTGTCCACACTGCTCACAACTCCTTATCTAAATTTCAGGCAAAGTCCTGTGTCTGCCATGTCTGCGGCATCCACCTGAACCGGCTGCACTCTTGCCTCTACTGCGTCTTCTTCGGCTGTTTCACAAAGAAACACATCCATGACCATGCAAAGTCAAAGCGGCACAACCTGGGTAAGGCGCCCTCCTGCAGCAGGGACAGGAGCAGGCGTTGACTCAGTTAGCATGTTATCTTCCCCCAGAGCCCAGTATGATAAAAGGTCCTTGTGAGCAGGCGGTGGTGGCGCACGCCTTTAATCCCAGCACTCTGGAGGCAGAGACAGGCGGATCTCTGAGTTCGAGGCCAGCCTAGTCTACAGAGTGAGTTCCAGAACAAGCACCAAAAATACACAGAGAAACCCTGTCTTGGAAAAACAAACAAAAAATGGTCCTTGTGAAACTGAACTCTCAAGTGGGTGGTGCCATTTGCTTGAAGCCTTTTAAACTGGTGTCATATTTTAGCAATGGGTTTTCATTAAGGCAGGTTCATGAAAGGCTAGCTGAGCATCGTATGACATCAAGTATATGAAGTAGTTGTACGTGTGTGTGAAATGGTTGTGTATGTGCTTCTGTTTGTGTGTGTGTTGTTGTTGGCAGTCTCAGGCTGTGAAATTGTCATGTAACCAAAGATGACCTTGAATTGAACTTGTGATTCTCCTGCTTCCACCTCCTCAGTGCTGGCGTTATAGGTTATGTCCGCCATGTCCAGCAATTGCTTTGTTCTTTTCAACAGTCTTGTTACATAGCCCAGGATAGCCTCAGACATAGGCTCCTCCTTTGTCAGCCTTCAGCATGCTAGGATTCTAGGCATGTATCATCACGCTTGGCTTGGCCTTGGTTAATGTAAGCACATACAGCCACCAATTTCCATCTTAGCACTGTGTCCACCCCGCTCCCCAAGTCCCTAAGTTTTAGTGTGATAGGTCTTTCTTTCTTTCTTTCTTTCTTTCTTTCTTTCTTTCTTTCTTTCTTTCTTTCTTTCTTTTTCTCTTTCTCTCTTTCTTTCTCTCTCTCTTTCTTTTTCTCTCTTTCTCTTTTTCTTTCTTTCTCTCTCTCTCTTTCTCTTTCCTTCTCTCTCTCTTTCTTTCTCTCTCTCTCTTTCTCTTTCCTTCTCTCTCTTTCTTTCTCTCTTTTTCTCTCTCTCTCTCTTTCTTTCTTTCTTTTTGGTTTTTTTGAGACAGGGTTTCTCTGTGTTGTTTTGGTGCCTGTCCTGGATCTCACTCTGTAGACCAGGCTGGCCTCGAACTCACAGAGATCCGCCTGGCTCTGCCTCCCAAGTGCTGGGATTAAAGACGTGCGTCACCCCCACCTAATTTCTTTCCTTTTTTTTTTCTTCTTGAGACAGGGTTTCTCTGTATACCAGCCTGGCTGTCTTGGAACTTGCTTTGTAGACCAGGCTGGCCTCAAACTCAGAGATCCACCTGCCTCTGCCTCCTGAATGCTGGGACTAAAGGTGTGCACCACCATGCCCGACAGGTTTTTATTTTCATTTCTCTTGAAATAGTTTCTATTTTCCTAAGATTTTTCCCTTGACACGCTGGGGTGGTTTCTGTCCCATCTGTGTGTTCTCTAGGCTGTTTGTTTTTTCTTCCCCTGCTATTGTAGTAGCGTTATTCATTGTGATCAGAAAGCAATTGTTCCAGTGATAGACTTGCTTCAGAGTCTGGCAGCACCTCAGAAAGTGACTCCTGGAATTTTCCCTGTCACCCAGCAACCTCAACCCCTAATTTTGAAGTAGCAGTTGGGACAGATAACTTTATAGGTTCAGTTTCTGTGCTGTGAAATCAAGGTCTTTTTGAGTGAAACCTGTTTCACCTGTCTCTGGAGAAAGAACGACACATAGTCATATTAATCTCTCTTACAAGATTGCCAGCCATTCCAGATGTGACAAAGTCTTGTTCCCCAGTCAGGTCCTTGAGAGCCCTGTGGATCTAAAATAAATACTCTGTGAACTTTTGCCCTAGTTTTGAGTTCTGTGCTTGCACAGCTGAAGCAGAGCATCCTGATCCTTGAATCAGTACTGCCAGCCTCAGATGTGTACCTCCCATTCTTGCTCAGCCCTTGGGGAAACTTCTGGAGACAGCAGACACACTTCACCCACCCTGGATAAACCTTCACAATTGGCACTCCTGCAGCTCACAGGGGTGTCTAGAGCACTTGGCTTGTGTTCACCTGCCTGAAGCACTATCTTGCCATGCTAGATTTAATTTTGTTCTCTTCCCTCCTTTCTGCCTGCAGCTATTGACCTGATGTATGGCGGTATATATTGCTTCTTGTGTCAGGACTACATCTATGACAAGGACATAGAAATCATTGCCAAAGAGGAGCAGCGCAAGGCTTGGAAGTTGCAAGGTGTGTTCACAGTGCTTTGAGAGAAGGTTAGGGGACCAAAAAATGGTCAAGGAAGCTGGCTTGGCCTGGGGAGGAGAGAGAAAACAAGTCCTACTTTTCCTGTGGCAGTCACACAGCTCACAGAAGTGATAAAACTAATGCTGGAACCATGTAGGTTTAGCTGACGTGGGTTATTGGTCCTTAGGAGAGGATGGAGGGCTCTTCCACCAAAATACCCCAGGCTGTGTCCATCCTCTCCACAGAGGGTCTGTTAGACATTACAATCCCTCCCTTTTTTTTAACCCATTCTCAACCCTGTCAGATTGGGATGTTGTATTGCCTCTTGCTGGACTAGTGTGGAAATTCCTTAAATATTGGGCCAAGTGTCTGGCTCTGTGGAGGAGCCATTGCCTAGCATATACAAGGCCTTGGGCTTGAACCTCAGTGTTACAAAAAAGAAAGAAACAAAAACTGTTGAAATGTGCCTGTCTTAGTTAGGGTTTCTATTGCTGTGAAGAGACACCATGACCTCGGCAGCTCTTATAAAGGACAACATTTAGTTGAGGTGGTGGCTTACAGTTCAGAGGTTCAGTCCATTATCATCATGGCAGGACATGGCGTTGTACAGGCAGATGTGATACTTAGGAGAGGTAACTGAGAGAGAGTTCTGCATTTTGCACAGGCAACAGGAAGTGCCAATAGTGCCACTCCCTTTGGGGACCTTTTTCTTTCAAGCCACCACAATGCCTGTGCCTAAATAATACGAGCTACTCTTGACAGTGGAGTTAGATGCATCATGGAGACAATACCATTAGAAATTTTGTTCTTAAGATTTTCATACATAGAGCAAAACCAGCCTGTCTCAGCATTCACAAAATGTGTATTCCAGGTAAGCAAAGCTCAGAAACCATGCAGAAGTACCCCCTCACAACACAGTGTCACTCTTGTAACTTTTATTTCCTAAATTTACATTTTATCTAGTAAAAGGCCGTTTTGAAACTTTAGGCACTCAACAAAAGCATATGGTAACAATTACTCCTTAAATGCAAATTATTATGTCTCTTCTTGGTAAAGTTTAGTATAGTAAGATAGTCCTTCAGGTTGTTACCTATATGGAAGCTGCCCAGTTCTTGAATGTTTCTGTTTGCAGAGGTTGGCATCTTCTATTAACCCATCATAAAAAAGAAGTCTTAGATTATAATAAGTGTTACACAAAGATCTGAGACTGGGTTTCTCTGTGTAGCCTTAGCTGTCCTGGAACTTGCTTTTCTAGGCTGGTTTCAACTCAGAGAGAGATCCACCTGCCTCTGCCTCCCAAGTGCTGGGATTAAAGGTGTGCGTCACCACCTCCCTGATTTTTATATGCACTGCAGCCTTAACAAAATCTCATAGTTAACAACTGTATACACAGTAATCCTGGAAAAGAAACACATAGTGATGAAATATAAGGAAAGGAGTTTTGCATTTTGTTTATGTACATGTCAGTGTGCAATAGTGTGCATGCCCTCATGTCAGCAGCAGGTATTCTGTTGATCTCCATCCTTTATTTAGAGACAGGGTCTCTTGCTGAACTGGAACTCAACATTTCAAAGAGATCATCTTATCAGTAAGCCCCTCGGATTGGACTGACTCTGCCCCACAGCACTGGAGTTAGGGGCACTTGCTGTTGTGCCTGGGTTTTACATGGGTCCTGGGGTCCTAATTTGGGTTGTCGTGCTTACATAGCAAGCACTTTAGCCACTAAGCCATCTCCCCAGCCAGAGAAATGACTTACAATACATATGATTTAGAAGCATTTTAAATTTTATCTCTATAGTGTCCTTAACACGGGAGGCCAGTCACAGCGAGCCTGCACCTCTTTGAGATATGGTGAGAGTAGAACTTGATAAGACGGTGAGACACAGAAGCAATGGAGAGCCATCCAGCCAGTGCTGCATTTGTGCAGATAGGCCCCTCCAGCAGCTCATTCCTTCATTCCCAGTGGCATCAGTCTGGCCAGGTACCCCAGTGCCCCTGTGGTTGTGACTCCTAAGGGGCGCTGCCTGGGTAAGGCAAAACTCAATCTGAGGGCACATTTGAGGATCTGGCTTAGCCCAGCCCTTAACCAAATCAGTGTCTCCACCCAGCTCATCCATACTGTGCCTGCAGACATCCCTGACCAATGATTTAATCTCAGCCCTGCAGTATTCGGGAAAATGTGCTCTCTGAAGTAATTTCAAAAGTAACATACCAGTTCCTTGTAGGAGAGGAACCATTTTCTGATTGTGGGTGGAGAATGGAGTGGCTAGCTTCCCCAGGTGGCTTAGACTCCCGCACTCCTGGCAGGTGCTTTGTGGCTCTAGTGGCACCATAGTTTAATGTTTCTGTCACACACTTAGTCACAGATACAGCATTGTTCTTTATTACTTCTGGGTTTACCTGATGTCTTAGTTAGGGTTTTGATTTCTGTGACGAAACACTATGACCAAAAAGCAAGTTGAGGAGGAAAGGCTTTATTTGGCTTACACTTTGATATTGCTGTTCATCTTCAAAGGAGGTCAGCACAGGAACTCAAACAGAGCAGGAACCTGGAGATAGGAGCTGATGCAGAGGCTATGGAAGGGTACTGCTTACTAGCTTGTTCCATATGGCTTGCTCAGCCTCCTTTCTTACAGAACCCAGGACCACCAGCCCAAAATGCCTCACAGCTGAATCTTAAAGAACCATTTTCTGTATAGAGGTTCCCTCCTTTCGAATAACTCTAGTTTGTGTGTCAAGTTGACATAAGACTATCAACACACCTGATTTTCCCCCCCAGTTCCCAGAGAGGCTCACAATGGTTTGCATTAACAGTGCTGGGTCTGTGTCCCACCTGACCAGTGAGCACGTATCTCTCATGAGTCAACACCATTGCTGTGTGCAGGGGGAGTAGAGCACAACCCTGACTTGGCTGGGTTTTTTTTTTTGTTGTTGTTGTTGTTTTTTGTGTTTTTAAACTCTGCCGTGTCTTAGTTTGCTTTCTATTGCTGTGAATAAAACACTAACCAAAACCATCTTATCCTTTCGGGTCACAGTCCATCACTGAGGGAAGTCAGGGTAGAAACTAAAGCAGAGGCCATGGAGGAAAGCTGTCCTTGCTTCCCATCTCACTCAGCTATCTTTCTTACACACCCCAGAACACCTGCCCAAGGGTGACACTCCCCACAGGCCAGTTTGATGGAAACAGTTCTTTAGCTGAGGCCCTCTTCTCCCAGATGATCCTAGCTGTGTCAGGTTGACAGAAAACTGAGCAGCACAGGAATGAAGGCAGAAACAGGTGCTCTTAGGAGTCAGAGTTTTGTGTTTAGCAGGTTGTTTCTGTCCCCTCAAAACAATACATATCACCATTGTATGAGAATATATTATTTCTTTGTACAGGACACTTGAACTATTAGTTGATGTTCATATACCAGTTCATGTTCATTCTGATTCCAAGTGATGTATTATTAAAGTTTCTTGAATTAGAAATTTTAAATAGTGTAGGACAAGTCCCTCTGAGTCGGGTGTGTAAGAATGAAGTGTGCTCTGCATTATCTTTTGGATATCATTGTCATGGGTTCCGGTCCTCTGCAGTATCAGTAAGCAGATCACAAGTGCATTTTCAGCAGGCTGTAGTGCATGATTTCACAGTCCTAGCACTTGGGAGATGGGCAGGCTGATCTCTGAGTTTGAAGCCAGCCCAGTCTAAATGGCAAGTTCCAGGCCAGCCAGGGCAACACAGTGAGACCATAACTCAGACGACACACTAGCAATACAAATAAAATGCCTTTTCTATTTCTTCGGCAGTTCTAGGGGTCAAACATGGACCACACGTATGGTAGGCAAATGCTCTACCACCAAGCTGCATCCCAGACTCAAAGTACTTTTCTCTGTCAGTCACATTTTCAGGAAGATCCTTCATGACTTACCAGGTTGCCCCCATTGGAGCTGATGCTACCATCTCTGTACCCCAGGATCTAAGGCATTTGAGAAACATTAGTGTCTGGCAGTTTGATGGGTTACCTTCCTTGAATCAATAACCATAGTGTGTTCATAGATACTCACTGAGGGAAGCTCCTGAAGTGATCTTGCACCTCTCACAGCACAGTAGGGCCTTAGAAGAAGAGTGCCTCTCTGCAATGCAGTCCAATGGGTGTCAAGTCGTCACAGCTTTTATTTCCAAGAGAACTTAGGTAACAGTGCCTGAGACTGTTTTCCATTTCCTCAGGTGTTGGAGAAAAGTTTTCAACTTGGGAACCAACCAAGCGGGAGCTGGAACTGCTGAAGCACAACCCAAAGAGGCGGAAGATCACCTCCAACTGTACCATAGGTAGGTGAGGGGGTATGCAGTGTCAGATGGATAGAAAGCCTTGCATTTCTTAGTGCAGGGTTCTGGCTGGGCCTTGACCGAATGGCCTTCCTGGATTGGGGCTGCTGTAGATGTGGGTTGTAGAGGGATGAGTGGAGATGATCCTTCCCAGTTCCTTGGCTTCTGCACGTTTGAACGGACTCGAGCGTGTTCTGGTCAGAGTTGCTCTTCATGGAGAGATGATATGCTAGTGAGTAAGGATATTCACCAAATCATTTTTGGGTTTTCGAGACAGGGTTTCTCTGTGTAGTCCTGGCTGACCTGGAACTCACTCTGTAGACCAGGCTGGTCTCAAACTCAAAGAGATCTCCCTGCCTCTGCCTCCTGAGTGGTGGGGTTAAAAGCATAGGCCACCACCACCCCAGCTGATGACCACCTCTTCTAAAAAGGAAGAAGTATAGTTTAGAGCTTGTTTGAAGAGTGTTTTGCCTCATTAGGCTCCATTCTGACCTGCCTGTTTTCATAGTGAATACATTTGGACATTACTGTGAGAACATAGAGGACAAAGTGGAGGGGGCAGTGGTGATGAGCGTCCTGCAGTCCACACAGAAATTAGAGAACACTACACTTTCCTACTCTTCTCATGCTGCTTGAATGAGTTGAAGAAAGTGACTGGTCATCGAGATGTAAAGGAAGCTTCGGCTGGGATTTGGTGTCCTGAGTCTGAGCCCAGTGCACAGGTGACCCTGCTCTCGATGGCTCCCCATTCAGGTCTGCGTGGACTGATCAACCTGGGAAACACTTGCTTCATGAATTGCATCGTGCAGGCGCTGACCCACACACCGCTTCTGAGAGATTTCTTCCTGTCAGACAGGCACCGCTGTGAGATGCAGAGCCCCAGCTCCTGCCTGGTCTGTGAGATGTCCTCTCTCTTCCAGGAGGTGAGTGCAGGAACAGCTATACAACCGCTTTCTTTTCCCTCTTTTTAAAGAGAAATGAAACAGTTGATGATAACCTTGCCTAATTATATTTCACTATGTGACTGTACTTTGGAAGACATGGCTTTTACAAAGAGATTGCTAGAGATGGGTTGTTGGTTGGTTTTTGGAGGCACATTGTTCACCAAGGAGAGGATCCCACAAAGTGGGCAGAGTCAGCGTATGGATGGCATTCATCTATCTCTAGGAATCCTGGCAGTTTCATGTGTAAATTTTGTTGTCTGGGGGCTGGAGAGTTGGCTCAGAGATTAAGAGCACTGGCTGCTCTTCTAGAGGACCCCAGTTCAGTTTCCAGAACCCACGCACGTGGCAGCTCACAACTATCTGTAACTCTAGTTCCAGGGGAATTTGACACTCTCACACAGATATACGTGCAGGTAAAATGCCAATACATATAAAATAAAATCAATAAATCATAAGATTTTTTTAAAAATACTGTTGTCTGCCCCTTGCATTCAGGAAATTCTGCAGATTTGCATCAGCCCCTTTTCCTGCTTCCTCCTCAGTGGAAGTGAATAACCCTTCCCAGGTGTGCTTTGTCAAAGGCCTCTGCTCTGCAGACTGGAGCACAGAGAGTCGGTGCTTGCTAAGGCTGTCCTTGATCTCATGATAGCTGCACTTGGGTTGTGCCTATCCATATGTACCCCTAAGCAAAGCAGTGTCCCATGGCTCAGGGTTGGGGTATGCTCAGGCATGGTCTCAGCAACTACTTACTGTCTTAGTGGCCTTAGACCAGGAATCAGAGCTGAAATAACTTCTTTTCCCATCCTAGAAATGGGGTGACCTGCCCTGCACAGAAGCTGGCAGGCTGGCCTCGTTTCTTTCAGTGATCTTCTATCAGTGTGCATCTAGGCATCTTTGCTCAGGGCTGCCTTGGGCAGGATTGAGCAGTTAAACAGTGGCTTTGTAACTGAAATGATTCAGCTGGCCTTTCTAGAACAAGTTTTCCAATTCTTGTCCTAGTCCAGCCTGTTACTAACGCCTGCAACTACTGGTGACTGAGGATACGTAGTTGTAGAGAAAAGGGGCTGGCTAAAAAAACCCACCCTGACCCTGGAGCCCAGAACTAGGGAAAGATAGCTCAGATAAGGCCAATGAAAGAAACACAGTTTGGCTCAGTCAGATCAGAGCCATCTCTGCCCCTGGCCAACTGACTTGTGAAACTAACCAATCACTGGTTGACTCCACCTCCAAGACATCCTGTATAAACCACCCTGCCTGGTCAGTTGTGAACTGGTCATTTGTGGGGGGCTGTTCTCTCCACCCTGGTAGAGGCAGCTATTCTCCCGGACTCCTCCTCCTCCTCAAATAAATCTCTTCATCAAAAGAGTTTTTGGTGTGAAGATCTTCATTCACTTGCATAGAGAAGATCCTTGCTAAGATGTCCCTCAGAGGACAAAGCAAGAGAGAACTGAAAGAGCTCAAAAAGCTGAAAAAGTAACACTTCTCTGGAGCCAGAGGAGATTGCTACATTTCTGCAATTTCTTAGGCCAGAGAAGCAGAGCTCTGCTAGGAAGTCCCCTTAAGTGGGGGCTGAGCAAAGCTCAGCTGTAGCAGCTCTCCAGGAGAGGAGCAGGGTTGCTAAATCCTGCGGGAAGACCATCCCCATCACACCAGGTATAGCCTGACTCTCCCAAACAGTCAGGATACCCTTTCCTGCAGAACTGTTCTGGCAGCTCCAGACCTGACTTTCCCCGAGCAGTCAGAAAAATTTCCCTTCCAGGGCTGAGCTGCCTCTTTGCAGCTCCAGCTGTCAGAGCTGCCCTGAGCAGCTCCAGGTGTCTGGGATACCTCACCCTCCAGGGTTGAGCTATCTCTTTGCAGCTCCAACCATCAGAGCTGTCCTAAACAGCTCAAGGTGTTGCCTTACTCCCCAAGTAGTCAGGATACCTTTCCCCAGAGTTGCAAAACTCACATTTTGGCCTCAAAACCTGGGACCAAACCCACAGAGTTGCAACAGATTTACTTATGGTAGTGACAGACAGGTAAAATTGCCAGAGGTTACAAGGGAAAAGAAAACATGCTGAGAAGTGAGTGCTGGGGTTCACTGGTTTTAACTAGCTATTACTTTGTGACTAATGCATCTCTCTTGGATTATTATTAAACTCAGGCTTAGTAAGGTATATGCAGTAAAACTTCTTAGTATATAGATCTATGAGTTGACAAATGCTTAATACCTCCACCCTCATACCTTTCTGAAGCCAAGCCCCTGCTCCTGGTGACACAGGTTTCTGCCCCCTGAATTCCTATTCCTGTGTACATGAGATGGATGGATGTTTGGCAGGTGTCCCAAGTGTTGTGTATGTGTAGTATTCCACCATCCTTGCTAGGTTTGTCTGTCTTCTTGGTATGATACATCAAGGTGTGGTGTGATGCTATTTGCATCAGCGCTGATTCTTAACAAAGTATTCTCTGTTTAGTGGACACAGTGCAGTTGGAGGCTGCCTGGTCCAAACACTTTGGGGTAGTTTCCTGTTTTTACTGTTACAGAATGTAAGTGTGTTAGTATATACAGGGTTTTGTGTCAAGTGTTTCTCTCTAGCACCTTTCTTGGTTAAGTTGTTAATTTTCATTGCTGTTCTTGGTTTTTAGTGTGTAGTCTTAAACAGTCTACTGCTCTAAGTACTTTATAGCTTCGGTGCTAGTAAATCTGTTTCTCAGTTCTAATTTCTGACTGTTCATTGCTAGTAGCAGTTGCACTCATCTGATAAGCAAAACCCAAAATGTTCCAAATTCTAAGACTTTTTGGTTACTAATGTGATGAATTCCATACCTGCCCTAGGATGATGATTTAGTACACACACTTCATAAATTACCTTCATACTGTATGTTGAGTTTTGTGTTTAGCTTTGGGTTCCATCCACAAGATGCCTCATTTGCAAATATTCTAAAATCCTAGATACTTCTGGTTCCAAACCTTTTGCTCAGCTTGGCTCCAGGAGCAGGCTGAGGCTGTTGTATGGCTTGACCCACCACACACAAATATAGAGACATGGGTAGAAGATCGATGTCAGCTTTTTGTTAGGTTTCTACTACATACTGTTGTTTTATAGCTAATACATGAAAGCAGATGGTTTGCTACTCTAAATTAGTTTAATACAAAGCTTTATGGGTCTTGACAGAAACTGGAGGTTGTAGTACAAATCTTAAATAGTCTTATTAATAAGAACAAACCTGGAGCCAGGTACTGGGGTGAATGCTGGAAGATCAGAGAAGCAGAATAAGCCACAGCCTCCTCAACTCGCCAATTCCTCAGCTGATCCTGTTTCCTTAGACTGGAAGCCTCTCAGTCCTCATCCAGAATGAATCTCAGCTGAACTGCTGCTCAAATGCCTAAAAGCTTAACCAGCCTATAGTTCCTTGTCCTCACACCTTAAATACCTTTCTGCCTCCTGCCATTACTTCCTGGGATTAAAGGCGTGAGTCACCATGCTTGGCTGTTTCCAGTGTGGCCTTGAACTCACAGAGATCCAGGTGGATCTCTGCCTCTGGAATGCTAGGATTAAAGGCGTGTGTGCCACTGTCTAACCTCTATGTTTAATATTGTGACTGTTCTGTTCTCTGATCCCAGATAAGTTTATTAGAGTGCACAATATTTTGGGGAACACAATATCACTATAGGAGGTCACACACACACACACACACACACACACACACACACACACACACACACACAATCTGAAAGCACAACAACCAAAACTTGAAGTCCAAGTACCAATCTGAGGTGTTTCTGGCAAGATTTGCCAGGGTTGTGTTGTATGACTTCACCACAGCCTTGGTAAGTGCTGCCTGAAACACCTCAGTGACAAGACTGTGGTGTGATTTTACTGTATATGCAAAGTCTTCTGCTCTTACAGAAACATGATGGGTTATTACAGAAAACAAAGACATTGAGTATTTTCCTACCGTCATTTCTCAGCATGTAAACATCTTCATATAGCTTTAGATTGTGATGTTTAATGTTTGATTTTAAAAATTGCTATTTGAATTGCTGGCTTGAGTTTCGTTTTTGTTGTTATAAAAAGGCTTAGAATTAAAGCAGAATTTCCCAGTTTCTGAAATGGCCTTAAATGTGCTTATTGTCATTGTGTACTTGGATTTCCACCAAGTGGCTTCTCAGGCAAAGGCGTGACAAATGACAAAATGGAAGAAGCCCTGGTCTGATGATGAACGTGGGAGGTGCACTCTGGTAAAAGGGATGGCAGGTGTTCTGTGAGGCAAACGTTGTATGGAATGGATCACTTGGTTTTGCTCTTTAGTGTGTGCATTTATCAGCAGAAATAAAAGGGGAGGAAAGTGAGACTCAAATCCAGCAATTCCAAATAAAAATAACAATTTACAGGACTGGAGGGATGGTTCATCAGTTAAGAATACTGGCTGCTCTTCCAGAGGTCCTGAGTTCAATTCCCAGCACCCATATGGTGACTCACAACCATCTGTAACTGTAGTCGGATGGGATCAGATGCCCTCTTTTGGTGCGCAAATGTACAAGCAGACAAAACACCCATATACATAAAGGACATAAATCTTTTTTAAAAAATACAGTTTGTGAAAAGAAAAACAGGGAAGTTTGATCAAACTCCCACCCAGTCTGCAGCTGTGCATTTTTTGTATGATGAAGACTGACAGGTGTCCTAGTTGTCCCTTTTCCTTCTCTCTAAACAGTTTTACTCGGGGCACCGCTCCCCACACATTCCGTACAAGCTGCTGCACCTGGTATGGACGCACGCCCGGCACCTGGCGGGTTATGAGCAGCAGGACGCACATGAATTCCTCATTGCAGCCCTGGACGTCCTCCACCGGCACTGCAAAGGTGGGCCTGCCACCATCTCCCTGCTGGGCTGGGGCAGGCGGGGAGTTTCCTTAAAAATGGAACAGAGCAAGGCTTGTGCTTACCCAGGCAACTGTAGGAGAACACTTGACTTGTCTTGTAGACGGTATAGTCAGGTTCTGTTTCCACTAAGGAAAATCGCATGCTTGCTGCTAAGGAGTTCTCCACAGTTTGTTTTGTTAATATTTGGATATTTTTGGAGGCAGGGTCTCACTGTGTAGCTCATACTGGCCTAAGGCACTGGTCCTCTTGTCTCAACCTCTCGAGTACTGGGATTACAGATGTGAATCTCTGTACAAGAATAGTGGTCCCAGGCCAGTGCGCTGGCACACATCTATAATCCCAACACCCAGGTGGCAGAGGCAAGCAGATCTCTGAAAGTTCAAGGCCAGCCAGAGCTGTTTTACCCTGGCTCCAGAAAGAAAGAAAAGGATGATACACTCCACCTCACCCCTGCCAGATAGATCTCTTGTTGAAGTAAATGCCTTCACAGACATCATAGAGTGTTGGTACTCCTGGTGTCTTCCTGCCTTTGCTGGGTGGATGTGGACTTGCTGACTGCTTTGTGCTGTCTTGGTGACGTCACTAATGGTAATCTCACTCTCTGTCCTCAGGTGATGACAATGGGAAGAAAGCCAACAACCCCAACCACTGCAATTGCATCATCGACCAGATCTTCACGGGCGGGCTCCAGTCTGATGTCACGTGCCAAGTCTGCCAGTAAGTGCTCCCATCAGCTGGACAGTCACCAGGGGTGTTTTCATCTGCCATGGCTGTGCCGTATCCTTTGCATTTCCCAGTCAGCAAGGGAAGGTCTTGTGTGGACTTCAAGCCTAAAGCTCAGCACCACCTTAGAGACAGCTCCCTGAATTCTGTGGTGTTCATAGTGGAGCACCTACACTAGCTTCAGGTGAGGGACAATTTTATTTAAACAGCTATACCCTGGTCAATTGAGATAAAATACTCTGATAGAAAAGACACAAGGAATCAACAGATTACCTGAATCTGAAGGCTGGGAGCTCTTCCCTTGGGGACTGCTGGTGATTAGCAGGGTGTCCTCGGCAGCTTCATACATATGTCTCTGCTTTTTTTATAGTCTCTAGGACTATAAGAAGCAAAGCAAATAGCCCTTTTAGATGGCAGATCATTGACTCCCATGCTCTAATGTGAGTCGGCCCCTTTCCCATCTGCTGACATAAAGCCACAGTTCTCCCCAGGTATAGTCATTGCTTAGTGCTTTCACCTTCAGAGGCAGAAAAGGTCCTTGGCAGTGGCCAGAGAAGTCCCCCCACCCCCCCCCCCCACCCCTCCCCACCCCCGCTGTGCCTGATGTTAGCTCCACTGGCTCACCCCTGGGTTTGCACACCCTGGTCACCATCCCCCAGTGCCCACCTGTACTCTGAACAGGGTTCAGGACCAGGGTACAGGAATCCAGGGGTGCTCCTATGGTTTTCCAGGAGCAGATCTCCTTTGAGGCCTTATCTTTGAGCAATGTAGAATTCCTCTCTCCCTGGCTTTATAACTACTACATTCTGTTAGCAAGAGGTAGCCTTGAATTCCAGTTCAAATCTGAACCCAATTTCCTATTCTGAGTGTCCTCTTTAATATTGTAATGGAAGCCTCTTGGCAGGAGTCAGCCTTGTTAAATGCAGTGGTCCTTGTTTGTAGGGCTGCCAAGTTTGGCCTCTGAACACTGTAGATGGGGGTACCTCAGGGTCTTTGCCCATGCAGGGCACCTAGTTTCTGAGCAGTATTCCTGCACTTCCTAAGTGTTGTGAGCTGGATCCCAGCACACAGAGCTCTGCCTGTAGCTCAGGACTTTATACTCTGCCAGATCCCCCAAATAAAGTCATTACTGTGAATAGTTCTGTTCTGTCCTGAGGTGTCTGGTAGACAAGTGGGCAGAGCAGGCAGCATGTTTGGCCTGTCTCTAGGGGCTGCCTCAGGCCACAGTACACACCAGTCCTCATGTGCTCTCATGTGTTTTCATCGTTTCCTGCAGCGGGGTCTCTACCACCATAGATCCCTTCTGGGACATCAGTTTAGACCTGCCCGGTTCTTCCACCCCGTTCTGGCCCTTGAGCCCAGGGAGTGAGGGCAGTGTGGTTAACGGGGAGAGCCACGCCTCAGGCACCACCACTCTCACAGACTGCCTGCGAAGGTGAGACATATCTTGCGGTATTGTTCAGAATGCCACTTCTTCCTTCCATTTTACTACATGATTCAATCTTTAAAAATTAACAGAAAAAAAACAAGAAGAAAAAAATCACCAAAAAACAAGAGAGAGAGAGAGAAACAAAATTAGCAGATCTTTGAAGATTATCCTGCTGCTATAAGGTGACATGGTGCTCCCTGGTACCTTCACCCATTCCCCATCATGAGACCCCACAGCACAGAGGGGTGGATGTGTATGTCACAGCAGGTTGCTGAAGCTGGTGTAGGCAGGAGCATCATAGTTTGTCCCACCCACCACCCTGTCAGGTCCTCACCTAAGCGGTTCAGTTCTGGCTTCCTCTAGATTCTCAGGGAGGTTTGAGTGAAATCTCACAGCACGTCACCTGTGGGGTGGCTCTTCCACTTCGTCTTGATCTCTGGCAGCCCTGAGAATTGTGTATGGGGTAGATCATGTGATTCCACTGCTGACTGGTGGCCCATGGGTGATGACACCATTTGTTTATTGAGCCATTTGTGCACTGTGGGTCTTCTGAACCGCTGCTGTCACCATTTGTAACTTTGTGTGGCTGTACGCACCATTCATTGTTATGAGACAGGTTGAGTTACTGAAATGTATAATGAGAAAATTGCCACCATTTCCCCAGACCTTCCACTAAAATATGTATGTAGGTAGGAGATGGATGGATGGATGGATGGATGGATGGATGGATGGATGGATGGATAGAAAGAAAGAGTAAGCGTCAGAGAAGCAGGGGAAGATACAGTTCCTCTGTGTGTTGTGAAACATACCTTAAACTGTTGATGTGTACTTTGGGTGGTAAAATAACCTGTTCCTTTTTCTCCCTTGTTCTTACCTTTCCACTTTATTTTTGTTGTTGTTAAATAAAAACATGTTTGTTTGTTTTTAATGAAAACATGGTTTTTGGTTTTTTTTAATGCCTTGTAGATTTACCAGACCGGAGCACTTAGGAAGCAGTGCCAAGATCAAGTGTAGTGGTTGCCATAGCTACCAAGAGTCCACAAAGCAGCTCACCATGAAGAAGCTGCCCATTGTGGCCTGCTTCCATCTCAAAGTGAGTTTCCCAGAAAACCAGCCACAGGGGCAGCCCAGCATTAGCCTGAAGCACAGCCTCAAGCTCACCAGCTCAGGTTAGAGCCCCTCAGAGTGCACCAGTCCCAACAGGCAGGAAGTAGAGCTGCCTCCTGTGCTTCTGTCTCTAGCTGACAGCGTGCACCTCCTTGTGAAGACAGCAAGGAGCTGCTGTGGGAGGTGGGATTAGATTTTACTACTGCCGTCTCTGCGAATGTAGGCCAGAGGAGACATCAGATGTCCTGCTCTATCATACCAACCTTACTTCATGGAGACAGGGTTTCTCACTGAACCTGGAGTTAGGCTTGAGATTGGCAAGCCCAGTGGCTCTCCTGTCTGTGCCTCCCACAGCGCTGAGGCTACAGGTGCGTGTTTCCACTGCTGGCATTTTATGTAGGTGTGGGGATTTGAACTCAGGTTCAAGCTCATTACTGCTGAGCCATCTTCAGCTCCTCTTTTATCTTTGTTTCACTTCAAAATAACGACCCAGGCTAGGGGGTGTGAGTCAGTGGGAGAGAGCTCTTGCCTAAAATGCACAAGGTTCTGAGTTCCACCCCAGAACCCACAGAAACCAGAAGAGTGTGTTGGATCCTCTAGGACTGGAGTTACAGACTGCTGTGAGCTGCCATGTGGTTGCTGGGAATCAAGCTGAGGTCCTCTGGTAGAGCAGCCAGTACTAACTAGTATTTGAGTCTTAAGGGTTACGTATGATCTGTGTTTCCTATTCTTTATTTTATACCTTTTAAAATGTAAAAGATCAGCCGGGCGGTGGTGGCACACGCCTTTAATCCCAGCACTCGGGAGGCAGAGGCAGGCGGATTTCTATAAGTTTGAGGCCAGCCTGGTCTACAGAGCGAGATCCAGGAAAGGCACAAAGCTACACAGAGAAACCCTGTCTCAAAAAACCTAAAAAAGCCGGGCGGTGGTGGCGCACGCCTTTAATCCCAGCACTCGGGAGGCAGAGCCAGGCAGATCTCTGTGAGTTCGAGGCCAGCCTGGGCTACCAAGTGAGTCCCAGGAAAGGCGCAAAGCTACACAGAGAAACCCTGTCTCGAAAAACCAAAAAAAAAAAAAAAAAAAATCTAAAAAAAAAAAAATGTAAAAGATCAGTCTGAGCTTGGTAGTACACAACTGTAATCCCAGCGTTCGGGAGGGTGAGTTAGGAGGGTCCTGAGTTCTGTGTCTGCCTGAGCAGAACTGTTGGAGGAAAATCAGTGAGTAAAGTAGAAGCTCTTCAAGGACCTTCTGCCGGGGGACTCCAGGCTGGGTAGCCCAACTGTTGCTTAATCTGCTCGTGTGTTCCCGCTCTCCCTTCATCTCTGCAGCGATTTGAACACTCAGCCAAACTGCGGCGGAAGATCACCACATACGTGTCATTTCCCCTGGAGCTGGACATGACGCCCTTCATGGCCTCCAGGTACAAAGGTTTGGTGCCCCTGTATGTGTTCAGGTGGGGAGGCAAGTTATCTCGTGGGTGATCGCCCAGTGCCAGATTTTAGACAAGCTGTATTACAGCTGTATAGACCTCATGTTCCCAACCTCAGTACTTACCTAGTCTCACCTTAGGTGCCTGTCTGTGCTGTGACTCCTTCATTGATTATTTATCAGCTTTCAAACTTGGCAACTCATCAAGATAAAGTCACAGGCAGACCATGTAACATTTTTGGATGATGAGACAGATTTTGAAATACAGATAAATAGGGTTGTATTGCAACAGTAGATTCTCTTCCTTGAGGTCAAATCCTGTGTACTATAGACCACATAAGATTTAACACTCAAGCCGGGCGGTGGTGGCGCACGCCTTTAATCCCAGCACTCGGGAGGCAGAGTCAGGCGGATCTCTGTGAGTTCGAGGCCAGCCTGGACTACCAAGTGAGTTCCAGGAAAGGCGCAAAGCTACACAGAGAAACCCTGTCTCGAAAAACCAAAAAAAAAGATTTAACACTCAAAAAACTACAGTGGTTGCTAATGTGTTTGCTGTCTGTGGCCAGCATGTATAAATGTGGTAGCTTAAAACAATGGAAATTTATTCTCACAGTAATAGAAACCAGAAATATGAAACTTGGTGAGAAGGATCCTGACAGGGTTCCCTGGTCTCATCCAGCTCCTGGAGGTTCTGGGTCCTCTTCTGTAGGTCACTGCCCTGAGCCCAAGGCCCTTCCTGAGTCTGTGACTCATCTGTTGGCCCCTGCTTTCTAGATACTGGTGGTTAGGGGTAGAGCCTGTCTAAAAGGCCTCATTTCAGCATCCCTCATCCTGTCTGCACAGGTTTTCTAAATGGCTCACATTCGCAGTTTTGAGGGTCGAGATACAGACAGTACATTTTCAGAAGCCACATCTCAGCCCACTGTACTGTCTTGAGCAGCTTCCTATTATTAGTCTAGATGCCCTTCCTTGTGGCTGTGTTCCTGGGTCCACAGGTCACTGACTAAAATAATATCAGAGACCGTGAGAATTTGTTCTTTAGAAAATGAAGTATTAACGTGTCCAGGGATGGGGTGACATTGTTGCTGATACTAAGGCCTCACAGGGCTTGCTGTCTTCTGCTAACTTTGGCTGTAAGTAAATAAACCAAATTAGTTTGAAACCTGGCATTTCCTGCACAGCCCCTCCTCCCGTCCTACCCGACCTGCTGCTAGTGAGATACTTCACGGTGTCCTTGTGCTCTTTAAGAATGTTGTATGGGGCTGACTTACAGCCTTTGGAAAGAGTTTTTTATTTGGTGTGTTACAAGCAAAACCTCACGAAGCCAATATCAGAAGCCCCTGGCTCAGAAAGTGGCTTCGGTATCTACTGGGGGGAGGGGGTGCTGCCACAGAAGCATTAGGCCAGAGATCTCCAGCCCAAGCTAGATTTCTTACCAGTATGTGAGGCAGTCTGCTCAGGAAAACTGGCATAAATGAAGTATACTGCTTGGCATCAGTACATGCTGTCATTGGAGCCTGTCTCTCCGGTAAGTTAGTAATTCAGTTTTATTACTGCCTTACAGCAAAGAGAGCAGGATGAATGGGCAGTACCAACAGCCCCTGGACAGTCTCAACAATGACAACAAGTATGTGGGGTTACAGGGCCTGGGGGCTGGGTGAGTGGGCCTTCTCAGACAGCTAACCTGTCCTTCCCTCCTTCCAGTCTCTGAACAGTCTCCCTCCTGGTGGCAACCCCACTCTAGAAACCTCTGGTGTGAGGATCTACCTAGGAGCTCGACCTAATGAGCTTGCTCCTTCGGTCCCATTCCTCTTGCTGTTGATAGCACAGGCGGATGGCACAAGTAAGGCAGTTACTGCCACTGTGGATCGTCACTGCTGCCACCTCTTCTGTGCAGTGCAGTTCCAGGAGTTATCTTTGCTGGGCCAGAGCTGAGTGGTGCAGACCTGGCTCTCCCAACTCTGCAGCCAGCAAGCTCTGCTTTAGGCCAATTCAACAGACCGTAGATCAGATGCTCTCTCCTTCCACACCAGGTACTCCCTGTTTGCTGTTGTTAACCATCAAGGGACCTTGGAAAGTGGCCACTACACCAGCTTCATACGGCAGCACAAAGACCAGTGGTTCAAGTGTGATGATGCCATCATCACCAAGGCCAGCATCAAGGATGTGTTGGACAGCGAAGGGTATGTCTAGGGGGTGGGGTTAGAGGATCTGTAATAGTGCTTGTCCATCTCTCCTGTCTGACCAGAGCCACAGGTGAGGCTGCATCTGCCACAAGGGATATTCACCTTAATTTAGTTTGTTGCTGAAGGGACAGTGGCTCCTTGGATCAGATGTCACCTTTAGGTCGTGATTACAGGGTGGGAGTGTTGCTGAACATAGTTGTTGTCTGTGCCTCCTCTAGATCAAAGAACATTGCAGTTAGCATTTGTCCTCTCCATGCTGTGCAGCGGTTCTGGATCAGCTTCTACTGCTTTTGTTACCCGTGTGTCGTCCACCCTTAGAATTCCCAGCCCCAGGGTCAAGACAGACCACCTGCCACAGATGCAGATGTGGATGTGGGGCTCTGGGCTCTGGGAGTCCCCTGGAGAGAGCTCATGGAGAAAGAGTGTGCTGCTTACTGGGCAGGGTTTGGGTTGAAGGAGACATGGAAAAGTCATGACTATGGGAGGTCACCGAGTCTAGTTGGGTGATGGGAGGCCGGAAGTGTCCCTTTCCTGAAGACTTGAGGTACTACAGTATCATACCATCAAAAAGTCAGACTTGTGGATCAGTCTTGACTGGCATAGCTATTTTGGAAGTTAAGACTAAGCCCACTTTTCCCTTTACCTCCTCAGGTACCTACTCTTCTACCACAAACAGTTCCTGGAATACGAGTAGCCTCCTGCCCTGCTGGACAGGAAAAACAAAAAGAACAAGTTGGCAAGCTTTCCGACATGATCCCTGGTCTCCCCACATCAGAACACCATGGTATCCCTCCTGTGCAGACGTGCCTCACACGTGGCCCCTCCGCACAAGGAGATGTCAGGGTGGGCATGAGCTATAAGATTGAGTGGAGCGTGCCCTTGGTGGACAGGAGCTGAAGGGCCATCTCTTCTCAACCTTGTGGTGTGCTGAGGGTGGATGTCCTCAGTGCAGACCAGCCTCTGCCTAGTGCTTCACCCTGTCCTCCCACACGGGTTTACAAAGCACCTGCATCATTGAAAATGAGCCCGTTAAAGCTGTAGAGTGGGCAGAGTTGATGCCAGAGGGCAGAGTGCTTGGCTTGCAGCAGCCTTCTGTGTTCTGTGGCATTAAGGGCAGGGAGTGTGCCTGTTCTTTCTAAGGTTGTAAAATAGCCCTGGGCCTAGGTTGAGGCCACCCACAGGCTAGAAACATCTGTCCTGCAGATAACTTAGCATCAGCTGCATGTGGAAACATCAGCCCAGAGATTCCCTTTGTTTTCTAGAAATAGGCATCTTCTTATCTCTACCCCTTGCTCTTTTTCCACAATAGTGAATTCCATAAATGTGATAGTAGTAAAGTGAATGATTACCGAGTTTATATGGAAATCTAGGTGATCCTCTTTCCTTTGAGAGCAGAGTGTCTTGCTTTTTGATCAGTGCCGTTTGCTTGCCCTGTGCTCTGCCTTCTCACACGGCTAGTGGCCAGGCAGTGGATCTTTGCAGTAGATGGATTATGCCTTCGTGGCTCCATTGATCCAATCTTCCCATGTCCCTTCTTGGTCTTTGGTCCTTTTGCCTGCCCAGGTGGTTTAGTGGCTGTGTGAGGTTTGCAGCTGAGTGGTCCAGGTTGGAGACTGCATTGCACTGTGTCCTCCGCTTGCCTCTGCTCTGTGTTTGCTATAGTTTCAGTTATAGCCAGAATAAAAAGGCTTGGTGACCAGTTCTGCTCACAGGGTCAGTCATGAAGTTTCTTGTAAGATATTTTGCATGTGTCTTTGGACAAGGCTTAGGTTGTCTATTTCTAGAAATTGAAGTCTAGGGTCTCAGTGTTTTCTCTTTACACCACTGCCTTTTCAGTGGTGCTTGTCCAGGAGCCTATGGGCACATTACCCCAGGAGTTTCAGGACCGGCAAGTATTTCCTAAGCCAGGCTGTGAGCTGTAGCTCTACAGCAGGTATCGTGTGCATCATTCGTGCATAGCAAGTACAACTGTATTCTGATTGTCCTTGATTTACACACCCTGAATTTGAATTACATAGTTATCATGTAGGCAGAATTTGTTTAACTAATTGAAGATAAGAAGACTTTTCTTCACTGACAGGCTATGAAAAAGCAGGGCAGGTTCCAGACCGGCTCCTTAGCCCGTTGTGATGGGATGGGGTAGCTGTGGCAGAGCTAAGTGGTGCTGTTCAGTCAGTGTGAAATCACCTTCAGAAGGCAAGGACAGCTAAACCCTCCTGTACAGTGTGCTCACTTGCCATGTTCTCTGCTGTTGTGTTCCTGTTTCTGCGTTTAGAGTAGAGAACAGACTTGAAGCATGTTTTAGAAGAAGCCCTTTTTGAGAAATGTGGGTGAGCCCAGGTTCTCAGGCATGGACCCATGTTTGTGGACTCAGCTGTAGAGATGCCCTTGGGGAATCATATTCTTCTGTTTGTGAATACCCTTAGGAAAGAGTTCTCTGCAGTTGGCCTAGAGGAACCAGAGCCTAAAACTCCTCCTGAAGATCTGTCTCCTTGACACTCTGGTTTGGGGCATCCAGAAACAGGGGAAATGAGCAGGTATGCTGGCCAGGCCTGCTTCCTCTGTCCCCACAGCACACGGCCCGTCTCTCCCTGAATTGGGGGCACGGAGGAGGACAACACCTGTTTTCTGTCAGCCTGACTTTAACCTTTTCTATCCAAATGCATTCCTTTTCTTTACCATGGACGTAACATTCTAAGCACTTCACTCTGTGCCCGCGGCAAGGAGGCCATCCATCTCTGGCTGTCACACATCTATCTGGCCCTACCTCTGCGTCCTGTCTATCTGTCTCAGATAGACAGGCATGTGTGGATGACTGAGGAGTGGCAGATTTGAGCAGTGGGCTTGGGAAGGTCTTTCAGTTCTGCCTTTGGATAGCAAGGCAGGAAAAGGATTTCCCACCCAAGGACCATCCAGTGTAGGTGCTCAGATGGGCAAGAAGTGTGTCTCACCACAGGGCTGTATTGCCCAGCCCCAGTCTAGAGCAGTGAGCAGACCTCTTCCCATATACCACTGGTACCAGCCTCACAGGAGGCCAGACCAGCCCTCTTCAGATGTCTTCAATACAGGAGGTAGAATGGGATCTGCAGTTCCTCTCTTCATCCCAGGAGCCCCCCTCAAGCTGGGCACTGGCCTGAGCGCCCTACACCATGTGAACCTGAGTGCTGTTGTGTTTGGCTTGGTATGTATGCTTTTCCTTGTGTAAAATTACTGTTCTTTTTGACAAGTGGCTTGTTTCATTTATTATAGCTTTGAAATCCTTTTGTGAGGGGAAAAAATTCAATGATTGTACTGTAGTTAGAAGTTTTATTACCAAGACATTTATGTCACTTTCTCCCCTGTCATTTTGAGGGGCTTGACTGTCTCCCTGGTGGCTTTTAGTCTTTCCTATATCCTAATAAAGCTGCATTTTATTCTGAAACTGACTGCTGACCCCATTGCTAACACAGGCAGCAACAAGGTGGTAGAGAGGGTTAGCCATGGGCTGTCTGTGGGTGGAGATGTCATGCACTCCACCCTCCTTTCTGCCAGGCATGGAGGCCACACTAGTCCCTGCTCTTGAGAGGCAGAGGCAGACAGATCTGGTCTGCATAGTAAGTTCCAGGTAAGCCAGGGTTACACAGCAAGACCCTGGCTCAGTACACAAAAACAAACACTGCTGTCTTCTGTGGGCAGCAGGATCAGTGAGGTGGGAACATTCCTCTGGGCAAGCCCGTGGCTGCATGCCCAAGCAGAGATACATAGCAGATGCTGATACCTCTTTCCCCACTCCCAGCCTCAGCTGGTCAGAGCTCACGTGGTTGGATCAGACCCTTGTCTCAGAAGCCAGTGAGATCTGAAATTGGTCCTTGACCTCACTGTGTGACAATCTCATTAGATTAAATGGGACAACTGCTAGGTACCACAGGCGGAAACTTTTTCCACTCTCAGAGTCTAAGACTTTCAGATTAACACTCAGAAGTGGTGTGGTTAAAGCTGAGAGGTAGGATAAGTGCATTAGTGTGCATAACAGTGTAGGCTCAGTCCTCAGCACTGTCCCCCAAAAAAGGAGGGGTGCTGGAGAGGTGGTTCAGCAGTTAAGAGTACTGGCTGCTCTTCCAGAGGACCTGGTTCAATTCCAGCATCCATATGGTAGCTCACAACTGTCTGTGACTCCAATTCTAGGGCTTCTGACACCCTCACACAGACATACATGCAGGCAAAAACACCCATGGACATAAAAATATATTTGTAAAGCCCATTTAAAGGGCGGATACAAAGGGACGGGGAGATGAATGAGATTGAGATGTGTGGTGTGAAAGCCACAAAAAAAATTAAATTTTTAAAGCCCGTTTAAACAAAACACTCAGATTTTCTGGGACGAGAGAAATGAGAAGAATCTGAGTTCGTTTCTAAACCTAATGTTGAGCAGGTTTCATAATCCCTCAGTTCTCAATCCAGTGCTGCACTGGCTTGTGAGGCACCAGCATTACATGATGGTTTCTAGTTCTAATATGAAGCCTGCCTCAGACATCCCATCACTTCCATTTATCAGCTCTCCCAAAGTCCAGCTAGCAGGTGAGGTGATGGGAGCAGAAGCCATTGCCACTGTTCTCTGCCAGGCTGGTGCAGAGTTGGCAGAGTGGTGGTGTGTGAAGGTGCAGCTTCCAGCACAGAGTGCTGTTTGATTGACTTTGGAATCCCAATGCATCCAATCCTGAGAACTCCAGTCACAGATTCCACCAGACAAAACAGTGGGAGGGGTGGGGCTGATGCCACTCATTTCCAGCAGCGTCTCATGGTGGAGACCCATCTGGAAACAGATTTTCCTTCCTTAGGCATCTGGTCACTCATGGAGAGCAGTGTTAATGTGGAAAAGACACCACCTGCTTGAGCAGCTCCCATCTTCTGGATGGACAAGAGCTCCTATCTTGAGACTGTCTGAGATAGTGGATGGCTGCTACAGGTGGTGACCTTAGGGCTGAGTGCTCAGAATACATGGAGTCCCAGGCAGTAGGCAGACTACACCCAGCTTCTTGGGCTCTGGAACAGGATGCTCTGCAGGTTCATGAATCACAGAGCTGGGACTGCATACCCTGCCTTGGCCCAGCTCTGGGTGAAGGATGTCCTCAGAAAGGAGGCTTTCATTCACTAAAGGCAGTTCCTGGGAGGCTCTGCTCTGAGCTTAAACAGGCAGCCCCCCTGCAGCAAGGGAACATGTTTTCAATCCCTGAATTCCAGGTCCTTGAGTTAGTCCAGGCATAAAAGATCATGAAACAGGAAGATGTCGGGGTCCATTTTAACTATATTAAGCCTGAAGCACCAGCCTAGACCAGTCTACAGGAAGGGCCCTGCTCCCTCTGAGTTCACATGTTCCCCTGCCAACCAGGGAGCAAGCTGCTTTTTCTACCCACCTGAAATGTTAACTCACTGCTCCACCATGTTCCTTGTACAATAAATGTGAAGGCCAAGGTTGATTAAAGCCCCACATAATGCCCTCTCCAGTTTTGTCTCCCACAGGAAGCAGTTGATGACAGGAAAACATTTATCAGGAGCCCAGACCACAGCCAGGACTCCAGTGGCCCTGGCAGTGTGTCCTGTGTTAGCTAGCAACAGGTCCTATGTGACTTACTGTCCCTCATCTGTAAAATAAGGCAGGTGCTGGGATGGCTAGAAAGTCTCATCTCCAAAGCCTGCTTCTGATGGAAGTGCAGTAAGCCATGGGCAGATTCGATGGTCTGGAGCCAGGAAAGTGTCAGTGTATCTCACTTGCTATAATTCCCTCTCTGTGGGAAACTTAAAAGGAATACGGGTTTACTTCCTCATGGTTCCAGAGGCTAGAAAGTCCAAGGGCATGGTTGTGTGTGGGTCAGCTGAGTGGGAACTGCAAACAAGGTGCACAGACCCATTCGCAGCTGGCAATGGTACCACTAACAGGGCTGCCAAAAGAAAAGATGTCCCAGAGCCCCAAGGCAGCATGGACAGTGTGTCACCAGAAGTGGAGCACATATCTCTTCTGATCCCTCTTAGAAAGCCACCAGGGTTCAGTCACTAGGCTCTACTCTGGCATCACCTAAATGACACCACCTCCAAAAGGTCCCTCTGCACACCAGTCAGACCACATTTCCATCCCCATAATGCCTCTCTGGTCACTAAAGCCTTATGGGGAGGGTGCAACCTCATCCAAACACACCTCAACACAAAGAGAACTCACACCCACCACAGGTTCTCCATATACCACCTGTTACATGCTCGGCACAGAGACCAGAGAGGCCCTCAGCCACTGTGACAGAAAATGCATGAAGCTCACCAGACTCCAGGAGCTGCTGGGTAAAAGGCAGCAAAGCTGGTTGGCCTTAGCGCACAGGCCAAGAGCCACTGGGGTTGGAGGGAGGGGAAAGGATGTATCCTCTGCTGTGGCTGAGTGGCAGAGACTATCCCAAGGCATGAAAGGGCTACCTCTGTTGAGGGAGAGGTGTTGAGGTGTTAGTGAAGCTTTCTCTGTCCTGGGTCTGAGAGTATCTGGACTGCCTAAGCCTGAGAGAGCAGCATCTCATTCCGATGACGACAATCGTCACCTGAAACTTAAGGAGAGCCAGAAACACGACCCTCCACGTGGCAGAGCCCCAGGAGAAAAGCGTAAAGCTGAGGTAGGACAGGAACACACTGAACTCAGTTGCTGTCAAGAGGCCAGCAGCACTAAGGGAATGTGAAGCCAGTGGGACCCCGAGAGTAAGCAAGGTGACAACCCAATCCCGCCTCAATTCATAACTAGATTATGATCGCTAATGGATCGGCAGAAATGAAGGTACTTCTCCAGTCTTCTGCACATGTCTGGCATTCAGTCAAAAGTGGCACAATACCACAGAGCAAATGAAAAGCCCACTGTCGAGACAGACACATGGACAGAAGCAGGCAGTGGACAGCGTGTGCGAGTAGGTGGGGATTGCAGCAGAGAGATGGAGGCTATCGGGAAGAGTCTGGAGGAAACAGAGGCAGCTATGGTCAGAGACCAAGTGTCTGCCCTAGACGCCTTGAAGAGGAGACTCAGCAGGTGAAGAAAGAAACAGAAAACTTGAGGTGTAGTGGGAATGATCCAGAGTGAACCACAAAGACAACGGGGCCTCAGAGCTTGAAGATTCAGGAGAGAAAGAGAAACATCAAACAAACAAATCTTAAAAGAACCCAAAGCAGAATAAATAAAACAAGTTAACCAAAACAAGGAACCCCTGAACATCACATTCAGACCACTGGGGGAAAAAGACGACAAAGAAAGATATGTAGAGCCAGGGGGAGATGAACAGTTGCTGTGTGAGCGCTACAGCTCTGGTAGAAAGGTATCCCGGCATTTGGAAGCCAAGAAATACAGCTCTGAAGGGAAAGGTATCCCAACAAAAGTGTTACAGCTCTGTTCCCGCAGGGACCAATTTCCCCAGCAGAGCGTCACAGTCCTTGCTGCAGGGAAGGTTTCCCTAATGCAAATGAAACAGCTCTGCCCCAGCAGTTGGAGGTTGTTACAGCTCTGCTCAGCGCTCCTGGAGTTGGGAGCCCGCAAATACCACGAAGTCACACCGAACAACAAACCTCACTGGAGATTTATTGGGAGGGAGGAATCCAGGAGAGTGGCTGCCTCTGCCAGGGTGGGAAAAAGCGGCAGCAAACTGAACAGGTTCAGGGTTTGTATAGAGTTTCTTAGGGGCAGGGCTTTCCAGGGTGAAGATTTTCAGGGTGGGGATTGGAAGAATCTCAAGTCCTGAGCTTGGGGACAAGTTCAGAGATTGGTTGGATTTCGTGCTCAAGGGTTGGTTGGTTTTTATGCTCAGGGTTTGGTTAGGTTTTGTGCTCAGGGATTCGTTGAATTTCAAGTCCTGAATTGGTTAGGGGTAGGGTGTAATTCCTCAGCTCTGGTCTCAGGGCCAGGGTATGCTTTCACTGGCCCTTTTTACCCTACAGTGCAGCCACAGTGCACACCCCCTGGCTGGCCAACCTGGTCCTTTACAGGAACACTGATCCGTGGTGGGAAGAAATATCATCAAAGAGGCTAAGGGAGGCTGGCCCGAAAACCTAGGTAAGAAAATCAAGAAATGAAGAGGCTGTGAATGAAGAATAAAATTTTATCATCTTCAAGAAAATGGTTGCAATGAGAAATCATATTAAGGAAAATACAATTAAGAAAGACTAACACCAGGTTTTCTCACATTTACAGAATCTAGATTTTTTTTTTTTTCCGGAGCTGAGGACCAGGGCCTTGTGCTTGCTAGGCAAGCGCTCTACCACTGAGCTAAGTCCCCAACCCCTAGATATTTTTTAAAGACATGCTCAGAGACAGCAGATGCCAATGCTCAGCTTTTACAGAGAAGTCAAAATGAAATCATTAGGTGGATCACAACATGAAATCTAAAAGGCAGAATGAGCCGAGGGAGGGACGGAGGGAGGGAGGGAGGGACAGAGAGAGAGGGAGAGGGAGAGGGGAGAAAGAGAGTATGAGAATAAAGTTTAGAGTGACACAGGGGTAAGAAGCCAAAGACAGACCTTGCATGTGCAGCCTCAGGAAGAGCCTGTGAATGGCAGCCTCATTCCTGTGCAGCCTGCTGGCTATGGATAGCCTTTGGGGTAGGTAGGTCTGCCAAGTACCAGGTTAGGAAGGATGAAATTTCACACTTCACCTTGCTGGGAAAACGCTTCTGAGGATATTTTCATGCACCTGGAGGTTTAAATGCAACTAGAAGGATAAGCATAAGTGCTCATTAAAATGAGTGCAATTGAACATACTCATGGTGAGGTTCAGGGAACACTCATCATTCTTTTAGATGGTTGGCCTTCCCCTGGAGGCCCTCAACCTTCCTGGCTACATCACATCAGCCACACACACTTGTGAACACACATACATATACACGTGACTTATACAGACATACAATTCATGTACATATGCACACGACACAACCCAGCATCTGCACATACACATGCAAATTACTTAATTCACAAACACATGCAAACTGCACTCAGCTATCTGTCTAAGGCCCTAGGGAAGAACCCTTATTTGTAACAGCTATGAGAACAATGCTCCAGGTGCCGGCCATTCTCCATCTTCCTCCACTAAAGAGGAGCGCACAGGTTGACTGCTCTGCCTAAAGTATGGGACACAGTGGCGCAGGTGGTGCTGGGGATGTGGGCGCTGCAGGTGGTTGCTTCCTTGCGGTGGGTGCAGCCGGGCTGTCTCTCTTCCGGGCTGTGTCTTCTTCCCCTAGTCTCTTCTTCATTCCTCCCCTCCTCTCGCACTCCATCTTCTTCATTGTCTCCTTCACTGGCTGTCAGGCTCCCGGACCAGCGTCCCCGAAGGGCACGCGCACGACGCCCAGGCCGCCAACCGATGCGCGCACACAAGGCTGCGGGGCTGCTGTGCCCGCTAAGCCGAGAATCCCGAGCGTGCGCGTACTCTCCTGTGTGGGTGAGCTGCGCTCCGGGAAGCAGAAGCTACACGTCTCGACAGGCTGGGGTGGCAAGGCCACCTCACTGCGAGCCTCCATCGCGGGGCCTGAGGGGACAGAAGAGGGTGCTGTAGGCACCGAGGGCCGCGCCACACTGCTTGGTCCCAGAACCCAGCGCTTCTACAGCCACCCCAGGACTCTTCGTCCTGTGTGCCCCTGAGCAGGCTGTCAAGGCTAGGTTCACTTCTCCCTGAACCCCGAAATCATCTAGCTCCCGCCCTGGGTTTGACACGCCCCTCCCTCTTTCTGGATCTCCTGCCAAAGCCGAAGCTAGCAACCTGACACCCAACCCTTTCTTCTGATCCTGCCGTTTGAACCTGATTTCTCTGAGATGCTTCAGGATGCCCAGGCCACTCCAGTGGGCTCAGAACCTATCCGCCCGGAAGTAGGGGTAGTGGTGGATAGGGAAGGGGAGACTGCTGGTACTTGTCAGGGAAAGAGGCCTGGCTTTCCGCACTTACGGTGGGGAGACTTTGCCTGTGGCCCACATGGGCCTGAACACTGGCTCGGAAGCCGCTCTCTGCGCCGGAGGAAGCAGGCCAAGGCCACCAGGAAACAGCAGAAGATAGCGCAGAGGCAGAGCCCCAGTGTGCAATAGACGAGGGCCAGCTGGTCGCTGCTCAGCCTCAGTCCTGTGGATGCTTCAAGACAAAAAAGAACATGAGTTCAAGGGGGGCACCCACCCAGTTTTCCCTTCTCACAAAGGTGTTATGTTCAGGCCTGTAGCTACCCATACCCTCCCCCATTCGAAAACTAAGTGCCCACCCTACCATGGGCTTTCTTTTTACCTCATTAGTCCCAAACAATCCACATGGCCATCCCCAGACCTCCGTCTGTGTTGAAGACATGAGATTCCTTTCCTGGCCCCAAGATGTCACTGCTATGCTTTCTGAGGGAACTGGCCCCTTCCACCCCAAACTGATGGCACATTTTTTCCAAGACCTTAAAGCTGGACCTCCCTGGAGCTGGCCTGTTCTGTTCTCTCCACATGCTTTGGAGATAGGCAGACCCAGGGACAGATGCATGCATGCTTATATGTAAGAACGGCAGTCCAAGAAGGGTGACCCCTCCTAACAGCAGGGTGAGCTTGGACTTGAAATCAGGACCAGGGAGATGGCTAAGGAGTCTGGGCCCAGGTGTGAAGCAGAAGGGCTCCAGGGTGGGGGGGCATCGGACACTTAACAGCTCAAGACTTGAACCTCAGGCTTTGGCTGAGGGACTAAGGCCCTGTCCCAGGCCACAGCTCTCTGCTCCTGACACTGTTCTTTCCAAATGATCCCTAGGTCCTGCAATTCGGGGACTAGGGCAGACTCTGTGCTAGTGAAGTGGGGGGACCACTCCCTTGAAAGAGGAAGTGGAAGTAATAAACTTACTTTATATAGGATTTATCAATAAACTTGCTCAGAAAACATTAAATTGAACAAAAGTAGATGTTTAACAATGAGCACTGGTCTGCCAGGCAGTTTAGAGGACAGCCCTGGCTGGCAATGCTAATTCATCCCCGAGCCTCTAATCAGGATGAGGACCCCAAGTTAACAGCTGCCTGGGGAAAGCAGGGCTGGTCTGTCTGGGATAACTATGACACTACTTTACACTGCAAATCTCCCCATCTGTTCAAACACCCAAACCTTGGAAATCTGTCTCTGCAGGACAATGTATAATTGCTCGAAGGGTAACTTGGGGCCTTGAGCCTATATAAACCGAGGGGGATTTCTGTTCAGGGCCGATTCCCTTTTGTGCATTGGCCAGAATTAGTCACACACTATCATTCAAAAGTTTTTCCTTCATTAATCTCCTAAGTGCTTGAAGTGTTTTCTCACTGAGAAAGCGTAATGTCGCTATAATAGCTCAGCCTGCTCTGGGTGCCAGGTGCTTTTGTACTGGACTTTCCTTAATTCTCCTGTTCCCTGATTAAGGGGGTCAAAGGCAAAGGGGGGTCAATGTCTTGTTTTAAAAACCGGATGTAATTTGTAAATCATCACATTCACCACTTAGTGAATTCTGAATGTTTCTTTTTTTAAGCACATTCATGAAGTTGCACAACCATCTCCACCCCCTAATTTGAGACTATTTCTATCTCCAATGAAAACGTCCTGTCCCATTAATGGTCCCTGCCCATTTCCTCTCACCTGGCCCCCAGTGACATTCATCTGCATTCCATCTCTATGCACTGACAGGCCTGTTCTGGACATT